>NW_026989801.1:4702626-5374430 GCF_036321535.1 Camelus dromedarius
GTCCTTCACCTAGCTTGTTGGGAACACAAAGTTTCTTTTCAGTTGCAAACTCTAATCCATCCATATATATGGGGAGGTAGAAGCTCCAACTCTCTTTTACAGTGAAAACTGCAGGAACTTCAAACCGGCACTAGGAAACAGACTGAGAAAGCAGAGAAAAAGTGTCTCCTGCAACCCGTTCCCTTGGTGCTAGATGAACGAACGTCTCTCCACTTGCTCAGTTCTGAGAGATAATTGGGTGTGAAAGCCGTCCTTCACCTAGCTTGTTGGGAACACAAAGTTTCTTTTCAGTTGCAAACTCCATTCCATACATATATATGGGGAGGTAGAAGCTCCAACACGGTTTTACACTGAAAACTGCAGGAACTTCAAACCGGCACTAGGAAACAGACTGAGAAAGCAGAGAAAAAGTGTCTCCTGCAACCCGTTCCCTTGGTGCTACATGAACGAACGTCTCTCCACTTGCTCAGTTCTGAGAGATAAGTGTGTGTGAAAGCCGTCCTTCACCTAGCTTGTTGGGAACACAAAGTTTCTTTTCAGTTGCAAACTCCATTCCATACATATATATGGGGAGGTACTAGCTCCAACTCGGTTTTACAGTGAAAACTGCAGTAACTTCAAACCGGCACTAGGAAACAGACTGAGAAAGCAGAGAAAAAGTGTCTCCTGCAACCCGTTCCCTTGGTGCTAGATGAACGAACGTCTCTCCACTTGCTCATTTCTGAGAGATAAGTGTGTGTGAAAGCCGTCCTTCACCTAGATTGATGGGAACACAAAGTTTCTTTTCAGTTGCAAACTCCAATCCATCCATATATATGGGGAGGTAGAAGCTCCAACTCGGTTTTACAGTGAAAAATGCAGGAACTTCATACCGGCACTAGGAAACAGTCTGAGAAAGCAGAGAAAAAGTGTCTCCTGCAACCCGTTCCCTTGGTGCTAGATGAACGAACGTCTCTCCACTTGCTCATTTCTGAGAGATAAGTGTGTGTGAAAGCCGTCCTTCATCTAGCTTGTTGGGAACACAAAGTTTCTTTTTAGTTGCAAACTCCATTCCATACATATATATGGGGAAGTACTAGCTCCAACTCGGATTGACAGTGAAAACTGCAGGCACTTCAAACCGGCACTAGAAAACAGACTGAGAAAGCAGAGAAAAAGTGTCTCCTGCAACCCGTTCCCTTGGAGCTAGATGAACGAACGTCTCTCCACTAGCCCATTTCTGAGAGATAAGTGTGTGAAAGCCGTCCTTCACCTAGCTTGTTGGGAACACAAAGTTTCTTTTCAGTTGCAAACTCCATTCCATAAATACATACGGGGAGGTACTAGCTCCAGCTCGGTTTTACACTGAAAACTGCAGGAACTTCAAACCGGCACCAGGAAACAGAATGAGAAAGCAGAGAAAAAGTGTCTCCTGCAACCCGTTCCCTTGGTGCTACATGAACGAACGTCTCTCCACTTGCTCAGTTCTGAGAGATAAGTGTGTGTGAAAGCCGTCCTTCCCCTAGCTTGTTGGGAACACAAATTTTCTTTTCAGTTGCAAACTGAATTCCATTCATATATATGGGGTGGTACAAGCTCCAAATCGGTTTTACAGTGAAAACTGCAGGAACTTCAAAACGGCACTAGGAATCAGACTGAGAAAGCAGAGAAAAAGTGCCTCCTGCAACCCGTTCCCTTGGTGCTAGATGAACGAACGTCTCTCCACTTGCTAATTTCTGAGAAATAAGTGTGTGTGAAAGCCGTACTTCACGTATCTTGTTGGGAACACAAAGTTTCTTTTCAGTTGCAAACTCCATTCCATACATATATTTGGGGAGGTAATAGCTCCAACTCGGTTTTACAGTGAATACTGTAGGAACTTCAAACCGGCACTAGGAAACAGACTGAGAAAGCAGAGAAAAAGTGTCCCCTGCAACCCGTTCCCTTGGTCCTAGATGAACGAACGTCTCTCCAATTGCTCAGTTCTGAGAGATAAGTGTGTGTGAAAGCCGTCCTTCACCTAGCTTGTTGGGAACACAAAGTTTCTTTTCAGTTGCAAAATCCATTCCATACTTATATATGGGGAGGTAGAAGCTCCAACTCGTTATTACACTTAAATCTGCAGGAACTTCAAACCGGCACTAGGAAACAGACTGAGAAAGCAGATAAAAAGTGTCTCCTGCAACCCGTTCCCTTGGTGCTAGATGAACGAACGTCTCTCCAATTGCTCAGTTCTGAGAGATAATTGTGTGTGAAAGCCGTCCTTCCCCTAGCTTGTTGGGAACACAAAGTTTCTTTTCAGTTGCAAACTCAATTCCGTACATATATATGGGGAGGTACAAGCTCCAAATCTGTTTTACAGTGAAAACTGCAGGAACTTTAAACCGGCACTAGGAAACTGACTGAGAAAGCAGAGAAAAAGTGTCTCCTGCAACCCGTTCCCTTGTTGCTAGATGAACGAACGTCTCTCCACTTGCTCAGTTCTGAGAGATAAGTGTGTGTGAAAGCCGTCCTTCACCTAGCTTGTTGGGAACACAAAGTTTCTTTTCAGTTGCAAACTCCATTCCATACATATATATGGGGAGGTACTAGCTCCAACTCGGTTTTACACTGAAAACTGCAGGAACTTCAAACCGGCACTAGGAAACAGACTGAGAAAGCCGAGAAAAAGTGTCTCCTGCAACCCGTTCCCTTGGTGGTAGATGAACGAACATCTCTCCACTTGCTCAGTTCTGAGAGATAAGTGTGTGTGAAAGCCGTCCTTCACCTAGCTTGTTGGGAACACAAAGTTTCTTTTCAGTTGCAAACTCAATTCCATACATATATATGGGTAGGTAGAAGCTCCAACTCGGTTTTACACTGAAATCTGCAGGAACTTCAAACCGGCACTAGGAAACAGACTGAGAAAGCAGAGAAAAAGTGTCTCCTGCAACACGTTCCCTTGGTGCTAGATGAACGAACGTCTCTCCACTTGCTCAGTTCTGAGAGATAAGTGTGTGTGAAAGCCGTCCTTCACCTAGCTTGTTGGGAACACAAAGTTTCTTTTCAGTTGCAAACTCCTCTCCATCCATATATATGGGGAAGTACTAGCTCCAACTCGGTTTGACAGTGAAAACTGCAGGAACTTCAAACCGGCACTAGGAAACAGACTGAGAAAGCAGAGAAAAAGTGTCTCCTGCAACCCGTTCCCTTGGTGCTAGATGAACGAACATCTCTCCACTTGCTCAGTTCTGAGAGATAAGTGTGTGTGAAAGCCGTCCTTCACCTAGCTTGTTGGGAACACAAAGTTTCTTTTCAGTTGCAAACTCCATTCCATACATATATATGGGTAGGTAGAAGCTCCAACTCGGTTTTACACTGAAAACTGCAGGAACTTCAAACCGGCACTAGGAAACAGACTGAGAAAGCAGAGAAATTGTGTCTCCTGCAACCCGTTCCCTTGGTGCTAGATGAACGAACGTCTCTCCACTTGCTCAGTTCTGAGAGATAAATGTGTGTGAAAGTCGTCCTTCACCTAGCTTGTTGGGAACACAAAGTTTCTTTTCAGTTGCAAAATCCATTCCATACTTATATATGGGGAGGTAGAAGCTCCAACTCGTTATTACACTGAAAACTGCAGGAACTTCAAACCGGCACTAGGAAACAGACTGAGAAAGCAGATAAAAAGTGTCTCCTGCAACCCGTTCCCTTGGTGCTAGATGAACGAACGTCTCTCCAATTGCTCAGTTCTGAGAGATAATTGTGTGTGAAAGCCGTCCTTCCCCTAGCTTGTTGGGAACACAAAGTTTCTTTTCAGTTGCAAACTCAATTCCGTACATATATATGGGGAGGTACAAGCTCCAAATCTGTTTTACAGTGAAAACTGCAGGAACTTCAAACCGGCACTAGTAAACAGACTGAGAAAGCAGAGAAAAAGTGTCTCCTGCAACCCGTTCCCTTGTTGCTAGATGAACGAACGTCTCTACACTTGCTCAGTTCTGAGAGATAAGTGTGTGTGAAAGCCGTCCTTCAACTAGCTTGTTGGAAACACAAAGTTTCTTTTCAGTTGCAAACTCCATTCCATACATATATATGGGGAGGTACTAGCTCCAACTCGGTTTTACACTGAAAACTGCAGGAACTTCAAACCGGCACTAGGAAACAGACTGAGAAAGCCGAGAAAAAGTGTCTCCTGCAACCCGTTCCCTTGGTGGTAGATGAACGAACATCTCTCCACTTGCTCAGTTCTGAGAGATAAGTGTGTGTGAAAGCCGTCCTTCACCTAGCTTGTTGGGAACACAAAGTTTCTTTTCAGTTGCAAACTCAATTCCATACATATATATGGGTAGGTAGAAGCTCCAACTCGGTTTTACACTGAAAACTGCAGGAACTTCAAACCGGCATTAGGAAACAGACTGAGAAAGCAGAGAAAAAGTGTCTCCTGCAACACGTTCCCTTGGTGCTAGATGAACGAACGTCTCTCCACTTGCTCAGTTCTGAGAGATAAGTGTGTGTGAAAGCCGTCCTTCACCTAGCTTGTTGGGAACACAAAGTTTCTTTTCAGTTGCAAACTCCTCTCCATCCATATATATGGGGAAGTACTAGCTCCAACTCGGTTTGACAGTGAAAACTGCAGGAACTTCAAACCGGCACTAGGAAACAGACTGAGAAAGCAGAGAAAAAGTGTCTCCTGCAACCCGTTCCCTTGGTGCTAGATGAACGAACATCTCTCCACTTGCTCAGTTCTGAGAGATAAGTGTGTGTGAAAGCCGTCCTTCACCTAGCTTGTTGGGAACACAAAGTTTCTTTTCAGTTGCAAACTCCATTCCATACATATATATGGGTAGGTAGAAGCTCCAACTCGGTTTTACACTGAAAACTGCAGGAACTTCAAACCGGCACTAGGAAACAGACTGAGAAAGCAGAGAAATTGTGTCTCCTGCAACCCGTTCCCTTGGTGCTAGATGAACGAACGTCTCTCCACTTGCTCAGTTCTGAAAGATAAATGTGTGTGAAAGTCGTCCTTCACCTAGCTTGTTGGGAACACAAAGTTTCTTTTCAGTTGCAAAATCCATTCCATACTTATATATGGGGATGTAGAAGCTCCAACTCGTTATTACACTGAAAACTGCAGGAACTTCAAACCGGCACTAGGAAACAGACTGAGAAAGCAGATAAAAAGTGTCTCCTGCAACCCGTTCCCTTGGTGCTAGATGAACGAACGTCTCTCCAATTGCTCAGTTCTGAGAGATAATTGTGTGTGAAAGCCGTCCTTCCCCTAGCTTGTTGGGAACACAAAGTTTCTTTTCAGTTGCAAACTCAATTCCGTACATATATATGGGGAGGTACAAGCTCCAAATCTGTTTTACAGTGAAAACTGCAGGAACTTCAAACCGGCACTAGTAAACAGACTGAGAAAGCAGAGAAAAAGTGTCTCCTGCAACCCGTTCCCTTGTTGCTAGATGAACGAACGTCTCTACACTTGCTCAGTTCTGAGAGATAAGTGTGTGTGAAAGCCGTCCTTCACCTAGCTTGTTGGGAACACAAAGTTTCTTTTCAGTTGCAAACTCCATTCCATACATATATATGGGGAGGTACTAGCTCCAACTCGGTTTTACACTGAAAACTGCAGGAACTTCAAACCGGCACTAGGAAACAGACTGAGAAAGCAGAGAAAAAGTGTCTCCTGCAACACGTTCCCTTGGTGTTAGATGAACGAACGTCTCTCCACTTGCTCAGTTCTGAGAGATAAGTGTGTGTGAAAGCCGTCCTTCACCTAGCTTGTTGGGAACACAAAGTTTCTTTTCAGTTGCAAACTCTACTCCATCCATATATATGGGGAGGTACTAGCTCCAGCTCGGTTTTACACTGAAAACTGCAGGAACTTCAAACCGGCACCAGGAAACAGACTGAGAAAGCAGAGAAAAAGTGTCTCCTGCAACCCGTTCCCTTGGTGCTAGATGAACGTACGTCTCTCCACTTGCTCAGTTCTGAGAGATAAGTGTGTGTGAAAGCCGTCCTTCCCCTAGCTTGTTGGGAACACAAATTTTCTTTTCAGTTGCAAACTGAATTCCATTCATATATATGGGGTGGTACAAGCTCCAAATCGGTTTTACAGTGAAAACTGCAGGAAATTCAAACCGGCACTAGGAATCAGACTGAGAAAGCAGAGAAAAAGTGCCTCCTGCAACCCGTTCCCTTGGTGCTAGATGAACGAACGTCTCTCCACTTGCTAATTTCTGAGAAATAAGTGTGTGTGAAAGCCGTACTTCACGTATCTTGTTGGGAACACAAAGTTTCTTTTCAGTTGCAAACTCCATTCCATACATATATTTGGGGAGGTAATAGCTCCAACTCGGTTTTACAGTGAATACTGTAGGAACTTCAAACCGGCACTAGGAAACAGACTGAGAAAGCAGAGAAAAAGTGTCCCCTGCAACCCGTTCCCTTGGTCCTAGATGAACGAACGTCTCTCCACTTGCTCAGTTCTGAGAGATAAGTGTGTGTGAAAGCCGTCCTTCACCTAGCTTGTTGGGAACACAAAGTTTCTTTTCAGTTGCAAAATCCATTCCATACTTATATATGGGGAGGTAGAAGCTCCAACTCGTTATTACACTGAAATCTGCAGGAACTTCAAACCGGCACTAGGAAACAGACTGAGAAAGCAGATAAAAAGTGTCTCCTGCAACCCGTTCCCTTGGTGCTAGATGAACGAACGTCTCTCCAATTGCTCAGTTCTGAGAGATAAGTGTGTGTGAAAGCCGTCCTTCCCCTAGCTTGTTGGGAACACAAAGTTTCTTTTCAGTTGCAAACTCAATTCCGTACATATATATGGGGAGGTACAAGCTCCAAATCTGTTTTACAGTGAAAACTGCAGGAACTTCAAACCGGCATTAGGAAACTGACTGAGAAAGCAGAGAAAAAGTGTCTCCTGCAACCCGTTCCCTTGTTGCTAGATGAACGAACGTCTCTCCACTTGCTCAGTTCTGAGAGATAAGTGTGTGTGAAAGCCGTCCTTCACCTAGCTTGTTGGGAACACAAAGTTTCTTTTCAGTTGCAAACTCCATTCCATACATATATATGGGGAGGTACTAGCTCCAACTCGGTTTTACACTGAAAACTGCAGGAACTTCAAACCGGCACTAGGAAACAGACTGAGAAAGCCGAGAAAAAGTGTCTCCTGCAACCCGTTCCCTTGGTGGTAGATGAACGAACATCTCTCCACTTGCTCAGTTCTGAGAGATAAGTGTGTGTGAAAGCCGTCCTTCACCTAGCTTGTTGGGAACACAAAGTTTCTTTTCAGTTGCAAACTCAATTCCATACATATATATGGGTAGGTAGAAGCTCCAACTCGGTTTTACACTGAAAACTGCAGGAACTTCAAACCGGCACTAGGAAACAGACTGAGAAAGCAGAGAAAAAGTGTCTCCTGCAACACGTTCCCTTGGTGCTAGATGAACGAACGTCTCTCCACTTGCTCAGTTCTGAGAGATAAGTGTGTGTGAAAGCCGTCCTTCACCTAGCTTGTTGGGAACACAAAGTTTCTTTTCAGTTGCAAACTCCTCTCCATCCATATATATGGGGAAGTACTAGCTCCAACTCGGTTTGACAGTGAAAACTGCAGGAACTTCAAACCGGCACTAGGAAACAGACTGAGAAAGCAGAGAAAAAGTGTCTCCTGCAACCCGTTCCCTTGGTGCTAGATGAACGAACATCTCTCCACTTGCTCAGTTCTGAGATATAAGTGTGTGTGAAAGCCGTCTTTCACCTAGCTTGTTGGGAACACAAAGTTTCTTTTCAGTTGCAAACTCCATTCCATACATATATATGGGTAGGTAGAAGCTCCAACTCGGTTTTACACTGAAAACTGCAGGAACTTCAAACCGGCACTAGGAAACAGACTGAGAAAGCAGAGAAATTGTGTCTCCTGCAACCCGTTCCCTTGGTGCTAGATGAACGAACGTCTCTCCACTTGCTCAGTTCTGAGAGATAAATGTGTGTGAAAGCCGTCCTTCACCTAGCTTGTTGGGAACACAAAGTTTCTTTTCAGTTGCAAACTCCACTCCATCCATATATATGGGGAGGTAGAAGCTCCAACTCTCTTTTACAGTGAAAACTGCAGGAACTTCAAACCGGCACTAGGAAACAGACTGAGAAAGCAGAGAAAATGTGTCTCCTGCAACCCGTTCCCTTGGTGCTAGATGAACGAACGTCTCTCCACTTGCTCAGTTCTAAGAGATAATTGGGTGTGAAAGCCGTCCTTCACCTAGCTTGTTGGGAACACAAAGTTTCTTTTCAGTTGCCAACTCCATTCCATACACATATATGGGAAGGTAGAAGCTCCAACACGGTTTTACACTGAAAACTGCAGGAACTTCAAACCGGCACTAGGAAACAGACTGAGAAAGCAGAGAAAAAGTGTCACCTGCAACCCGTTCCCTTGGTGCTAGATGAACGAACGTCTCTCCACTTGCTCAGTTCTGAGAGATAAGTGGGTGTGAAAGCCGTACTTCACCTAGCTTGTTGGGAACACAAAGTTTCTTTTCAGTTGCAAACTCCATTCCATACATATATATGGGGAGGTAGAAGCTCCAACACGGTTTTACACTGAAAACTGCAGGAACTTCAAACCGGCACTAGGAAACAAACTGAGAAAGCAGAGAAAAAGTGTCTCCTGCAACCCGTTCCCTTGGTGCTAGATGAACGAACGTCTCTCCACTTGCTCATTTCTGAGAGATAAGTGTGTGTGAAAGCCGTCCTTCACCTAGCTTGTTGGGAACACAAAGTTTCTTTTCAGTTGCAAACTCCATTCCATACATATATATGGGGTGGTACTAGCTCCAACTCGGTTTTACAGTGAAAACTGCAGGAACTTCAAACCGGCACTAGGAAACAGACTGAGAAAGCAGAGAAAAAGTGTCTCCTGCAACCCGTTCCCTTGGTGCTAGATGAACGAACGTCTCTCCACTTGCTCATTTCTGAGAGATAAGTGTGTGTGAAAGCCGTCCTTCACCTAGATTGATGGGAACACAAAGTTTCTTTTCAGTTGCAAACTCCAATCCATCCATAAATATGGGGAGGTAGAAGCTCCAACTCGGTTTTACAGTGAAAAATGCAGGAACTTCATACTGGCACTAGGAAACACTCTGAGAAAGCAGAGAAAAAGTGTCTCCTGCAACCCGTTCCCTTGGTGCTAGATGAACGAACGTCTCTCCACTTGCTCATTTCTGAGAGATATGTGTGTGTGAAAGCCGTCCTTCATCTAGCTTGTTGGGAACACAAAGTTTCTTTTTAGTTGCAAACTCCATTCCATATATATATATATGGGGAAGTACTAGCTCCAACTCGGATTGACAGTGAAAACTGCAGGCACTTCAAACCGGCACTAGAAAACAGACTGAGAAAGCAGAGAAAAAGTGTCTCCTGCAACCCGTTCCCTTGGAGCTAGATGAACGAACGTCTCTCCACTTGCTCAGTTCTGAGAGATAAGTGTGTGAAAGCCGTCCTTCACCTAGCTTGTTGGGAACACAAAGATTCTTTTCAGTTGAAAACTCCATTCCATAAATACATACGGGGAGGTACTAGCTCCAACTCGGTTTTACACTGAAAACTGCAGGAACTTCAAACCGGCACCAGGAAACAGACTGAGAAAGCAGAGAAAAGTGTCTCCTGCAACCCGTTCCCTTGGTGCTAGATGAACGTACGTCTCTCCACTTGCTCAGTTCTGAGAGATAAGTGTGTGTGAAAGCCGTCCTTCCCCTAGCTTGTTGGGAACACAAATTTTCTTTTCAGTTGCAAACTCAATTCCATACATATATATGGGGTGGTACAAGCTCCAAATCGGTTTTACAGTGAAAACTGCAGGAACTTCAAACCGGCAGTAGGAAACAGACTGAGAAAGCAGAGAAAAAGTGTCTCCTGCAACCCGTTCCCTTGGTGCTAGATGAACGAACGTCTCTCCACTTGCTCATTTCTGAGAGATAAGTGTGTTTGAAAGCCGTCCTTCACCTAGCTTGTTGGGAACACAAAGTTTCTTTTCAGTTGCATACTCCAATCTATACATATATATGGGGAGGTACTAGCTCCAACTCGGTTTGACAGTGAAAACTGCATGAACTTCAAACCGGCACTAGGAATCAGACTGAGAAAGCAGAGAAAAAGTGCCTCCTGCAACCCGTTCCCTTGGTGCTAGATGAACGAACGTCTCTCCACTTGCTCATTTCTGAGAAATAAGTGTGTGTGAAAGCCGTACTTCACGTATCTTGTTGGGAACACAAAGTTTCTTTTCAGTTGCAAACTCCATTCCATACATATATTTGGGGAGGTAATAGCTCCAACTCGATTTTACAGTGAATACTGTAGGAACTTCAAACCGGCACTAGGAAACAGACTGAGAAAGCAGAGAAAAAGTGTCTCCTGCAACCGGTTCCCTTGGTCCTAGATGAACGAACGTCTCTCCACTTGCTCAGTTCTGAGAGATAAGTGTGTGTGAAAGCCGTCCTTCACCTAGCTTGTTGGGAACACAAAGTTTCTTTTCAGTTGCAAAATCCATTCCATACTTATATATGGGGAGGTAGAAGCTCCAACTCGTTATTACACTGAAAACTGCAGGAACTTCAAACCGGCACTAGGAAACAGACTGAGAAAGCAGAGAAAAAGTGTCTCCTGCAACCCGTTCCCTTGGTGCTAGATGAACGAACGTCTCTCCAATTGCTCAGTTCTGAGAGATAAGTGTGTGTGAAAGCCGTCCTTCCCCTAGCTAGTTGGGAACACAAAGTTTCTTTTCAGTTGCAAACTCAATTCCGTACGTATATATGGGGAGGTAGAAGCTCCAACTCGGTTTTACAGTGAAAACTGCAGGAACTTCAAACCGGCACTAGGAAACAGACTGAAAAGGCAGAGAAAAACTGTCTCCTGCAACCCGTTCCCTTGGTGCTAGATGAACGAACGTCTCTCCACTTGCTCAGTTCTGAGAGATAAGTGTGTGTGAAAGCCGTCCTTCACCTAGCTTGTTGGGAACACAAAGTTTCTTTTAAGTTGCAAAATCCATTCCATACACATATATGGGGGGGTAGAATCTCCAACTCGGTTTTACACTGAAAACTGCAGGAACTTCAAACCGGCACTAGGAAAAAGACTGAGAAAGCAGAGAAAAAGTGTCTCCTGCAACCCGTTCCCTTGGTGCTAGATGAACGAACGTCTCTCCACTTGCTCAGTTCTGAGAGATAATTGGGTGTGAAAGCCGTCCTTCACCTAGCTTGTTGGGAACACAAAGTTTCTTTTCAGTTGCATACTCCATTCCATACACATATATGGGAAGGTAGAAGCTCCAACACGGTTTTACACTGAAAACTGCAGGAACTTCAAACCGGCACTAGGAAACAGACTGAGAAAGCAGAGAAAAAGTGTCACCTGCAACCCGTTCCCTTGGTGCTAGATGAACGAACGTCTCTCCACTTGCTCAGTTCTGAGAGATAAGTGGGTGTGAAAGCCGTACTTCACCTAGCTTGTTGGGAACACAAAGTTTCTTTTCAGTTGCAAACTCCATTCCATACATATATATGGGGAGGTAGAAGCTCCAACACGGTTTTACACTGAAAAATGCAGGAACTTCAAACCGGCACTAGGAAACAGACTGAGAAAGCAGAGAAAAAGTGTCTCCTGCAACCCGTTCCCTTGGTGCTAGATGAACGAACGTCTCTCCACTTGCTCATTTCTGAGAGATAAGTGTGTGTGAAAGCCGTCCTTCACCTAGCTTGTTGGGAACACAAAGTTTCTTTTCAGTTGCAAACTCCATTCCATACATATATATGGGGTGGTACTAGCTCCAACTCGGTTTTACAGTGAAAACTGCAGGAACTTCAAACCGGCACTAGGAAACAGACTGAGAAAGCAGAGAAAAAGTGTCTCCTGCAACCCGTTCCCTTGGTGCTAGATGAACGAACGTCTCTCCACTTGCTCATTTCTGAGAGATAAGTGTGTGTGAAAGCCGTCCTTCACCTAGATTGATGGGAACACAAAGTTTCTTTTCAGTTGCAAACTCCAATCCATCCATAAATATGGGGAGGTAGAAGCTCCAACTCGGTTTTACAGTGAAAAATGCAGGAACTTCATACCGGCAGTAGGAAACACTCTGAGAAAGCAGAGAAAAAGTGTCTCCTGCAACCCGTTCCCTTGGTGCTAGATGAACGAACGTCTCTCCACTTGCTCATTTCTGAGAGATATGTGTGTGTGAAAGCCGTCCTTCATCTAGCTTGTTGGGAACACAAAGTTTCTTTTTAGTTGCAAACTCCATTCCATATATATATATATATGGGGAAGTACTAGCTCCAACTCGGATTGACAGTGAAAACTGCAGGCACTTCAAACCGGCACTAGAAAACAGACTGAGAAAGCAGAGAAAAAGTGTCTCCTGCAACCCGTTCCCTTGGAGCTAGATGAACGAACGTCTCTCCACTTGCTCAGTTCTGAGAGATAAGTGTGTGAAAGCCGTCCTTCACCTAGCTTGTTGGGAACACAAAGATTCTTTTCAGTTGAAAACTCCATTCCATAAATACATACGGGGAGGTACTAACTCCAACTCGGTTTTACACTGAAAACTGCAGGAACTTCAAACCGGCACCAGGAAACAGACTGAGAAAGCAGAGAAAAGTGTCTCCTGCAACCCGTTCCCTTGGTGCTAGATGAACGTACGTCTCTCCACTTGCTCAGTTCTGAGAGATAAGTGTGTGTGAAAGCCGTCCTTCCCCTAGCTTGTTGGGAACACAAATTTTCTTTTCAGTTGCAAACTCAATTCCATACATATATATGGGGTGGTACAAGCTCCAAATCGGTTTTACAGTGAAAACTGCAGGAACTTCAAACCGGCAGTAGGAAACAGACTGAGAAAGCAGAGAAAAAGTGTCTCCTGCAACCCGTTCCCTTGGTGCTAGATGAACGAACGTCTCTCCACTTGCTCATTTCTGAGAGATAAGTGTGTGTGAAAGCCGTCCTTCACCTAGCTTGTTGGGAACACAAAGTTTCTTTTCAGTTGCAAACTCCAATCTATACATATATATGGGGAGGTACTAGCTCCAACTCGGTTTGACAGTGAAAACTGCATGAACTTCAAACCGGCACTAGGAATCAGACTGAGAAAGCAGAGAAAAAGTGCCTCCTGCAACCCGTTCCCTTGGTGCTAGATGAACGAACGTCTCTCCACTTGCTCATTTCTGAGAAATAAGTGTGTGTGAAAGCCGTACTTCACGTATCTTGTTGGGAACACAAAGTTTCTTTTCAGTTGCAAACTCCATTCCATACATATATTTGGGGAGGTAATAGCTCCAACTCGGTTTTACAGTGAATACTGTAGGAACTTCAAACCGGCACTAGGAAACAGACTGAGAAAGCAGAGAAAAAGTGTCTCCTGCAACCGGTTCCCTTGGTCCTAGATGAACGAACGTCTCTCCACTTGCTCAGTTCTGAGAGATAAGTGTGTGTGAAAGCCGTCCTTCACCTAGCTTGTTGGGAACACAAAGTTTCTTTTCAGTTGCAAAATCCATTCCATACTTATATATGGGGAGGTAGAAGCTCCAACTCGTTATTACACTGAAAACTGCAGGAACTTCAAACCGGCACTAGGAAACAGACTGAGAAAGCAGAGAAAAAGTGTCTCCTGCAACCCGTTCCCTTGGTGCTAGATGAACGAACGTCTCTCCAATTGCTCAGTTCTGAGAGATAAGTGTGTGTGAAAGCCGTCCTTCCCCTAGCTAGTTGGGAACACAAAGTTTCTTTTCAGTTGCAAACTCAATTCCGTACGTATATATGGGGAGGTAGAAGCTCCAACTCGGGTTTACAGTGAAAACTGCAGGAACTTCAAACCGGCACTAGGAAACAGACTGAAAAGGCAGAGAAAAACTGTCTCCTGCAACCCGTTCCCTTGGTGCTAGATGAACGAACGTCTCTCCACTTGCTCAGTTCTGAGAGATAAGTGTGTGTGAAAGCCGTCCTTCACCTAGCTTGTTGGGAACACAAAGTTTCTTTTCAGTTGCAAACTCCATTCTATACATATATATGGGGAGGTACTTGCTCCAACTCGGTTTTACACTGCAAACTGCAGGAAATTCAACCCGGCACTAGGAAACAAACTGAGAAAGCAGAGAAAATGTGTCTCCTGCAACCCGTTCCCTTGGTGCTAGATGAACGAACGTCTCTCCACTTGCTCAGTTCTGAGAGATAAGTGTGTGTGAAAGCCGTCCTTCACCTAGCTTGTTGGGAACACAAAGTTTCTTTTCAGTTGCAAACTTCATTCCATACATATATATGGGGAGGTACAAGCTCCAACTCGTGTTGACAGTGAAAACTGCAGGAACTTCCAACCGGCACAAGGAAACAGACTGAGAAAGCAGAGAAAAAGTGTCTCCTGCAACCCGTTCCCTTGGTGCTAGATGAACGAACGTCTCTCCACTTGCTCAGTTCTGAGGGATAAGTGTGTGTGAAAGCCGTCCTTCAACTAGCTTGTTGGGAACACAAAGTTTCTTTTCAGTTGCAAACTCCATTCCATACATATATATGAGGAGGTACTAGCTCCAAATCCGTTTGACAGTGAAAACGGCAGGAACTTCAAACCGGCACTAGGAATCAGACTGATAAACGGAGAAAAAGTGTCTCCTGCAACCCGTTCCCTTGGTGCTAGATGAACGAACGTCTCTCCACTTGCTCAGTTCTGAGAGATAAGTGTGTGTGAAAGCCGTCCTTCACCTAGCTTGTTGGGAACACAAAGTTTCTTTTAAGTTGCAAAATCCATTTCATATATATATATGGGTAGGTAGAAGCTCCAACTCGGTTTTACAGTGAAAATTGCAGGAACTTCAAACCGGCACTAGGAAACAGACTGAGAAAGCAGAGAAAAAGTGTCTCCTGCAACCCGTTCCCTTGGTGCTAGATGAACGAACGTCTCTCCACTTGCTCAGTTCTGAGAGATATGTGTGTGTGAAAGCCGTCCTTCACCTAGCTTGTTGGGAACACAAAGTTTCTTTTAAGTTGCAAAATCCATTCCATACACATATATGGGGGGGTAGAATCTCCAACTCGGTTTTACACTGAAAACTGCAGGAACTTCAAACCGGCACTAGGAAAAAGACTGAGAAAGCAGAGAAAAAGTGTCTCCTGCAACCCGTTCCCTTGGTGCTAGATGAACGAACGTCTCTCCACTTGCTCATTTCTGAGAGATAAGTGTGTGTGAAAGACGTCCTTCACCTAGCTTGTTGGGAACACAAAGTTTCTTTTCAGTTGCAAACTCCATTCTATACATATATATGAGGAAGTACTAGCTCCAACACGGTTTGACAGTGAAAACTGCAGGAACTTCAAACCGGCACTAGGAAACAGACTGAGAAAGCAGAGAAAAAGTGTCTCCTGCAACCCGTTCCCTTGGTGCTGGATGAACGAACGTCTCTCCACTTGCTCAGTTCTGAGAGATAATTGTGTGTGAAAGCCGTCCATCAGCTAGCTTGTTGGGAACACAAAGTTTCATTTCAGTTTCAAACTCCAATCCATACATATATAGGGGAGGTAGAAGCTCCAACTCGGGTTTACAGTGAAAACTGCAGGAACTTCAAACCGGCACTAGGAAACAGACTGAGAAAGCAGAGAAAAAGTGTCCCTGCAACCCGTTCCCTTGGTGCTAGATGAACGAAAGTCTCTCCACTTGCTCAGTTCTGAGAGATAATTGTGTGTGAAAGCCGTCCTTCACCAATCTTGTTGGGAACACAAAGTTTCTTTTCAGTTGCAAACTCCAATCCATACATATATAGGGGGGGAAGAAGCTCCAACTCGGTTTAACAGTGAAAACTGCAGGAACTTCAAACCGGCACTAGGAAACAGACTAAGAAAGTAGAGAAAATGTGTCTCCTGCAACCCGTTCCCTTGGTGCTAGATGAACGAACGTCTCTCCACTTGCTCAGTTCTGAGAGATAAGTGTGTGTGAAAGCCGTCCTTCACCTAGCTTGTTGGGAACACAAAGTTTCTTTTCATTTGCAAACTCCATTCCATACATATATATGCAGAGGTACAAGTTCCAACTCGGTTTGACAGTGAAAAATGCAGGAACTTCAAACCGGCACTAGGAAACAGACTGAGAAAGCAGTGAAATAGTGTGTCCTGCAACCCGTTCCCTTGGTTCTAGATGAACGAACGTCTCTCCACTTGCTCAGTTCTGAGAGATAAGTGTGTGTGAAAGCCGTCCTTCACGTAGCTTGTTGGGAACACAAAGTTTCTTTTCAGTTGCAAACTCCATTCCATACATATATATTGGTAGGTACTAGCTCCAACACGGTTTTACAGTGAAAACTGCAGGAAATTCAAACCGGCACTAGGAAACAGACTGAGAAAGCAGAGAAAAAGTGTCTCCTGCAACCCGTTCCCTTGGTGCTAGATGAACGAACGTCTCTCCACTTGCTCAGTTCCGAGAGATAAGTGTGTGTGAAAGCCGTCATTCACCTAGCTTGTTGGGAACACAAAGTTTCTTTTCAGTTGCAAACTCCATTCCATACTTATATATGCGGAGGTACAAGTTCCAACGCGGTTTTACAGTGAAAATTGCAGGAACTTCAAACCGGCACTAGGAAACAGACTGAGAAAGCAGAGAAAAAGTGTCTCCTGCAACCCGTTCCCTTGGTGCTAGATGAACGAACGTCTCTCCACTTGCTCAGTTCTGAGAGATATGTGTGTGTGAAAGCCGTCCTTCACCTAGCTTGTTGGGAACACAAAGTTTCTTTTAAGTTGCAAAATCCATTCCATACACATATATGGGGGGGTAGAATCTCCAACTCGGTTTTACACTGAAAACTGCAGGAACTTCAAACCGGCACTAGGAAAAAGACTGTGAAAGCAGAGAAAAAGTGTCTCCTGCAACCCGTTCCCTTGGTGCTAGATGAACGAACGTCTCTCCACTTGCTCATTTCTGAGAGATAAGTGTGTGTGAAAGACGTCCTTCACCTAGCTTGTTGGGAACACAAAGTTTCTTTTCAGTTGCAAACTCCATTCTATAAATATATATGAGGAAGTACTAGCTCCAACACGGTTTGACAGTGAAAACTGCAGGAACTTCAAACCGGCACTAGGAAACAGACTGAGAAAGCAGAGAAAAAGTGTCTCCTGCAACCCGTTCCCTTGGTGCTGGATGAACGAACGTCTCTCCACTTGCTCAGTTCTGAGAGATAATTGTGTGTGAAAGCCGTCCATCAGCTAGCTTGTTGGGAACACAAAGTTTCATTTCAGTTTCAAACTCCAATCCATACATATATAGGGGAGGTAGAAGCTCCAACTCGGTTTTACAGTGAAAACTGCAGGAACTTCAAACCGGCACTAGGAAACAGACTGAGAAAGCAGAGAAAAAGTGTCCCTGCAACCCGTTCCCTTGGTGCTAGATGAACGAAAGTCTCTCCACTTGCTCAGTTCTGAGAGATAATTGTGTGTGAAAGCCGTCCTTCACCAATCTTGTTGGGAACACAAAGTTTCTTTTCAGTTGCAAACTCCAATCCATACATATATAGGGGGGGAAGAAGCTCCAACTCGGTTTAACAGTGAAAACTGCAGGAACTTCAAACCGGCACTAGGAAACAGACTAAGAAAGTAGAGAAAATGTGTCTCCTGCAACCCGTTCCCTTGGTGCTAGATGAACGAACGTCTCTCCACTTGCTCAGTTCTGAGAGATAAGTGTGTGTGAAAGCCGTCCTTCACCTATCTTGTTGGGAACACAAAGTTTCTTTTCATTTGCAAACTCCATTCCATACATATATATGCAGAGGTACAAGTTCCAACTCGGTTTGACAGTGAAAACTGCAGGAACTTCAAACCGGCACTAGGAAACAGACTGAGAAAGCAGTGAAATAGTGTGTCCTGCAATCCGTTCCCTTGGTGCTAGATGAACGAACGTCTCTCCACTTGCTCAGTTCTGAGAGATAAGTGTGTGTGAAAGCCGTCCTTCACCTAGCTTGTTGGGAACACAAAGTTTCTTTTAAGTTGCAAAATCCATTTCATATATATATATGGGTAGGTAGAAGCTCCAACTCGGTTTTACAGTGAAAATTGCAGGAACTTCAAACCGGCACTAGGAAACAGACTGAGAAAGCAGAGAAAAAGTGTCTCCTGCAACCCGTTCCCTTGGTGCTAGATGAACGAACGTCTCTCCACTTGCTCAGTTCTGAGAGATATGTGTGTGTGAAAGCCGTCCTTCACCTAGCTTGTTGGGAACACAAAGTTTCTTTTAAGTTGCAAAATCCATTCCATACACATATATGGGGGGGTAGAATCTCCAACTCGGTTTTACACTGAAAACTGCAGGAACTTCAAACCGGCACTAGGAAAAAGACTGAGAAAGCAGAGAAAAAGTGTCTCCTGCAACCCGTTCCCTTGGTGCTAGATGAACGAACGTCTCTCCACTTGCTCATTTCTGAGAGATAAGTGTGTGTGAAAGACGTCCTTCACCTAGCTTGTTGGGAACACAAAGTTTCTTTTCAGTTGCAAACTCCATTCTATACATATATATGAGGAAGTACTAGCTCCAACACGGTTTGACAGTGAAAACTGCAGGAACTTCAAACCGGCACTAGGAAACAGACTGAGAAAGCAGAGAAAAAGTGTCTCCTGCAACCCGTTCCCTTGGTGCTGGATGAACGAACGTCTCTCCACTTGCTCAGTTCTGAGAGATAATTGTGTGTGAAAGCCGTCCATCAGCTAGCTTGTTGGGAACACAAAGTTTCATTTCAGTTTCAAACTCCAATCCATACATATATAGGGGAGGTAGAAGCTCCAACTCGGGTTTACAGTGAAAACTGCAGGAACTTCAAACCGGCACTAGGAAACAGACTGAGAAAGCAGAGAAAAAGTGTCCCTGCAACCCGTTCCCTTGGTGCTAGATGAACGAAAGTCTCTCCACTTGCTCAGTTCTGAGAGATAATTGTGTGTGAAAGCCGTCCTTCACCAATCTTGTTGGGAACACAAAGTTTCTTTTCAGTTGCAAACTCCAATCCATACATATATAGGGGGGGAAGAAGCTCCAACTCGGTTTAACAGTGAAAACTGCAGGAACTTCAAACCGGCACTAGGAAACAGACTAAGAAAGTAGAGAAAATGTGTCTCCTGCAACCCGTTCCCTTGGTGCTAGATGAACGAACGTCTCTCCACTTGCTCAGTTCTGAGAGATAAGTGTGTGTGAAAGCCGTCCTTCACCTAGCTTGTTGGGAACACAAAGTTTCTTTTCATTTGCAAACTCCATTCCATACATATATATGCAGAGGTACAAGTTCCAACTCGGTTTGACAGTGAAAAATGCAGGAACTTCAAACCGGCACTAGGAAACAGACTGAGAAAGCAGTGAAATAGTGTGTCCTGCAACCCGTTCCCTTGGTTCTAGATGAACGAACGTCTCTCCACTTGCTCAGTTCTGAGAGATAAGTGTGTGTGAAAGCCGTCCTTCACGTAGCTTGTTGGGAACACAAAGTTTCTTTTCAGTTGCAAACTCCATTCCATACATATATATTGGTAGGTACTAGCTCCAACACGGTTTTACAGTGAAAACTGCAGGAAATTCAAACCGGCACTAGGAAACAGACTGAGAAAGCAGAGAAAAAGTGTCTCCTGCAACCCGTTCCCTTGGTGCTAGATGAACGAACGTCTCTCCACTTGCTCAGTTCCGAGAGATAAGTGTGTGTGAAAGCCGTCATTCACCTAGCTTGTTGGGAACACAAAGTTTCTTTTCAGTTGCAAACTCCATTCCATACTTATATATGCGGAGGTACAAGTTCCAACGCGGTTTTACAGTGAAAATTGCAGGAACTTCAAACCGGCACTAGGAAACAGACTGAGAAAGCAGAGAAAAAGTGTCTCCTGCAACCCGTTCCCTTGGTGCTAGATGAACGAACGTCTCTCCACTTGCTCAGTTCTGAGAGATATGTGTGTGTGAAAGCCGTCCTTCACCTAGCTTGTTGGGAACACAAAGTTTCTTTTAAGTTGCAAAATCCATTCCATACACATATATGGGGGGGTAGAATCTCCAACTCGGTTTTACACTGAAAACTGCAGGAACTTCAAACCGGCACTAGGAAAAAGACTGTGAAAGCAGAGAAAAAGTGTCTCCTGCAACCCGTTCCCTTGGTGCTAGATGAACGAACGTCTCTCCACTTGCTCATTTCTGAGAGATAAGTGTGTGTGAAAGACGTCCTTCACCTAGCTTGTTGGGAACACAAAGTTTCTTTTCAGTTGCAAACTCCATTCTATAAATATATATGAGGAAGTACTAGCTCCAACACGGTTTGACAGTGAAAACTGCAGGAACTTCAAACCGGCACTAGGAAACAGACTGAGAAAGCAGAGAAAAAGTGTCTCCTGCAACCCGTTCCCTTGGTGCTGGATGAACGAACGTCTCTCCACTTGCTCAGTTCTGAGAGATAATTGTGTGTGAAAGCCGTCCATCAGCTAGCTTGTTGGGAACACAAAGTTTCATTTCAGTTTCAAACTCCAATCCATACATATATAGGGGAGGTAGAAGCTCCAACTCGGTTTTACAGTGAAAACTGCAGGAACTTCAAACCGGCACTAGGAAACAGACTGAGAAAGCAGAGAAAAAGTGTCCCTGCAACCCGTTCCCTTGGTGCTAGATGAACGAAAGTCTCTCCACTTGCTCAGTTCTGAGAGATAATTGTGTGTGAAAGCCGTCCTTCACCAATCTTGTTGGGAACACAAAGTTTCTTTTCAGTTGCAAACTCCAATCCATACATATATAGGGGGGGAAGAAGCTCCAACTCGGTTTAACAGTGAAAACTGCAGGAACTTCAAACCGGCACTAGGAAACAGACTAAGAAAGTAGAGAAAATGTGTCTCCTGCAACCCGTTCCCTTGGTGCTAGATGAACGAACGTCTCTCCACTTGCTCAGTTCTGAGAGATAAGTGTGTGTGAAAGCCGTCCTTCACCTATCTTGTTGGGAACACAAAGTTTCTTTTCATTTGCAAACTCCATTCCATACATATATATGCAGAGGTACAAGTTCCAACTCGGTTTGACAGTGAAAACTGCAGGAACTTCAAACCGGCACTAGGAAACAGACTGAGAAAGCAGTGAAATAGTGTGTCCTGCAATCCGTTCCCTTGGTGCTAGATGAACGAACGTCTCTCCACTTGCTCAGTTCTGAGAGATAAGTGTGTGTGAAAGCCGTCCTTCACCTAGCTTGTTGGGAACACAAAGTTTCTTTTAAGTTGCAAAATCCATTCCATACACATATATGGGAAGGTAGAAGCTCCAACTCGGTTTTACACTGAAAACTGCAGGAACTTCAAACCGGCACTATGAAAAAGACTGAGAAAGCATAGAAAATGTGTCTCCTGCAACCCGTTCCCTTGGTGCTAGATGAACGAACGTCTCTCCACTTGCTCAGTTCCGAGAGATAAGTGTGTGTGAAAGCCGTCTTTCACCTAGCTTGTTGGGAACACAAAGTTTCTTTTCAGTTGCAAACTCCATTCCATACTTATATATGCGGAGGTACAAGTTCAAACTCGGTTTGACAGTGAAAACTGCAGGAACTTCAAACCGGCACTAGGAAACAGACTGAGAAAGCAGAGAAATAGTGTCTCCTGCAACCCGTTCCCTTGGTTCTAGATGAACGAACGTCTCTCCACTTGCTCAGTTCTGAGAGATAAGTGTGTGTGAAAGCCGTCCTTCAACTAGCTTGTTGGGAACACAAATTTTCTTTTCAGTTGCAAACTCCATTCCATACATATATATGGGGAGGTACAAGCTCCAACTCGGTTTTACAGTAAAAACTGCAGGAACTTCAAACCGGCACTAGGAAACAGACTGAGAAAGCAGAGAAAAAGTGTCTCCTGCAACACGTTCCCTTGGTGCTAGATGAACGAACGTCTCTCCACTTGCTCAGTTCTGAGAGATAAGTGTGCGTGAAAGCCGTCCTTCACCTAGCTTGTTGGGAACACAAAGTTTCTTTTCAGTTGCAAACTCCATTCCATACATATATATGAGGAGGTACTAGCTCCAACTAGGTTTGACAGTGAAAACTGCAGGAACTTCAAACCGGCACTAGGAATCAGACTGAGAAAGCAGAGAAAAAGTGTCTCCTGCAACCCGTTCACTTGGTGCTAGATGAACGAACGTCTCTCCACTTGCTCATTTCTGAGAGATAAGTGTGTGTGAAAGCCGTCCTTCACCTAGCTTGTTGGGAACACAAATTTTCTTTTCAGTTGCAAACTCCATTCCATACATATATATGGGTAGGTACAAGCTCCAACTCGGTTTGACAGTGAAAACTGCAGGAACTTCAAACCGGCACTAGGAAACAGACTGAGAAAGCAGAGAAAAAGTGTCTCCTGCAACCCGTTCCCTTGGTGCTAGATGAACGAACGTCTCTCCACTTGCTCAGTTCTGAGAGATAAGTGTGTGTGAAAGCCGTCCTTCACCTAGCTTGTTGGGAACACAAAGTTTCTTTTAAGTTGCAAAATCTATTCCATACACATATATGGGTAGGTAGAAGCTCCAACTCGGTTTTACACTGAAAACTGCAGGAACTTCAAACCGGCACTAGGAAAAATACTGAGATAGCAGAGAAAATGTGTCTCCTGCAACCCGTTCCCTTGGTGCTAGATGAACGAACGTCTCTCCACTTGCTCAGTTCTGAGAGATAAGTGTGTGTGAAAGCCGTCCTTCACCTAGCTTGTTGGGAACACAAAGTTTCTTTTCAGTTGCAAACTACAGTCCATACATATATATGGGGAGGTACTAGCTCCAACTCGGTTTGACAGTGAAAACTGCAGGAACTTCAAACCGGCACTAGGAAACAGACTGAGAAAGCAGAGAAAAAGTGTCTCCTGCAACACGTTCTCTTGGTGCTAGATGAACGAACGTCTCTCCACTTGCTCAGTTCTGAGAGATAAGTGTGTGTGAAAGCCGTCTTTCACCTAGCTTGTTGGGAACACAAAGTTTCTTTTCAGTTGCAAACTATATTCCATATATATATATGGGGAGGTAGAAGCTCCAACTCGGTTTTACAGTGAAAATTGCAGGAACTTCAAACCGGCTCTAGGAAAAAGACTGAGAAAGCAGAGAAAAAGTGTCTCCTGCAACCCGTTCCCTTGGTGCTAGATGAACGAACGTCTCTCCACTTGCTAATTTCTGAGAGATAAGTGTGTGTGAAAGCCGTCCTTCACCTAGCTTGTTGGGAACACAAAGTTTCTTTTCATTTGCAAACTCCATTCCATACATATATATGCGGAGGTCCAAGTTCCAACTCGGTTTGACAGTGGAAACTGCAGGAACTTCAAACCGGCACTAGGAAACAGACTGAGAAAGCAGAGAAAAAGTGTCTCCTGCAACCCGTTCCCGTGGTGCTAGATGAACGAACGTCTCTCCACTTGCTCAGTTCTGAGAGATAAGTGTCTGTGAAAGCCGTCCTTCACCTAGCTTGTTGGGAACACAAAGTTTCTTTTCAGTTGCAAATTCCATTCCATACATATATATGGGGAGGTACTAGCTCCAAATCGGTTTCACAGTGAAAACTGCAGGAACTTCAATACGGCACTAGGAAACAGACTGAGAATGCAGAGAAAAAGTGTCTCCTGCAACCCGTTCCCTTGGTGCTGGATGAACGAACGTCTCTCCACTTGCTCAGTTCTGAGAGATAAGTGTGTGTGAAAGCCGTCCTTCACCTAGCTTGTTGGTAACACAAATTTTCTTTTCAGTTGCAAACTCCATTCCATACATATATATGGGGAGGTACAATCTCCATCTCGGTTTGACAGTGAAAACTGCAGGAACTTCAAACCGGCACTAGGAAACAGACTGAGAAAGCAGAGAAAAAGTGTCTCCTGCAACCCGTTCCCGTGGTGCTAGATGAACGAACGTCTCTCCACTTGCTCAGTTCTGAGAGATAAGTGTGTGTGAAAGCCGTCGTTCAGCTAGCTTGTTGGGAACACAAAGTTTCTTTTAAGTTGCAAACTCCATTCCATACATATATATGGGGAGGTACTAGCTCCAACTCGGTTTTACAGTGAAAACTGCAGGAACTTCAAACCGGCACTAGGAAACAGACTGAGAATGCAGAGAAAAAGTGACTCCTGCAACCCGTTTCCTTGGTTCTAGATGAACGAACGTCTCTCCACTTGCTCAGTTCTGAGAGATATTTGTGTGTGAAAGCCGTCGTTCAGCTAGCTTGTTGGGAACACAAAGTTTCTTTTCAGTTGCAAACCCCATTCCATACTTATATATGCGGAGGTACAAGTTCCAACTCGGTTTGACAGTGAAAACTGCAGGAACTTCAAACCGGCACTAGGAAACAGACTGAGAAAGCAGAGAAATAGTGTCCCCTGCAACCCGTTCCCTTGGTTCTAGATGAACGAACGTCTCTCCACTTGCTCAGTTCTGAGAGATAAGTGTGTGTGAAAGCCGTCCTTCAACTAGCTTGTTGGGAACACAAAGTTTCTTTTCAGTTGCAAACTCCATTCCATACATATATATGGGGAGGTACTAGCTCCAACTCGGTTTTACATGAAAACTGCAGGAACTTCAAACCGGCACTAGGAAACAGACTGAGAAAGCAGAGAAAAAGTGTCTCCTGCAACCCGTTCCCTTGGTGCTAGATGAACGAACGTCTCTCCACTTGCTCAGTTCTGAGAGATAAGTGTGTGTGAAAGCCGTCCTTCACCTAGCTTGTTGGTAACACAAATTTTCTTTTCAGTTGCAAACTCCATTCCATACATATATATGGGGAGGTACAATCTCCATCTCGGTTTGACAGTGAAAACTGCAGGAACTTCAAACCGGCACTAGGAAACAGACTGAGAAAGCAGAGAAAAAGTGTCTCCTGCAACCCGTTCCCGTGGTGCTAGATGAACGAACGTCTCTCCACTTGCTCAGTTCTGAGAGATAAGTGTGTGTGAAAGCCGTCGTTCAGCTAGCTTGTTGGGAACACAAAGTTTCTTTTAAGTTGCAAACTCCATTCCATACATATATATGGGGAGGTACTAGCTCCAACTCGGTTTTACAGTGAAAACTGCAGGAACTTCAAACCGGCACTAGGAAACAGACTGAGAATGCAGAGAAAAAGTGACTCCTGCAACCCGTTTCCTTGGTTCTAGATGAACGAACGTCTCTCCACTTGCTCAGTTCTGAGAGATATTTGTGTGTGAAAGCCGTCGTTCAGCTAGCTTGTTGGGAACACAAAGATTCTTTTCAGTTGCAAACTCCATTCCATACATATATATGGGGAGGTACTAGCTCCAACTCGGTTTTACAGTGAAAACTGCAGGAACTTCAAACCGGCACTAGGAAACAGACTGAGAAAGCAGAGAAAAAGTGTCTCCTGCAACCCGTTCCCTTGGTGCTAGATGAACGAACGTCTCTCCACTTGCTCAGTTCTGAGAGATAAGTGTGTGTGAAAGCCGTCGTTCAGCTAGCTTGTTGGGAACACAAAGTTTCTTTTCAGTTGCAAACACCATTCCATACATATATATGGGGAGGTACTAGCTCCAACTCGGTTTTACAGTGAAAACTGCAGGAACTTCAAACCGGCACTAGGAAACAGACTGAGAAAGCAGAGAAAAAGTGTCTCCTGCAACCCGTTCCCTTGGTGCTAGATGAACGAACGTCTCTCCACTTGCTCAGTTCTGAGAGATAAGTGTGTGTGAAAGCCGTCCTTCACCTAGCTTGTTGGGAACACAAAGTTTCTTTTCAGTTGCAAACTACAGTCCATACATATATATGGGGAGGTACTAGCTCCAACTCGGTTTGACAGTGAAAACTGCAGGAACTTCAAACCGGCACTAGGAAACAGACTGAGAAAGCAGAGAAAAAGTGTCTCCTGCAACACGTTCTCTTGGTGCTAGATGAACGAACGTCTCTCCACTTGCTCAGTTCTGAGAGATAAGTGTGTGTGAAAGCCGTCTTTCACCTAGCTTGTTGGGAACACAAAGTTTCTTTTCAGTTGCAAACTATATTCCATATATATATATGGGGAGGTAGAAGCTCCAACTCGGTTTTACAGTGAAAATTGCAGGAACTTCAAACCGGCTCTAGGAAAAAGACTGAGAAAGCAGAGAAAAAGTGTCTCCTGCAACCCGTTCCCTTGGTGCTAGATGAACGAACGTCTCTCCACTTGCTAATTTCTGAGAGATAAGTGTGTGTGAAAGCCGTCCTTCACCTAGCTTGTTGGGAACACAAAGTTTCTTTTCATTTGCAAACTCCATTCCATACATATATATGCGGAGGTCCAAGTTCCAACTCGGTTTGACAGTGGAAACTGCAGGAACTTCAAACCGGCACTAGGAAACAGACTGAGAAAGCAGAGAAAAAGTGTCTCCTGCAACCCGTTCCCGTGGTGCTAGATGAACGAACGTCTCTCCACTTGCTCAGTTCTGAGAGATAAGTGTCTGTGAAAGC
This sequence comes from Camelus dromedarius, assembly GCF_036321535.1. Lineage (NCBI taxonomy): Eukaryota > Metazoa > Chordata > Mammalia > Artiodactyla > Camelidae > Camelus > Camelus dromedarius. The sequence goes on from NW_026989801.1 coordinate 4,729,004, forward strand.
CGTCCTTCACCTAGCTTGTTGGGAACACAAAGTTTCTTTTCAGTTGCAAATTCCATTCCATACATATATATGGGGAGGTACTAGCTCCAAATCGGTTTCACAGTGAAAACTGCAGGAACTTCAATACGGCACTAGGAAACAGACTGAGAATGCAGAGAAAAAGTGTCTCCTGCAACCCGTTCCCTTGGTGCTGGATGAACGAACGTCTCTCCACTTGCTCAGTTCTGAGAGATAAGTGTGTGTGAAAGCCGTCCTTCACCTAGCTTGTTGGTAACACAAATTTTCTTTTCAGTTGCAAACTCCATTCCATACATATATATGGGGAGGTACAATCTCCATCTCGGTTTGACAGTGAAAACTGCAGGAACTTCAAACCGGCACTAGGAAACAGACTGAGAAAGCAGAGAAAAAGTGTCTCCTGCAACCCGTTCCCGTGGTGCTAGATGAACGAACGTCTCTCCACTTGCTCAGTTCTGAGAGATAAGTGTGTGTGAAAGCCGTCGTTCAGCTAGCTTGTTGGGAACACAAAGTTTCTTTTAAGTTGCAAACTCCATTCCATACATATATATGGGGAGGTACTAGCTCCAACTCGGTTTTACAGTGAAAACTGCAGGAACTTCAAACCGGCACTAGGAAACAGACTGAGAATGCAGAGAAAAAGTGACTCCTGCAACCCGTTTCCTTGGTTCTAGATGAACGAACGTCTCTCCACTTGCTCAGTTCTGAGAGATATTTGTGTGTGAAAGCCGTCGTTCAGCTAGCTTGTTGGGAACACAAAGTTTCTTTTCAGTTGCAAACCCCATTCCATACTTATATATGCGGAGGTACAAGTTCCAACTCGGTTTGACAGTGAAAACTGCAGGAACTTCAAACCGGCACTAGGAAACAGACTGAGAAAGCAGAGAAATAGTGTCCCCTGCAACCCGTTCCCTTGGTTCTAGATGAACGAACGTCTCTCCACTTGCTCAGTTCTGAGAGATAAGTGTGTGTGAAAGCCGTCCTTCAACTAGCTTGTTGGGAACACAAAGTTTCTTTTCAGTTGCAAACTCCATTCCATACATATATATGGGGAGGTACTAGCTCCAACTCGGTTTGACAGTGAAAACTGCAGGAACTTCAAACCGGCACTAGGAAACAGACTGAGAAAGCAGAGAAAAAGTGTCTCCTGCAACCCGTTCCCTTGGTGCTAGATGAACGAACGTCTCTCCACTTGCTCAGTTCTGAGAGATAAGTGTGTGTGAAAGCCGTCCTTCACCTAGCTTGTTGGTAACACAAATTTTCTTTTCAGTTGCAAACTCCATTCCATACATATATATGGGGAGGTACAATCTCCATCTCGGTTTGACAGTGAAAACTGCAGGAACTTCAAACCGGCACTAGGAAACAGACTGAGAAAGCAGAGAAAAAGTGTCTCCTGCAACCCGTTCCCGTGGTGCTAGATGAACGAACGTCTCTCCACTTGCTCAGTTCTGAGAGATAAGTGTGTGTGAAAGCCGTCGTTCAGCTAGCTTGTTGGGAACACAAAGTTTCTTTTAAGTTGCAAACTCCATTCCATACATATATATGGGGAGGTACTAGCTCCAACTCGGTTTTACAGTGAAAACTGCAGGAACTTCAAACCGGCACTAGGAAACAGACTGAGAATGCAGAGAAAAAGTGACTCCTGCAACCCGTTTCCTTGGTTCTAGATGAACGAACGTCTCTCCACTTGCTCAGTTCTGAGAGATATTTGTGTGTGAAAGCCGTCGTTCAGCTAGCTTGTTGGGAACACAAAGTTTCTTTTCAGTTGCAAACTCCATTCCATACATATATATGGGGAGGTACTAGCTCCAACTCGGTTTTACAGTGAAAACTGCAGGAACTTCAAACCGGCACTAGGAAACAGACTGAGAAAGCAGAGAAAAAGTGTCTCCTGCAACCCGTTCCCTTGGTGCTAGATGAACGAACGTCTCTCCACTTGCTCAGTTCTGAAAGAAAAGTGTGTGTGAAAGCCGTCCTTCACATAGCTTGTTGGGAACACAAAGTTTCTTTTCAGTTGCAAACTCCATTCCATATATATATATGGGGAGGTAGAAGCTCCAACTCGGTTTGACAGTGAAAACTGCAGGAACTTCAAACCGGCACTAGGAAACAGACTGAGAAAGCAGAGAAAAAGTGTCCCCTGCATCCCGTTCCCTTGGTGCTAGATGAACGAACGTCTCTCCACTTGCTCAGTTCTGAGAGACAAGTGTGTGTGAAAGCCGTCCTTCACCTAGCTTGTAGGAAACACAAAGTTTTTTTCAGTTGCAGACTCCAATCCATACATATATAGGGGAGGAAAAGCTCCAACTCGGTTTTACAGTGAAAACTGCAGGAACATCAAACCGGCACTAGGAAACAGACTGAGAAAGCAGAGAAAACGTGTCTCCTGCAACCCGTTCCCTTGGTGCTAGATGAACGAACGTCTCTCCACTTGCTCAGTTCTGAGAGATAAGTGTGTTTGAAAGCCGTCCTTCACCTAGCTTGTTGGGAACACAAAGTTTCTTTTCAGTTGCAAACCCCATTCCATACTTATATATGCGAAGGTACAAGTTCCAACTCGTTTTGACAGTGAAAACTGCAGGAACTTCAAACCGGCACTAGGAAACAGACTGAGAAAGCAGAGAAAAAGTGTCTCCTGCAACCCGTTCCCTTGGTGCTAGATGAACGAACGTCTCTCCACTTGCTCTGTTCTGAGAGATAAGTGTGTGTGAAAGCCGTCGTTCAGGTAGCTTGTTGGGAAAACAAAGTTTCTTTTCAGTTGCAAACTCCATTCCATACATATATATGGGGAGGTACTAGCTCCAACTCGGTTTTACAGTGAAAACTGCAGGAACTTCAAACCGGCACTAGGAAACAGACTGAGAAAGCAGAGAAAAAGTGTCTCCTGCAACCCGTTCCCTTGGTGCTAGATGAACGAACGTCTCTCCACTTGCTCAGTTCTGAGAGATAAGTGTGTGTGAAAGCCGTCGTTCAGCTAGCTTGTTGGGAACACAAAGTTTCTTTTCAGTTGCAAACACCATTCCATACATATATATGGGGAGGTACTAGCTCCAACTCGGTTTTACAGTGAAAACTGCAGGAACTTCAAACCGGCACTAGGAAACAGACTGAGAAAGCAGAGAAAAAGTGTCTCCTGCAACCCGTTCCCTTGGTGCTAGATGAACGAACGTCTCTCCACTTGCTCAGTTCTGAGAGATAAGTGTGTGTGAAAGCCGTCCTTCACATAGCTTGTTGGGAACACAAAGTTTCTTTTCAGTTGCAAACTCCATTCCATATATATATATGGGGAGTTAGAAGCTCCAACTCGGTTTGACAGTGAAAACTGCAGGAACTTCAAACCGGCACTAGGAAACATACTGAGAAAGCACAGAAAAAGTGTCTCCTGCAACCCGTTCCCTTGGTGCTAGATGAACGAACGTCTCTCCACTTGCTCAGTTCTGAGAGATAAGTGTGTGTGAAAGCCGTACTTCACATAGCTTGTTGGGAACACAAAGTTACTTTTCAGTTGCAAACTCCATTCCATACATATATATGGGGAAGTACTACCTCCAACACTGTTTGACACTGAAAACTGCAGGAATTTCAAACCGGCACTAGGAAACAGAATGAGAAAGCACTGAAAAAGTGTCTCCTGCAACCCGTTCCCTTGGTGCTGGATGAACGAACGTCTCTCCACTTTCTCAGTTCTGAGAGATAATTGTGTGTGAAAGCCGTCCATCACCTAGCTTGTTGGGAACACAAAGTTTCTTTTCAGTTGCAAACTCCAATCCATACATAAGTAGGGGAGGTAGAAGCTCCAACACGGTTTTACAGTGAAAACTGCAGGAACTTCAAAACGGCACTAGGGAACAGACTGAGAAAGCAGAGAAAAGTGTCTACTGCAAACCGTTCCCTTGGTGCTAGATGAACGAAAGTCTCTCCACTTGCTCAGTTCTGAGAGATAAGTGTGTGTGAAAGCCGTCCTTCACCTAGCTTGTTGGGAACACAAAGTTTCTTTTCAGTTGCAAACTCCAATCCATAAATATATAGGGGAGGTAGAAGCTCCAACTCGGTTTTACAGTGAAAACTGCAGGAACTTCAAACCGGCACTAGGAAACAGACTGAGAAAGCTGAGAAAATGTGTCTCCAGCAACCCGTTCCCGTGGTGCTAGATGAACGAACGTCTCTCCACTTGCTCAGTTCTGAGAGATAAGTGTGTGTGAAAGCCGTCCTTCACCTAGCTTGTTGGGAACACAAAGTTTCTTTTCAGTTGCAAACTCCATTCCATACATATATATGAGGAATTACAAGCTCCAACTCGGTTTGACAGTGAAAACTGCAGGAACTTCAAACCGGCACTAGGAATCAGACTGAGAATGCGGGGAAAATGTGTCTCCTGCAACCCGTTCCGTTGGTGCTAGATGAACGAACGTCTCTCCACTTGCTCAGTTCTGAGAGATAAGTGTGTGTGAAAGCCGTCCTTCACCTAGCTTGTTGGGAACACAAAGTTTCTTTTCAGTTGCAAACTCCATTCCATACATATATATGGGGAGGTAGAAGCTCCAACTCGGTTTTACAGTGAAAACTGCAGGAACTTCAAACCGGCACTAGGAAACAGACTGAGAAAGCAGAGAAAAAGTGTCTCCAGCAACCCGTTCCCGTGGTGCTAGATGAACGAAAGTCTCTCAACTTGCTCAGTTCTGAGAGATAAGTGTGTGTGAAAGCCGTCCTTCACCTAGCTTGTTGGGAACACAAAGTTTCTTTTCAGTTACAAACTCCATTCCATACATATATATGGGGAGGTACAAGCTCCAACTCGGTTTGACAGTGAAAACTGCAGGAACATCAAGCCGGCACTAGGAATCAGAATGAGAAAGCAGAGAAAAAGTGTCTCCTGCAACCCGTTCCCTTGGTGCTAGATGAACGAACGTCTCTCCACTTGCTCAGTTCTGAGAGATAAGTGTGTGTGAAAGCCGTCCTTCACCTAGCTTGTTGGGAACACAAAGTTTCTTTTCAGTTGCAAACTCCAATCCATACATATATAGCGGAGGTGAAGCTCCAACTCGGTTTTACAGTGAAAACTGCAGGAACTTCAAACCGGCACTAGGAAACAGACTGAGAAAGCAGAGAAAAAGTTTCTCCTGAAACCCGTTCCCGTGGTGCTAGATGAACGAACGTCTCTCCACTTGCTCAGTTCTGAGAGATAAGTGTGTGTGAAAGCCGTCCTTCACATAGCTTGTTGGGAACACAAAGTTTCTTTTCAGTTGCAAACTCCATTCCATACATATATATGGGGAGGTACTAGCTCCAACTCGGTTTGACAGTGAAAACTGCAGGAACTTCAAACCGGCACTAGGAAACAGACTGAGAAAGCAGAGGAAAAGTGTCTCCTGCAACCCGTTCCCTTGGTGCTAGATGAACGAACGTCTCTCCACTTGCTCAGTTCTGAGAGATAAGTGTGTGTGAAAGCCGTCGTTCAGGTAGCTTGTTGGGAACACAAAGTTTCTTTTCAGTTGCAAATTCCATTCCATACATATATATGGGGAGGTACTAGCTCCAACTCGGTTTTACAGTGAAAACTGCAGGAACTTCAAACCGGCACTAGGAAACAGACTGAGAAAGCAGAGAAAAAGTGTCTCCTGCAACCCGTTCCCTTGGTGCTAGATGAACGAACGTCTCTCCACTTGCTCAGTTCTGAGAGATAAGTGTGTGTGAAAGCCGTCCTTCACATAGCTTGTTGGGAACACAAAGTTACTTTTCAGTTGCAAACTCCATTCCATATATATATATGGGGAGGTAGAAGCTCCAACTCGGTTTGAAAGTGAAAACTGCAGGAACTTCAAACCGGCACTAGGAAACAAACTGAGAAAGCAGAGAAAAAGTGTCTCCTGCAACCCGTTCCCTTGGTGCTAGATGAACGAACGTCTCTCCAGTTGCTCAGTTCTGAGAGATAAGTGTGTGTGAAAGCCGTCCTTCACCTAGCTTGTTGGGAACACAAAGTTTCTATTCAGTTGCAAACTCCATTCCATACATATATATGGGGAGGTACTAGCTCCAAATCGGTTTTACAGTGAAAACTGCAGGAACTTCAAACCGGCACTAGGAAACAGAATGAGACAGCAGAGAAAAAGTGTCTCCTGCAACCCGTTCCCTTGGTGCTAGATGAACGAACGTCTCTCCACTTGCTCAGTTCTGAGAGATAAGTGTGTGTGAAAGCCGTCCTTCACCTAGCTTGTTGGGAACACAAAGTTTCTTTTCAGTTTCAAACTCCATTCCATACATATATATGAGGAGGTACTAGCTCCAACTCGGTTTGACAGTGAAAACTGCAGGAACTTCAAACCGGCACTAGGAATCAGACTGAGAAAGCGGAGAAATTGTGTCTCCTGCAACCCGTTCCCTTGGTGCTAGATGAACGAACGTCTCTCCACTTGCTCAGTTCTGACAGATAAGTGTGTGTGAAAGCCGTCCTTCACCAAGCTTGTTGGGAACACAAAGTTTCTTTTCATTTGCAAACTCCAATCCATACATATATAGGGGGGGAAGAAGCTCCAACTCTGTTTAACAGGGAAAACTGCAGGAACTTCAAACCGGCACTAGGAAACAGACTGAGAAAGCAGAGAAAATGTGTCTCCTGCAACCCGTTCCCTTGGTGCTAGATGAACGAACGTCTCTCCACTTGCTCAGTTCTGAGAGATAAGTGTGTGTGAAAGCCGTCCTTCACCTAGCTTGTTGGGAACACAAAGTTTCTTTTCATTTGCAAACTCCATTCCATACATATATATGCGGAGGTCCAAGTTCCAACTCGGTTTGACAGTGAAAACTGCAGGAACTTCAAACCGGCACTAGGAAACAGACTGAGAAAGCAGAGAAATAGTGTCTCCTGCAACCCGTTCCCTTGGTTCTAGATGAACGAACGTCTCTCCACTTGCTCAGTTCTGAGAGATAAGTGTGTGTGAAAGCCGTCCTTCACCTAGCTTGTTGGGAACACAAAGTTTCTTTTCAGTTGCAAACTCAATTCCATACATATATATGGGGAGGTACTAGCTCCAACTCGGTTTCACAGTGAAAACTGCAGGAACTTCAAACCGGCACTAGGAAACATACTGAGAAAGCAGAGAAAAAGTGTCTCCTGCAACCCGTTCCCTTGGTGCTAGATGAACGAACGTCTCTCCACTTGCTCAGTTCTGAGAGATAAGTGTGTGTGAAAGCCGTCCTTCACCTAGCTTGTTGGGAACACAAAGTTTCTTTTAAGTTGCAAAATCCATTCCATACACATATATGGGGAGGTAGAAGCTCCAACTCGGTTTTACACTGAAAACTGCAGGAACTTCAAACCGGCACTAGGAAAAAGACTGAGAAAGCAGAGAAAAAGTGTCTCCTGCAACCCGTTCCCTTGGGGCTAGATGAACGAACGTCTCTCCTCTTGCTCAGTTCTGAGAGATAATTGTGTGTGAAAGCCGTCCTTCACCTAGCTTGTTGGGAACACAAAGTTTCTTTTCAGTTTCAAACTCCATTCCATACATATATATGAGGAGGTACTAGCTCCAACTCGGTTTGACAGTGAAAACTGCAGGAACTTCAAACCGGCACTAGGAATCAGACTGAGAAAGCGGAGAAATTGTGTCTCCTGCAACCCGTTCCCTTGGTGCTAGATGAACGAACGTCTCTCCACTTGCTCAGTTCTGACAGATAAGTGTGTGTGAAAGCCATCCTTCACCAAGCTTGTTGGGAACACAAAGTTTCTTTTCATTTGCAAACTCCAATCCATACATATATAGGGGGGGAAGAAGCTCCAACTCTGTTTAACAGGGAAAACTGCAGGAACTTCAAACCGGCACTAGGAAACAGACTGAGAAAGCAGAGAAAATGTGTCTCCTGCAACCCGTTCCCTTGGTGCTAGATGAACGAACGTCTCTCCACTTGCTCAGTTCTGAGAGATAAGTGTGTGTGAAAGCCGTCCTTCACCTAGCTTGTTGGGAACACAAAGTTTCTTTTCATTTGCAAACTCCATTCCATACATATATATGCGGAGGTCCAAGTTCCAACTCGGTTTGACAGTGAAAACTGCAGGAACTTCAAACCGGCACTAGGAAACAGACTGAGAAAGCAGAGAAATAGTGTCTCCTGCAACCCGTTCCCTTGGTTCTAGATGAACGAACGTCTCTCCACTTGCTCAGTTCTGAGAGATAAGTGTGTGTGAAAGCCGTCCTTCACCTAGCTTGTTGGGAACACAAAGTTTCTTTTCAGTTGCAAACTCAATTCCATACATATATATGGGGAGGTACTAGCTCCAACTCGGTTTCACAGTGAAAACTGCAGGAACTTCAAACCGGCACTAGGAAACATACTGAGAAAGCAGAGAAAAAGTGTCTCCTGCAACCCGTTCCCTTGGTGCTAGATGAACGAACGTCTCTCCACTTGCTCAGTTCTGAGAGATAAGTGTGTGTGAAAGCCGTCCTTCACCTAGCTTGTTGGGAACACAAAGTTTCTTTTAAGTTGCAAAATCCATTCCATACACATATATGGGTAGGTAGAAGCTCGAACTCGGTTTTACACTGAAAACTGCAGGAACTTCAAACCGGCACTAGGAAAAAGACTGAGAAAGCAGAGAAAAAGTGTCTCCTGCAACCCGTTCCCTTGGGGCTAGATGAACGAACGTCTCTCCTCTTGCTCAGTTCTGAGAGATAAGTGTGTGTGAAAGCCGTCCTTCAACTAGCTTGTTGGGAACACAAAGTTTCTTTTCAGTTGCAAACTCCATTCTATACATATATATGGGGAAGTACTAGCTCCAACACGGTTTGACAGTGAAAACTGCAGGAACTTCAAACAGGCACTAGGAAACAGACTGAGAAAGCAGAGAAAAAGTGTCCCCTGCAACACGTTCCCTTGGTGCTAGATGAACGAACGTCTCTCCACTTGCTCAGTTCTGAGAGATAAGTGTGTGTGAAAGCCGTCCTTCACCTAGCTTGTAGGGAACACAAAGTTTTTTTCAGTTGCAAACTCCAATCCATACATTTATAGGGGAGGAAAAGCTCCAAATCGGTTTTACAGTGAAAACTGCAGGAACATCAAACCGGCACTAGGAAACAGACTGAGAAAGCAGAGAAAATGTGTCTCCTGCAACCCGTTCCCTTGGTGCTAGATGAACGAACGTCTCTCCACTTGCTCAGTTCTGAGAGATAAGTGTGTGTGAAAGCCGTCCTTCACCTAGCTTGTTGGGAAAACAAAGTTTCTTTTCAGTTGCAAACCCCATTCCATACTTATATATGCGGAGGTACAAGTTCCAACTCGGTTTGACAGTGAAAACTGCAGGAACTTCAAACCGGCACTAGGAAACAGACTGAGAAAGCAGAGAAATAGTGTCTCCTGCAACCCGTTCCCTTGGTTTAGATGAACGAACGTCTCTCCACTTGCTCAGTTATGAGAGATAAGTGTGTGTGAAAGCCGTCCTTCGAATAGCTTGTTGGGAACACAAAGTTTCTTTTCAGTTGCAAACTCCATTCCATACATATATATGGGGAGGTACTAGCTCCAACTCGGTTTTACAGTGAAAACTGCAGGAACTTCAAACCGGCATTAGGAAACAGACTGAGAAAGCAGAGAAAAAGTGTCTCCTGCAACCCGTTCCCTTGGTGCTAGATGAACGAACGTCTCTCCACTTGCTCAGTTCTGAGAGATAATTGTGTGTGAAAGCCGTCCTTCACCTAGCTTGTTGGGAACACAAATTTTCTTTTCAGTTGCAAACTCCATTCCATACATATATATGGGGAGGTACAAGCTCCAACTCGGTTTGACAGTGAAAACTGCAGGAACTTCAAACCGGCACTAGGAAACAGACTGAGAAAGCAGAGAAAAAGTGTCTCCTGCAACCCGTTCCCGTGGTGCTAGATGAACGAAAGTCTCTCCACTTGCTCAGTTCTGAGAGATAAGTGTGTGTGAAAGCCGTCGTTCAGCTAGCTTGTTGGGAACACAAAGTTTCTTTTAAGTTGCAAACTCCATTCCATACATATATATGGGGAGGTACTAGCTCCAACTCGGTTTAACAGTGAAAACTGCAGGAACTTCAAACCGGCACTAGGAAACAGACTGAGAATGCAGAGAAAAAGTGTCTCCTGCAACCCGTTCCCTTGGTACTAGATGAACGAACGTCTCTCCACTTGCTCAGTTCTGAGAGATATTTGTGTGTGAAAGCCGTCGTTCAGCTAACTTCTTGGGAACACAAAGTTTCTTTTCAGTTGCAAACTCCATTCCATACATATATATGGGGAGGTACTAGCTCCAACTCGGTTTGACAGTGAAAACTGCAGGAACTTCTAACCGGCACTAGGAAACAGACTGAGAAAGCAGAGAAAAAGTGTCTCCTGCAACCCGTTCCCTTGGTGCTAGATGAACGAACGTCTCTCCACTTGCTCAGTTCTGAGAGATAATTGTGTGTGAAAGCCGTCCTTCACATAGCTTGTTGGGAACACAAAGTTTCTTTTCAGTTGCAAACTCCTTTCCATATATATATATGGGGAGGTAGAAGCTCCAACTCTGTTTGACAGTGAAAACTGCAGGAACTTCAAACCGGCACTAGGAAACATACTGAGAAAGCACAGAAAAAATTTCTCCTGCAACCCGTTCCCTTTGTGCTAAATGAACGAACGTCTCTCCACTTGATCAGTTCTGAGATATAAGTGTGTGTGAAAGCCGTTCTTCACATAGCTTGTTGGGAACACAAAGTTACTTTTCAGTTGCAAACTCCATTCCATACATATATATGGGGAAGTACTAGCTCCAACACGGTTTGACAGTGAACACTGCAGGAACTTCAAACCGGCACTAGGAAACAGAATGAGAAAGCAGTGAAAAAGTGTCTCCTGCAACCCGTTTCCTTGGTGCTAGATGAACGAAAGTCTCTCCACTTGCTCAGTTCTGAGAGATAAGTGTGTGTGAAAGTCGTCCTTCACCTAGCTTGTTGGGAACACAAAGTTTCTTTTCAGTTGCAAACTCCAATCCATACATATATAGGGGAGGTAGAAGCTCCAACTCGGTTTTACAGTGAAAACTGCAGGAACTTCAAACGGGCACTAGGAAACAGACTGAGAAAGCAGAGAAAAAGTGTCTCCTGAAACCCGTTCCCGTGGTGCTAGATGAACGAACGTCTCTCCACTTGCTCAGTTCTGAGAGATATGTGTGTGTGAAAGCCGCCCTTCACATAGCTTGTTGGGAACACAAAGTTTCTTTTCAGTTGCAAAATCCATTCCATACATATATATGGGGAGGTACTAGCTCCAACTCGGTTTGACAGTGAAAACTGCAGGAAATTCAAACCGGCACTAGGAAACAGACTGAGAAAGCAGAGGAAATGTGTCTCCTGCAACCCGTTCCCTTGGTGCTAGATGAACGAACGTCTCTCCACTTGCTCAGTTCTGAGAGATAAGTGTGTGTGAAAGCCGTCGTTCAGGTAGCTTGTTGGGAACACAAAGTTTCTTTTCAGTTGCAAACTCAATTCCATACATATATATGGGGAGGTACTAGCTCCAACTCGGATTTACAGTGAAAACTGCAGGAACTTCAAACCGGCACTAGGAAACAGACTGAGAAAGCAGAGAAAAAGTTTCTCCTGCAACCCGTTCCCTTGGTGCTAGATGAACGAACGTCTCTCCACTTGCTCAGTTCTGAGAGGTAAGTGTGTGTGAAAGCCGTCGTTCAGCTAGCTTGTTGGGAACACAAAGTTTCTTTTCAGTTGCAAACACCATTCCATACATATATATGGGGAGGTACTAGCTCCAACTCGGTTTGACAGTGAAAACTGCAGGAACTTCAAAACGGCACTAGGAAACACACTGAGAAAGCAGAGAAAAAGTCTCTCCTGCAATCCGTTCCCTTGGTGCTAGATGAACGAAAGTCTCTCCACTTGCTCAGTTCTGAGAGATAAGTGTGTGTGAAAGCCGTCCTTCACCTAGCTTGTTGGGAACACAAAGTTTCTTTTCAGTTGCAAACTCCAATCCATAAATATATAGGGGAGGTAGAAGCTCCAACTCGGTTTTACAGTGAAAACTGCAGGAACTTCAAACCGGCACTAGGAAACAGACTGAGAAAGCAGAGAAAAAGTGTCTCCTGCAACCCGTTCCCTTGGTGCTAGATGAACGAACGTCTCTCCACTTGCTCAGTTCTGAGAGATAAGTGTGTGTGAAAGCCGTCCTTCACCTAGCTTGTTGGGAACACAAAGTTTCTTTTCAGTTGCAAACTCCATTCCATACATATATATGGGGAGGTACTAGCTCCAACTCGGTTTTACAGTGAAAACTGCAGGAACTTCAATCCGGCACCAGGAAACAGACTGAGAAAGCAGAGAAACAGTGTCTCCTGCAACCCGTTCCCTTGGTGCTAGATGAACGAACGTCTCTCCACTTGCTCAGTTCTGAGAGATAAATGAGTGTGAAAGCCGTCGTTCAGCTAGCTTGTTGGGAACACAAAGTTTCTTTTCAGTTGCAAACTCCATTCCATACATATATATGGGGAGGTACTAGCTCCAACTCTGTTTTACAGTGAAAACTGCAGGAACTTCAAACCGGCACTAGGAAACAGACTGAGAAAGCGGAGAAAAAGTGTCTCCTGCAACCCGTTCCCTTGGTGCTAGATGAACGAACGTCTCTCCACTTGCTCAGTTCTGAGAGATAAGTGTGTGTGAAAGCCGTCGTTCAGCTAGCTTGATGGGAACACAAAGTTTCTTTTCAGTTGCAAACTCCAATCCATACATATATATGGGGAGGTACTAGCTCCAACTCGGTTTTACAGTGAAAACTGCAGGAACTTCAAACCGGCACTAGGAAACAGACTGAGAAAGCAGAGAAAAAGTGTCTCCTGCAACCCGTTCCCTTGGTGCTAGATGAACGAAAGTCTCTCCACTTGCTCAGTTCGGAGAGATAAGTGTGTGTGAAAGCCGTCCTTCACATAGCTTGTTGGGAACACAAAGTTTCTTTTCAGTTGCAAACTCCAATCCATAAATATATAGGGGAGGTAGAAGCTCCAACTCGGTTTTACAGTGAAAATTGCAGGAACTTCAAACCGGCACTAGGAAACAGACTGAGAAAGCAGAGAAAAAGTGACCCCTGCAACCCGTTCCCTTGGTGCTAGATGAACGAACGTCTCTCCACTTGCTCAGTTCTGAGAGATAATTGTGTGTGAAAGCCGTCCTTCACCTAGCTTGTTGGGAACACAAAGATTCTTTTCAGTTGCAAACTCCATTCCATACATATATATGGGGAGGTACTAGCTCCAACTCGGTTTGACAGTGAAAACTGCAGGAACTTCAAACCGGCACTAGGAAACAGACTGAGAAAGCAGAGAAAAAGTGTCTCAAGCAACCCGTTCCCGTGGTGCTAGATGAGCGAACGTCTCTCCACTTGCTCAGTTCTGAGAGATAAGTGTGTGTGAAAGGCGTCCTTCACCTAGCTTGTTGGGAACACAAAGTTTCTTTTCAGTTACAAACTCCATTCCATACATATATATGGGGAGGTACTAGCTCCAACTCGGTTTGACAGTGAAAACTGCAGGAACTTCAAACCGGCACTAGGAATCAGAATGAGAAAGCAGAGAAAATGTGTCTCCTGCAATCCGTTCCCTTGGTGCTAGATGAACGAAAGTCTCTCCACTTGCTCAGTTCTGAGAGATAAGTGTGTGTGAAAGCCGTCCTTCACCTAGCTTGTTGGGAACACAAAGTTTCTTTTCAGTTGCAAACTCCAATCCATAAATATATAGGGGAGGTAGAAGCTCCAACTCGGTTTTACAGTGAAAACTGCAGGAACTTCAAACCGGCACTAGGAAACAGACTGAGAAAGCAGAGAAAAAGTGTCTCCTGCAACCCGTTCCCTTGGTGCTAGATGAACGAACGTCTCTCCACTTGCTCAGTTCTGAGAGATAAGTGTGTGTGAAAGCCGTCCTTCACCTAGCTTGTTGGGAACACAAAGTTTCTTTTCAGTTGCAAACTCCATTCCATACATATATATGGGGAGGTACTAGCTCCAACTCGGTTTTACAGTGAAAACTGCAGGAACTTCAATCCGGCACCAGGAAACAGACTGAGAAAGCAGAGAAACAGTGTCTCCTGCAACCCGTTCCCTTGGTGCTAGATGAACGAACGTCTCTCCACTTGCTCAGTTCTGAGAGATAAATGAGTGTGAAAGCCGTCGTTCAGCTAGCTTGTTGGGAACACAAAGTTTCTTTTCAGTTGCAAACTCCATTCCATACATATATATGGGGAGGTACTAGCTCCAACTCTGTTTTACAGTGAAAACTGCAGGAACTTCAAACCGGCACTAGGAAACAGACTGAGAAAGCGGAGAAAAAGTGTCTCCTGCAACCCGTTCCCTTGGTGCTAGATGAACGAACGTCTCTCCACTTGCTCAGTTCTGAGAGATAAGTGTGTGTGAAAGCCGTCGTTCAGCTAGCTTGATGGGAACACAAAGTTTCTTTTCAGTTGCAAACTCCAATCCATACATATATATGGGGAGGTACTAGCTCCAACTCGGTTTTACAGTGAAAACTGCAGGAACTTCAAACCGGCACTAGGAAACAGACTGAGAAAGCAGAGAAAAAGTGTCTCCTGCAACCCGTTCCCTTGGTGCTAGATGAACGAAAGTCTCTCCACTTGCTCAGTTCGGAGAGATAAGTGTGTGTGAAAGCCGTCCTTCACATAGCTTGTTGGGAACACAAAGTTTCTTTTCAGTTGCAAACTCCAATCCATAAATATATAGGGGAGGTAGAAGCTCCAACTCGGTTTTACAGTGAAAATTGCAGGAACTTCAAACCGGCACTAGGAAACAGACTGAGAAAGCAGAGAAAAAGTGACCCCTGCAACCCGTTCCCTTGGTGCTAGATGAACGAACGTCTCTCCACTTGCTCAGTTCTGAGAGATAATTGTGTGTGAAAGCCGTCCTTCACCTAGCTTGTTGGGAACACAAAGATTCTTTTCAGTTGCAAACTCCATTCCATACATATATATGGGGAGGTACTAGCTCCAACTCGGTTTGACAGTGAAAACTGCAGGAACTTCAAACCGGCACTAGGAAACAGACTGAGAAAGCAGAGAAAAAGTGTCTCAAGCAACCCGTTCCCGTGGTGCTAGATGAGCGAACGTCTCTCCACTTGCTCAGTTCTGAGAGATAAGTGTGTGTGAAAGGCGTCCTTCACCTAGCTTGTTGGGAACACAAAGTTTCTTTTCAGTTACAAACTCCATTCCATACATATATATGGGGAGGTACTAGCTCCAACTCGGTTTGACAGTGAAAACTGCAGGAACTTCAAACCGGCACTAGGAATCAGAATGAGAAAGCAGAGAAAATGTGTCTCCTGCAACCCGTTCCCTTGGTGCTAGATGAACGAAATTCTGTCCACTTGCTAAGTTCTGAGAGATAAGTGTGTGTGAAAGCCGTCCTTCACCTAGCTTGTTGGGAACACAAAGTTTCTTTTCAGTTGCAAACTCCATTCCATACATATATATGGGGAGGTACTAGCTCCAACTCTGTTTTACAGTGAAAACTGCAGGAACTTCAAACCGGCACTAGGAAACAGACTGAGAAAGCGGAGAAAAAGTGTCTCCTGCAACCCGTTCCCTTGGTGCTAGATGAACGAACGTCTCTCCACTTGCTCAGTTCTGAGAGATAAGTGTGTGTGAAAGCCGTCGTTCAGCTAGCTTGATGGGAACACAAAGTTTCTTTTCAGTTGCAGACTCCAATCCATACATATATATGGGGAGGTACTAGCTCCAACTCGGTTTTACAGTGAAAACTGCAGGAACTTCAAACCGGCACTAGGAAACAGACTGAGAAAGCAGAGAAAAAGTGTCTCCTGCAACCCGTTCCCTTGGTGCTAGATGAACGAAAGTCTCTCCACTTGCTCAGTTCGGAGAGATAAGTGTGTGTGAAAGCCGTCCTTCACATAGCTTGTTGGGAACACAAAGTTTCTTTTCAGTTGCAAACTCCAATCCATAAATATATAGGGGAGGTAGAAGCTCCAACTCGGTTTTACAGTGAAAACTGCAGGAACTTCAAACCGGCACTAGGAAACAGACTGAGAAAGCAGAGAAAAAGTGACTCCTGCAACCCGTTCCCTTGGTGCTAGATGAACGAACGTCTCTCCACTTGCTCAGTTCTGAGAGATAATTGTGTGTGAAAGCCGTCCTTCACCTAGCTTGTTGGGAACACAAAGATTCTTTTCAGTTGCAAACTCCATTCCATACATATATATGGGGAGGTACTAGCTCCAACTCGGTTTGACAGTGAAAACTGCAGGAACTTCAAACCGGCACTAGGAAACAGACTGAGAAAGCAGAGAAAAAGTGTCTCAAGCAACCCGTTCCCGTGGTGCTAGATGAGCGAACGTCTCTCCACTTGCTCAGTTCTGAGAGATAAGTGTGTGTGAAAGCCGTCCTTCACCTAGCTTGTTGGGAACACAAAGTTTCTTTTCAGTTACAAACTCCATTCCATACATATATATGGGGAGGTACTAGCTCCAACTCGGTTTGACAGTGAAAACTGCAGGAACTTCAAACCGGCACTAGGAATCAGAATGAGAAAGCAGAGAAAAAGTGTCTCCTGCAACCCGTTCCCTTGGTGCTAGATGAACGAACGTCTGTCCACTTGCTAAGTTCTGAGAGATAAGTGTGTGTGAAAGCCGTCCTTCACCTAGCTTGTTGGGAACACAAAGTTTCTTTTCAGTTGCAAACTCCATTCCATACATATATATGGGGAAGTACAAGCTCCAACACGGTTTGACAGTGAAAACTGCAGGAACTTCAAACCGGCACTAGGAAACAGACTGAGAAAGCAGAGAAAAAGTGTCTCCTGCAACCCGTTCCCTTGGTGCTCGATGAACGAACGTCTCTCAACTTGCTCAGTTCTGAGAGATAAGTGTGTGTGAAAGCCGTCCATCACCTAGCTTGTTGGGAACACAAAGTTTCTTTTAAGTTGCAAAATCCATTCCATACACATATATGGGGAGGTAGAAGCTCCAACTCGGTTTTACACTGAAAACTGCAGGAACTTCAAACCAGCACTAGGAAACATACTGAGAAAGCAGAGAAAAAGTTTCTCCTGCAACCCGTTCCCTTGGTGTTAGATGAACGAACGTCTCTCCACTAGCTCAGTTCTGAGAGATAATTGTGTGTGAAAGCCGTCTTTCACATAGCTTGTTGGGAACACAAAGTTACTTTTCAGTTGCAAACTCCATTCCATACATATATATGGGGAAGTACTACCTCCAACACGGTTTGACAGTGAAAACTGCAGGAACTTCAAACCGGCACTAGGAAACAGAATGAGAAAGCAGAGAAAAAGTTTCTCCTGCAACCCGTTCCCTTGGTGCTAGATGAACTAACGTCTCTCCACTTGCTCAGTTCTGAGAGGTAAGTGTGTGTGAAAGCCGTCGTGCAGCTAGCTTGTTGGGAACACAAAGTTTCTTTTCAGTTGCAAACACCATTCCATACATATATATGGGGAGGTACTAGCTCCAACTCGGTTTGACAGTGAAAACTGCAGGAACTTCAAAACGGCACTAGGAAACACACTGAGAAAGCAGAGAAAAGTGTCTCCTGCAAACCGTTCCCTTGGTGCTAGATGAACGAAAGTCTCTCCACTTGCTCAGTTCTGAGAGATAAGTGTGTGTGAAAGCCGTCCTTCACCTAGCTTGTTGGGAACACAAAGTTTCTTTTCAGTTGCAAACTCCAATCCATAAATATATAGGGGAGGTAGAAGCTCCAACTCGGTTTTACAGTGAAAACTGCAGGAACTTCAAACCGGCACTAGGAAACAGACTGAGAAAGCAGAGATAAAGTGTCTCCTGCAACCCGTTCCCTTGGTGCTAGATGAACGAACGTCTCTCCACTTGCTCAGTTCTGAGAGATAATTGTGTGTGAAAGCCGTCCTTCACCTAGCTTGTTGGGAACACAAATTTTCTTTTCAGTTGCAAACTCCATTCCATACATATATATGGGGAGGTACAAGCTCCAACTCGGTTTGACAGTGAAAACTGCAGGAACTTCAAACCGGCACTAGGAAACAGACTGAGAAAGCAGAGAAAAAGTGTCTCCTGCAACCCGTTCCCGTGGTGCTAGATGAACGAAAGTCTCTCCACTTGCTCAGTTCTGAAAGATAAGTGTGTTTGAAAGCCGTCGTTCAGCTAGCTTGTTGGGAACACAAAGTTTCTTTTAAGTTGCAAACTCCATTCCATACATATATATGGGGAGGTACTAGCTCCAACTCGGTTTTACAGTGAAAACTGCAGGAACTTCAAACCGGCACTAGGAAACAGACTGAGAATGCAGAGAAAAAGTGTCTCCTGCAACCCGTTCCCTTGGTACTAGATGAACGAACGTCTCTCCACTTGCTCAGTTCTGAGAGATATTTGTGTGTGAAAGCCGTCGTTCAGCTATCTTCTTGGGAACACAAAGTTTCTTTTCAGTTGCAAACTCCATTCCATACATATATATGGGGAGGTACTAGCTCCAACTCGGTTTGACAGTGAAAACTGCAGGAACTTCTAACCGGCACTAGGAAACAGACTGAGAAAGCAGAGAAAAAGTGTCTCCTGCAACCCGTTCCCTTGGTGCTAGATGAACGAACGTCTCTCCACTTGCTCAGTTCTGAGAGATAATTGTGTGTGAAAGCCGTCCTTCACATAGCTTGTTGGGAACACAAAGTTTCTTTTCAGTTGCAAACTCCTTTCCATATATATATATGGGGAGGTAGAAGCTCCAACTCGGTTTGACAGTGAAAACTGCAGGAACTTCAAACCGGTGCTAGGAAACATACGGAGAAAGCACAGAAAAAATTTCTCCTGCAACCCGTTCCCTTTGTGCTAAATGAACGAACGTCTCTCCACTTGCTCAGTTCTGAGATATAAGTGTGTGTGAAAGCCGTTCTTCACATAGCTTGTTAGGAACATAAAGTTACTTTTCAGTTGCAAACTCCATTCCATACATATATATGGGGAAGTACTAGCTCCAACACGGTTTGACAGTGAACACTGCAGGAACTTCAAACCGGCACTAGGAAACAGAATGAGAAAGCAGTGAAAAAGTGTCTCCTGCAACCCGTTTCCTTGGTGCTGGATGAACGAACGTCTCTCCACTTGCTCAGTTCTGAGAGATAATTGTGTGTGAAAGCCGTCCATCACCTAGCTTGTTGGGAACACAAAGTTTCTTTTCAGTTGCAAACTCCAATCCATACATATATAGGGGAGGTAGAAGCTCCAACTCGGTTTTACAGTGAAAACTGCAGGAACTTCAAAACGGCACTAGGAAACAGACTGAGAAAGCAGAGAAAAGTGTCTCCTGCAAACCGTTCCCTTGGTGCTAGATGAACGAAAGTCTCTCCACTTGCTCAGTTCTGAGAGATAAGTGTGTGTGAAAGCCGTCCTTCACCTAGCTTGTTGGGAACACAAAGTTTCTTTTCAGTTGCAAACTCCAATCCATAAATATATAGGGGAGGTAGAAGCTCCAACTCGGTTTTACAGTGAAAACTGCAGGAACTTCAAACCGGCACTAGGAAACAGACTGAGAAAGCAGAGATAAAGTGTCTCCTGCAACCCGTTCCCTTGGTGCTAGATGAACGAACGTCTCTCCACTTGCTCAGTTCTGAGAGATAATTGTGTGTGAAAGCCGTCCTTCACCTAGCTTGTTGGGAACACAAATTTTCTTTTCAGTTGCAAACTCCATTCCATACATATATATGGGGAGGTACAAGCTCCAACTCGGTTTGACAGTGAAAACTGCAGGAACTTCAAACCGGCACTAGGAAACAGACTGAGAAAGCAGAGAAAAAGTGTCTCCTGCAACCCGTTCCCGTGGTGCTAGATGAACGAAAGTCTCTCCACTTGCTCAGTTCTGAAAGATAAGTGTGTTTGAAAGCCGTCGTTCAGCTAGCTTGTTGTTAACACAAAGTTTCTTTTAAGTTGCAAACTCCATTCCATACATATATATGGGGAGGTACTAGCTCCAACTCGGTTTTACAGTGAAAACTGCAGGAACTTCAAACCGGCACTAGGAAACAGACTGAGAATGCAGAGAAAAAGTGTCTCCTGCAACCCGTTCCCTTGGTACTAGATGAACGAACGTCTCTCCACTTGCTCAGTTCTGAGAGATATTTGTGTGTGAAAGCCGTCGTTCAGCTATCTTCTTGGGAACACAAAGTTTCTTTTCAGTTGCAAACTCCATTCCATACATATATATGGGGAGGTACTAGCTCCAACTCGGTTTGACAGTGAAAACTGCAGGAACTTCTAACCGGCACTAGGAAACAGACTGAGAAAGCAGAGAAAAAGTGTCTCCTGCAACCCGTTCCCTTGGTGCTAGATGAACGAACGTCTCTCCACTTGCTCAGTTCTGAGAGATAATTGTGTGTGAAAGCCGTCCTTCACATAGCTTGTTGGGAACACAAAGTTTCTTTTCAGTTGCAAACTCCTTTCCATATATATATATGGGGAGGTAGAAGCTCCAACTCGGTTTGACAGTGAAAACTGCAGGAACTTCAAACCGGTGCTAGGAAACATACGGAGAAAGCACAGAAAAAATTTCTCCTGCAACCCGTTCCCTTTGTGCTAAATGAACGAACGTCTCTCCACTTGCTCAGTTCTGAGATATAAGTGTGTGTGAAAGCCGTTCTTCACATAGCTTGTTAGGAACATAAAGTTACTTTTCAGTTGCAAACTCCATTCCATACATATATATGGGGAAGTACTAGCTCCAACACGGTTTGACAGTGAACACTGCAGGAACTTCAAACCGGCACTAGGAAACAGAATGAGAAAGCAGTGAAAAAGTGTCTCCTGCAACCCGTTTCCTTGGTGCTGGATGAACGAACGTCTCTCCACTTGCTCAGTTCTGAGAGATAATTGTGTGTGAAAGCCGTCCATCACCTAGCTTGTTGGGAACACAAAGTTTCTTTTCAGTTGCAAACTCCAATCCATACATATATAGGGGAGGTAGAAGCTCCAACTCGGTTTTACAGTGAAAACTGCAGGAACTTCAAAACGGCACTAGGAAACAGACTGAGAAAGCAGAGAAAAAGTGTCTCCTGCAACCCGTTCCCTTGGTGCTAGATGAACGAAAGTCTCTCCACTTGCTCAGTTCTGAGAGATAAGTGTGTGTGAAAGTCGTCCTTCACCTAGCTTGTTGGGAACACAATGTTTCTTTTCAGTTGCAAACTCCAATCCATATATATATAGGGGAGGTAGAAGCTCCAACTCGGTTTTACAGTGAAAACTGCAGGAACTTCAAACCGGCACTAGGAAACAGACTGAGAAAGCAGAGAAAAAGTGTCTCCTGAAACCCGTTCCCGTGGTGCTAGATGAACGAACGTCTCTCCACTTGCTCAGTTCTGAGAGATATGTGTGTGTGAAAGCCGCCCTTCACATAGATTGTTGGGAACACAAAGTTTCTTTTCAGTTGCAAAATCCATTCCATACATATATATGGGGAGGTACTAGCTCCAACTCGGTTTGACAGTTAAAACTGCAGGAACTTCAAACCGGCACTAGGAAACAGACTGAGAAAGCAGAGGAAAAGTGTCTCCTGCAACCCGTTCCCTTGGTGCTAGATGAACGAACGTCTCTCCACTTGCTCAGTTCTGAGAGATAAGTGTGTGTGAAAGCCGTCGTTCAGGTAGCTTGTTGGGAACACAAAGTTTCTTTTCAGTTGCAAACTCAATTCCATACATATATATGGGGAGGTACTAGCTCCAACTCGGTTTTACAGTGAAAACTGCAGGAACTTCAAACCGGCACTAGGAAACAGACTGAGAAAGCAGAGAAAAAGTTTCTCCTGCAACCCGTTCCCTTGGTGCTAGATGAACGAACGTCTCTCCACTTGCTCAGTTCTGAGAGGTAAGTGTGTGTGAAAGCCGTCGTTCAGCTAGCTTGTTGGGAACACAAAGTTTCTTTTCAGTTGCAAACACCATTCCATACATATATATGGGGAGGTACTAGCTCCAACTCGGTTTGACAGTGAAAACTGCAGGAACTTCAAAACGGCACTAGGAAACACACTGAGAAAGCAGAGAAAAAGTGTCTCCTGCAAACCGTTCCCTTGGTGCTAGATGAACGAAAGTCTCTCCACTTGCTCAGTTCTGAGAGATAAGTGTGTGTGAAAGCCGTCCTTCACCTAGCTTGTTGGGAACACAAAGTTTCTTTTCAGTTGCAAACTCCAATCCATAAATATATAGGGGAGGTAGAAGCTCCAACTCGGTTTTACAGTGAAAACTGCAGGAACTTCAAACCGGCACTAGGAAACAGACTGAGAAAGCAGAGAAAAAGTGTCTCCTGCAACCCGTTCCCTTGGTGCTAGATGAACGAACGTCTCTCCACTTGCTCAGTTCTGAGAGATAAGTGTGTGTGAAAGCCGTCCTTCACCTAGCTTGTTGGGAACACAAAGTTTCTTTTCAGTTGCAAACTCCATTCCATACATATATATGGGGAGGTACTAGCTCCAACTCGGTTTTACAGTGAAAACTGCAGGAACTTCAATCCGGCACCAGGAAACAGACTGAGAAAGCAGAGAAACAGTGTCTCCTGCAACCCGTTCCCTTGGTGCTAGATGAACGAACGTCTCTCCACTTGCTCAGTTCTGAGAGATAAGTGTGTGTGAAAGCCGTCCTTCACCTAGCTTGTTGGGAACACAAAGTTTCTTTTCAGTTGCAAACTCCATTCCATACATATATATGAGGAGGTACAAGCTGCATCTCGGTTTGACAGTGAAAACTGCAGGAACTTCAAACCGGCACTAGGAATCAGACTGAGAAAGCAGAGAAAATGTGTCTCCTGCAACCCGTTCCCTTGGTGCTAGATGAACGAACGTCTCTCCACTTGCTCAGTTCTGAGAGATAAGTGTGTGTGAAAGCCGTCCTTCACCTAGCTTGTTGGGAACACAAAGTTTCTTTTCAGTGGCAAACTCCATTCCATACATATATATGGGGAGGTACTAGCTCCAACTCGGTTTGACAGTGAAAACTGCAGGAACTTCAAACCGGCACTAGGAAACAGACTGAGAAAGCAGAGAAAAAGTGTCTCCAGCAACCCGTTCCCGTGGTTCTAGATGAACGAACGTCTCTCCACTTGCTCAGTTCTGAGAGATAAGTGTGTGTGAAAGCCGTCCTTCACCTAGCTTGTTGGGAACACAAAGTTTCTTTTCAGTTACAAACTTCATTCCATACATATAAGTGGGGAGGTACTAGCTCCAACTCGGTTTGACAGTGAAAACTGCAGGAACTTCAAACCGGCACTAGGAATCAGAATGAGAAAGCAGAGAAAAAGTGTCTCCTGCAACCCGTTCCCTTGGTGCTAGATGAACGAACGTCTCTCCACTTGCTCAGTTCTGAGAGATAAGTGTGTGTGAAAGCCGTCGTTCACCTAGCTTGTTGGGAACACAAAGTTTCTTTTCAGTTGCAAACTCCATTCCATACATATATATGGGGAGGTACTAGCTCCAACTCGGTTTTACAGTGAAAACTGCAGGAACTTCAAACCGGCACTAGGAAACAGACTGAGAAAGCAGAGAATAAGTGTCTCCTGCAACCCGATCCCTTGGTGCTAGATGAACGAACGTCTCTCCACTTGCTCAGTTCTGAGAGATATTTGTGTGTGAAAGCCGTCCTTCATCTTGCTTGTTGGGAACACAAAGTTTCTTTTCAGTTGCAAACTCCATTCCATACATATATATGGGGAGGTACTAGCTCCAACTCGTTTTTACAGTGAAAACTGCAGGAACTTCAAACCGGCACTAGGAAACAGACTGAGAAAGCAGAGAAAAAGTTTCTCCTGCAACCCGTTCCCTTGGTGCTAGATGAACGAACGTCTCTCCACTTGCTCAGTTCTGAGAGATAAGTGTGTGTGAAAGCCGTCCTTCACCTAGCTTGTTGGGAACACAAAGTTTCTTTTCAGTTACAAACTTCATTCCATACATATAAGTGGGGAGGTACTAGCTCCAACTCGGTTTGA
This sequence comes from Camelus dromedarius, assembly GCF_036321535.1. Classification (NCBI taxonomy): domain Eukaryota; kingdom Metazoa; phylum Chordata; class Mammalia; order Artiodactyla; family Camelidae; genus Camelus; species Camelus dromedarius. The sequence continues at coordinate 4,752,980 of NW_026989801.1, forward strand.
CAGTGAAAACTGCAGGAACTTCAAACCGGCACTAGGAATCAGAATGAGAAAGCAGAGAAAAAGTGTCTCCTGCAACCCGTTCCCTTGGTGCTAGATGAACGAACGTCTCTCCACTTGCTCAGTTCTGAGAGATAAGTGTGTGTGAAAGCCGTCGTTCACCTAGCTTGTTGGGAACACAAAGTTTCTTTTCAGTTGCAAACTCCATTCCATACATATATATGGGGAGGTACTAGCTCCAACTCGGTTTTACAGTGAAAACTGCAGGAACTTCAAACCGGCACTAGGAAACAGACTGAGAAAGCAGAGAATAAGTGTCTCCTGCAACCCGATCCCTTGGTGCTAGATGAACGAACGTCTCTCCACTTGCTCAGTTCTGAGAGATATTTGTGTGTGAAAGCCGTCCTTCATCTTGCTTGTTGGGAACACAAAGTTTCTTTTCAGTTGCAAACTCCATTCCATACATATATATGGGGAGGTACTAGCTCCAACTCGTTTTTACAGTGAAAATTGCAGGAACTTCAAACCGGCACTAGGAAACAGACTGAGAAAGCAGAGAAAAAGTTTCTCCTGCAACCCGTTCCCTTGGTGCTAGATGAACGAACGTCTCTCCACTTGCTCAGTTCTGAGAGAGAAGTGTGTGAAAAGCCGTCCTTCACCTAGCTTGTTGGGAACACAAAGTTTCTTTTAAGTTGCAAAATCCATTCCATACACTTATATGGGGAGGGAGAAACTCCAACTCGGTTTTACACTGAAAACTGCAGGAACTTCAAACCGGCACTAGGAAACATACTGAGAAAGCAGAGAAATAGTCTCTCCTGCAACCCGTTCCATTGGTGCTAGATGAACGAACGTCTCTCCACTTGCTCAGTTCTGAGAGATAAGTGTGTGTGAAAGCCGTCCTTCAAATAGCTTGTTGGGAACACAAAGTTTCTTTTCAGTTGCAAACTCCATTCCATACATATATATGGGGAAGTACTAGCTCCAACACGGTTTGACAGTGAAAACTGCAGGAACTTCAAACCGGCACTAGGAAACAGACTGAGAAAGCGGAGAAAATGTGTCTCCTGCAACCCGTTCCCTTGGTGCTAGATGAACGAACGTCTCTCCACTTGCTCAGTTCTGAGAGATAAGTGTGTGTGAATGCCGTCCTTCACCTAGCTTGTTGGGAACACAAAGTTTCTTTTCAGTGGCAAACTCCATTCCATACATATATATGGGGAGGTACTAGCTCCAACTCGGTTTGACAGTGAAAACTGCAGGAACTTCAAACCGGCACTAGGAATCAGAATGAGAAAGCAGAGAAAAAGTGTCTCCTGCAACCCGTTCCCTTGGTGCTAGATGAACGAACGTCTCTCCACTTGCTCAGTTCTGAGAGATAAGTGTGTGTGAAAGTCATCCTTCACATAGCTTGTTGGGAACACAATGTTTCTTTTCAGTTGCAAACTCCAATCCATATATATATAGGGGAGGTAGAAGCTCCAACTCGGTTTTACAGTGAAAACTGCAGGAACTTCAAACCGGCACTAGGAAACAGACTGAGAAAGCAGAGAAAAAGTGTCTCCTGAGACCCGTTCCCGTGGTGCTAGATGAACGAACGTCTCTCCACTTGCTCAGTTCTGAGAGATATGTGTGTGTGAAAGCCGTCCTTAACCTAGCTTGTTGGGAACACAAAGTTTCTTTTCAGTTGCAAACTCCAATCCATAAATATATAGGGGAGGTAGAAGCTCCAACTCGGTTTTACAGTGAAAACTGCAGGAACTTCAAACCGGCACTAGGAAACAGACTGAGAAAGCAGAGAAAAAGTGTCTCCTGCAACCCGTTCCCTTGGTGCTAGATGAACGAACGTCTCTCCACTTGCTCAGTTCTGAGAGATAAGTGTGTGTGAAAGCCGTCCTTCACCTAGCTTGTTGGGAACACAAAGTTTCTTTTCAGTTGCAAACTCCATTCCATACATATATATGGGGAGGTACTAGCTCCAACTCGGTTTTACAGTGAAAACTGCAGGAACTTCAATCCGGCACCAGGAAACAGACTGAGAAAGCAGAGAAACAGTGTCTCCTGCAACCCGTTCCCTTGGTGCTAGATGAACGAACGTCTCTCCACTTGCTCAGTTCTGAGAGATAAGTGTGTGTGAAAGCCGTCCTTCACCTAGCTTGTTGGGAACACAAAGTTTCTTTTCAGTTGCAAACTCCATTCCATACATATATATGAGGAGGTACAAGCTGCAACTCGGTTTGACAGTGAAAACTGCAGGAACTTCAAACCGGCACTAGGAATCAGACTGAGAAAGCGGAGAAAATGTGTCTCCTGCAACCCGTTCCCTTGGTGCTAGATGAACGAACGTCTCTCCACTTGCTCAGTTCTGAGAGATAAGTGTGTGTGAAAGCCGTCCTTCACCTAGCTTGTTGGGAACACAAAGTTTCTTTTCAGTGGCAAACTCCATTCCATACATATATATGGGGAGGTACTAGCTCCAACTCGGTTTGACAGTGAAAACTGCAGGAACTTCAAACCGGCACTAGGAATCAGAATGAGAAAGCAGAGAAAAAGTGTCTCCTGCAACCCGTTCCCTTGGTGCTAGATGAACGAACGTCTCTCCACTTGCTCAGTTCTGAGAGATAAGTGTGTGTGAAAGCCGTCGTTCACCTAGCTTGTTGGGAACACAAAGTTTCTTTTCAGTTGCAAACTCCATTCCATACATATATATGGGGAGGTAACTAGCTCCAACACGGTTTGACAGTGAAAAGTGCAGGAACTTCAAACCGGCACTAGGAAACAGACTGAGAAAGCAGAGAATAAGTGTCTCCTGCAACCCGATCCCTTGGTGCTAGATGAACGAACGTCTCTCCACTTGCTCAGTTCTGAGAGATAAGTGTGTGTGAAAGCCGTCCTTCATCTTGCTTGTTGGGAACACAAAGTTTCTTTTCAGTTGCAAACTCCATTCCATACATATATATGGGGAGGTACTAGCTCCAACTCGTTTTTACAGTGAAAACTGCAGGAACTTCAAACCGGCACTAGGAAACAGACTGAGAAAGCAGAGAAAAAGTTTCTCCTGCAAACCGTTCCCTTGGTGCTAGATGAACGAACGTCTCTCCACTTGCTCAGTTCTGAGAGAGAAGTGTGTGTGAAAGCCGTCCTTCACCTAGCTTGTTGGGAACACAAAGTTTCTTTTAAGTTGCAAAATCCATTCCATACACTTATATGGGGAGGTAGAAACTCCAACTCGGTTTTACACTGAAAACTGCAGGAACTTCAAACCGGCACTAGGAAACATACTGAGAAAGCAGAGAAAAAGTCTCTCCTGCAACCCGTTCCATTGGTGCTAGATGAACGAACGTCTCTCCACTTGCTCAGTTCTGAGAGATAAGTGTGTGTGAAAGCCGTCCTTCAAATAGCTTGTTGGGAACACAAAGTTTCTTTTCAGTTGCAAACTCCATTCCATACATATATATGGGGAAGTACTAGCTCCAACACGGTTTGACAGTGAAAACTGCAGGAACTTCAAACCGGCACTAGGAAACAGACTGAGAAAGCGGAGAAAATGTGTCTCCTGCAACCCGTTCCCTTGGTGCTAGATGAACGAACGTCTCTCCACTTGCTCAGTTCTGAGAGATAAGTGTGTGTGAATGCCGTCCTTCACCTAGCTTGTTGGGAACACAAAGTTTCTTTTCAGTGGCAAACTCCATTCCATACATATATATGGGGAGGTACTACCTCCAACTCGGTTTGACAGTGAAAACTGCAGGAACTTCAAACCGGCACTAGGAATCAGAATGAGAAAGCAGAGAAAAAGTGTCTCCTGCAACCCGTTCCCTTGGTGCTAGATGAACGAACGTCTCTCCACTTGCTCAGTTCTGAGAGATAAGTGTGTGTGAAAGCCGTCCTTCACCTAGCTTGTTGGGAACACAAAGTTTCTTTTCAGTTGCAAACTCCATTCCATACATATATATGGGGAGGTACTAGCTCCAACTCGGTTTGACAGTGAAAAGTGCAGGAACTTCAAACCGGCACTAGGAAACAGACTGAGAAAGCAGAGAATAAGTGTCTCCTGCAACCCGATCCCTTGGTGCTAGATGAACGAACGTCTCTCCACTTGCTCAGTTCTGAGAGATATTTGTGTGTGAAAGCTGTACTTCACCTTGCTTGTTGGGAACACAAAGTTTCTTTTCAGTTGCAAACTCCATTCCATACATATATATGGGGAGGTACTAGCTCCAACTCGTTTTTACAGTGAAAACTGCAGGAACTTCAAACCGGCACTAGGAAACAGACTGAGAAAGCAGAGAAAAAGTTTCTCCTGCAACCCGTTCCCTTGGTGCTAGATGAACGAACGTCTCTCCACTTGCTCAGTTCTGAGAGAGAAGTGTGTGTGAAAGCCGTCCTTCACCTAGCTTGTTGGGAACACAAAGTTTCTTTTAAGTTGCAAAATCCATTCCATACACTTATATGGGGAGGTAGAACCTCCAACTCGGTTTTACACTGAAAACTGCAGGGACTTCAAACCGGCACTAGGAAACATACTGAGAAAGCAGAGAAAAAGTCTCTCCTGCAACCCGTTCCATTGGTGTTAGATGAACGAACGTCTCTCCACTTGCTCAGTTCTGAGAGATAAGTGTGTGTGAAAGCCGTCCTTCAAATAGCTTGTTGGGAACACAAAGTTTCTTTTCAGTTGCAAACTCCATTCCATACATATATATGGGGAAGTACTAGCTCCAACACGGTTTGACAGTGAAAACTGCAGGAACTTCAAACCGGCACTAGGAAACAGACTGAGAAAGCAGAGAAAAAGTGTCTCCTGCAACCCGTTCCCTTGGTGCTAGATGAACGAACGTCTCTCCACTTGCTCAGTTCTGAGAGATAAGTGTGTGAAAGCCGTCCTTCACCTAGCTTGTTGGGAACACAAAGTTTCTTTTCAGTTGCAAACTCCATTCCATACATATATATGGGGAGGTACTAGCTCCAACTCGGTTTGACAGTGAAAACTGCAGGAACTTCAAACCGGCACTAGGAAACAGACTGAGAAAGCAGAGAAAAAGTGTCTCCTGCAACCCGTTCCCTTGGTGTTAGATGAACGAACGTCTCTCCACTTGCTCAGTTCTGAGAGATAAATGAGTGTGAAAGCCGTCGTTCAGCTAGCTTGTTGGGAACACAAACTTTCTTTTCAGTTGCAAACTCCATTCGATACATATATATGGGGAGGTACTAGCTCCAACTCTGTTTTACAGTGAAAACTGCAGGAACTTCAAACCGGCACTAGGAAACAGACTGAGAAAGCGGAGAAAAAGTATCTCCTGCAACCCGTTCCCTTGGTGCTAGATGAACGAACGTCTCTCCACTTGCTCAGTTCGGAGAGATAAGTGTGTGTGAAAGCCGTCGTTCAGCTAGCTTGATGGGAACACAAAGTTTCTTTTCAGTTGCAAACTCCAATCCATACATATATATGGGGAGGTACTAGCTCCAACTCGGTTTTACAGTGAAAACTGCAGGAACTTCAAACCGGCACTAGGAAACAGACTGAGAAAGCAGAGAAAAAGTGTCTCCTGCAACCCGTTCCCTTGGTGCTAGATGAACGAACGTCTCTCCACTTGCTCAGTTCGGAGAGATAAGTGTGTGTGAAAGCCGTCCTTCACATAGCTTGTTGGGAACACAAAGTTTCTTTTCAGTTGCAAACTCCAATCCATAAATATATAGGGGAGGTAGAAGCTCCAACTCGGTTTTACAGTGAAAACTGCAGGAACTTCAAACCGGCACTAGGAAACAGACTGAGAAAGCAGAGAAAAAGTGACTCCTGCAACCCGTTCCCTTGGTGCTAGATGAACGAACGTCTCTCCACTTGCTCAGTTCTGAGAGATAAGTGTGTGTGAAAGCCGTCCTTCACCTAGCTTGTTGGGAACACAAAGATTCTTTTCAGTTGCAAACTCCATTCCATACATATATATGGGGAGGTACTAGCTCCAACTCGGTTTGACAGTGAAAACTGCAGGAACTTCAAACCGGCACTAGGAAACAGACTGAGAAAGCAGAGAAAAAGTGTCTCAAGCAACCCGTTCCCGTGGTGCTAGATGAGCGAACGTCTCTCCACTTGCTCAGTTCTGAGAGATAAGTGTGTGTGAAAGCCGTCCTTCACCTAGCTTGTTGGGAACACAAAGTTTCTTTTCAGTTACAAACTCCATTCCATACATATATATGGGGAGGTACTAGCTCCAACTCGGTTTGACAGTGAAAACTGCAGGAACTTCAAACCGGCACTAGGAATCAGAATGAGAAAGCAGAGAAAAAGTGTCTCCTGCAACCCGTTCCCTTGGTGCTAGATGAACGAACGTCTGTCCACTTGCTAAGTTCTGAGAGATAAGTGTGTGTGAAAGCCGTCCTTCACCTAGCTTGTTGGGAACACAAAGTTTCTTTTCAGTTGCAAACTCCATTCCATACATATATATGGGGAAGTACAAGCTCCAACACGGTTTGACAGTGAAAGCTGCAGGAACTTCAAACCGGCACTAGGAAACAGACTGAGAAAGCAGAGAAAAAGTGTCTACTGCAACCCGTTCCCTTGGTGCTCGATGAACGAACGTCTCTCCACTTGCTCAGTTCTGAGAGATATGTGTGTGTGAAAGCCGTCCATCACCTAGCTTGTTGGGAACACAAAGTTTCTTTTAAGTTGCAAAATCCATTCCATACACTTATATGGGGAGGTAGAAGCTCCAACTCGGTTTTACACTGAAAACTGCAGGAACTTCAAACCAGCACTAGGAAACATACTGAGAAAGCAGAGAAAAAGTCTCTCCTGCAACCCGTTCCATTGGTGCTAGATGAACGAACGTCTCTCCACTTGCTCAGTTCTGAGAGATAAGTGTGTGTGAAAGCCGTCCTTCAAATAGCTTGTTGGGAACACAAAGTTTCTTTTCAGTTGCAAACTCCATTCCATACATATATATGGGGAAGTACTAGCTCCAACACGGTTTGACAGTGAAAACTGCAGGAACTTCAAACCGGCACTAGGAAACAGACTGAGAAAGCAGAGAAAAAGTGTCTCCTGCAACCCGTTCCCTTGGTGCTAGATGAACGAACGTCTCTCCACTTGCTCAGTTCTGAGAGATAAGTGTGTGAAAGCCGTCCTTCACCTAGCTTGTTGGGAACACAAAGTTTCTTTTCAGTTGCAAACTCCATTCCATACATATATATGGGGAGGTACTAGCTCCAACTCGGTTTTACAGTGAAAACTGCAGGAACTTCAATCCGGCACCAGGAAACAGACTGAGAAAGCAGAGAAACAGTGTCTCCTGCAACCCGTTCCCTTGGTGCTAGATGAACGAACGTCTCTCCACTTGCTCAGTTCTGAGAGATAAGTGTGTGTGAAAGCCGTCCTTCACCTAGCTTGTTGGGAACACAAAGTTTCTTTTCAGTTGCAAACTCCATTCCATACATATATATGAGGAGGTACAAGCTGCAACTCGGTTTGACAGTGAAAACTGCAGGAACTTCAAACCGGCACTAGGAATCAGACTGAGAAAGCGGAGAAAATGTGTCTCCTGCAACCCGTTCCCTTGGTGCTAGATGAACGAACGTCTCTCCACTTGCTCAGTTCTGAGAGATAAGTGTGTGTGAATGCCGTCCTTCACCTAGCTTGTTGGGAACACAAAGTTTCTTTTCAGTGGCAAACTCCATTCCATACATATATATGGGGAGGTACTAGCTCCAACTCGGTTTGACAGTGAAAACTGCAGGAACTTCAAACCGGCACTAGGAAACAGACTGAGAAAGCAGAGAAAAAGTGTCTCCAGCAACCCGTTCCCGTGGTTCTAGATGAACGAACGTCTCTCCACTTGCTCAGTTCTGAGAGATAAGTGTGTGTGAAAGCCGTCCTTCACCTAGCTTGTTGGGAACACAAAGTTTCTTTTCAGTTACAAACTTCATTCCATACATATATGTGGGGAGGTACTAGCTCCAACTCGGTTTGACAGTGAAAACTGCAGGAACTTCAAACCGGCACTAGGAATCAGAATGAGAAAGCAGAGAAAAAGTGTCTCCTGCAACCCGTTCCCTTGGTGCTAGATGAACGAACGTCTCTCCACTTGCTCAGTTCTGAGAGATAAGTGTGTGTGAAAGCCGTCCTTCACCTAGCTTGTTGGGAACACAAAGTTTCTTTTCAGTTGCAAACTCCATTCCATACATATATATGGGGAGGTACTAGCTCCAACTCGGTTTGACAGTGAAAAGTGCAGGAACTTCAAACCGGCACTAGGAAACAGACTGAGAAAGCAGAGAATAAGTGTCTCCTGCAACCCGATCCCTTGGTGCTAGATGAACGAACGTCTCTCCACTTGCTCAGTTCTGAGAGATATTTGTGTGTGAAAGCTGTACTTCACCTTGCTTGTTGGGAACACAAAGTTTCTTTTCAGTTGCAAACTCCATTCCATACATATATATGGGGAGGTACTAGCTCCAACTCGTTTTTACAGTGAAAACTGCAGGAACTTCAAACCGGCACTAGGAAACAGACTGAGAAAGCAGAGAAAAAGTTTCTCCTGCAACCCGTTCCCTTTGTGCTAGATGAACGAACGTCTCTCCACTTGCTCAGTTCTGAGAGAGAAGTGTGTGTGAAAGCCGTCCTTCACCTAGCTTGTTGGGAACACAAAGTTTCTTTTAAGTTGCAAAATCCATTCCATACACTTATATGGGGAGGTAGAACCTCCAACTCGGTTTTACAGTGAAAACTGCAGGAACTTCAAACCGGCACTAGGAAACAGACTGAGAAAGCAGAGAAAAAGTTTCTCCTGCAACCCGTTCCCTTTGTGCTAGATGAACGAACGTCTCTCCACTTGCTCAGTTCTGAGAGAGAAGTGTGTGTGAAAGCCGTCCTTCACCTAGCTTGTTGGGAACACAAAGTTTCTTTTAAGTTGCAAAATCCATTCCATACACTTATATGGGGAGGTAGAACCTCCAACTCGGTTTTACACTGAAAACTGCAGGAACTTCAAACCGGCACTAGGAAACATACTGAGAAAGCAGAGAAAAAGTCTCTCCTGCAACCCGTTCCCTTGGTGCTAGATGAACGAACGTCTCTCCACTTGCTCAGTTCTGAGAGATAAGTGTGTGTGAAAGCCGTCGTTCAGCTAGCTTGATGGGAACACAAAGTTTCTTTTCAGTTGCAAACTCCAATCCATACATATATATGGGGAGGTACTAGCTCCAACTCGGTTTTACAGTGAAAACTGCAGGAACTTCAAACCGGCACTAGGAAACAGACTGAGAAAGCAGAGAAAAAGTGTCTCCTGCAACCCGTTCCCTTGGTGCTAGATGAACGAACGTCTCTCCACTTGCTCAGTTCGGAGAGATAAGTGTGTGTGAAAGCCGTCCTTCACATAGCTTGTTGGGAACACAAAGTTTCTTTTCAGTTGCAAACTCCAATCCATAAATATATAGGGGAGGTAGAAGCTCCAACTCGGTTTTACAGTGAAAACTGCAGGAACTTCAAACCGGCACTAGGAAACAGACTGAGAAAGCAGAGAAAAAGTGACTCCTGCAACCCGTTCCCTTGGTGCTAGATGAACGAACGTCTCTCCACTTGCTCAGTTCTGAGAGATAAGTGTGTGTGAAAGCCGTCCTTCACCTAGCTTGTTGGGAACACAAAGATTCTTTTCAGTTGCAAACTCCATTCCATACATATATATGGGGAGGTACTAGCTCCAACTCGGTTTGACAGTGAAAACTGCAGGAACTTCAAACCGGCACTAGGAAACAGACTGAGAAAGCAGAGAAAAAGTGTCTCAAGCAACCCGTTCCCGTGGTGCTAGATGAGCGAACGTCTCTCCACTTGCTCAGTTCTGAGAGATAAGTGTGTGTGAAAGCCGTCCTTCACCTAGCTTGTTGGGAACACAAAGTTTCTTTTCAGTTACAAACTCCATTCCATACATATATATGGGGAGGTACTAGCTCCAACTCGGTTTGACAGTGAAAACTGCAGGAACTTCAAACCGGCACTAGGAATCAGAATGAGAAAGCAGAGAAAAAGTGTCTCCTGCAACCCGTTCCCTTGGTGCTAGATGAACGAACGTCTGTCCACTTGCTAAGTTCTGAGAGATAAGTGTGTGTGAAAGCCGTCCTTCACCTAGCTTGTTGGGAACACAAAGTTTCTTTTCAGTTGCAAACTCCATTCCATACATATATATGGGGAAGTACAAGCTCCAACACGGTTTGACAGTGAAAACTGCAGGAACTTCAAACCGGCACTAGGAAACAGACTGAGAAAGCAGAGAAAAAGTGTCTACTGCAACCCGTTCCCTTGGTGCTCGATGAACGAACGTCTCTCCACTTGCTCAGTTCTGAGAGATAAGTGTGTGTGAAAGCCGTCCATCACCTAGCTTGTTGGGAACACAAAGTTTCTTTTAAGTTGCAAAATCCATTCCATACACATATATGGGGAGGTAGAAGCTCCAACTCGGTTTTACACTGAAAACTGCAGGAACTTCAAACCAGCACTAGGAAACATACTGAGAAAGCAGAGAAAAAGTTTCTCCTGCAACCCGTTCCCTTGGTGTTAGATGAACGAACGTCTCTCCACTTGCTCAGTTCTGAGAGATAATTGTGTGTGAAAGCCGTCTTTCACATAGCTTGTTGGGAACACAAAGTTACTTTTCAGTTGCAAACTCCATTCCATACATATATATGGGGAAGTACTACCTCCAACACGGTTTGACAGTGAAAACTGCAGGAACTTCAAACCGGCACTAGGAAACAGAATGAGAAAGCAGAGAAAAAGTTTCTCCTGCAACCCGTTCCCTTGGTGCTAGATGAACGAACGTCTCTCCACTTGCTCAGTTCTGAGAGTTAAGTGTGTGTGAAAGCCGTCGTTCAGCTAGCTTGTTGGGAACACAAAGTTTCTTTTCAGTTGCAAACACCATTCCATACATATATATGGGGAGGTACTAGCTCCAACTCGGTTTGACAGTGAAATCTGCAGGAACTTCAAAACGGCACTAGGAAACACACTGAGAAAGCAGAGAAAAAGTGTCTCCTGCAAACCGTTCCCTTGGTGCTAGATGAACGAAAGTCTCTCCACTTGCTCAGTTCTGAGAGATAAGTGTGTGTGAAAGCCGTCCTTCACCTAGCTTGTTGGGAACACAAAGTTTCTTTTCAGTTGCAAACTCCAATCCATAAATATATAGGGGAGGTAGAAGCTCCAACTCGGTTTTACAGTGAAAACTGCAGGAACTTCAAACCGGCACTAGGAAACAGACTGAGAAAGCAGAGAAAAAGTGTCTCCTGCAACCCGTTCCCTTGGTGCTAGATTAACGAACGTCTCTCCACTTGCTCAGTTCTGAGAGATAAGTGTGTGTGAAAGCCGTGCTTCACCTAGCTTGTTGGGAACACAAAGTTTCTTTTCAGTTGCAAACTCCATTCCATACATATATATGGGGAGGTATTAGCTCCAACTCGGTTTTACAGTGAAAACTGCAGGAACTTCAAACCGGCACTAGGAAACAGACTGAGAAAGCAGACAAACAGTGTCTCCTGCAACCCGTTCCCTTGGTGCTAGATGAACGAACGTCTCTCCACTTGCTCAGTTCTGAGAGATAAGTGTGTGTGAAAGCCGTCCTTCACCTAGCTTGTTGGGAACACAAAGTTTCTTTTCAGTTGCAAACTCCATTCCATACATATATATGAGGAGGTACAAGCTGCAACTCGGTTTGACAGTGAAAACTGCAGGAACTTCAAACCGGCACTAGGAATCAGACTGAGAAAGCGGAGAAAATGTGTCTCCTGCAACCCGTTCCCTTGGTGCTAGATGAACGAACGTCTCTCCACTTCCTCAGTTCTGAGAGATAAGTGTGTGTGAAAGCCGTCCTTCACCTAGCTTGTTGGGAACACAAAGTTTCTTTTCAGTGGCAAACTCCATTCCATACATATATATGGGGAGGTACTATCTCCAACTCGGTTTGACAGTGAAAACTGCAGGAACTTAAAACCGGCACTAGGAAACAGACTGAGAAAGCAGAGAAAAAGTGTCTCCAGCAACCCGTTCCCGTGGTTCTATATGAACGAACGTCTCTCCACTTGCTCAGTTCTGAGAGATAAGTGTGTGTGAAAGCCGTCCTTCACCTAGCTTGTTGGGAACACAAAGTTTCTTTTCAGTTACAAACTTCATTCCATACATATATGTGGGGAGGTACTAGCTCCAACTCGGTTTTACAGTGAAAACTGCAGGAACTTCAAACCGGCACTAGGAAACAGACTGAGAATGCGGAGAAAAAGTATCTCCTGCAACCCGTTCCCTTGGTGCTAGATGAACGAACGTCTCTCCACTTGCTCAGTTCTGAGAGATAAGTGTGTGTGAAAGCCGTCGTTCAGCTAGCTTGATGGGAACACAAAGTTTCTTTTCAGTTGCAAACTCCAATCCATACATATATATGGGGAGGTACTAGCTCCAACTCGGTTTTACAGTGAAAACTGCAGGAACTTCAAACCGGCACTAGGAAACAGACTGAGAAAGCAGAGAAAAAGTGTCTCCTGCAACCCGTTCCCTTGGTGCTAGATGAACGAACGTCTCTCCACTTGCTCAGTTCGGAGAGATAAGTGTGTGTGAAAGCCGTCCTTCACATAGCTTGTTGGGAACACAAAGTTTCTTTTCAGTTGCAAACTCCAATCCATAAATATATAGGGGAGGTAGAAGCTCCAACTCGGTTTTACAGTGAAAACTGCAGGAACTTCAAACCGGCACTAGGAAACAGACTGAGAAAGCAGAGAAAAAGTGACTCCTGCAACCCGTTCCCTTGGTGCTAGATGAACGAACGTCTCTCCACTTGCTCAGTTCTGAGAGATAAGTGTGTGTGAAAGCCGTCCTTCACCTAGCTTGTTGGGAACACAAAGATTCTTTTCAGTTGCAAACTCCATTCCATACATATATATGGGGAGGTACTAGCTCCAACTCGGTTTGACAGTGAAAACTGCAGGAACTTCAAACCGGCACTAGGAAACAGACTGAGAAAGCAGAGAAAAAGTGTCTCAAGCAACCCGTTCCCGTGGTGCTAGATGAGCGAACGTCTCTCCACTTGCTCAGTTCTGAGAGATAAGTGTGTGTGAAAGCCGTCCTTCACCTAGCTTGTTGGGAACACAAAGTTTCTTTTCAGTTACAAACTCCATTCCATACATATATATGGGGAGGTACTAGCTCCAACTCGGTTTGACAGTGAAAACTGCAGGAACTTCAAACCGGCACTAGGAATCAGAATGAGAAAGCAGAGAAAAAGTGTCTCCTGCAACCCGTTCCCTTGGTGCTAGATGAACGAACGTCTGTCCACTTGCTAAGTTCTGAGAGATAAGTGTGTGTGAAAGCCGTCCTTCACCTAGCTTGTTGGGAACACAAAGTTTCTTTTCAGTTGCAAACTCCATTCCATACATATATATGGGGAAGTACAAGCTCCAACACGGTTTGACAGTGAAAACTGCAGGAACTTCAAACCGGCACTAGGAAACAGACTGAGAAAGCAGAGAAAAAGTGTCTACTTCAACCCGTTCCCTTGGTGCTCGATGAACGAACGTCTCTCCACTTGCTCAGTTCTGAGAGATATGTGTGTGTGAAAGCCGTCCATCACCTAGCTTGTTGGGAACACAAAGTTTCTTTTAAGTTGCAAAATCCATTCCATACACATATATGGGGAGGTAGAAGCTCCAACTCGGTTTTACACTGAAAACTGCAGGAACTTCAAACCAGCACTAGGAAACTTACTGAGAAAGCAGAGAAAAAGTTTCTCCTGCAACCCGTTCCCTTGGTGTTAGATGAACGAACGTCTCTCCACTTGCTCAGTTCTGAGAGATAATTGTGTGTGAAAGCCGTCTTTCACATAGCTTGTTGGGAACACAGAGTTACTTTTCAGTTGCAAACTCCATTCCATACATATATATGGGGAAGTACTACCTCCAACACGGTTTGACAGTGAAAACTGCAGGAACTTCAAACCGGCACTAGGAAACAGAATGAGAAAGCAGAGAAAAAGTTTCTCCTGCAACCCGTTCCCTTGGTGCTAGATGAACGAACGTCTCTCCACTTGCTCAGTTCTGAGAGGTAAGTGTGTGTGAAAGCCGTCGTTCAGCTAGCTTGTTGGGAACACAAAGTTTCTTTTCAGTTGCAAACACCATTCCATACATATATATGGGGAGGTACTAGCTCCAACACGGTTTGACAGTGAAAACTGCAGGAACTTCAAAACGGCACTAGGAAACACACTGAGAAAGCAGAGAAAAAGTGTCTCCTGCAAACCGTTCCCTTGGTGCTAGATGAACGAAAGTCTCTCCACTTGCTCAGTTCTGAGAGATAAGTGTGTGTGAAAGCCGTCCTTCACCTAGCTTGTTGGGAACACAAAGTTTCTTTTCAGTTGCAAACTCCAATCCATAAATATATAGGGGAGGTAGAAGCTCCAACACGGTTTTACAGTGAAAACTGCAGGAACTTCAAACCGGCACTAGGAAACAGACTGAGAAAGCAGAGAAAAAGTGTCTCCTGCAACCCGTTCCCTTGGTGCTAGATTAACGAACGTCTCTCCACTTGCTCAGTTCTGAGAGATAAGTGTGTGTGAAAGCCGTCCTTCACCTAGCTTGTTGAGAACACAAAGTTTCTTTTCAGTTGCAAACTCCATTCCATACATATATATGGGGAGGTACTAGCTCCAACTCGGTTTTACAGTGAAAACTGCAGGAACTTCAAACCGGCACTAGGAAACAGACTGAGAAAGCAGAGAAACAGTGTCTCCTGCAACCCGTTCCCTTGGTGCTAGATGAACGAACGTCTCTCCACTTGCTCAGTTCTGAGAGATAAGTGTGTGTGAAAGCCGTCCTTCACCTAGCTTGTTGGGAACACAAAGTTTCTTTTCAGTTGCAAACTCCATTCCATACATATATATGAGGAGGTACAAGCTGCAACTCGGTTTGACAGTGAAAACTGCAGGAACTTCAAACCGGCACTAGGAATCAGACTGAGAAAGCGGAGAAAATGTGTCTCCTGCAACCCGTTCCCTTGGTGCTAGATGAACGAACGTCTCTCCACTTCCTCAGTTCTGAGAGATAAGTGTGTGTGAAAGCCGTCCTTCACCTAGCTTGTTGGGAACACAAAGTTTCTTTTCAGTGGCAAACTCCATTCCATACATATATATGGGGAGGTACTAGCTCCAACTCGGTTTGACAGTGAAAACTGCAGGAACTTAAAACCGGCACTAGGAAACAGACTGAGAAAGCAGAGAAAAAGTTTCTCCAGCAACCCGTTCCCGTGGTTCTATATGAACGAACGTCTCTCCACTTGCTCAGTTCTGAGAGATAAGTGTGTGTGAAAGCCGTCCTTCACCTAGCTTGTTGGGAACACAAAGTTTCTTTTCAGTTACAAACTTCATTCCATACATATATGTGGGGAGGTACTAGCTCCAACTCGGTTTGACAGTGAAAACTACAGGAACTTCAAACCGGCACTAGGAATCAGAATGAGAAAGCAGAGAAAAAGTTTCTCCTGCAACCCGTTCCCTTGGTGCTAGATGAACGAACGTCTCTCCACTTGCTCAGTTCTGAGAGATAAGTGTGTGTGAAAGCCGTCCTTCACCTAGCTTGTTGGGAACACAAAGTTTCTTTTCAGTTGCAAACTCCATTCCATACATATATATGAGGAGGTACTAGCTCCAACTCGGTTTGACAGTGAAAAGTGCAGGAACTTCAAACCGGCACTAGGAAACAGACTGAGAAAGCAGAGAATAAGTGTCTCCTGCAACCCGATCCCTTGGTGCTAGATGAACGAACGTCTCTCCACTTGCTCAGTTCTGAGAGATAATTGTGTGTGAAAGCCGTCCTTCATCTTGCTTGTTGGGAACACAAAGTTTCTTTTCAGTTGCAAACTCCATTCCATACATATATATGGGGAGGTACTAGCTCCAACTCGTTTTTACAGTGAAAACTGCAGGAACTTCAAACCGGCACTAGGAAACAGACTGAGAAAGCAGAGAAAAATTTCTCCTGCAACCCGTTCCCTTGGTGCTAGATGAACGAACGTCTCTCCACTTGCTCAGTTCTGAGAGAGAAGTGTGTGTGAAAGCCGTCCTTCACCTAGCTTGTTGGGAACACAAAGTTTCTTTTAAGATGCAAAATCCATTCCATACACTTATATTGGGAGGTAGAAACTCCAACTCGGTTTTACACTGAAAACTGCAGGAACTTCAAACCGGCACTAGGAAACATACTGAGAAAGCAGAGAAAAAGTGTCTCCTGCAACCCGTTCCATTGGTGCTAGATGAACGAACGTCTCTCCACTTGCTCATTTCTGAGAGATAAGTGTGTGTGAAAGCCGTCCTTCAAATAGCTTGTTGGGAACACAAAGTTTCTTTTCAGTTGCAAACTCCATTCCATACATATATATGGGGAAGTACTATCTCCAACACGGTTTGACAGTGAAAACTGCAGGAACTTCAAACCGGCACTAGGAAACAGACTGAGAAAGCAGAGAAAAAGTGTCTCCTGCAACCCGTTCCCTTGGTGCTAGATGAACGAACGTCTCTCCACTTGCTCAGTTCTGAGAGATAAGTGTGTGAAAGCCGTCCTTCACCTAGCTTGTTTGGAACACAAAGTTTCTTTTCAGTTGCAAACTCCATTCCATACATATATATGGGGAGGTACTAGCTCCAACTCGGTTTGACAGTGAAAACTGCAGGAACTTCAAACCGGCACTAGGAAACAGACTGAGAAAGCAGAGAAAATGTGTCTCCTGCAACCCGTTCCCTTGGTGTTAGATGAACGAACGTCTCTCCACTTGCTCAGTTCTGAGAGATAAATGAGTGTGAAAGCCGTCGTTCAGCTAGCTTGTTGGGAACACAAAGTTTCTTTTCAGTTGCAAACTCCATTCCATAAATATATATGGGGAGGTACTAGCTCCAACTCTGTTTTACAGTGAAAACTGCAGGAACTTCAAACCGGCACTAGGAAACAGACTGCGAAAGCGGAGAAAAAGTGTCTCCTGCAACCGGTTCCCTTGGTGCTAGATGAACGAACGTCTCTCCACTTGCTCAGTTCTGAGAGATAAGTGTGTGTGAAAGCCGTCGTTCAGCTAGCTTGATGGGAACACAAAGTTTCTTTTCAGTTGCAAACTCCAATCCATACATATATATGGGGAGGTACTACCTCCAACTCGGTTTTACAGTGAAAACTGCAGGAACTTCAAACCGGCACTAAGAAACAGACTGAGAAAGCAGAGAAAAAGTGTCTCCTGCAACCCGTTCCCTTGGTGCTAGATGAACGAAAGTCTCTCCACTTGCTCAGTTCGGAGAGATAAGTGTGTGTGAAAGCCGTCCTTCACATAGCTTGTTGGGAACACAAAGTTTCTTTTCAGTTGCAAACTCCAATCCATAAATATATAGGGGAGATAGAAGCTCCAACTCGGTTTTACAGTGAAAACTGCAGGAACTTCAAACCGGCACTAGGAAACAGACTGAGAAAGCAGAGAAAAAGTGTCTCAAGCAACCCGTTCCCGTGGTGCTAGATGAGCGAACGTCTCTCCACTTGCTCAGTTCTGAGAGATAAGTGTGTGTGAAAGCCGTCCTTCACCTAGCTTGTTGGGAACACAAAGTTTCTTTTCAGTTACAAACTCCATTCCATACATATATATGGGGAGGTACTAGCTCCAACTCGGTTTGACAGTGAAAACTGCAGGAACTTCAAACCGGCACTAGGAATCAGAATGAGAAAGCAGAGAAAAAGTGTCTCCTGCAACCCGTTCCCTTGGTGCTAGATGAATGAACGTCTGTCCACTTGCTAAGTTCTGAGAGATAAGTGTGTGTGAAAGCCGTCCTTCACCTAGCTTGTTGGGAATACAAAGTTTCTTTTCAGTTGCAAACTCCATTCCATACATATATATGAGGAGGTACTAGCTCCAACTCGGTTTGACAGTGAAAACTGCAGGAACTTCAAACCGGCACTAGGAAACAAACTGAGAAAGCAGAGAAAAAGTGTCTCCTGCAACCCGATCCCTTGGTGCTAGATGAACGAACGTCTCTCCACTTGCTCAGTTCTGAGAGATAATTGGGTGTGAAAGCCGTCCTTCACCTAGCTCGTTGGGAACACAAAGTTTCTTTTAAGTTGCAAAATCCATTCCATACACTTATATGGGGAGGTAGAAACTCCAACTCGGTTTTACATTGAAAACTGCAGGAACTTCAAACCGGCACTAGGAAACATACTGAGAAAGCATAGAAAAAGTGTCTCCTGCAACCCGTTCCGTTGGTGCTAGATGAACGAACGTCTCTCCACGTGCTCAGTTCTGAGAGATAAGTGTGTGTGAAAGCCGTCCTTCAAATAGCTTGTTGGGTACACAAAGTTTCTTTTCAGTTGCAAACTCCATTCCATACATATATATGGGGAAGTACAAGCTCCAACACGTTTTGACAGTGAAAACTGCAGGAACTTCAAACCGGCACTAGGAAACAGACTGAGAAAGCAGAGAAAAAGTGTCTCCTGCAACCCGTTCCCTTGGTGCTCGATGAACGAACGTCTCTCCACTTGCTCAGTTCTGAGAGATAAGTGTGTGTGAAAGCCGTCCATCACCTAGCTTGTTGGGAACACAAAGTTTCTTTTAAGTTGCAAAATCCATTCCATACACATATATGGGGAGGTAGAAGCTCCAACTCGGTTTTACACTGAAAACTGCAGGAACTTCAAACCAGCACTAGGAAACATACTGAGAAAGCAGAGAAAAAGTTTCTCCTGCAACCCGTTCCCTTGGTGTTAGATGAACGAACGTCTCTCCACTTGCTCAGTTCTGAGAGATAATTGTGTGTGAAAGCCGTCTTTCACATAGCTTGTTGGGAACACAAAGTTACTTTTCAGTTGCAAACTCCATTCCATACATATATATGGGGAAGTACTACCTCCAACACGGTTTGACAGTGAAAACTGCAGGAACTTCAAACCGGCACTAGGAAACAGAATGAGAAAGCAGAGAAAAAGTGTCCCCTGCAACCCGTTCCCTTGGTGCTGGATGAACGAACGTCTCTCCACTTGCTCAGTTCTGAGAGATAATTGTGTGTGAAAGCCGTCCATCACCTAGCTTGTTGGGAACACAAAGTTTCTTTTCAGTTGCAAACTCCAATCCATACATATATAGGGGAGGTAGAAGCTCCAACTCGGTTTTACAGTGAAAACTGCAGGAACTTCAAACCGGCACTAGGAAACAGACTGAGAAAGCAGAGAAAAAGTGTCTCCTGCAACCCGTTCCCTTGGTGCTAGATGAACTAAAGTCTCTCCACTTGCTCAGTTCTGAGAGATAAGTGTGTGTGAAAGCCGTCCTTCACCTAGCTTGTTGGGAACACAAAGTTTCTTTTCAGTTGCAAACTCCAATCCATACATATATAGGGGAGGTAGAAGCTCCAACTCGGTTTTACAGTGAAAACTGCAGGAACTTCAAACCGGCACTAGGATACAGACTGAGAAAGCAGAGAAAAAGTGTCTCCTGCAACCCGTTCCCTTGGTACTAGATGAACGAACGTCTCTCCACTTGCTCAGTTCTGAGAGATAAGTGTGTGTGAAAGCCGTCCTTCAACTAGCTTGTTGGGAACACAAAGTTTCTTTTCAGTTGCAAACTCCATTCCATATATATATATGGGGAGGTACTAGCTCCAACTCGCTTTTACAGTGAAAACTGCAGGAACTTCAAACCGGCACTAGGAAACAGACTGAGACAACAGAGAAAAAGTGTCTACTGCAACCCGTTCCCTTGGTGCTAGATGAACGAACGTCTCTCCACTTGCTCAGTTCTGAGAGATAAGTGTGTGTGAAAGCCGTCCTTCACCTAGCTTGTTGGGAACACAAAGTTTCTTTTCAGTTGCAAACTCCATTCCATACATATGTAAGAGGAGGTAGTAGCTCCAACTCGGTTTGACTGTGAAAACTGCAGGAACTTGAAACCGGCACTAGGAATCAGACTGAGAAAGTAGAGAAAAAGTGTCTCCTGCAACCCGTTCCCTTGGTGCTAAATGAACGAACGTCTCTCCACTTGCTCAGTTCTGAGAGATAAGTGTGTGTGAAAGCCGTCCTTCACCTAGCTTGTTGGGAACACAAACTTTCTTCTCAGTTGCAAACTCCATTCCATACATATATATGGGGAGGTACAAGCTCCAACTCGGTTTGACAGTGAAAACTGCAGGAACTTCAAACCGGCACTAGGAAACAGACTGAGAAAGCAGAGAAAATGTGTCTCCTGCAAACCGTTCCCTTGGTGCTAGATGAACGAACGTCTCTCCACTTGCTCAGTTCTGAGAGATAAGTCTGTGTGAAAGCCGTCCTTCACATAGCTTGTTGGGAACACAAAGTTTCTTTTCAGTTGAAAAATCCATTCCATACTAATATATGGGGAGGTACTAGATCCAACTCGGTTTTACAGTGAAAACTGCAGGAACTTCAAACCGGCACTAGGAAACAGACTGAGAAAGCAGAGAAAAAGTGTCTCCTGCAACCCGTTCCCTTGGTGCTGGATGAACGAACGTCTCTCCACTTGCTCAGTTCTGAGAGATAAGTGTGTGTGAAAGCCGTCCATCAACTAGCTTTTTGAGAACACAAAGCTTCTTTTCAGTTGCAAACTCCAATCCATACATATATAGGGGAGGTAGAAGCTCCAACTCGGTTTGACAGTGAAAACTGCAGGAACTTCAAACAGGTACTAGGAAACAGACTGAGAAAGCAGAGAATAAGTGTTTCCTGCAACCCGTTCCCTTGGTGCTAGATGAACGAACGTCTCTCCACTTGCTCAGTTCTGAGAGATAAGTGTGTGTGAAAGCCTTCCTTCAACTAGCTTGTTGGGAACACAAAGTTTCTTTTCAGTTGCAAACACCAATCCATACATATATAGGGGAGGTAAAAGCTCCAACTCGGTTTGACAGTGAAAACTGCAGGAACTTCAAACCGGCACTAGGAAACAGAATGAGAAAGCAGAGAAAATGTGTCTCCTGCAACCCGTTCCCTTGGTGCTAGATGAACGAACGTCTCTCCAATTGCTCAGTTCTGAGAGATAAGTGTGTGTGAAAGCCGTCCTTCACCTAGCTTGTTGGGAACACAAAGTTTCTTTTCAGTTGCAAACTCCATTCCATACATATATATGGGGAGGTACTAGCTCCAACTCGGTTTTACAGTGAAAACTGCAGGAACTTCAAACCGGCACTAGGAAACAGAATGAGACAGCAGAGAAAAAGTGTCTCCTGCAACCCGTTCCCTTGGTGCTAGATGAACGAACGTCTCTCCACTTGCTCAGTTCTGAGAGATAAGTGTGTGTGAAAGCCGTCCTTCACCTAGCTTGTTGGGAACACAAAGTTTCTTTTCAGTTTCAAACTCCATTCCATACATATATATGGGTAGGTACTAGCTCCAACTCGGTTTGACAGTGAAAACTGCAGGAACTTCAAACCGACACTAGGAAACAGACTGAGAAAGCAGAGATAAAGTGTCTCCTGCAACCCGTTCCCTTGGTGTAGATGAATGAACGTCTCTCCACTTGCTCAGTTCTGAGAGATTATTGTGTGTGAAAGCCGTCGTTCACCTAGCTTGTTGGGAACACAAACTTTCTTTTCAGTTGCAAACTCCATTCCATACATATATATGGGGAGGTACAAGCTCCAACTCGGTTTGACAGTGAAAACTGCAGGAACTTCAAACCGGCACTAGGAAACAGACTGAGAAAGCAGAGAAAATGTGTCTCCTGCAAACCGTTCCCTTGGTGCTAGATGAACGAACGTCTCTCCACTTGCTCAGTTCTGAGAGATAAGTCTGTGTGAAAGCCGTCCTTCACATAGCTTGTTGGGAACACAAAGTTTCTTTTCAGTTGCAAAATCCATTCCATACTTATATATGGGGAGGTACTAGATCCAACTCGGTTTTACAGTGAAAACTGCAGGAACTTCAAACCGGCACTAGGAAACAGACTGAGAAAGCAGAGAAAAAGTGTCTCCTGCAACCCGTTCCCTTGGTGCTGGATGAACGAACGTCTCTCCACTTGCTCAGTTCTGAGAGATAAGTGTGTGTGAAAGCCGTCCATCAACTAGCTTGTTGAGAACACAAAGCTTTTTTCAGTTGCAAACTCCAATCCATACATATATAGGGGAGGTAGAAGCTCCAACTCGGTTTGACAGTGAAAACTGCAGGAACTTCAAACAGGTACTAGGAAACAGACTGAGAAAGCAGAGAATAAGTGTTTCCTGCAACCCGTTCCCTTGGTGCTAGATGAACGAACGTCTCTCCACTTGCTCAGTTCTGAGAGATAAGTGTGTGTGAAAGCCTTCCTTCAACTAGCTTGTTGGGAACACAAAGTTTCTTTTCAGTTGCAAACTCCAATCCATACATATATAGGGGAGGTAGAAGCTCCAACTCGGTTTGACAGTGAAAACTGCAGGAACTTCAAACCGGCACTAGGAAACATACTGAGAAAGCAGAGAAATAGTTTCTCCTGCAACCCGTTCCCTTGGTTCTAGATGAACGAACGTCTCTCCACTTGCTCAGTTCTGAGAGATAAGTGTGTGTGAAAGCCGTCCTTCACCTAGCTTGTTGGGAACACAAAGTTTCTTTTCAGTTGCAAACCCCATTCCATACATATATATGGGGAGGTACAAGTTCCAACTCGGTTTGACAGTGAAAACTGCAGGAACTTCAAACCGGCACTAGGAAACATACTGAGAAAGCAGAGAAATAGTTTCTCCTGCAACCCGTACCCTTGGTTCTAGATGAACGAACGTCTCTCCACTTGCTCAGTTCTGAGAGATAAGTGTGTGTGAAAGCCGTCCTTCACCTAGCTTGTTGGGAACACAAAGTTTCTTTTCAGTTGCAAACCCCATTCCATACATATATATGGGGAGGTACTAGCTCCAACTCGGTTTTACACTGAAAACTACAGGAACTTAAAACCGGCACTAGGAAACAGACTGAGAAAGCAGAGAAAAATGTCTCCTGCAACCCGTTCCCTTGGTGCTAGATGAACGAACGTCTCTCCACTTGCTCAGTTCTGAGAGATAAGTGTGTGTGAAAGCCGTCCTTCACCTAGCTTGTTGGGAACACAAAGTTTCTTTTCAGTTGCAAACTCCATTCCATACATATATATGGGGAGGTACTAGCTCCAACTCGGTTTTACAGTGAAAACTGCAGGAACTTCAAACCGGCACTAGGAAACAGAATGAGACAGCAGAGAAAAAGTGTCTCCTGCAACCCGTTCCCTTGGTGCTAGATGAACGAACGTCTCTCCACTTGCTCAGTTCTGAGAGATAATTGTGTGTGAAAGCCGTCCTTCACCTAGCTTGTTGGGAACACAAAGTTTCTTTTCAGTTTCAAACTCCATTCCATACATATATATGAGGAGGTACTAGCTCCAAATCGGTTTGACAGTGAAAACTGCAGGAACTTCAAACCGGCACTAGGAATCAGACTGAGAATGCGGAGAAAATGTGTCTCCTGCAACCCGTTCCCTTGGTGCTAGATGAACAAACGTCTCTCCACTTGTTCAGTTCTGACAGATAAGTGTGTGTGAAAGCCGTCCTTCACCAAGCTTGTTGGGAACACAAAGTTTCTTTTCATTTGCAAACTCCAATCCATACATATATAGGGGGGGAATAAGCTCCAACTCGGTTTAACAGTGAAAACTGCAGTAACTTCAAACCGGCACTAGGAAACATACTGAGAAAGCAGAGAAAATGTGTCTCCTGCAACCCGTTCCCTTGGTGCTAGATGAACGAACGTCTCTCCACTTGCTCAGTTCTGAGAGATAAGTGTGTGTGAAAGCCGTCCTTCACCTAGCTTGTTGGGAACACAAAGTTTCTTTTCATTTGCAAACTCCATTCCATACATATATATGCTGAGGTCCAAGTTCCAACTCGGTTTGACAGTGAAAACTGCAGGAACTTCAAACCGGCACTAGGAAACAGACTGAGAAAGCAGAGAAATAGTGTCTCCTGCAACCCGTTCCCTTGGTTCTAGATGAACGAACGTCTCTCCACTTGCTCAGTTCTGAGAGATAAGTGTGTGTGAAAGCCGTCCTTCACCTAGCTTGTTGGGAACACAAAGTTTCTTTTCATTTGCAAACTCCATTCCATACATATATATGCTGAGGTCCAACTTCCAACTCGGTTTGACAGTGAAAACTGCAGGAACTTCAAACCGGCACTAGGAAACAGAATGAGAAAGAAGAGAAATAGTGTCTCCTGCAACCCGTTCCCTTGGTTCTAGATGAACGAACGTCTCTCCACTTGCTCAGTTCTGAGAGATAAGTGTGTGTGAAAGCCGTCCTTCACCTAGCTTGTTGGGAACACAAAGTTTCTTTTCAGTTGCAAACTCAATTCCATACATATATATAGGGAGGTACTAGCTCCAACTCGGTTTCACAGTGAAAACTGCAGGAACTTCAAACCGGCACTAGGAAACATACTGAGAAAGCAGAGAAAAAGTGTCTCCTGCAACCCGTTCCCTTGGTGCTAGATGAACGAACGTCTCTCCACTTGCTCAGTTCTGAGAGATAAGTGTGTGTGAAAGCCGTCCTTCACATAGCTTGTTGGGAACACAAAGTTTCTTTTAAGTTGCAAAATCCATTTCATACACATATATGGGGAGGTAGAAGCTCCAACTCGGTTTTACACTGAAAACTGCAGGAACTTCAAACCGGCACTAGGAAAAAGACTGAGAAAGCAGAGAAAAAGTGTCTCCTGCAACCCGTTCCCTTGGGGCTAGATGAACGAACGTCTCTCCTCTTGCTCAGTTCTGAGAGATAAGTGTGTGTGAAAGCCGTACTTCACCTAGCTTGTTGGGAACACAAAGTTTCTTTTCAGTTGCAAACTCCATTCTATACATATATATGGGGAAGTACAAGCTCCAACACGGTTTTACAGTGAAAACTGCAGGAACTTCAAACCGGCACTAGGAAACAGACTGAGAAAGCAGAGAAAAAGTGTCTCCTCCAACCCTTTGCCTTGGTGCTGGATGAACGAAAGTCTCTCCACTTGCTCAGTTCTGAGAGATAAGTGTGTGTGAAAGCCGTCCATCACCTAGATTGTAGGGAACACAAAGTTTCATTTCAGTTGCAAACCCCAATCCATACATATATAGGGGAGGTAGAAGCTCCAACTCGGTTTTACAGTGAAAACTGCAGGAACTTCAAACAGGCACTAGGAAAAAGACTGAGAAAGCAGAGAAAAAGTGTCCCCTGCAAACCGTTCCCTTGGTGCTAGATGAACGAACGTCTCTCCACTTGCTCAGTTCTGAGAGATAAGTGTGTGTGAAAGCCGTCCTTCACCTAGCTTGTAGGGAACACAAAGTTTTTTTCAGTTGCATACTCCAATCCATACATATATAGGGGAGGAAAAGCTCCAAATCGGTTTTACAGTGAAAACTGCAGGAACATCAAACCGGCACTAGGAAACAGACTGAGAAAGCAGAGATAATGTGTCTCCTGCAACCCGTTCCCTTGGTGCTAGATGAACGAACGTCTCTCCACTTGCTCAGTTCTGAGAGATAAGTGTGTGTGAAAGCCGTCCTTCACCTAGCTTGTTGGGAAAACAAAGTTTCTTTTCAGTTGCAAACCCCATTCCATACTTATATATGCGGAGGTACAAGTTCCAACTCGGTTTGACAGTGAAAACTGCAGGAACTTCAAACCGGCACTAGGAAACAGACTGAGAAAGCAGAGAAAAAGTGTCCCCTGCAACACGTTCCCTTGGTTCTAGATGAACGAAAGTCTCTCCATTTGCTCAGTTCTGAGAGATAAGTGTGTGTGAAAGCCGTCCTTCAACTAGCTTGTTGGGAACACAAAGTTTCTTTTCAGTTGCAAACTCCATTCCATACATATATATGGGGAGGTACTAGCTCCAACTTGGTTTTACAGTGAAAACTGCAGGAACTTCAAACCGGCACTAGGAAACAGACTGAGAAAGCAGAGAAAAAGTGTCTCCTGCAACCCGTTCCCTTGGTGCTAGATGAACGAACGTCTCTCCACTTGCTCAGTTCTGAGAGATAAGTGTGTGTGAAAGCCGTCCTTCACCTAGCTTGTTGGGAACACAAATTTTCTTTTCAGTTGCAAACTCCATTCCATACATATATATGGGGAGGTACAAGCTCCAACTCGGTTTGACAGTGAAAACTGCAGGAACTTCAAACCGGCACTAGGAAACAGAATGAGAAAGCAGAGAAAAAGTGTCTCCTGCAACCCGTTCCCGTGGTGCTAGATGAACGAAAGTCTCTCCACTTGCTCAGTTCTGAGAGATAAGTGTGTGTGAAAGCCGTCGTTCAGCTAGCTTGTTGGGAACACAAAGTTTCTTTTAAGTTGCAAACTCCATTCCATACATATATATGGGGAGTTACTAGCTCCAACTCGGTTTTACAGTGAAAACTGCAGGAACTTCAAACCGGCACTAGGAAACAGACTGAGAATGCAGAGAAATAGTGTCTCCTGCAACCCGTTCCCTTGGTGCTAGATGAACGAACGTCTCTCCACTTGCTCAGTTCTGAGAGATATTTGTGTGTGAAAGCCGTCGTTCAGCTAACTTCTTGGGAACACAAAGTTTCTTTTCAGTTGCAAACTCCATTCCATACATATATATGGGGAGGTACTAGCTCCAACTCGGTTTGACAGTGAAAACTGCAGGAACTTCAAACCGGCACTAGGAAACAGACTGAGAAAGCAGAGAAAAAGTGTCTCCTGCAACCCGTTCCCTTGGTGCTAGATGAACGAACGTCTCTCCACTTGCTCAGTTCTGAGAGATAATTGTGTGTGAAAGCCGTCCTTCACATAGCTTGTTGGGAACACAAAGTTTCTTTTCAGTTGCAAACTCCTTTCCATATATATATATGGGGAGGTAGAAGCTCCAACTCGTTTTGACAGTGAAAACTGCAGGATCTTCAAACCGGCACTAGGAAACATACAGAGAAAGCACAGAATAAGTTTCTCCTGCAACCCGTTCCCTTTGTGCTAGATGAATGAACGTCTCTCCAATTGCTCTGTTCTGAGATATAAGTGTGTTTGAAAGCCGTTCTTCACATAGCTTGTTGGGAACACAAAGTTACTTTTCAGTAGCAAACTCCATTCCATACATATATATGGGGAATTACTAGCTCCAACACGGTTTGACAGTGAAAACTGCAGGAACTTCAAACCGGCACTAGGAAACATACTGAGAAAGCAGAGAAATAGTTTCTCCTGCAACCCGTTCCCTTGGTTCTAGATGAACGAACGTCTCTCCACTTGCTCAGTTCTGAGAGATAAGTGTGTGTGAAAGCCGTCCTTCACCTAGCTTGTTGGGAACACAAAGTTTCTTTTCAGTTGCAAACCCCATTCCATACATATATATGGGGAGGTACTAGCTCCAACTCGGTTTTACACTGAAAACTACAGGAACTTCAAACCGGCACTAGGAAACAGACTGAGAAAGCAGAGAAAAATGTCTCCTGCAACCCGTTCCCTTGGTGCTAGATGAACGAACGTCTCTCCACTTGCTCAGTTCGGAGAGATATTTGTGTGTGAAAGCCGTCGTTCAGCTAACTTCTTGGGAACACAAAGTTTCTTTTCAGTTGCAAACTCCATTCCATACATATATATGGGGAGGTACTAGCTCCAACTCGGTTTGACAGTGAAAACTGCAGGAACTTCAAACCGGCACTAGGAAACAGACTGAGAAAGCAGAGAAAAAGTGTCTCCTGCAACCCGTTCCCTTGGTGCTAGATGAACGAACGTCTCTCCACTTGCTCAGTTCTGAGAGATAATTGTGTGTGAAAGCCGTCCTTCACATAGCTTGTTGGGAACACAAAGTTTCTTTTCAGTTGCAAACTCCTTTCCATATATATATATGGGGAGGTAGAAGCTCCAACTCGTTTTGACAGTGAAAACTGCAGGATCTTCAAACCGGCACTAGGAAACATACAGAGAAAGCACAGAATAAGTTTCTCCTGCAACCCGTTCCCTTTGTGCTAGATGAATGAACGTCTCTCCAATTGCTCTGTTCTGAGATATAAGTGTGTTTGAAAGCCGTTCTTCACATAGCTTGTTGGGAACACAAAGTTACTTTTCAGTAGCAAACTCCATTCCATACATATATATGGGGAATTACTAGCTCCAACACGGTTTGACAGTGAAAACTGCAGGAAATTAAAACCGGCACTAGGAAACAGAATGAGAAAGCAGTGAAAAAGTTTCTCCTGCAACCCGTTTCCTTGGTGCTGGATGAACGAACGTCTCTCCACTTGCTCAGTTCTGAGAGATAATTGTGTGTGAAAGCCGTCCATCACCTAACTTGTTGGGAACACAAAGTTTCTTTTCAGTTGCAAACTCCAATCCATACATATATAGGGGAGGTAGAAGCTCCAACTCGGTTTTAAAGTGAAAACTGCAGGAACTTCAAAACGGCACTAGGAAACAGACTGAGAAAGCAGAGAAAAAGTGTCTCCTGCAACCCGTTCCCTTGGTGCTAGATGAACGAAAGTCTCTCCACTTGCTCAGTTCTGAGAGATAAGTGTGTGTGAAAGCCGTCCTTCACCTAGCTTGTTGGGAACACAATGTTTCTTTTCAGTTGCAAACTCCAATCCATACATACATAGGGGAGGTAGAAGCTCCAACTCGGTTTTACAGTGAAAACTGCAGGAACTTCAAACCGGCACTAGGAAACAGACTGAGAAAGCAGAGAAAATGTGTCTCCTGAAACCCGTTCCCGTGGTTCTAGATGAACGAAAGTCTCTCCACTTGCTCAGTTCTGAGAGATAAGTGTGTGTGAAAGCCGTCCTTCACCTAGCTTGTTGGGAACACAAAGTTTCTTTTCAGTTACAAACTTCATTCCATACATATATGGGGAGGTACTAGCTCCAACTCGGTTTGACAGTGAAAACTGCAGGAACTTCAAACCGGCACTAGGAATCAGAATGAGAAAGCAGAGAAAAAGTGTCTCCTGCAACCCGTTCCCTTGGTGCTAGATGAACGAACGTCTCTCCACTTGCTCAGTTCTGAGAGATAAGTGTGTGTGAAAGCCGTCCTTCACCTAGCTTGTTGGGAACACAAAGTTTCTTTTCAGTTGCAAACTCCATTCCATACATATATATGAGGAGGTACTAGCTCCAACTCGGTTTGACAGTGAAAAGTGCAGGAACTTCAAACCGGCACTAGGAAACAGACTGAGAAAGCAGAGAAAAAGTGTCTCCTGCAACCCGTTCCCTTGGTGCTAGATGAACGAACGTCTCTCCACTTGCTCAGTTCTGAGAGAGAAGTGTGTGTGAAAGCCGTCCTTCACCTAGCTTGTTGGGAACACAAAGTTTCTTTTAAGTTGCAAAATCCATTCCATACACTTATATGGGGAGGTAGAAACTCCAACTCGGTTTTACACTGAAAACTGCAGGAACTTCAAACCGGCACTAGGAAACATACTGAGAAAGCAGAGAAAAAGTGTCTCCTGCAACCCGTTCCCTTGGTGCTAGATGAACGAACGTCTCTCCACTTGCTCAGTTCTGAGAGATAAGTGTGTGTGAAAGCCGTCCTTCAAATAGCTTGTTGGGAACACAAAGTTTCTTTTCAGTTGCAAACTCCATTCCATACATATATATGGGGAAGTACTAGCTCCAACACGGTTTGACAGTGAAAACTGCAGGAACTTCAAACCGGCACTAGGAAACAGACTGAGAAAGCAGAGAAAAAGTGTCCCCTGCAACCCGTTCCCTTGGTGCTGGATGAACGAACGTCTCTCTACTTGCTCAGTTCTGAGAGATAAGTGTGTGTGAAAGCCGTCCATCACCTAGCTTGTTGGGAACACAAAGTTTCTTTTAAGTTGCAAAATCCATTCCATACACATATATGGGGAGGTAGAAGCTCCAACTCGGTTTTACACTGAAAACTGCAGGAACTTCAAACCAGCACTAGGAAACATACTGAAAAAGCAGAGAAAAAGTTTCTCCTGCAACCCGTTCCCTTGGTGTTAGATGAACGAACGTCTCTCCACTTGCTCAGTTCTGAGAGATAAGTGAGTGTGAAAGCCGTCCTTCACATAACTTGTTGGGAACACAAAGTTACTTTTCTGTTGCAAACTCCATTCCATACATATATATGGGGAAGTACAACCTCCAACACGGTTTGACAGTGAAAACTGCAGGAACTTCAAACCGGCACTAGGAAACAGAATGAGAAAGCAGAGAAAAAGTGTCTCCTGCAACCCGTTCCCTTGGTGCTGGATGAACGAACGTCTCTCCACTTGCTCAGTTCTGAGAGGTAATTGTGTGTGAAAGCCGTCCATCACCTAGCTTGTTGGGAACACAAAGTTTCTTTTCAGTTGCAAACTCCAATCCATACATATATAGGGGAGGTAGAAGCTCCAAATCTGTTTTACAGTGAAAACTGCAGGAACTTCAAACCGGCACTAGGAAACAGACTGAGAAAGCAGAGAAAAAGTGTCTCCTGCAACCCGTTCCCTTGGTGCTAGATGAATGAACGTCTCTCCACTTGCTCAGTTCTGAGAGATAAGTGTGTGTGAAAGCCGTCCTTCACCTAGCTTGTTGGGAACACAAAGTTTCTTTTCAGTTGCAAACTCCATTCCATACATATATATGGGGAGGTACAAGCTCCAACTCGGTTTGACAGTGAAAACTGCAGGAACTTCAAACCGGCACTAGGAAACAGACTGAGAAAGCAGAGAAAAAGTGTCTCCTGCAACCCGTTCCCATGGTGTTAGATGAACGAACGTCTCTCCACTTGCTCAGTTCTGAGAGATAAATGAGTGTGAAAGCCGTCGTTCAGCTAGCTTTTTGGGAACACAAAGTTTCTTTTCAGTTGCAAACTCCATTCCATACATATATATGGGGAGGTACTAGCTCCAACTCTGTTTTACAGTGAAAACTGCAGGAACTTTAAACCGGCACTAGAAAACAGACTGAGAAAGCAGAGAAAAAGTGTCTCCTGCATCCCGTTCCCTTGGTGCTCGATGAACGAACGTCTCTCCACTTGCTCAGTCCTGAGAGATAAGTGTGTGTGAAAGCCGTCCTTCACCTAGCTTGTTGGGAACACAAAGTTTCTTTTAAGTTGCAAAGTCCATTCCATACACATATATGGGGAGGTAGAAGCTCCAACTCGGTTTTACAGTGAAAACTGCAGGAACTTCAAACCAGCACTAGGAAACATACTGAGAAAGCAGAGAAAAAGTTTATCCTGCAACCCGTTCCCTTGGTGTTAGATGAACGAACGTCTCTCCACTTGCTCAGTTCTGAGAGATAATTGTGTGTGAAAGCCGTCTTTCACATAGCTTGTTGGGAACACAAAGTTACTTTTCAGTTGCAAACACCATTCCATACATATATATGGGGAAGTACTACCTCCAACACGGTTTGACAGTGAAAACTGCAGGAACTTCAAACCGGCACTAGGAAACAGAATGAGAAAGCAGAGAAAAAGTGTCTCCTGCAACCCGTTCCCTTGGTGCTGGATGAACGAACGTCTCTCCACTTGCTCAGTTCTGAGAGATAATTGTGTGAGAAAGCCGTCCATCACCTAGCTTGTTGGGAACACAAAGTTTCTTTTCAGTTGCAAACTCCAATCCAAACATATATAGGGGAGGTAGAAGCTCCAACTCGGTTTTACAGTGAAAACTGCAGGAACTTCAAACCGGCACTAGGAAACAGACTGAGACATCAGAGAAAAAGTGTCTACTGCAACCCGTTCCCTTGGTGCTAGATGAACGAACGTCTCTCCACTTGCTCAGTTCTGAGAGATAAGTGTGTGTGAAAGCCGTCCTTCACCTAGCTTGTTGGGAACACAAAGTTTCTTTTCAGTTGCAAACTCCATTCCATACATATGTAAGAGGAGGTACTAGCTCCAAATCGGTTTGACTGTGAAAACTGCAGGAACTTTAAACCGGCACTAGGAATCAGACTGAGAAAGCAGAGAAAAAGTGTCTCCTGCAACCCGTTCCCTTGGTGCTAAATGAACGAACGTCTCTCCACTTGCTCAGTTCTGAGAGATAAGTGTGTGTGAAAGCCGTCCTTCACCTAGCTTGTTGGAACACAAAGTTTCTTTTCAGTTGCAAACTCCATTCCATACTTATATATGGGGAGGTACTAGCTCCAACTCGGTTTGACAGTGAAAACTGCAGGAACTTCAAATCGGCACTAGGAATCAGAATGAGAAAGCAGAGAAATGTGTCTCCTGCAACCCGTTCCCTTGGTGCTAGATGAACGAACGTCTCTCCACTTGCTAAGTTCTGAGAGATAAGTGTGTGTGAAAGCCGTACTTCACCTAGCTTGTTGGGAACACAAAGTTCCTTTTCAGTTGCAAACTCCATTCCATACATATATATGGGTAGGTACTAGCTCCAACTCGGTTTGACAGTGAAAACTGCAGGAACTTCAAACCGGCACTAGGAAACAGACTGAGAAAGCAGAGAAAAAGTGTCTCCTGCAACCCGTTCCCTTGGTGCTAGATGAACGAACGTCTCTCCACTTGCTCAGTTCTGAGAGATTATTGTGTGTGAAAGCCGTCGTTCACCTAGCTTGTTGGGAACACAAACTTTCTTTTCAGTTGCAAACTCCATTCCATACATATATATGGGGAGGTACAAGCTCCAACTCGGTTTGACAGTGAAAACTGCAGGAACTTCAAACCGGCACTAGGAAACAGACTGAGAAAGCAGAGAAAATGTGTCTCCTGCAAACCGTTCCCTTGGTGCTAGATGAACGAACGTCTCTCCACTTGCTCAGTTCTGAGAGATAAGTCTGTGTGAAAGCCGTCCTTCACATAGCTTGTTGGGAACACAAAGTTTCTTTTCAGTTGCAAACTCCATTCCATACTTATATATGGGGTGGTAAAAGATCCAACACGGTTTTACAGTGAAAACTGCAGGAACTTCAAACCGGCACTAGGAAACAGACTGAGAAAGCAGAGAAAAAGTGTCTCCTGCAACCCGTTCCCTTGGTGCTGGATGAACGAACGTCTCTCCACTTGCTCAGTTCTGAGAGATAAGTGTGTGTGAAAGCCGTCCATCAACTAGCTTGTTGAGAACACAAAGCTTCTTTTCAGTTGCAAACTCCAATCCATACATATATAGGGGAGGTAGAAGCTCCAACTCGGTTTGACAGTGAAAACTGCAGGAACTTCAAACCGGCACTAGGAAACAGACTGAGAAAGCAGAGAATAAGTGTTTCCTGCAACCCGTTCCCTTGGTGCTAGATGAACGAACGTCTCTCCACTTGCTCAGTTCTGAGAGATAAGTGTGTGTGAAAGACTTCCTTCAACTAGCTTGTTGGGAACACAAAGTTTCTTTTCAGTTGCAAACTCCAATCCATACATATATAGGGGAGGTAGAAGCTCCAACTCGGTTTGACAGTGAAAACTGAAGGAATTTCAAACCGGCACTAGGAAACAGACTGAGAAAGCAGAGAAATTGTGTCTCCTGCAACCCGTTCCCTTGGTGCTAGATGAACGAACGTCTCTCCACTTGCTCAGTTCTGAGAGATATGTGTGTGTGAAAGCCGTCCTTCACCTAGCTTGTTGGGGACACAAAGATTCTTTTCAGTTGCAAACTCCATTCCATACATATATATGGGGAGGTACAAGTTCCAACTCGGTTTGACAGTGAAAACTGCAGGAACTTCAAACCGGCACTAGGAAACAGACTGAGAAAGCAGAGAAAAAGTGTCTCCTGCATCCCGTTCCCTTGGTGCTCGATGAACGAACGTCTCTCCACTTGCTCAGTCCTGAGAGATAAGTGTGTGTGAAAGCCGTCCTTCACCTAGCTTGTTGGGAACACAAAGTTTCTTTTAAGTTGCAAAGTCCATTCCATACACATATATGGGGAGGTAGAAGCTCCAACTCGGTTTTACAGTGAAAACTACAGGAACTTCAAACCAGCACTAGGAAACATACTGAGAAAGCAGAGAAAAAGTTTCTCCTGCAACCCGTTCCCTTGGTGTTAGATGAACGAACGTCTCTCCACTTGCTCAGTTCTGAGAGATAATTGTGTGTGAAAGCCGTCTTTCACATAGCTTGTTGGGAACACAAATTTACTTTTCAGTTGCAAACACCATTCCATACATATATATGGGGAAGTACTACCTCCAACACGGTTTGACAGTGAAAACTGCAGGAACTTCAAACCGGCACTAGGAAACAGAATGAGAAAGCAGAGAAAAAGTGTCTCCTGCAACCCGTTCCCTTGGTGCTGGATGAACGAACGTCTCTCCACTTGCTCAGTTCTGAGAGATAATTGTGTGAGAAAGCCGTCCATCACCTAGCTTGTTGGGAACACAAAGTTTCTTTTCAGTTGCAAACTCCAATCCAAACATATATAGGGGAGGTAGAAGCTCCAACTCGGTTTTACAGTGAAAACTGCAGGAACTTCAAACCGGCACTAGGAAACAGACTGAGACATCAGAGAAAAAGTGTCTACTGCAACCCGTTCCCTTGGTGCTAGATGAACGAACGTCTCTCCACTTGCTCAGTTCTGAGAGATAAGTGTGTGTGAAAGCCGTCCTTCACCTAGCTTGTTGGGAACACAAACTTTCTTTTCAGTTGCAAACTCCATTCCATACATATGTAAGAGGAGGTACTAGCTCCAAATCGGTTTGACTGTGAAAACTGCAGGAACTTTAAACCGGCACTAGGAATCAGACTGAGAAAGCAGAGAAAAAGTGTCTCCTGCAACCCGTTCCCTTGGTGCTAAATGAACGAACGTCTCTCCACTTGCTCAGTTCTGAGAGATAAGTGTGTGTGAAAGCCGTCCTTCACCTAGCTTGTTGGAACACAAAGTTTCTTTTCAGTTGCAAACTCCATTCCATACTTATATATGGGGAGGTACTAGCTCCAACTCGGTTTGACAGTGAAAACTGCAGGAACTTCAAATCGGCACTAGGAATCAGAATGAGAAAGCAGAGAAATGTGTCTCCTGCAACCCGTTCCCTTGGTGCTAGATGAACGAACGTCTCTCCACTTGCTAAGTTCTGAGAGATAAGTGTGTGTGAAAGCCGTACTTCACCTAGCTTGTTGGGAACACAAAGTTCCTTTTCAGTTGCAAACTCCATTCCATACATATATATGGGTAGGTACTAGCTCCAACTCGGTTTGACAGTGAAAACTGCAGGAACTTCAAACCGGCAGTAGGAAACAGACTGAGAAAGCAGAGAAAAAGTGTCTCCTGCAACCCGTTCCCTTGGTGCTATATGAACGAACGTCTCTCCACTTGCTCAGTTCTGAGAGATTATTGTGTGTGAAAGCCGTCGTTCACCTAGCTTGTTGGGAACACAAACTTTCTTTTCAGTTGCAAACTCCATTCCATACATATATATGGGGAGGTACAAGCTCCAACTCGGTTTGACAGTGAAAACTGCAGGAACTTCAAACCGGCACTAGGAAACAGACTGAGAAAGCAGAGAAAATGTGTCTCCTGCAAACCGTTCCCTTGGTGCTAGATGAACGAACGTCTCTCCACTTGCTCAGTTCTGAGAGATAAGTCTGTGTGAAAGCCGTCCTTCACATAGCTTGTTGGGAACACAAAGTTTCTTTTCAGTTGCAAACTCCATTCCATACTTATATATGGGGTGGTAAAAGATCCAACACGGTTTTACAGTGAAAACTGCAGGAACTTCAAACCGGCACTAGGAAACAGACTGAGAAAGCAGAGAAAAAGTGTCTCCTGCAACCCGTTCCCTTGGTGCTGGATGAACGAACGTCTCTCCACTTGCTCAGTTCTGAGAGATAAGTGTGTGTGAAAGCCGTCCATCAACTAGCTTGTTGAGAACACAAAGCTTCTTTTCAGTTGCAAACTCCAATCCATACATATATAGGGGAGGTAGAAGCTCCAACTCGGTTTGACAGTGAAAACTGCAGGAACTTCAAACCGGCACTAGGAAACAGACTGAGAAAGCAGAGAATAAGTGTTTCCTGCAACCCGTTCCCTTGGTGCTAGATGAACGAACGTCTCTCCACTTGCTCAGTTCTGAGAGATAAGTGTGTGTGAAAGACTTCCTTCAACTAGCTTGTTGGGAACACAAAGTTTCTTTTCAGTTGCAAACTCCAATCCATACATATATAGGGGAGGTAGAAGCTCCAACTCGTTTTGACAGTGAAAACTGCAGGAACTTCAAACCGGCACTAGGAAACAGACTGAGAAAGCAGAGAAAATGTGTCCCCTGCAACCCGTTCCCTTGGTGCTAGATGAACGAACGTCTCTCCACTTGCTCAGTTCTGAGAGATATGTGTGTGTGAAAGCCGTCCTTCACCTAGCTTGTTGGGGACACAAAGATTCTTTTCAGTTGCAAACTCCATTCCATACATATATATGGGGAGGTACAATTTCCAACTCGGTTTGACAGTGAAAACTGCAGGAACTTCAAACCGGCACTAGGAAACATACTGAGAAAGCAGAGAAATAGTTTCTCCTGCAACCCGTTCCCTTGGTTCTAGATGAACGAACGTCTCTCCACTTGCTCAGTTCTGAGAGATAAGTGTGTGTGAAAGCCGTCCTTCACCTAGCTTGTTGGGAACACAAAGTTTCTTTTCAGTTGCAAACCCCATTCCATACATATATATGGGGAGGTACTAGCTCCAACTCGGTTTTACACTGAAAATTACAGGAACTTCAAACCGGCACTAGGAAACAGACTGAGAAAGCAGAGAAAAATGTCTCCTGCAACCCGTTCCCTTGGTGCTAGATGAACGAACGTCTCTCCACTTGCTCAGTTCGGAGAGATAATTGTGTGTGAAAGCCGTCCTTCACATAGCTTGTTGGGAACACAAAGTTTCTTTTCAGTTGCAAACTCCATTCCATACATATATATGGGGAGGTACTAGCTCCAACACGGTTTGACAGTGAAAACTTCAGGAACTTCAAACCGGCACTAGGAATCAGACTTAGAAATCAGAGAAAATGTGTCTCCTGCAACCTGTTCCCTTGCTGCTAGATGAACGAACGTCTCTCCAATTGCTCAGTTCTGAGAGATAAGTGTGTGTGAAAGCCGTCCTTCACCTAGCTTGTTGGGAACACAAAGTTTCTTTTCAGTTGCAAACTCCATTCCATACATATATATGGGGAGGTACTAGCTCCAACATGGTTTGACAGTGAAAACTGCAGGAACATCAAACCGGCACTAGGAAACAGACTGAGAAAGCAGAGAAAAAGTGTCTCCTGCAACCCGTTCCCTTGGAGCTAGATGAACGAACGTCTCTCCTCTTGCTCAGTTCTGAGAGATAAGTGTGTGTGAAAGCCGTCCTTCAACTAGCTTGTTGGGAACACAAAGTTTCTTTTCAGTTGCAAACTCCATTCCATACATATATATGGGGAGGTACTAGCTCCAACTTGGTTTTACAGTGAAAACTGCAGGAACTTCAAACCGGCACTAGGAAACAGACTGAGAAAGCAGAGAAAAAGTGTCTCCTGCAACCCGTTCCCTTGGTGCTAGATGAACGAAAGTCTCTCCACTTGCTCAGTTCTGAGAGATAAGTGTGTGTGAAAGCCGTCCTTCACCTAGCTTGTTGGGAACACAAATTTTCTTTTCAGTTGCAAACTCCATTCCATACATATATATGGGGAGGTACAAGCTCCAACTCGGTTTGACAGTGAAAACTGCAGGAACTTCAAACCGGCACTAGGAAACAGACTGAGAAAGCAGAGAAAAAGTGTCTCCTGCAACCCGTTCCCGTGGTGCTAGATGAACGAAAGTCTCTCCACTTGCTCAGTTCTGAGAGATAAGTGTGTGTGAAAGCCGTCGTTCAGCTAGCTTGTTGGGAACACAAAGTTTCTTTTAAGTTGCAAACTCCATTCCATACATATATATGGGGAGGTACTAGCTCCAACTCGGTTTGACAGTGAAAACTGCAGGAATTTCAAACCGGCACTAGGAAACAGACTGAGAATGCAGAGAAAAAGTGTCTCCTGCAACCCGTTCCCTTGGTGCTAGATGAACGAACGTCTCTCCACTTGCTCAGTTCTGAGAGATATTTGTGTGTGAAAGCCGTCGTTCAGCTAACTTCTTGGGAACACAAAGTTTCTTTTCAGTTGCAAACTCCATTCCATACATATATATGGGGAGGTACTAGCTCCAACTCGGTTTGACAGTGAAAACTGCAGGAACTTCAAACCGGCACTAGGAAACAGACTGAGAAAGCAGAGAAAAAGTGTCTCCTGCAACCCGTTCCCTTGGTGCTAGATGAACGAACGTCTCTCCACTTGCTCAGTTCTGAGAGATAATTGTGTGTGAAAGCCGTCCTTCACATAGCTTGTTGGGAACACAAAGTTTCTTTTCAGTTGCAAACTCCTTTCCATATATATATATGGGGAGGTAGAAGCTCCAACTCGGTTTGACAGTGAAAACTGCAGGAACTTCAAACCGGCACTAGGAAACATACAGAGAAAGCACAGAAAATGTTTCTCCTGCAACCCGTTCCCTTTGTGCTAGATGAACGAACGTCTCTCCAATTGCTCTGTTCTGAGATATAAGTGTGTGTGAAAGCCGTTCTTCAAATAGCTTGTTGGGAACACAAAGTTACTTTTCAGTAGCAAACTCCATTCCATACATATATATGGGGAAGTACTAGCTCCAACACGGTTTGATAGTGAAAACTGCAGGAACTTCAAACCGGCACTAGGAAACAGAATGAGAAAGCAGTGAAAAAGTGTCTCCTGCAACCCGTTTCCATGGTGCTGGAAAACGAACGTCTCTCCACTTGCTCAGTTCTGAGAGATAATTGTGTGTGAAAGCCGTCCATCACCTAAC
This sequence comes from Camelus dromedarius, assembly GCF_036321535.1. Lineage (NCBI taxonomy): Eukaryota > Metazoa > Chordata > Mammalia > Artiodactyla > Camelidae > Camelus > Camelus dromedarius. The sequence continues at coordinate 4,791,692 of NW_026989801.1, forward strand.
TTGTTGGGAACACAAAGTTTCTTTTCAGTTGCAAACTCCAATCCATACATATATATGGGGAGGTACTAGCTCCAACTCGGTTTTACAGTGAAAACTGCAGGAACTTCAAACCGGCACTAGGAAACAGAATGAGACAGCAGAGAAAAAGTGTCTCCTGCAACCCGTTCCCTTGGTGCTAGATGAACGAACGTCTCTCCAGTTGCTCAGTTCTGAGAGATAAGTGTGTGTGAAAGCCGTCCTTCACCTAGCTTGTTGGGAACACAAAGTTTCTTTTCAGTTTCAAACTCCATTCCATACATATATATGGGTAGGTACTAGCTCCAACTCGGTTTGACAGTGAAAACTGCAGGAACTTCAAACCGACACTAGGAAACAGACTGAGAAAGCAGAGATAAAGTGTCTCCTGCAACCCGTTCCCTTGGTGTAGATGAATGAACGTCTCTCCACTTGCTCAGTTCTGAGAGATTATTGTGTGTGAAAGCCGTCGTTCACCTAGCTTGTTGGGAACACAAACTTTCTTTTCAGTTGCAAACTCCATTCCATACATATATATGGGGAGGTACAAGCTCCAACTCGGTTTGACAGTGAAAACTGCAGGAACTTCAAACCGGCACTAGGAAACAGACTGAGAAAGCAGAGAAAATGTGTCTCCTGCAAACCGTTCCCTTGGTGCTAGATGAACGAACGTCTCTCCACTTGCTCAGTTCTGAGAGATAAGTCTGTGTGAAAGCCGTCCTTCACATAGCTTGTTGGGAACACAAAGTTTCTTTTCAGTTGCAAAATCCATTCCATACTTATATATGGGGAGGTACTAGATCCAACTCGGTTTTACAGTGAAAACTGCAGGAACTTCAAACCGGCACTAGGAAACAGACTGAGAAAGCAGAGAAAAAGTGTCTCCTGCAACCCGTTCCCTTGGTGCTGGATGAACGAACGTCTCTCCACTTGCTCAGTTCTGAGAGATAAGTGTGTGTGAAAGCCGTCCATCAACTAGCTTGTTGAGAACACAAAGCTTTTTTCAGTTGCAAACTCCAATCCATACATATATAGGGGAGGTAGAAGCTCCAACTCGGTTTGACAGTGAAAACTGCAGGAACTTCAAACAGGTACTAGGAAACAGACTGAGAAAGCAGAGAATAAGTGTTTCCTGCAACCCGTTCCCTTGGTGCTAGATGAACGAACGTCTCTCCACTTGCTCAGTTCTGAGAGATAAGTGTGTGTGAAAGCCTTCCTTCAACTAGCTTGTTGGGAACACAAAGTTTCTTTTCAGTTGCAAACTCCAATCCATACATATATAGGGGAGGTAGAAGCTCCAACTCGGTTTGACAGTGAAAACTGCAGGAACTTCAAACCGGCACTAGGAAACATACTGAGAAAGCAGAGAAATAGTTTCTCCTGCAACCCGTTCCCTTGGTTCTAGATGAACGAACGTCTCTCCACTTGCTCAGTTCTGAGAGATAAGTGTGTGTGAAAGCCGTCCTTCACCTAGCTTGTTGGGAACACAAAGTTTCTTTTCAGTTGCAAACCCCATTCCATACATATATATGGGGAGGTACAAGTTCCAACTCGGTTTGACAGTGAAAACTGCAGGAACTTCAAACCGGCACTAGGAAACATACTGAGAAAGCAGAGAAATAGTTTCTCCTGCAACCCGTACCCTTGGTTCTAGATGAACGAACGTCTCTCCACTTGCTCAGTTCTGAGAGATAAGTGTGTGTGAAAGCCGTCCTTCACCTAGCTTGTTGGGAACACAAATTTTCTTTTCAGTTGCAAACCCCATTCCATACATATATATGGGGAGGTACTAGCTCCAACTCGGTTTTACACTGAAAACTACAGGAACTTCAAACCGGCACTAGGAAACAGACTGAGAAAGCAGAGAAAAATGTCTCCTGCAACCCGTTCCCTTGGTGCTAGATGAACGAACGTCTCTCCACTTGCTCAGTTCTGAGAGATAAGTGTGTGTGAAAGCCGTCCTTCACCTAGCTTGTTGGGAACACAAAGTTTCTTTTCAGTTGCAAACTCCATTCCATACATATATATGGGGAGGTACTAGCTCCAACTCGGTTTTACAGTGAAAACTGCAGGAACTTCAAACCGGCACTAGGAAACAGAATGAGACAGCAGAGAAAAAGTGTCTCCTGCAACCCGTTCCCTTGGTGCTAGATGAACGAACGTCTCTCCACTTGCTCAGTTCTGAGAGATAATTGTGTGTGAAAGCCGTCCTTCACCTAGCTTGTTGGGAACACAAAGTTTCTTTTCAGTTTCAAACTCCATTCCATACATATATATGAGGAGGTACTAGCTCCAAATCGGTTTGACAGTGAAAACTGCAGGAACTTCAAACCGGCACTAGGAATCAGACTGAGAATGCGGAGAAAATGTGTCTCCTGCAACCCGTTCCCTTGGTGCTAGATGAACAAACGTCTCTCCACTTATTCAGTTCTGACAGATAAGTGTGTGTGAAAGCCGTCCTTCACCAAGCTTGTTGGGAACACAAAGTTTCTTTTCATTTGCAAACTCCAATCCATACATATATAGGGGGGGAAGAAGCTCCAACTCGGTTTAACAGTGAAAACTGCAGGAACTTCAAACCGGCACTAGGAAACATACTGAGAAAGCAGAGAAAATGTGTCTCCTGCAACCCGTTCCCTTGGTGCTAGATGAACGAACGTCTCTCCACTTGCTCAGTTCTGAGAGATAAGTGTGTGTGAAAGCCGTCCTTCACCTAGCTTGTTGGGAACACAAAGTTTCTTTTCATTTGCAAACTCCATTCCATACATATATATGCTGAGGTCCAAGTTCCAACTCGGTTTGACAGTGAAAACTGCAGGAACTTCAAACCGGCACTAGGAAACAGACTGAGAAAGCAGAGAAATAGTGTCTCCTGCAACCCGTTCCCTTGGTTCTAGATGAACGAACGTCTCTCCACTTGCTCAGTTCTGAGAGATAAGTGTGTGTGAAAGCCGTCCTTCACCTAGCTTGTTGGGAACACAAAGTTTCTTTTCAGTTGCAAACTCCATTCCATACATATATATGCTGAGGTCCAACTTCCAACTCGGTTTGACAGTGAAAACTGCAGGAACTTCAAACCGGCACTAGGAAACAGAATGAGAAAGCAGAGAAATAGTGTCTCCTGCAACCCGTTCCCTTGGTTTTAGATGAACGAACGTCTCTCCACTTGCTCAGTTCTGAGAGATAAGTGTGTGTGAAAGCCGTCCTTCACCTAGCTTGTTGGGAACACAAAGTTTCTTTTCAGTTGCAAACTCAATTCCATACATATATATAGGGAGGTACTAGCTCCAACTCGGTTTCACAGTGAAAACTGCAGGAACTTCAAACCGGCACTAGGAAACATACTGAGAAAGCAGAGAAAAAGTGTCTCCTGCAACCCGTTCCCTTGGTGCTAGATGAACGAACGTCTCTCCACTTGCTCAGTTCTGAGAGATAAGTGTGTGTGAAAGCCGTCCTTCACATAGCTTGTTGGGAACACAAAGTTTCTTTTAAGTTGCAAAATCCATTTCATACACATATATGGGGAGGTAGAAGCTCCAACTCGGTTTTACACTGAAAACTGCAGGAACTTCAACCCGGCACTAGGAAAAAGACTGAGAAAGCAGAGAAAAAGTGTCTCCTGCAACCCGTTCCCTTGGGGCTAGATGAACGAACGTCTCTCCTCTTGCTCAGTTCTGAGAGATAAGTGTGTGTGAAAGCCGTACTTCACCTTGCTTGTTGGGAACACAAAGTTTCTTTTCAGTTGCAAACTCCATTCTATACATATATATGGGGAAGTACAAGCTCCAACACGGTTTGACAGTGAAAACTGCAGGAACTTCAAAACGGCACTAGGAAACAGACTGAGAAAGCAGAGAAAAAGTGTCTCCTCCAACCCTTTGCCTTGGTGCTGGATGAACGAAAGTCTCTCCACTTGCTCAGTTCTGAGAGATAAGTGTGTGTGAAAGCCGTCCATCACCTAGATTGTATGGAACACAAAGTTTCATTTCAGTTGCAAACCCCAATCCATACATATATAGGGGAGGTAGAAGCTCCAACTCGGTTTTACAGTGAAAACTGCAGGAACTTCAAACAGGCACTAGGAAAAAGACTGAGAAAGCAGAGAAAAAGTGTCCCCTGCAAACCGTTCCCTTGGTGCTAGATGAACGAACGTCTCTCCACTTGCTCAGTTTTGAGAGATAAGTGTGTGTGAAAGCCGTCCTTCACCTAGCTTGTAGGGAACACAAAGTTTTTTTCAGTTGCATACACCAATCCATACATATATAGGGGAGGAAAAGCTCCAAATCGGTTTTACAGTGAAAACTGCAGGAACATCAAACCGGCACTAGGAAACAGACTGAGAAAGCAGAGATAATGTGTCTCCTGCAACCCGTTCCCTTGGTGCTAGATGAACGAACGTCTCTCCACTTGCTCAGTTCTGAGAGATAAGTGTGTGTGAAAGCCGTCCTTCACCTAGCTTGTTGGGAAAACAAAGTTTCTTTTCAGTTGCAAACCCCATTCCATACTTATATATGCGGAGGTACAAGTTCCAACTCGGTTTGACAGTGAAAACTGCAGGAACTTCAAACCGGCACTAGGAAACAGACTGAGAAAGCAGAGAAAAAGTGTCCCCTGCAACACGTTCCCTTGGTTCTAGATGAACGAAAGTCTCTCCATTTGCTCAGTTCTGAGAGATAAGTGTGTGTGAAAGCCGTCCTTCAACTAGCTTGTTGGGAACACAAAGTTTCTTTTCAGTTGCAAACTCCATTCCATACATATATATGGGGAGGTACTAGCTCCAACTTGGTTTTACAGTGAAAACTGCAGGAACTTCAAACCGGCACTAGGAAACAGACTGAGAAAGCAGAGAAAAAGTGTCTCCTGCAACCCGTTCCCTTGGTGCTAGATGAACGAACGTCTCTCCACTTGCTCAGTTCTGAGAGATAAGTGTGTGTGAAAGCCGTCCTTCACCTAGCTTGTTGGGAACACAAATTTTCTTTTCAGTTGCAAACTCCATTCCATACATATATATGGGGAGGTACAAGCTCCAACTCGGTTTGACAGTGAAAACTGCAGGAACTTCAAACCGGCACTAGGAAACAGACTGAGAAAGCAGAGAAAAAGTGTCTCCTGCAACCCGTTCCCGTGGTGCTAGATGAACGAAAGTCTCTCCACTTGCTCAGTTCTGAGAGATAAGTGTGTGTGAAAGCCGTCGTTCAGCTAGCTTGTTGGGAACACAAAGTTTCTTTTAAGTTGCAAACTCCATTCCATACATATATATGGGGAGTTACTAGCTCCAACTCGGTTTTACAGTGAAAACTGCAGGAACTTCAAACCGGCACTAGGAAACAGACTGAGAATGCAGAGAAAAAGTGTCTCCTGCAACCCGTTCCCTTGGTGCTAGATGAACGAACGTCTCTCCACTTGCTCAGTTCTGAGAGATATTTGTGTGTGAAAGCCGTCGTTCAGCTAACTTCTTGGGAACACAAAGTTTCTTTTCAGTTGCAAACTCCATTCCATACATATATATGGGGAGGTACTAGCTCCAACTCGGTTTGACAGTGAAAACTGCAGGAACTTCAAACCGGCACTAGGAAACAGACTGAGAAAGCAGAGAAAAAGTGTCTCCTGCAACCCGTTCCCTTGGTGCTAGATGAACGAACGTCTCTCCACTTGCTCAGTTCTGAGAGATAATTGTGTGTGAAAGCCGTCCTTCACATAGCTTGTTGGGAACACAAAGTTTCTTTTCAGTTGCAAACTCCTTTCCATATATATATATGGGGAGGTAGAAGCTCCAACTCGTTTTGACAGTGAAAACTGCAGGATCTTCAAACCGGCACTAGGAAACATACAGAGAAAGCACAGAATAAGTTTCTCCTGCAACCCGTTCCCTTTGTGCTAGATGAATGAACGTCTCTCCAATTGCTCTGTTCTGAGATATAAGTGTGTTTGAAAGCCGTTCTTCACATAGCTTGTTGGGAACACAAAGTTACTTTTCAGTAGCAAACTCCATTCCATACATATATATGGGGAATTACTAGCTCCAACACGGTTTGACAGTGAAAACTGCAGGAACTTAAAACCGGCACTAGGAAACAGAATGAGAAAGCAGTGAAAAAGTTTCTCCTGCAACCCGTTTCCTTGGTGCTGGATGAACGAACGTCTCTCCACTTGCTCAGTTCTGAGAGATAATTGTGTGTGAAAGCCGTCCATCACCTAACTTGTTGGGAACACAAAGTTTCTTTTCAGTTGCAAACTCCAATCCATACATATATAGGGGAGGTAGAAGCTCCAACTCGGTTTTAAAGTGAAAACTGCAGGAACTTCAAAACGGCACTAGGAAACAGACTGAGAAAGCAGAGAAAAAGTGTCTCCTGCAACCCGTTCCCTTGGTGCTAGATGAACGAAAGTCTCTCCACTTGCTCAGTTCTGAGAGATAAGTGTGTGTGAAAGCCGTCCTTCACCTAGCTTGTTGGGAACACAATGTTTCTTTTCAGTTGCAAACTCCAATCCATACATACATAGGGGAGGTAGAAGCTCCAACTCGGTTTTACAGTGAAAACTGCAGGAACTTCAAACCGGCACTAGGAAACAGACTGAGAAAGCAGAGAAAATGTGTCTCCTGAAACCCGTTCCCGTGGTTCTAGATGAACGAAAGTCTCTCCACTTGCTCAGTTCTGAGAGATAAGTGTGTGTGAAAGCCGTCCTTCACCTAGCTTGTTGGGAACACAAAGTTTCTTTTCAGTTACAAACTTCATTCCATACATATATATGGGGAGGTACTAGCTCCAACTCGGTTTGACAGTGAAAACTGCAGGAACTTCAAACCGGCACTAGGAATCAGAATGAGAAAGCAGAGAAAAAGCGTCTCCTGCAACCCGTTCCCTTGGTGCTAGATGAACGAACGTCTCTCCACTTGCTCAGTTCTGAGAGATAAGTGTGTGTGAAAGCCGTCCTTCACCTAGCTTGTTGGGAACACAAAGTTTCTTTTCAGTTGCAAACTCCATTCCATACATATATATGAGGAGGTACTAGCTCCAACTCGGTTTGACAGTGAAAAGTGCAGGAACTTCAAATCGGCACTAGGAAACAGACTGAGAAAGCAGAGAAAAAGTGTCTCCTGCAACCCGTTCCCTTGGTGCTAGATGAACGAACGTCTCTCCACTTGCTCAGTTCTGAGAGAGAAGTGTGTGTGAAAGCCGTCCTTCACCTAGCTTGTTGGGAACACAAAGTTTCTTTTAAGTTGCAAAATCCATTCCATACACTTATATGGGGAGGTAGAAACTCCAACTCGGTTTTACACTGAAAACTGCAGGAACTTCAAACCGGCACTAGGAAACATACTGAGAAAGCAGAGAAAAAGTGTCTCCTGCAACCCGTTCCCTTGGTGCTAGATGAACGAACGTCTCTCCACTTGCTCAGTTCTGAGAGATAAGTGTGTGTGAAAGCCGTCCTTCAAATAGCTTGTTGGGAACACAAAGTTTCTTTTCAGTTGCAAACTCCATTCCATACATATATATGGGGAAGTACTAGCTCCAACACGGTTTGACAGTGAAAACTGCAGGAACTTCAAACCGGCACTAGGAAACAGACTGAGAAAGCAGAGAAAAAGTGTCCCCTGCAACCCGTTCCCTTGGTGCTGGATGAACGAACGTCTCTCTACTTGCTCAGTTCTGAGAGATAAGTGTGTGTCAAAGCCGTCCATCACCTAGCTTGTTGGGAACACAAAGTTTCTTTTAAGTTGCAAAATCCATTCCATACACATATATGGGGAGGTAGAAGCTCCAACTCGGTTTTACACTGAAAACTGCAGGAACTTCAAACCAGCACTATGAAACATACTGAAAAAGCAGAGAAAAAGTTTCTCCTGCAACCCGTTCCCTTGGTGTTAGATGAACGAACGTCTCTCCACTTGCTCAGTTCTGAGAGATAAGTGAGTGTGAAAGCCGTCCTTCACATAACTTGTTGGGAACACAAAGTTACTTTTCTGTTGCAAACTCCATTCCATACATATATATGGGGAAGTACTACCTCCAACACGGTTTGACAGTGAAAACTGCAGGAACTTCAAACCGGCACTAGGAAACAGAATGAGAAAGCAGAGAAAAAGTGTCTCCTGCAACCCGTTCCCTTGGTGCTGGATGAACGAACGTCTCTCCACTTGCTCAGTTCTGAGAGGTAATTGTGTGTGAAAGCCGTCCATCACCTAGCTTGTTGGGAACACAAAGTTTCTTTTCAGTTGCAAACTCCAATCCATACATATATAGGGGAGGTAGAAGCTCCAAATCTGTTTTACAGTGAAAACTGCAGGAACTTCAAACCGGCACTAGGAAACAGACTGAGAAAGCAGAGAAAAAGTGTCTCCTGCAACCCGTTCCCTTGGTGCTAGATGAACGAACGTCTCTCCACTTGCTCAGTTCTGAGAGATAAGTGTGTGTGAAAGCCGTCCTTCACCTAGCTTGTTGGGAACACAAAGTTTCTTTTCAGTTGCAAACTCCATTCCATACATATATATGGGGAGGTACTAGCTCCAACTCGGTTTGACAGTGAAAACTGCAGGAACTTCAAACCGGCACTAGGAAACAGACTGAGAAAGCAGAGAAAAAGTGTCTCCTGCAACCCGTTCCCTTGGTGTTAGATGAACGAACGTCTCTCCACTTGCTCAGTTCTGAGAGATAAATGAGTGTGAAAGCCGTCGTTCAGCTAGCTTTTTGGGAACACAAAGTTTCTTTTCAGTTGCAAACTCCAATCCAAACATATATAGGGGAGGTAGAAGCTCCAACTCGGTTTTACAGTGAAAACTGCAGGAACTTCATACCGGCACTAGGAAACAGACTGAGACATCAGAGAAAAAGTGTCTACTGCAACCCGTTCCCTTGGTGCTAGATGAACGAACGTCTCTCCACTTGCTCAGTTCTGAGAGATAAGTGTGTGTGAAAGACTTCCTTCAACTAGCTTGTTGGGAACACAAAGTTTCTTTTCAGTTGCAAACTCCAATCCATACATATATAGGGGAGGTAGAAGCTCCAACTCGGTTTGACAGTGAAAACTGCAGGAACTTCAAACCGGCACTAGGAAACAGACTGAGAAAGCAGAGAAAATGTGTCTCCTGCAACCCGTTCCCTTGGTGCTAGATGAACGAACGTCTCTCCACTTGCTCAGTTCTGAGAGATATGTGTGTGTGAAAGCCGTCCTTCACCTAGCTTGTTGGGGACACAAAGATTCTTTTCAGTTGCAAACTCCATTCCATACATATATATGGGGAGGTACAAGTTCCAACTCGGTTTGACAGTGAAAACTGCAGGAACTTCAAACCGGCACTAGGAAACATACTGAGAAAGCAGAGAAATAGTTTCTCCTGCAACCCGTTCCCTTGGTTCTAGATGAACGAACGTCTCTCCACTTGCTCAGTTCTGAGAGATAAGTGTGTGTGAAAGCCGTCCTTCACCTAGCTTGTTGGGAACACAAAGTTTCTTTTCAGTTGCAAACCCCATTCCATACATATATATGGGGAGGTACTAGCTCCAACTCGGTTTTACACTGAAAACTACAGGAACTTCAAACCGGCACTAGGAAACAGACTGAGAAAGCAGAGAAAAATGTCTCCTGCAACCCGTTCCCTTGGTGCTAGATGAACGAACGTCTCTCCACTTGCTCAGTTCGGAGAGATATTTGTGTGTGAAGCCGTCGTTCAGCTAACTTCTTGGGAACACAAAGTTTCTTTTCAGTTGCAAACTCCATTCCATACATATATATGGGGAGGTACTAGCTCCAACTCGGTTTGACAGTGAAAACTGCAGGAACTTCAAACCGGCACTAGGAAACAGACTGAGAAAGCAGAGAAAAAGTGTCTCCTGCAACCCGTTCCCTTGGTGCTAGATGAACGAACGTCTCTCCACTTGCTCAGTTCTGAGAGATAATTGTGTGTGAAAGCCGTCCTTCACATAGCTTGTTGGGAACACAAAGTTTCTTTTCAGTTGCAAACTCCTTTCCATATATATATATGGGGAGGTAGAAGCTCCAACTCGTTTTGACAGTGAAAACTGCAGGATCTTCAAACCGGCACTAGGAAACATACAGAGAAAGCACAGAATAAGTTTCTCCTGCAACCCGTTCCCTTTGTGCTAGATGAATGAACGTCTCTCCAATTGCTCTGTTCTGAGATATAAGTGTGTTTCAAAGCCGTTCTTCACATAGCTTGTTGGGAACACAAAGTTACTTTTCAGTAGCAAACTCCATTCCATACATATATATGGGGAATTACTAGCTCCAACACGGTTTGACAGTGAAAACTGCAGGAACTTAAAACCGGCACTAGGAAACAGAATGAGAAAGCAGTGAAAAAGTTTCTCCTGCAACCCGTTTCCTTGGTGCTGGATGAACGAACGTCTCTCCACTTGCTCAGTTCTGAGAGATAAATGAGTGTGAAAGCCGTCGTTCAGCTAGCTTTTTGGGAACACAAAGTTTCTTTTCAGTTGCAAACTCCATTCCATACATATATATGGGGAGGTACTAGCTCCAACTCTGTTTTACAGTGAAAACTGCAGGAACTTTAAACCGGCACTAGGAAACAGACTGAGAAAGCAGAGAAAAAGTGTTTCCTGCATCCCGTTCCCTTGGTGCTCGATGAACGAACGTCTCTCCACTTGCTCAGTCCTGAGAGATAAGTGTGTGTGAAAGCCGTCCTTCACCTAGCTTGTTGGGAACACAAAGTTTCTTTTAAGTTGCAAAGTCCATTCCATACACATATATGGGGAGGTAGAAGCTCCAACTCGGTTTTACAGTGAAAACTGCAGGAACTTCAAACCAGCACTAGGAAACATACTGAGAAAGCAGAGAAAAAGTTTCTCCTGCAACCCGTTCCCTTGGTGTTAGATGAACGAACGTCTCTCCACTTGCTCAGTTCTGAGAGATAATTGTGTGTAAAAGCCGTCTTTCACATAGCTTGTTGGGAACACAAAGTTACTTTTCAGTTGCAAACACCATTCCATACATATATATGGGGAAGTACTACCTCCAACACGGTTTGACAGTGAAAACTGCAGGAACTTCAAACCGGCACTAGGAAACAGAATGAGAAAGCAGAGAAAAAGTGTCTCCTGCAACCCGTTCCCTTGGTGCTGGATGAACGAACGTCTCTCCACTTGCTCAGTTCTGAGAGATAATTGTGTGAGAAAGCCGTCCATCACCTAGCTTGTTGGGAACACAAAGTTTCTTTTCAGTTGCAAACTCCAATCCAAACATATATAGGGGAGGTAGAAGCTCCAACTCGGTTTTACAGTGAAAACTGCAGGAACTTCAAACCGGCACTAGGAAACAGACTGAGACATCAGAGAAAAAGTGTCTACTGCAACCCGTTCCCTTGGTGCTAGATGAACGAACGTCTCTCCACTTGCTCAGTTCTGAGAGATAAGTGTGTGTGAAAGCCGTCCTTCACCTAGCTTGTTGGGAACACAAAGTTTCTTTTCAGTTGCAAACTCCATTCCATACATATGTAAGAGGAGGTACTAGCTCCAAATCGGTTTGACTGTGAAAACTGCAGGAACTTTAAACCGGCACTAGGAATCAGACTGAGAAAGCAGAGAAAAAGTGTCTCCTGCAACCCTTTCCCTTGGTGCTAAATGAACGAACGTCTCTCCACTTGCTCAGTTCTGAGAGATAAGTGTGTGTGAAAGCCGTCCTTCACCTAGCTTGTTGGAACACAAAGTTTCTTTTCAGTTGCAAACTCCATTCCATACTTATATATGGGGAGGTACTAGCTCCAACTCGGTTTGACAGTGAAAACTGCAGGAACTTCAAATCGGCACTAGGAATCAGAATGAGAAAGCAGAGAAATGTGTCTCCTGCAACCCGTTCCCTTGGTGCTAGATGAACGAACGTCTCTCCACTTGCTAAGTTCTGAGGGATAAGTGTGTGTGAAAGCCGTACTTCACCTAGCTTGTTGGGAACACAAAGTTCCTTTTCAGTTGCAAACTCCATTCCATACATATATATGGGTAGGTACTAGCTCCAACTCGGTTTGACAGTGAAAACTGCAGGAACTTCAAACCGGCACTAGGAAACAGACTGAGAAAGCAGAGAAAAAGTGTCTCCTGCAACCCGTTCCCTTGGTGCTAGATGAACGAACGTCTCTCCACTTGCTCAGTTCTGAGAGATTATTGTGTGTGAAAGCCGTCGTTCACCTAGCTTGTTGGGAACACAAACTTTCTTTTCAGTTGCAAACTCCATTCCATACATATATATGGGGAGGTACAAGCTCCAACTCGGTTTGACAGTGAAAACTGCAGGAACTTCAAACCGGCACTAGGAAACAGACTGAGAAAGCAGAGAAAATGTGTCTCCTGCAAACCGTTCCCTTGGTGCTAGATGAACGAACGTCTCTCCACTTGCTCAGTTCTGAGAGATAAGTCTGTGTGAAAGCCGTCCTTCACATAGCTTGTTGGGAACACAAAGTTTCTTTTCAGTTGCAAACTCCATTCCATACTTATATATGGGGTGGTAAAAGATCCAACACGGTTTTACAGTGAAAACTGCAGGAACTTCAAACCGGCACTAGGAAACAGACTGAGAAAGCAGAGAAAAAGTGTCTCCTGCAACCCGTTCCCTTGGTGCTAGATGAACGAACGTCTCTCCACTTGCTCAGTTCTGAGAGATTATTGTGTGTGAAAGCCGTCGTTCACCTAGCTTGTTGGGAACACAAACTTTCTTTTCAGTTGCAAACTCCATTCCATACATATATATGGGGAGGTACAAGCTCCAACTCGGTTTGACAGTGAAAACTGCAGGAACTTCAAACCGGCACTAGGAAACAGACTGAGAAAGCAGAGAAAATGTGTCTCCTGCAAACCGTTCCCTTGGTGCTAGATGAACGAACGTCTCTCCACTTGCTCAGTTCTGAGAGATAAGTCTGTGTGAAAGCCGTCCTTCACATAGCTTGTTGGGAACACAAAGTTTCTTTTCAGTTGCAAACTCCATTCCATACTTATATATGGGGTGGTAAAAGATCCAACACGGTTTTACAGTGAAAACTGCAGGAACTTCAAACCGGCACTAGGAAACAGACTGAGAAAGCAGAGAAAAAGTGTCTCCTGCAACCCGTTCCCTTGGTGCTGGATGAACGAACGTCTCTCCACTTGCTCAGTTCTGAGAGATAAGTGTGTGTGAAAGCCGTCCATCAACTAGCTTGTTGAGAACACAAAGCTTCTTTTAAGTTGCAAACTCCAATCCATACATATATAGGGGAGGTAGAAGCTCCAACTCGGTTTGACAGTGAAAACTGCAGGAACTTCAAACCGGCACTAGGAAACAGACTGAGAAAGCAGAGAATAAGTGTTTCCTGCAACCCGTTCCCTTGGTGCTAGATGAACGAACGTCTCTCCACTTGCTCAGTTCTGAGAGATAAGTGTGTGTGAAAGACTTCCTTCAACTAGCTTGTTGGGAACACAAAGTTTCTTTTCAGTTGCAAACTCCAATCCATACATATATAGGGGAGGTAGAAGCTCCAACTCGGTTTGACAGTGAAAACTGCAGGAACTTCAAACCGGCACTAGGAAACAGACTGAGAAAGCAGAGAAAATGTGTCTCCTGCAACCCGTTCCCTTGGTGCTAGATGAACGAACGTCTCTCCACTTGCTCAGTTCTGAGAGATATGTGTGTGTGAAAGCCGTCCTTCACCTAGCTTGTTGGGGACACAAAGATTCTTTTCAGTTGCAAACTCCATTCCATACATATATATGGGGAGGTACAAGTTCCAACTCGGTTTGACAGTGAAAACTGCAGGAACTTCAAACCGGCACTAGGAAACATACTGAGAAAGCAGAGAAATAGTTTCTCCTGCAACCCGTTCCCTTGGTTCTAGATGAACGAACGTCTCTCCACTTGCTCAGTTCTGAGAGATAAGTGTGTGTGAAAGCCGTCCTTCACCTAGCTTGTTGGGAACACAAAGTTTCTTTTCAGTTGCAAACCCCATTCCATACATATATATGGGGAGGTACTAGCTCCAACTCGGTTTTACACTGAAAACTACAGGAACTTCAAACCGGCACTAGGAAACAGACTGAGAAAGCAGAGAAAAATGTCTCCTGCAACCCGTTCCCTTGGTGCTAGATGAACGAACGTCTCTCCACTTGCTCAGTTCGCAGAGACATTTGTGTGTGAAAGCCGTCGTTCAGCTAACTTCTTGGGAACACAAAGTTTCTTTTCAGTTGCAAACTCCATTCCATACATATATATGGGGAGGTACTAGCTCCAACTCGGTTTGACAGTGAAAACTGCAGGAACTTCAAACCGGCACTAGGAAACAGACTGAGAAAGCAGAGAAAAAGTGTCTCCTGCAACCCGTTCCCTTGGTGCTAGATGAACGAACGTCTCTCCACTTGCTCAGTTCTGAGAGATAATTGTGTGTGAAAGCCGTCCTTCACATAGCTTGTTGGGAACACAAAGTTTCTTTTCAGTTGCAAACTCCTTTCCATATATATATATGGGGAGGTAAAAGCTCCAACTCGTTTTGACAGTGAAAACTGCAGGATCTTCAAACCGGCACTAGGAAACATACAGAGAAAGCACAGAATAAGTTTCTCCTGCAACCCGTTCCCTTTGTGCTAGATGAATGAACGTCTCTCCAATTGCTCTGTTCTGAGATATAAGTGTGTTTGAAAGCCGTACTTCACATAGCTTGTTGGGAACACAAAGTTACTTTTCAGTAGCAAACTCCATTCCATACATATATATGGGGAATTACTAGCTCCAACACGGTTTGACAGTGAAAACTGCAGGAACTTAAAACCGGCACTAGGAAACAGAATGAGAAAGCAGTGAAAAAGTTTCTCCTGCAACCCGTTTCCTTGGTGCTGGATGAACGAACGTCTCTCCACTTGCTCAGTTCTGAGAGATAATTGTGTGTGAAAGCCGTCCATCACCTAACTTGTTGGGAACACAAAGTTTCTTTTCAGTTGCAAACTCCAATCCATACATATATAGGGGAGGTAGAAGCTCCAACTCGGTTTTAAAGTGAAAACTGCAGGAACTTCAAAACGGCACTAGGAAACAGACTGAGAAAGCAGAGAAAAAGTGTCTCCTGCAACCCGTTCCCTTGGTGCTAGATGAACGAAAGTCTCTCCACTTGCTCAGTTCTGAGAGATAAGTGTGTGTGAAAGCCGTCCTTCACCTAGCTTGTTGGGAACACAATGTTTCTTTTCAGTTGCAAACTCCAATCCATACATACATAGGGGAGGTAGAAGCTCCAACTCGGTTTTACAGTGAAAACTGCAGGAACTTCAAACCGGCACTAGGAAACAGACTGAGAAAGCAGAGAAAATGTGTCTCCTGAAACCCGTTCCCGTGGTTCTAGATGAACGAAAGTCTCTCCACTTGCTCAGTTCTGAGAGATAAGTGTGTGTGAAAGCCGTCCTTCACCTAGCTTGTTGGGAACACAAAGTTTCTTTTCAGTTACAAACTTCATTCCATACATATATATGGGGAGGTACTAGCTCCAACTCGGTTTGACAGTGATAACTGCAGGAACTTCAAACCGGCACTAGGAATCAGAATGAGAAAGCAGAGAAAAAGTGTCTCCTGCAACCCGTTCCCTTGGTGCTAGATGAACGAACGTCTCTCCACTTGCTCAGTTCTGAGAGATAAGTGTGTGTGAAAGCCGTCCTTCACCTAGCTTGTTGGGAACACAAAGTTTCTTTTCAGTTGCAAACTCCATTCCATACATATATATGAGGAGGTACAAGCTCCAACTCGGTTTGACAGTGAAAAGTGCAGGAACTTCAAACCGGCACTAGGAAACAGACTGAGAAAGCAGAGAAAAAGTGTCTCCTGCAACCCGTTCCCTTGGTGCTAGATGAACGAACGTCTCTCCACTTGCTCAGTTCTGAGAGAGAAGTGTGTGTGAAAGCCGTCCTTCACCTAGCTTGTTGGGAACACAAAGTTTCTTTTAAGTTGCAAAATCCATTCCATACACTTATATGGGGAGGTAGAAACTCCAACTCAGTTTTACACTGAAAACTGCAGGAACTTCAAACCGGCACTAGGAAACATACTGAGAAAGCAGAGAAAAAGTGTCTCCTGCAACCCGTTCCCTTGGTGCTAGATGAACGAACGTCTCTCCACTTGCTCAGTTCTGAGAGATAAGTGTGTGTGAAAGCCGTCCTTCAAATAGCTTGTTGGGAACACAAAGTTTCTTTTCAGTTGCAAACTCCATTCCATACATATATATGGGGAAGTACTAGCTCCAACACGGTTTGACAGTGAAAACTGCAGGAACTTCAAACCGGCACTAGGAAACAGACTGAGAAAGCAGAGAAAAAGTGTCCCCTGCAACCCGTTCCCTTGGTGCTGGATGAACGAACGTCTCTCTACTTGCTCAGTTCTGAGAGATAATTGTGTGTGAAAGCCGTCCATCACCTAGCTTGTTGGGAACACAAAGTTTCTTTTCAGTTGCAAAATCCATTCCATACACATATATGGGGAGGTAGAAGCTCCAACTCTGTTTTACACTGAAAACTGCAGGAACTTCAAACCAGCACTAGGAAACATACTGAAAAAGCAGAGAAAAAGTTTCTCCTGCAACCCGTTCCCTTGGTGTTAGATGAACGAACGTCTCTCCACTTGCTCATTTCTGAGAGATAAGTGAGTGTGAAAGCCGTCCTTCACATAACTTGTTGGGAACACAAAGTTACTTTTCTGTTGCAAACTCCATTCCATACATATATATGGGGAAGTACTACCTCCAACACGGTTTGACAGTGAAAACTGCAGGAACTTCAAACCGGCACTAGGAAACAGAATGAGAAAGCAGAGAAAAAGTGTCTCCTGCAACCCGTTCCCTTGGTGCTGGATGAACGAACGTCTCTCCACTTGCTGAGTTCTGAGAGGTAATTGTGTGTGAAAGCCGTCCATCACCTAGCTTGTTGGGAACACAAAGTTTCTTTTCAGTTGCAAACTCCAATCCATACATATATAGGGGAGGTAGAAGCTCCAAATCTGTTTTACAGTGAAAACTGCAGGAACTTCAAACCGGCACTAGGAAACAGACTGAGAAAGCAGAGAAAAAGTGTCTCCTGCAACCCGTTCCCTTGGTGCTAGATGAACGAACGTCTCTCCACTTGCTCAGTTCTGAGAGATAAGTGTGTGTGAAAGCCGTCCTTCACCTAGCTTGTTGGGAACACAAAGTTTCTTTTCAGCTGCAAACTCCATTCCATACATATATATGGGGAGGTACTAGCTCCAACACGGTTTGACAGTGAAAACTGCAGGAACTTCAAACCGGCACTAGGAAACAGACTGAGAAAGCAGAGAAAAAGTGTCTCCTGCAACCCGTTCCCATGGTGTTAGATGAACGAACGTCTCTCCACTTGCTCAGTTCTGAGAGATAAATGAGTGTGAAAGCCGTCGTTCAGCTAGCTTTTTGGGAACACAAAGTTTCTTTTCAGTTGCAAACTCCATTCCATACATATATATGGGGAGGTACTAGCTCCAACTCTGTTTTACAGTGAAAACTGCAGGAACTTTAAACCGGCACTAGGAAACAGACTGAGAAAGCAGAGAAAATGTGTCTCCTGCATCCCGTTCCCTTGGTGCTCGATGAACGAACGTCTCTCCACTTGCTCAGTCCTGAGAGATAAGTGTGTGTGAAAGCCGTCCTTCACCTAGCTTGTTGGGAACACAAAGTTTCTTTTAAGTTGCAAAGTCCATTCCATACACATATATGGGGAGGTAGAAGCTCCAACTCGGTTTTACAGTGAAAACTGCAGGAACTTCAAACCAGCACTAGGAAACATACTGAGAAAGCAGAGAAAAAGTTTCTCCTGCAACCCGTTCCCTTGGTGTTAGATGAACGAACGTCTCTCCACTTGCTCAGTTCTGAGAGATAATTGTGTGTGAAAGCAGTCTTTCACATAGCTTGTTGGGAACACAAAGTTACTTTTCAGTTGCAAACACCATTCCATACATATATATGGGGAAGTACTACCTCCAACACGGTTTGACAGTGAAAACTGCAGGAACTTCAAACCGGCACTAGGAAACAGAATGAGAAAGCAGAGAAAAAGTGTCTCCTGCAACCCGTTCCCTTGGTGCTGGATGAACGAACGTCTCTCCACTTGCTCAGTTCTGAGAGATAATTGTGTGAGAAAGCCGTCCATCACCTAGCTTGTTGGGAACACAAAGTTTCTTTTCAGTTGCAAACTCCAATCCAAACATATATAGGGGAGGTAGAAGCTCCAACTCGGTTTTACAGTGAAAACTGCAGGAACTTCAAACCGGCACTAGGAAACAGACTGAGACATCAGAGAAAAAGTGTCTACTGCAACCCGTTCCCTTGGTGCTAGATGAACGAACGTCTCTCCACTTGCTCAGTTCTGAGAGATAAGTGTGTGTGAAAGCCGTCCTTCACCTAGCTTGTTGGGAACACAAAGTTTCTTTTCAGTTGCAAACTCCATTCCATACATATGTAAGAGGAGGTACTAGCTCCAAATCGGTTTGACTGTGAAAACTGCAGGAACTTTAAACCGGCACTAGGAATCAGACTGAGAAAGCAGAGAAAAAGTGTCTCCTGCAACCCGTTCCCTTGGTGCTAAATGAACGAACGTCTCTCCACTTGCTCAGTTCTGAGAGATAAGTGTGTGTGAAAGCCGTCCTTCACCTAGCTTGTTGGAACACAAAGTTTCTTTTCAGTTGCAAACTCCATTCCATACTTATATATGGGGAGGTACTAGCTCCAACTCGGTTTGACGGTGAAAACTGCAGGAACTTCAAATCGGCACTAGGAATCAGAATGAGAAAGCAGAGAAATGTGTCTCCTGCAACCCGTTCCCTTGGTGCTAGATGAACGAACGTCTCTCCACTTGCTAAGTTCTGAGAGATAAGTGTGTGTGAAAGCCGTACTTCACCTAGCTTGTTGGGAACACAAAGTTCCTTTTCAGTTGCAAACTCCATTCCATACATATATATGGGTAGGTACTAGCTCCAACTCGGTTTGACAGTGAAAACTGCAGGAACTTCAAACCGGCACTAGGAAACAGACTGAGAAAGCAGAGAAAAAGTGTCTACTGCAACCCGTTCCCTTGGTGCTAGATGAACGAACGTCTCTCCACTTGCTCAGTTCTGAGAGATTATTGTGTGTGAAAGCCGTCGTTCACCTAGCTTGTTGGGAACACAAACTTTCTTTTCAGTTGCAAACTCCATTCCATACATATATATGGGGAGGTACAAGCTCCAACTCGGTTTGACAGTGAAAACTGCAGGAACTTCAAACCGGCACTAGGAAACAGACTGAGAAAGCAGAGAAAATGTGTCTCCTGCAAACCGTTCCCTTGGTGCTAGATGAACGAACGTCTCTCCACTTGCTCAGTTCTGAGAGATAAGTCTGTGTGAAAGCCGTCCTTCACATAGCTTGTTGGGAACACAAAGTTTCTTTTCAGTTGCAAACTCCATTCCATACTTATATATGGGGTGGTAAAAGATCCAACACGGTTTTACAGTGAAAACTGCAGGAACTTCAAACCGGCACTAGGAAACAGACTGAGAAAGCAGAGAAAAAGTGTCTCCTGCAACCCGTTCCCTTGGTGCTGGATGAACGAACGTCTCTCCACTTGCTCAGTTCTGAGAGATAAGTGTGTGTGAAAGCCGTCCATCAACTAGCTTGTTGAGAACACAAAGCTTCTTTTCAGTTGCAAACTCCAATCCATACATATATAGGGGAGGTAGAAGCTCCAACTCGGTTTGACAGTGAAAACTGCAGGAACTTCAAACCGGCACTAGGAAACAGACTGAGAAAGCAGAGAAATAGTTTCTCCTGCAACCCGTTCCCTTGGTTCTAGATGAACGAACGTCTCTCCACTTGCTCAGTTCTGAGAGATAAGTGTGTGTGAAAGCCGTCCTTCACCTAGCTTGTTGGGAACACAAAGTTTCTTTTCAGTTGCAAACCCCATTCCATACATATATATGGGGAGGTACTAGCTCCAACTCGGTTTTACACTGAAAACTACAGGAACTTCAAACCGGCACTAGGAAACAGACTGAGAAAGCAGAGAAAAATGTCTCCTGCAACCCGTTCCCTTGGTGCTAGATGAACGAACGTCTCTCCACTTGCTCAGTTCGGAGAGATAATTGTGTGTGAAAGCCGTCCTTCACATAGCTTGTTGGGAACACAAAGTTTCATTTCAGTTGCAAACTCCATTCCATACATATATATGGGGAGGTACTAGCTCCAACACGGTTTGACAGTGAAAACTTCAGGAACTTCAAACCGGCACTAGGAATCAGACTTAGAAAGCAGAGAAAATGTGTCTCCTGCAACCTGTTCCCTTGATGCTAGATGAACGAACGTCTCTCCAATTGCTCAGTTCTGAGAGATAAGTGTGTGTGAAAGCCGTCCTTCACCTAGCTTGTTGGGAACACAAAGTTTCTTTTCAGTTGCAAACTCCATTCCATACATATATATGGGGAGGTACTAGCTCCAACATGGTTTGACAGTGAAAACTGCAGGAACTTCAAACCGGCACTAGGAAACAGACTGAGAAAGCAGAGAAAAAGTGTCTCCTGCAACCCGTTCCCTTGGAGCTAGATGAACGAACGTCTCTCCACTTGCTCAGTTCTGAGAGATAAGTGTGTGTGAAAGCCGTCCTTCAACTAGCTTGTTGGGAACACAAAGTTTCTTTTCAGTTGCAAACTCCATTCCTTACATATATATGGGGAGGTACTAGCTCCAACTTGTTTTTACAGTGAAAACTGCAGGAACTTCAAACCGGCACTAGGAAACAGACTGAGAAAGCAGAGAAAAAGTGTCTCCTGCAACCCGTTCCCTTGGTGCTAGATGAACGAAAGTCTCTCCACTTGCTCAGTTCTGAGAGATAAGTGTGTGTGAAAGCCGTCCTTCACCTAGCTTGTTGGGAACACAAATTTTCTTTTCAGTTGCAAACTCCATTCCATACATATATATGGGGAGGTACAAGCTCCAACTCGGTTTGACAGTGAAAACTGCAGGAACTTCAAACCGGCACTAGGAAACAGACTGAGAAAGCAGAGAAAAAGTGTCTCCTGCAACCCGTTCCCGTGGTGCTAGATGAACGAAAGTCTCTCCACTTGCTCAGTTCTGAGAGATAAGTGTGTGTGAAAGCCGTCGTTCAGCTAGCTTGTTGGGAACACAAAGTTTCTTTTAAGTTGCAAACTCCATTCCATACATATATATGGGGAGGTACTAGCTCCAACTCGGTTTGACAGTGAAAACTGCAGGAATTTCAAACCGGCACTAGGAAACAGACTGAGAATGCAGAGAAAAAGTGTCTCCTGCAACCCGTTCCCTTGGTGCTAGATGAACGAACGTCTCTCCACTTGCTCAGTTCTGAGAGATATTTGTGTGTGAAAGCCGTCGTTCAGCTAACTTCTTGGGAACACAAAGTTTCTTTTCAGTTGCAAACTCCATTCCATACATATATATGGGGAGGTACAAGCTCCAACTCGGTTTGACAGTGAAAACTGCAGGAACTTCAAACCGGCACTAGGAAACAGACTGAGAAAGCAGAGAAAAAGTGTCTCCTGCAACCCGTTCCCTTGGTGCTAGATGAACGAACGTCTCTCCACTTGCTCAGTTCTGAGAGATAATTGTGTGTGAAAGCCGTTTTTCACATAGCTTGTTGGGAACACAAAGTTTCTTTTCAGTTGCAAACTCCTTTCCATATATATATATGGGGAGGTAGAAGCTCCAACTCGGTTTGACAGTGAAAACTGCAGGAACTTCAAACCGGCACTAGGAAACATACAGAGAAAGCACAGAAAATGTTTCTCCTGCAACCCGTTCCCTTTGTGCTAGATGAACGAACGTCTCTCCAATTGCTCTGTTCTGAGATATAAGTGTGTGTGAAAGCCGTTCTTCAAATAGCTTGTTGGGAACACAAAGTTACTTTTCAGTAGCAAACTCCATTCCATACATATATATGGGGAAGTACTAGCTCCAACACGGTTTGACAGTGAAAACTGCAGGAACTTCAAAAGGGCACTAGGAAACAGAATGAGAAAGCAGTGAAAAAGTGTCTCCTGCAACCCGTTTCCTTGGTGCTGGAAAACGAACGTCTCTCCACTTGCTCAGTTCTGAGAGATAATTGTGTGTGAAAGCCGTCCATCACCTAACTTGTTGGGAACACAAAGTTTCTTTTCAGTTGCAAACTCCAATCCATACATATATAGGGGAGGTAGAAGCTCCAACTCGGTTTTACAGTGAAAACTGCAGGAACTTCAAAACGGCACTAGGAAACAGACTGAGAAAGCAGAGAAAAAGTGTCTCCTGCAACCCGTTCCCTTGGTGCTAGATGAACGAAAGTCTCTCCACTTGCTCAGTTCTGAGAGATAAGTGTGTGTGAAAGTCGTCCTTCACCTAGCTTGTTGGGAACACAATGTTCCTTTTCAGTTGCAAACTCCAATCCATACATATATAGGGGAGGTAGAAGCTCCAACTCGGTTTTACAGTGAAAACTGCAGGAACTTCAAACCGGCACTAGGAAACAGACTGAGAAAGCAGAGAAAAAGTGTCTCCTGCAACCCGTTCCCTTGGTGCTAGATGAACGAAAGTCTCTCCACTTGCTCAGTTCTGAGAGATAAGTGTGTGTGAAAGCCGTCCTTCACCTAGCTTGTTGGGAACACAAATTTTCTTTTCAGTTGCAAACTCCATTCCATACATATATATGGGGAGGTACAAGCTCCAACTCGGTTTGACAGTGAAAACTGCAGGAACTTCAAACCGGCACTAGGAAACAGAATGAGAAAGCAGAGAAAAAGTGTCTCCTGCAACCCGTTCCCTTGGTGCTGGATGAACGAACGTCTCTCCACTTGCTGAGTTCTGAGAGGTAATTGTGTGTGAAAGCCGTCCATCACCTAGCTTGTTGGGAACACAAAGTTTCTTTTCAGTTGCAAACTCCAATCCATACATATATAGGGGAGGTAGAAGCTCCAACTCGGTTTTACAGTGAAAACTGCAGGAACTTCAAACCGGCACTAGGAAACAGACTGAGAAAGCAGAGAAAAAGTGTCTCCTGCAACCCGTTCCCTTGGTGCTAGATGAACGAACGTCTCTCCACTTGCTCAGTTCTGAGAGATAAGTGTGTGTGAAAGCCGTCCTTCACCTAGCTTGTTGGGAACACAAAGTTTCTTTTCAGCTGCAAACTCCATTCCATACATATATATGGGGAGGTACTAGCTCCAACACGGTTTGACAGTGAAAACTGCAGGAACTTCAAACCGGCACTAGGAAACAGACTGAGAAAGCAGAGAAAAAGTGTCTCCTGCAACCCGTTCCCATGGTGTTAGATGAACGAACGTCTCTCCACTTGCTCAGTTCTGAGAGATAAATGAGTGTGAAAGCCGTCGTTCAGCTAGCTTTTTGGGAACACAAAGTTTCTTTTCAGTTGCAAACTCCATTCCATACATATATATGGGGAGGTACTAGCTCCAACTCTGTTTTACAGTGAAAACTGCAGGAACTTTAAACCGGCACTAGGAAACAGACTGAGAAAGCAGAGAAAATGTGTCTCCTGCATCCCGTTCCCTTGGTGCTCGATGAACGAACGTCTCTCCACTTGCTCAGTCCTGAGAGATAAGTGTGTGTGAAAGCCGTCCTTCACCTAGCTTGTTGGGAACACAAAGTTTCTTTTAAGTTGCAAAGTCCATTCCATACACATATATGGGGAGGTAGAAGCTCCAACTCGGTTTTACAGTGAAAACTGCAGGAACTTCAAACCAGCACTAGGAAACATACTGAGAAAGCAGAGAAAAAGTTTCTCCTGCAACCCGTTCCCTTGGTGTTAGATGAACGAACGTCTCTCCACTTGCTCAGTTCTGAGAGATAATTGTGTGTGAAAGCAGTCTTTCACATAGCTTGTTGGGAACACAAAGTTACTTTTCAGTTGCAAACACCATTCCATACATATATATGGGGAAGTACTACCTCCAACACGGTTTGACAGTGAAAACTGCAGGAACTTCAAACCGGCACTAGGAAACAGAATGAGAAAGCAGAGAAAAAGTGTCTCCTGCAACCCGTTCCCTTGGTGCTGGATGAACGAACGTCTCTCCACTTGCTCAGTTCTGAGAGATAATTGTGTGAGAAAGCCGTCCATCACCTAGCTTGTTGGGAACACAAAGTTTCTTTTCAGTTGCAAACTCCAATCCAAACATATATAGGGGAGGTAGAAGCTCCAACTCGGTTTTACAGTGAAAACTGCAGGAACTTCAAACCGGCACTAGGAAACAGACTGAGACATCAGAGAAAAAGTGTCTACTGCAACCCGTTCCCTTGGTGCTAGATGAACGAACGTCTCTCCACTTGCTCAGTTCTGAGAGATAAGTGTGTGTGAAAGCCGTCCTTCACCTAGCTTGTTGGGAACACAAAGTTTCTTTTCAGTTGCAAACTCCATTCCATACATATGTAAGAGGAGGTACTAGCTCCAAATCGGTTTGACTGTGAAAACTGCAGGAACTTTAAACCGGCACTAGGAATCAGACTGAGAAAGCAGAGAAAAAGTGTCTCCTGCAACCCGTTCCCTTGGTGCTAAATGAACGAACGTCTCTCCACTTGCTCAGTTCTGAGAGATAAGTGTGTGTGAAAGCCGTCCTTCACCTAGCTTGTTGGAACACAAAGTTTCTTTTCAGTTGCAAACTCCATTCCATACTTATATATGGGGAGGTACTAGCTCCAACTCGGTTTGACGGTGAAAACTGCAGGAACTTCAAATCGGCACTAGGAATCAGAATGAGAAAGCAGAGAAATGTGTCTCCTGCAACCCGTTCCCTTGGTGCTAGATGAACGAACGTCTCTCCACTTGCTAAGTTCTGAGAGATAAGTGTGTGTGAAAGCCGTACTTCACCTAGCTTGTTGGGAACACAAAGTTCCTTTTCAGTTGCAAACTCCATTCCATACATATATATGGGTAGGTACTAGCTCCAACTCGGTTTGACAGTGAAAACTGCAGGAACTTCAAACCGGCACTAGGAAACAGACTGAGAAAGCAGAGAAAAAGTGTCTACTGCAACCCGTTCCCTTGGTGCTAGATGAACGAACGTCTCTCCACTTGCTCAGTTCTGAGAGATTATTGTGTGTGAAAGCCGTCGTTCACCTAGCTTGTTGGGAACACAAACTTTCTTTTCAGTTGCAAACTCCATTCCATACATATATATGGGGAGGTACAAGCTCCAACTCGGTTTGACAGTGAAAACTGCAGGAACTTCAAACCGGCACTAGGAAACAGACTGAGAAAGCAGAGAAAATGTGTCTCCTGCAAACCGTTCCCTTGGTGCTAGATGAACGAACGTCTCTCCACTTGCTCAGTTCTGAGAGATAAGTCTGTGTGAAAGCCGTCCTTCACATAGCTTGTTGGGAACACAAAGTTTCTTTTCAGTTGCAAACTCCATTCCATACTTATATATGGGGTGGTAAAAGATCCAACACGGTTTTACAGTGAAAACTGCAGGAACTTCAAACCGGCACTAGGAAACAGACTGAGAAAGCAGAGAAAAAGTGTCTCCTGCAACCCGTTCCCTTGGTGCTGGATGAACGAACGTCTCTCCACTTGCTCAGTTCTGAGAGATAAGTGTGTGTGAAAGCCGTCCATCAACTAGCTTGTTGAGAACACAAAGCTTCTTTTCAGTTGCAAACTCCAATCCATACATATATAGGGGAGGTAGAAGCTCCAACTCGGTTTGACAGTGAAAACTGCAGGAACTTCAAACCGGCACTAGGAAACAGACTGAGAAAGCAGAGAAATAGTTTCTCCTGCAACCCGTTCCCTTGGTTCTAGATGAACGAACGTCTCTCCACTTGCTCAGTTCTGAGAGATAAGTGTGTGTGAAAGCCGTCCTTCACCTAGCTTGTTGGGAACACAAAGTTTCTTTTCAGTTGCAAACCCCATTCCATACATATATATGGGGAGGTACTAGCTCCAACTCGGTTTTACACTGAAAACTACAGGAACTTCAAACCGGCACTAGGAAACAGACTGAGAAAGCAGAGAAAAATGTCTCCTGCAACCCGTTCCCTTGGTGCTAGATGAACGAACGTCTCTCCACTTGCTCAGTTCGGAGAGATAATTGTGTGTGAAAGCCGTCCTTCACATAGCTTGTTGGGAACACAAAGTTTCATTTCAGTTGCAAACTCCATTCCATACATATATATGGGGAGGTACTAGCTCCAACACGGTTTGACAGTGAAAACTTCAGGAACTTCAAACCGGCACTAGGAATCAGACTTAGAAAGCAGAGAAAATGTGTCTCCTGCAACCTGTTCCCTTGATGCTAGATGAACGAACGTCTCTCCAATTGCTCAGTTCTGAGAGATAAGTGTGTGTGAAAGCCGTCCTTCACCTAGCTTGTTGGGAACACAAAGTTTCTTTTCAGTTGCAAACTCCATTCCATACATATATATGGGGAGGTACTAGCTCCAACATGGTTTGACAGTGAAAACTGCAGGAACTTCAAACCGGCACTAGGAAACAGACTGAGAAAGCAGAGAAAAAGTGTCTCCTGCAACCCGTTCCCTTGGAGCTAGATGAACGAACGTCTCTCCACTTGCTCAGTTCTGAGAGATAAGTGTGTGTGAAAGCCGTCCTTCAACTAGCTTGTTGGGAACACAAAGTTTCTTTTCAGTTGCAAACTCCATTCCTTACATATATATGGGGAGGTACTAGCTCCAACTTGTTTTTACAGTGAAAACTGCAGGAACTTCAAACCGGCACTAGGAAACAGACTGAGAAAGCAGAGAAAAAGTGTCTCCTGCAACCCGTTCCCTTGGTGCTAGATGAACGAAAGTCTCTCCACTTGCTCAGTTCTGAGAGATAAGTGTGTGTGAAAGCCGTCCTTCACCTAGCTTGTTGGGAACACAAATTTTCTTTTCAGTTGCAAACTCCATTCCATACATATATATGGGGAGGTACAAGCTCCAACTCGGTTTGACAGTGAAAACTGCAGGAACTTCAAACCGGCACTAGGAAACAGACTGAGAAAGCAGAGAAAAAGTGTCTCCTGCAACCCGTTCCCGTGGTGCTAGATGAACGAAAGTCTCTCCACTTGCTCAGTTCTGAGAGATAAGTGTGTGTGAAAGCCGTCGTTCAGCTAGCTTGTTGGGAACACAAAGTTTCTTTTAAGTTGCAAACTCCATTCCATACATATATATGGGGAGGTACTAGCTCCAACTCGGTTTGACAGTGAAAACTGCAGGAATTTCAAACCGGCACTAGGAAACAGACTGAGAATGCAGAGAAAAAGTGTCTCCTGCAACCCGTTCCCTTGGTGCTAGATGAACGAACGTCTCTCCACTTGCTCAGTTCTGAGAGATATTTGTGTGTGAAAGCCGTCGTTCAGCTAACTTCTTGGGAACACAAAGTTTCTTTTCAGTTGCAAACTCCATTCCATACATATATATGGGGAGGTACAAGCTCCAACTCGGTTTGACAGTGAAAACTGCAGGAACTTCAAACCGGCACTAGGAAACAGACTGAGAAAGCAGAGAAAAAGTGTCTCCTGCAACCCGTTCCCTTGGTGCTAGATGAACGAACGTCTCTCCACTTGCTCAGTTCTGAGAGATAATTGTGTGTGAAAGCCGTTTTTCACATAGCTTGTTGGGAACACAAAGTTTCTTTTCAGTTGCAAACTCCTTTCCATATATATATATGGGGAGGTAGAAGCTCCAACTCGGTTTGACAGTGAAAACTGCAGGAACTTCAAACCGGCACTAGGAAACATACAGAGAAAGCACAGAAAATGTTTCTCCTGCAACCCGTTCCCTTTGTGCTAGATGAACGAACGTCTCTCCAATTGCTCTGTTCTGAGATATAAGTGTGTGTGAAAGCCGTTCTTCAAATAGCTTGTTGGGAACACAAAGTTACTTTTCAGTAGCAAACTCCATTCCATACATATATATGGGGAAGTACTAGCTCCAACACGGTTTGACAGTGAAAACTGCAGGAACTTCAAAAGGGCACTAGGAAACAGAATGAGAAAGCAGTGAAAAAGTGTCTCCTGCAACCCGTTTCCTTGGTGCTGGAAAACGAACGTCTCTCCACTTGCTCAGTTCTGAGAGATAATTGTGTGTGAAAGCCGTCCATCACCTAACTTGTTGGGAACACAAAGTTTCTTTTCAGTTGCAAACTCCAATCCATACATATATAGGGGAGGTAGAAGCTCCAACTCGGTTTTACAGTGAAAACTGCAGGAACTTCAAAACGGCACTAGGAAACAGACTGAGAAAGCAGAGAAAAAGTGTCTCCTGCAACCCGTTCCCTTGGTGCTAGATGAACGAAAGTCTCTCCACTTGCTCAGTTCTGAGAGATAAGTGTGTGTGAAAGTCGTCCTTCACCTAGCTTGTTGGGAACACAATGTTCCTTTTCAGTTGCAAACTCCAATCCATACATATATAGGGGAGGTAGAAGCTCCAACTCGGTTTTACAGTGAAAACTGCAGGAACTTCAAACCGGCACTAGGAAACAGACTGAGAAAGCAGAGAAAAAGTGTCTCCTGCAACCCGTTCCCTTGGTGCTAGATGAACGAACGTCTCTCCACTTGCTCAGTTCTGAGAGAAAAGTGTGTGTGAAAGCCGTCCTTCACCTAGCTTGTTGGGAACACAAAGTTTCTTTTCAGTTGCAAACTCCATTCCATACATATATATGAGGAGGTACAAGCTGCAACTCGGTTTGACAGTGAAAACTGCAGGAACTTCAAACCGGCACTAGGAATCAGACTGAGAAAGCGGAGAAAATGTGTCTCCTGCAACCCGTTCCCTTGGTGCTAGATGAACGAACGTCTCTCCACTTGCTCAGTTCTGAGAGATAAGTGTGTGTGAAAGCCGTCCTTCACCTAGCTTGTTGGGAACACAAAGTTTCTTTTCAGTGGCAAACTCTATTCCATACATATATATGGGGAGGTACTAGCTCCAACTCGGTTTGACAGTGAAAACTGCAGGAACTTCAAACCGGCACTAGGAAACAGACTGAGAAAGCAGAGAAAAAGTGTCTCCAGCAACCCGTTCCCGTGGTTCTAGATGAACGAACGTCTCTCCACTTGCTCAGTTCTGAGAGATAAGTGTGTGTGAAAGCCGTCCTTCACCTAGCTTGTTGGGAACACAAAGTTTCTTTTCAGTTACAAACTTCATTCCATACATATATATGGGGAGGTACTAGCTCCAACTCGGTTTGACAGTGAAAACTGCAGGAACTTCAAACCGGCACTAGGAATCAGAATGAGAAAGCAGAGAAAAAGTGTCTCCTGCAACCCGTTCCCTTGGTGCTAGATGAACGAACGTCTCTCCAATTGCTCAGTTCTGAGAGATAAGTGTGTGTGAAAGCCGTCCTTCACCTAGCTTGTTGGGAACACAAAGTTTCTTTTCAGTTGCAAACTCCATTCCATACATATATATGAGGAGGTACTAGCTCCAACTCGGTTTGACAGTGAAAAGTGCAGGAACTTCAAACCGGCACTAGGAAACAGACTGAGAAAGCAGAGAATAAGTGTCTCCTGCAACCCGATCCCTTGGTGCTAGATGAACGAACGTCTCTCCACTTGCTCAGTTCTGAGAGATAATTGTGTGTGAAAGCCGTCCTTCATCTTGCTTGTTGGGAACACAAAGTTTCTTTTCAGTTGCAAACTCCATTCCATACATATATATGGGGAGGTACTAGCTCCAACTCGTTTTTACAGTGAAAACTGCAGGAACTTCAAACCGGCACTAGGAAACAGACTGAGAAAGCAGAGAAAAAGTGTCTCCTGCAACCCGTTCCCTTTGTGCTAGATGAACGAACGTCTCTCCACTTGCTCAGTTCTGAGAGAGAAGTGTGTGTGAAAGCCGTCCTTCACCTAGCTTGTTGGGAACACAAAGTTTCTTTTAAGTTGCAAAATCCATTCCATACACTTATATGGGGAGGTAGAAACTCCAACTCGGTTTTACACTGAAAACTGCAGGAACTTCAAACCGGCACTAGGAAACATACTGAGAAAGCAGAGAAAAAGTGTCTCCTGCAACCCGTTCCCTTGGTGCTAGATGAACGAACGTCTCTCCACTTGCTCAGTTCTGAGAGATAAGTGTGTGTGAAAGCCGTCCTTCAAATAGCTTGTTGGGAACACAAAGTTTCTTTTCAGTTGCAAACTCCATTCCATACATATATATGGGGAAGTACTAGCTCCAACACGGTTTGACAGTGAAAACTGCAGGAACTTCAAACCGGCACTAGGAAACAGACTGAGAAAGCAGAGAAAAAGTGTCCCCTGCAACCCGTTCCCTTGGTGCTGGATGAACGAACGTCTCTCTACTTGCTCAGTTCTGAGAGATAAGTGTGTGTGAAAGCCGTCCATCACCTAGCTTGTTGGGAACACAAAGTTTCTTTTAAGTTGCAAAATCCATTCCATACACATATATGGGGAGGTAGAAGCTCCAACTCGGTTTTACACTGAAAACTGCAGGAACTTCAAACCAGCACTAGGAAACATACTGAAAAAGCAGAGAAAAAGTGTCTCCTGCAAACCGTTCCCTTGGTGCTAGATGAACGAACGTCTCTCCACTTGCTCAGTTCTGAGAGATAAGTGAGTGTGAAAGCCGTCCTTCACATAGCTTGTTGGGAACACAAAGTTACTTTTCTGTTGCAAACTCCATTCCATACATATATATGGGGAAGTACTACCTCCAACACGGTTTGACTGTGAAAACTGCAGGAACTTCAAACCGGCACTAGGAAACAGAATGAGAAAGCAGAGAAAAAGTGTCTCCTGCAACCCGTTCCCTTGGTGCTGGATGAACGAACGTCTCTCCACTTGCTCAGTTCTGAGAGGTAATTGTGTGTGAAAGCCGTCCATCACCTAGCTTGTTGGGAACACAAAGTTTCTTTTCAGTTGCAAACTCCAATCCATACATATATAGGGGAGGTAGAAGCTCCAACTCTGTTTTACAGTGAAAACTGCAGGAACTTCAAACCGGCACTAGGAAACAGACTGAGAAAGCAGAGAAAAAGTGTCTCCTGCAACCCGTTCCCTTGGTGCTAGATGAACGAACGTCTCTCCACTTGCTCAGTTCTGAGAGATAAGTGTGTGTGAAAGCCGCCCTTCACCTAGCTTGTTGGGAACACAAAGTTTCTTTTCAGTTGCAAACTCCATTCCATACATATATATGAGGAGGTACAAGCTGCAACTCGGTTTGACAGTGAAAACTGCAGGAACTTCAAACCGGCACTAGGAATCAGACTGAGAAAGTGGAGAATATGTGTCTCCTGCAACCCGTTCCCTTGGTGCTAGATGAACGAACGTCTCTCCACTTGCTCAGTTCTGAGAGATAAGTGTGTGTGAAAGCCGTCCTTCACCTAGCTTGTTGGGAACACAAAGTTTCTTTTCAGTGGCAAACTCCATTCCATACATATATATGGTGAGGTACTAGCTCCAACTCAGTTTGACAGTGAAAACTGCAGGAACTTCAAACCGGCACTAGGAAACAGACTGAGAAAGCAGAGAAAAAGTGTCTCCAGCAACCCGTTCCCGTGGTTCTAGATGAACGAACGTCTCTCCACTTGCTCAGTTCTGAGAGATAAGTGTGTGTGAAAGCCGTCCTTCACCTAGCTTGTTGGGAACACAAAGTTTCTTTTCAGTTACAAACTTCATTCCATACATATATATGCGGAGGTACTAGCTCCAACTCGGTTTGACAGTGAAAACTGCAGGAACTTCAAACCGGCACTAGGAATCAGAATGAGAAAGCAGAGAAAAAGTGTCTCCTGCAACCCGTTCCCTTGGTGCTAGATGAACGAACGTCTCTCCACTTGCTCAGTTCTGAGAGATAAGTGTGTGTGAAAGCCGTCCTTCACCTAGCTTGTTGGGAACACAAAGTTTCTTTTCAGTTGCAAACTCCATTCCATACATATATATGAGGAGGTACTAGCTCCAACTCGGTTTGACAGTGAAAAGAGCAGGAACTTCAAACCGGCACTAGGAAACAGACTGAGAAAGCAGAGAATAAGTGTCTCCTGCAACCCGATCCCTTGGTGCTAGATGAACGAACGTCTCTCCACTTGCTCAGTTCTGAGAGATAATTGTGTGTGAAAGCCGTCCTTCATCTTGCTTGTTGGTAACACAAAGTTTCTTTTCAGTTGCAAACTCCATTCCATACATATATATGGGGAGGTACTAGCTCCAACTCGTTTTTACAGTGAAAACTGCAGGAACTTCAAACCGGCACTAGGAAACAGACTGAGAAAGCAGAGAATAAGTGTCTCCTGCAACCCGTTCCCTTGGTGCTAGATGAACGAACGTCTCTCCACTTGCTCATTTCTGAGAGAGAAGTGTGTGTGAAAGCCGTCCTTCACCTAGCTTGTTGGGAACACAAAGTTTCTTTTAAGTTGCAAAATCCATTCCATACATATATATGGGGAAGTACTACCTCCAACACGGTTTGACAGTGAAAACTGCAGGAACTTCAAACCGGCACTAGGAAACAGAATGAGAAAGCAGAGAAAAAGTGTCTCCTGCAACCCGTTCCCTTGGTGTTGGATGAACGAACGTCTCTCCACTTGCTCAGTTCTGAGAGGTAATTGTGTCTGAAAGCCGTCCATCACCTAGCTTGTTGGGAACACAAAGTTTCTTTTCAGTTGCAAACTCCATTCCATACATATATATGGGGAAGTACTAGCTCCAACACGGTTTGACAGTGAAAACTGCAGGAACTTCAAACCGGCACTAGGAAACAGACTGAGAAAGCAGAGAAAAAGTGTCCCCTGCAACCCGTTCCCTTGGTGCTGGATGAACGAACGTCTCTCTACTTGCTCAGTTATGAGAGATAAGTGTGTGTGAAAGCCGTCCATCACCTAGCTTGTTGGGAACACAAAGTTTCTTTTAAGTTGCAAAATCCATTCCATACACATATATGGGGAGGTAGAATCTCCAACTCGGTTTTACACTGAAAACTGCAGGAACTTCAAACCAGCACTAGGAAACATACTGAAAAAGCAGAGAAAAAGTTTCTCCTGCAACCCGTTCCCTTGGTGTTAGATGAACGAACGTCTCTCCACTTGCTCATTTCTGAGAGATAAGTGAGTGTGAAAGCCGTCCTTCACATAGCTTGTTGGGAACACAAAGTTACTTTTCTGTTGCAAACTCCATTCCATACATATATATGGGGAAGTACTACCTCCAACACGGTTTGACAGTGAAATCTGCAGGAACTTCAAACCGGCACTAGGAAACAGAATGAGAAAGCAGAGAAAAAGTGTCTCCTGCAACCCGTTCCCTTGGTGCTGGATGAACGAACGTCTCTCCACTTGCTCAGTTCTGAGAGGTAATTGTGTGTGAAAGCCGTCCATCACCTAGCTTGTTGGGAACACAAAGTTTCTTTTCAGTTGCAAACTCCAATCCATACATATATAGGATAGGTAGAAGCTCCAACTCTGTTTTACAGTGAAAACTGCAGGAACTTCAAACCGGCACTAGGAAACAGACTGAGAAAGCAGAGAAAAAGTGTCTCCTGCAACCCGTTCCCTTGGTGCTCGATGAACGAACGTCTCTCCACTTGCTCAGTTCTGAGAGATAAGTGTGTGTGAAAGCCGTCCTTCACCTAGCTTGTTGGGAACACAAAGTTTCTTTTCAGTTGCAAACTCCATTCCATACATATATATGGGGAGGTACTAGCTCCAACTCGGTTTGACAGTGAAAACTGCAGGAACTTCAAACCGGCACTAGGAAACAGACTGAGAAAGCAGAGAAAAAGTGTCTCCTGCAACCCGTTCCCTTGGTGTTAGATGAACGAACGTCTCTCCACTTGCTCAGTTCTGAGAGATAAATGAGTGTGAAAGCCGTCGTTCAGCTAGCTTGTTGGGAACACAAAGTTTCTTTTCAGTTGCAAACTCCATTCCATACATATATATGGGGAGGTACTAGCTCCAACTCTGTTTTACAGTGAAAACTGCAGGAACTTCAAACCGGCACTAGGAAACAGACTGAGAAAGCAGAGAAAAAGTGTCTCCTGCAACCCTTTCCCTTGGTGCTCGATGAACGAACGTCTCTCCACTTGCTCAGTTCTGAGAGATAAGTGTGTGTGAAAGCCGTCCATCACCTAGCTTGTTGGGAACACAAAGTTTCTTTTAAGTTGCAAACTCCATTCCATACATATATATGGGGAGGTAGAAGCTCCAACTCGGTTTTACAGTGAAAACTGCAGGAACTTCAAACCAGCACTAGGAAACATACTGAGAAAGCAGAGAAAAAGTTTCTCCTGCAACCCGTTCCCTTGGTGTTAGATGAACGAACGTCTCTCCACTTGCTCAGTTCTGAGAGATAATTGTGTGTGAAAGCCGTCTTTCACATAGCTTGTTGGGAACACAAAGTTACTTTTCAGTTGCAAACTCCATTCCATACATATATATGGGGAAGTACTACCTCCAACACGGTTTGACAGTGTAAACTGCAGGAACTTCAAACCGGCACTAGGAAACAAAATGAGAAAGCAGAGAAAAAGTGTCTCCTGCAA
Source organism: Camelus dromedarius (assembly GCF_036321535.1). Lineage (NCBI taxonomy): Eukaryota > Metazoa > Chordata > Mammalia > Artiodactyla > Camelidae > Camelus > Camelus dromedarius. The sequence goes on from NW_026989801.1 coordinate 4,826,169, forward strand.
CCCGTTCCATTGGTGCTGGATGAACGAACGTCTCTCCACTTGCTCAGTTCTGAGAGATAATTGTGTGTGAAAGCCGTCCATCACCTAGCTTGTTGGGAACACAAAGTTTCTTTTCAGTTGCAAACTCCAATCCATACATATATAGGGGAGGTAGAAGCTCCAACTCGGTTTTACAGTGAAAACTGCAGGAACTTCAAACCGGCACTAGGAAACAGACTGAGAAAGCAGAGAAAAAGTTTCTCCTGCCACCCATTCCCTTGGTGCTAGATGAAATAAAGTCTCTCCACTTGCTCAGTTCTGAGAGATAAGTGTGTGTGAAAGCCGTCCTTCACCTAGCTTGTTGGGAACACAAAGTTTCTTTTCAGTTGCAAACTCCAATCCATACATATATAGGGGAGTTAGAAGCTCCAACTCGGTTTTACAGTGAAAACTGCAGGAACTTCAAACCGGCACTAGGAAACAGACTGATAAAGCAGAGAAAAAGTGTCTCCTGCAACCCGTTCCCTTGGTACTAGATGAACGAACGTCTCTCCACTTGCTCAGTTCTGAGAGATAAGTTTGTGTGAAAGCCGTCCTTCAACTAGCTTGTTGGGAACACAAAGTTTCTTTTCAGTTGCAAACTCCATTCCATATATATATATGGGGAGGTACAAGCTCCAACTCGCTTTTACAGTGAAAACTGCAGGAACTTCAAACCGGCACTAGGAATCAGACTGAGACATCAGAGAAAAAGTGTCTACTGCAACCCGTTCCCTTGGTGCTAGATGAACGAACGTCTCTCCACTTGCTCAGTTCTGAGAGATTAGTGTGTGTGAAAGCCGTCCTTCACCTAGCTTGTTGGGAACACAACGTTTCTTTTCAGTTGCAAACTCCATTCCATACATATGTAAGAGGAGGTACTAGCTCCAAATCGGTTAGACTGTGAAAACTGCAGGAACTTCAAACCGGCACTAGGAATCAGACTGAGAAAGCAGAGAAAAAGTGTCTCCTGCAACCCGTTCCCTTGGTGCTAAATGAACGAACGTCTCTCCACTTGCTCAGTTCTGAGAGATAAGTGTGTGTGAAAGCCGTCCTTCACCTAGCTTGTTGGAACACAAAGTTTCTTTTCAGTTGCAAACTCCATTCCATACTTATATATGGGGAGGTACTAGCTCCAACTCGGTTTGACAGTGAAAACTGCAGGAACTTCAAATCGGCACTAGGAATCAGAATGAGAAAGCAGAGAAAAAGTGTCTCCTGCAACCCGTTCCCTTGGTGCTAGATGAACGAACGTCTCTCCACTTGCTAAGTTCTGAGAGATAAGTGTGTGTGAAAGCCGTACTTCACCTAGCTTGTTGGGAACACAAAGTTCCTTTTCAGTTGCAAACTCCATTCCATACATATATATGGGGAGGTACTAGCTCCAACTAGGTTTGACAGTGAAAACTGCAGGAACTTCAAACCGGCACTAGGAAACAGACTGAGAAACCAGAGATAAAGTGTCTCCTGCAACCCGTTCCCTTGGTGCTAGATGAACGAACGTCTCTCCACTTGCTCAGTTCTGAGAGATTATTGTGTGTGAAAGCCGTCGTTCACCTAGCTTGTTGGGAACACAAACTTTCTTTTCAGTTGCAAACTCCATTCCATACATATATATGGGGAGGTACAAGCTCCAACTCGGTTTGACAGTGAAAACTGCAGGAACTTCAAACCGGCACTAGGAAACAGACTGAGAAAGCAGAGAAAATGTGTCTCCTGCAAACCGTTCCCTTGGTGCTAGATGAACGAACGTCTCTCCACTTGCTCAGTTCTGAGAGATAAGTGTGTGTGAAAGCCGTCCATCAAGTAGCTTGTTGAGAACACAAAGCTTCTTTTCAGTTGCAAACTCCCATCCATACATATAATGGGGAGGTAGAAGCTCCAACTCGGTTTGACAGTGAAAACTGCAGGAACTTCAAACCGGCACTAGGAAACAGACTGAGAAAGCAGAGAATAAGTGTTTCCTGCAACCCGTTCCCTTGGTGCTAGATGAACGAACGTCTCTCCACTTGCTCAGTTCTGAAAGATAAGTGTGTGTGAAAGCCTTCCTTCAACTAGCTTGTTGGGAACACAAAGTTTCTTTTCAGTTGCAAACTCCAATCCATACATATATAGGGGAGGTAGAAGCTCCAACTCGGTTTGACAGTGAAAACTGCAGGAACTTCAAACCGGCACTAGGAAACAGACTGAGAAAGCAGAGAAAATGTGTCTCCTGCAACCCGTTCCCTTGGTGCTAGATGAACGAACGTCTCCCCAATTGCTCAGTTCTGAGAGATAAGTGTGTGTGAAAGCCGTCCTTCACTTAGCTTGTTGGGGACACAAAGTTTCTTTTCAGTTGCAAACTCCATTCCATACATATATATGGGGAGGTACAAGTTCCAACTCGGTTTGACAGTGAAAACAGCAGGAACTTCAAACCGGCACTAGGAAACATACTGAGAAAGCAGAGAAATAGTTTCTCCTGCAACCCGTTCCCTTGGTTCTAGATGAACGAACGTCTCTCCACTTGCTCAGTTCTGAGAGATAAATGTGTGTGAAAGCCGTCCTTCACCTAGCTTGTTGGGAACACAAAGTTTCTTTTCAGTTGCAAACCCCATTCCATACATATATATGGGGAGGTACTAGCTCCAACTCGGTTTTACACTGAAAACTACAGGAACTTCATACCGGCACTAGGAAACAGACTGAGAAAGCAGAGAAAAATGTCTCCTGCAACCCGTTCCCTTGGTGCTAGATGAACGAACGTCTCTCCTCTTGCTCAGTTCGGAGAGATAATTGTGTGTGAAAGCCGTCCTTCACCTAGCTTGTTGGGAACACAAAGTTTCTTTTCAGTTGCAAACTCCATTCCATACATATATATTGGGAGGTACTAGCTCCAACACGGTTTGACAGTGAAAACTTCAGGAACTTCAAACCGGCACTAGGAATCAGACTTAGAAAGCAGAGAAAATGTGTCTCCTGCAACCCGTTCCCTTGGTGCTAGATGAACGAACGTCTCTCCAATTGCTCAGTTCTGAGAGATAAGTGTGTGTGAAAGCCGTCCTTCACCTAGCTTGTTGGGAACACAAAGTTTCTTTTCAGTTGAAAACTCCATTCCATACATATATATGGGGAGGTACTAGCTCCAACACGGTTTGACAGTGAAAACTGCAGGAACTTCAAACCGGCACTAGGAAACAGACTGAGAAAGCAGAGAAAAAGTGTCTCCTGCAACCCGTTCCCTTGGTGCTAGATGAACGAACGTCTCTCCACTTGCTAAGTTCTGAGAGATAAGTGTGTGTGAAAGCCGTCCTTCACCTGTCTTGTTGGGAACACAAAGTTTCTTTTCAGTTGCAAACTCCATTCCATACATATATATGGGGAGGTACTAGCTCCAACTCGGTTTGACAGTGAAAACTGCAGGAACTTCAAACAGGCACTAGGAATCAGACTGAGAAAGCAGAGAAAATGTGTCTCCTGCAACCCGTTCCCTTGGTGCTAGATGAACGAACTTCTCTCCACTTGCTCATTTCTGAGAGATAAGTGTGTTTGACAGCCGTCCTTCAACTAGCTTTTTGGGAACACAAAGTTTCTTTTCAGTTGCAAACTCCATTCCATACATATATATGGGGAGGTACTAGCTCCAAATCGTTTTGACAGTGAAAACTGCAGTATCTTCAAACCGGCACTAGGAAACAGACTGAGAAACAGAGAATAAGTGTCTCCTGCAACCCGTTCCCTTGGTCCTAGATGAACGAACGTCTCTCCACTTGCTCATTTCTGAGAGATAAGTGTGTGTGAAAGCCGTCCTTCACCTTGCTTGTTGGGAACACAAAGTTTCTTTTCAGTTGCCAACTCCATTCCATACATATATATGGGGAGGTACTAGCTCCAACTCGGTTTGACAGTGAAAACTGCAGGAACTTCAAACCGGCACTAGGAAACAGACTGAGAAAGCAGAGAAAAAGTGTCTCCTGCAACCCGTTCCCTTGGTGCTAGATGAACGAACTTCTCTCCACTTGCTCAGTTCTGAGAGATAATTGTGTGTGAAAGCCGTCCTTCACCTAGCTTGTTGGGAACACAAAGTTTCTTTTCAGTTGCAAGCTCCATTCCATACATATATATGGGGAGGTACAAGCTCCAACTCGGTTTGACAGTGAAAACTGCAGGATCTTCAAACAGGCACTAGGAATCAGACTGAGAAAGCAGAGAAAATGTGTCTCGTGCAAACCGTTCCCTTGGTGCTAGATGAACGAACGTCTCTCCACTTGCTCAGTTCTGAGAGATAAGTGTGTGTGAAAGCCGTCCTTCACCTAGCTTGTTGGGAACACAAAGTTTCTTTTCAGTTGCAAACTCCATTCCATACATATATATGGGGAGGTACTAGCTCCAAATCGGTTTGACAGTGAAAACTGCAGGAACTTCAAACCGGCACTAGGAAACAGTCTGAGAAACAGAGAATAAGTGTCTCCTGCCACCCGTTCCCTTGGTGCTAGATGAACGAACTTCTCTCCACTTGCTCAGTTCTGAGAGATAAGTGTGTGTGAAAGCCGTCCTTCACCTAGCTTGTTGGGAACACAAAGTTTCTTTTCAGTTGCAAATTCCATTCCATACATATATATGAGGAGGTACTAGCTCCAACTCTGTTTGACAGTGAAAACTGCAGGAACTTCAAACCGGCACTAGGAAACAGACTGAGAAAGCAGAGAAAAAGTGTCTCCTGCAACCCGTTCCCTTGGTGCTAGATGAACGAACGTCTCTCCACTTGCTCAGTTCTGAGAGATAAGTGTGTGTGAAAGCCGTCCTTCACTTAGCTTGTTGGGAACACAAATATTCTTTTCAGTTGCAAACCCCATTCCATACATATATATATTGTGAGCTACTAGCTCCAACTCGGTTTGACAGTGAAAACTGCAGGAACTTCAAACCGGCACTAGGAATCAGACTGAGAAAGCAGAGAAAATGTGTCTCCTGCAACCCGTTCCCTTGGTGCTAGATGAACGAACGTCTCTCCACTTGCTCAGTTCTGAGAGATAAGTGTGTGTGAAAGGCGTCCTTCACATAGCTTGTTGAGAACACAAAGTTTCTTTTCAGTTGCAAACTCCAGTCCATACATATACATGAGGAGGTACAAGCTCCAACTCGGTTTTACAGTGAAAACTGCAGGAACTTCAAACCGGCACTAGGAAACAGACTGAGAAAACAGAGAAAAAGTGTCTCCTGCAAACCGTTCCCTTGGTGCTAGATGAACGAACGTCTCTCCACTTGCTCAGTTCTGACAGATAAGTGTGTGTGAAAGCCGTCCTTCACCTAGCTTGTTGGGAACACAAAGTTTCTTTTCAGTTGCAAACTCCATTACATACATATATATGGGGAGGTACTAGCTCCAACTCGGTTTGACAGTGAAAACTGCAAGAACTTCAAACCGGCACTAGGAATCAGACTGAGAAAGCAGAGAATAAGTGCCTCCTGCAGCCCGTTCCCTTGGTTCTAGATGAACGAACGTCTCTCCACTTGCTCATTTCTGAGAGATAATTGTGTGTGTAAGCCGTCCTTCTCCTAGCTTGTTGGGAACACAAATTTTCTTTTCAGTTGCAAACTCCATTCCATACATATATATGGGGAGGTACTAGCTCCAACTCGGTTTTACAGTGAAAACTGCAGGATCTACAAACCGGCACTAGGAAACAGACTGAGAAATCAGAGAAAAAGTGTCTCCTGCAACCCGTTCCCTTGGTGCTAGATGAACGAACGTCTCTCCACTTGCTCAGTTCTGAGAGATAAGTGTGTGTGAAAGCCGTCCTTCACCTAGCTTGTTGGGAACACAAAGTTTCTTTTCAGTTGCAAACTCCAAACCATACATGTATATGGGGAGGTACAAGCTCCAACTCGGTTTTACAGTGAAAACTGCAGGAACTTCAAACCGGCACTAGGAATCAGACTGAGAAAGCAGAGAAAAAGTGTCTCCTGCAACCCGTTCCCTTGTTGCTAGATGAACGAACGTCTCTCCACTTGCTCATTTCTGAGAGAAAAGTGTGTGTGAAAGCCGTCCTTCACCTAGCTTGTTGGGAACACAAAGTTTCTTTTCAGTTGCAAACTCCATTCCATACATATATATGGGGAGATAGAAGCTCCAACTCGGTTTGACAGTGAAAACTGCAGGAACTTCAAACCGGCACTAGGAAACAGACTGAGAAAGCAGAGAAATAGTGTCTCCTGCAACCCGTTCCTTTGGTGCTAGATGAACGAACGTCTCTCCACTTGCTCAGTTCTGAGAGATAAGTGTGTGTGAAAGCCGTCCTTCACTTAGCTTGTTGGGAACACAAAGTTTCTTTTCAGTTGCAAACTCCATTCCATACATATATATATTGTGAGGTACTAGCTCCAACTCGGTTTGACAGTGAAAACTGCAGGAAATTCAAACCGGCACTAGGAATCAGACTGAGAAAGCAGAGAAAAAGTGTCTCCTGCAACCCGTTCCCTTGGTGCTAGATGAACGAACGTCTCTCCACTTGCTCAGTTCTGAGAGATAAGTGTGTGTGAAAGGCGTCCTTCACCTAGCTTGTTGGGAACACAAAGTTTCTTTTCAGTTGCAAATTCCAGTCCATACGTATATATGAGGAGGTACAAGCTCCAACTCGGTTTTACAGTGAAAACTGCAGGAACTTCAAACCGGCACTAGGAAACAGACTGAGAAAACAGAGAAAAAGTGTCTCCTGCAAACCGTTCCCTTGGTGCTAGATGAACGAACGTCTCTCCACTTGCTCAGTTCTGACAGATAAGTGTGTGTGAAAGCCGTCCTTCCCCTAGCTTGTTGGGAACACAAAGTTTCTTTTCAGTTGCAAACTCCATTACATACATATATATGGGGAGGTACTAGCTCCAACTCGGTTTGACAGTGAAAACTGCAAGAACTTCAAACCGGCACTAGGAATCAGACTGAGAAAGCAGAGAATAAGTGCCTCCTGCAACCCGTTCCCTTGGTTCTAGATGAACGAACGTCTCTCCACTTGCTCATTTCTGAGAGATAATTGTGTGTGTAAGCCGTCCTTCACCTAGCTTGTTGGGAACACAAATATTCTTTTCAGTTGCAAACTCCATTCCATACATATATATGGGGAGGTACAAGCTCCAACTCGGTTTTACAGTGAAAACTGCAGGATCTACAAACCGGCACTAGGAAACAGACTGAGAAATCAGAGAAAAAGTGTCTCCTGCAACCCGTTCCCTTGGTGCTAGATGAACGAACGTCTCTCCACTTGCTCAGTTCTGAGAGATAAGTGTGTGTGAAAGCCGTCCTTCACCTAGCTTGTTGGGAACACAAAGTTTCTTTTCAGTTGCAAACTCCAAACCATACATGTATATGGGGAGGTACAAGCTCCAACTCGGTTTTACAGTGAAAACTGCAGGAACTTCAAACCGGCACTAGGAATCAGACTGAGAAAGCAGAGAAAAAGTGTCTCCTGCAACCCGTTCCCTTGTTGCTAGATGAACGAACGTCTCTCCACTTGCTCATTTCTGAGAGAAAAGTGTGTGTGAAAGCCGTCCTTCACCTAGCTTGTTGGGAACACAAAGTTTCTTTTCAGTTGCAAACTCCATTCCATACATATATATGGGGAGATAGAAGCTCCAACTCGGTTTGACAGTGAAAACTGCAGGAACTTCAAACCGGCACTAGGAAACAGACTGAGAAAGCAGAGAAATAGTGTCTCCTGCAACCCGTTCCTTTGGTGCTAGATGAACGAACGTCTCTCCACTTGCTCAGTTCTGAGAGATAAGTGTGTGTGAAAGCCGTCCTTCACTTAGCTTGTTGGGAACACAAAGTTTCTTTTCAGTTGCAAACTCCATTCCATACATATATATATTGTGAGGTACTAGCTCCAACTCGGTTTGACAGTGAAAACTGCAGGAACTTCAAACCGGCACTAGGAATCAGACTGAGAAAGCAGAGAAAAAGTGTCTCCTGCAACCCGTTCCCTTGGTGCTAGATGAACGAACGTCTCTCCACTTGCTCAGTTCTGAGAGATAAGTGTGTGTGAAAGGCGTCCTTCACCTAGCTTGTTGGGAACACAAAGTTTCTTTTCAGTTGCAAATTCCAGTCCATACGTATATATGAGGAGGTACAAGCTCCAACTCGGTTTTACAGTGAAAACTGCAGGAACTTCAAACCGGCACTAGGAAACAGACTGAGAAAACAGAGAAAAAGTGTCTCCTGCAAACCGTTCCCTTGGTGCTAGATGAACGAACGTCTCTCCACTTGCTCAGTTCTGACAGATAAGTGTGTGTGAAAGCCGTCCTTCCCCTAGCTTGTTGGGAACACAAAGTTTCTTTTCAGTTGCAAACTCCATTACATACATATATATGGGGAGGTACTAGCTCCAACTCGGTTTGACAGTGAAAACTGCAAGAACTTCAAACCGGCACTAGGAATCAGACTGAGAAAGCAGAGAATAAGTGCCTCCTGCAACCCGTTCCCTTGGTTCTAGATGAACGAACGTCTCTCCACTTGCTCATTTCTGAGAGATAATTGTGTGTGTAAGCCGTCCTTCACCTAGCTTGTTGGGAACACAAATATTCTTTTCAGTTGCAAACTCCATTCCATACATATATATGGGGAGGTACAAGCTCCAACTCGGTTTTACAGTGAAAACTGCAGGAACTTCAAACCGGCACTAGGAATCAGACTGAGAAAGCAGAGAAAAAGTGTCTCCTGCAACCCGTTCCCTTGTTGCTAGATGAACTAACGTCTCTCCACTTGCTCATTTCTGAGAGATAAGTGTGTGTGAAAGCTGTCCTTCACCTAGCTTGTTGGGAACACAAAGTTTCTTTTCAGTTGCAAACTCCATTCCATACATATATATGGGGAGGTAGAAGCTCCAACTCGGTTTGACAGTGAAAACTGCAGGAACTTCAAACCGGCACTAGGAAACAGACTGAGAAAGCAGAGAAATAGTGTCTCCTGCAACCCGTTCCCTTGGTGCTAGATGAACGAACGTCTCTCAACTTGCTCAGTTCTGAGAGATAAGTGTGTGTGAAAGCCGTCCTTCACCTAGCTTGTTGGGAACACAAAGTTTCTTTTCAGTTGCAAACTTCACTCCATACATATATATGGGGAGGTACTAGCTCCAACTCGGTTTTACAGTAAAAACTGAAGGAACTTCAAACCGGCACTAGGAAACAGACTGAGAAAGCAGAGAAAAATTGCCTCCAGCAACCAGTTCCCTTGGTGCTAGATGAACGAACGTCTCTCCACTTGCTCAGTTCTGAGAGATAAGTGTGTGTGAAAGCCGTCCTTCCCCTAGCTTGTTGGGAACACAAAGTTTCTTTTCAGTTGCAAACTCCATTCCATACATATATATGGGGAGGTACAAGCTCCAAATCGGTTTTACAGTGAAAACTGCAGGAACTTCAAACCGGCACTAGGAAACAGACTGAGAAAGCACAGAAAAAGTGTCTCCTGAAACCCGTTCCCTTGGTGCTAGATGAACGAACGTCTCTCCACTTGCTCAGTTCTGAGAGATAAGTGTGTGTGAAAGCCGTCCTTCACCTAGCTTGTTGGGAACACAAAGTTTCTTTTCAGTTGCAAACTCCATTCCTTACATATATATGGGGAGGTACAAGCTCCAACTCGTTTTGACATTGAAAACTTCAGGAACTTCAAACCGGCACTAGGAAACAGACTGAGAAAGCAGAGAAAAAGTGTCTCCTGCAACCCGTTCCCTTGGTGCTAAATGAAAGAACGTCTCTCCACTTGCTCAGTTCTGAGAGATAAGTGTGTGTGAAAGCCGTCCTTCACCTAGCTTGTTGGGAACACAAAGTTTCTTTTCAGTTGCAAACTCCATTCCATACATATATATGGGGAGGTACAAGCTCCAACTCGGTTTGACAGTGAAAACTGCAGGAACTTCAAACCGGCACTAGGAATCAGACTGAGAAAGCAGAGAATAAGTGCCTCCTGCGAACCGTTCCCTTGGTGCTAGATGAACGAACGTCTCTCCACTTGCTCAGTTCTGAGAGATAAGTGTGTGTGAAAGCCGTCCTTCACCTAGCTTGTTGGGAACACAAAGTTTCTTTTCAGTTGCAAACTCCATTCCATACATATATATGGGGAAGTACTAGCTCCAACTCGGTTTTACAGTGAAAACTGCAGGAACTTCAAACCGGCACTAGGAAACAGAATGAGAAAGCAGGGAAAAAGTGTCTCCTGCAACCCGTTCCTTTGGTGCTAGATGAACGAACGTCTCTCCACTTGCTCAGGTCTGAGAGAAAAGTGTTTGAAAGCCGCCCTTCACCCAGCTTGTTGGGAACACAAAGTTTCTTTTCAGTTGGAAACTCCATTCCTTACATATATATGGAGAGGTAAAAGCTCCAACTCGGTTTGACAGTGAAAACTGCAGGAACTTCAAACCGGCATTAGGAAACATTCTGAGAAAGCAGAGAAAAAGTCTCTCCTGCAACCCGTTCCATTGGTGCTAGATGAACGAACGTCCCACCACTTGTTCAGTTCTGAGAGATAAGTGTGTGTGAAAGCCGATCTTCACATAGATTGATGGGAACACAAAGTTTCTTTTCAGGTGCAAACTCCACTCCATCCATATATATGGGGAGGTACTAGCTCCAACTCGGTTTTACAGTGAAAACTGCAGGAATTTCAAACCGGCACTAGGAAACAGACTGAGAAAGCAGAGGAAATGTGTCTCCTGCAACCCGTTCCCTTGGTGCTAGATGAACGAACGTCTTTCTACTTGCTCAGTTCTGAGAGATAAGTGTGTGTGAAAGCCGTCCTTCACCTAGCTTGTTGGAAACACAAAGATTCTTTTCAGTAGCAAACTCCATTCCATACATATATATGGGGAAATACAAGCTCCAAATCGGTTTGACAGTGAAAACTGCAGGAAATTCAAACCGGCACTAGGAAACAGACTGAGAAAGCAGATAAAAAGTGTCTCCTGCAACCCGTTCCCTTGGTGCTAGATGAACGAACTTCTCTCCACTTGCTAAGTTCTGAGAGATAATTGTGTGTGAAAGCCGTCCTTCACCTAGCTTGTTGGGAACACAAAGTTTCTTTTCAGTTGCAAACTCCACTCCATACATATATATGGGGAGGTAGAAGCTCCAACACTGTTTTACAGTGAAAACTGCAGGAACTTCAAACCGGCACTAGGAAACAGACTGAGAAAGAAGAGAAAAAGTGTCTCCTGCAACCCGTTCCCTTGGTGCTAAATGAACGAACGTCTCTCCACTTGCTCATTTCTGAGAGATAAGTGTGTGTGAAAGCCGTCCTTCACCTAGCTTGTTGGGAACACAAAGATTCTTTTCAGTTGCAAACTCCATTCCATACATATATATGGGGAAATACAAGCTCCAACTCGGTTTGACAGTGAAAATTGCAGGAAATTCAAACCGGCACTAGGAAACAGAGTGAGAAAGCAGAGAAAAAGTGACCCCTGCAACCCGTTCCCTTGGAGCTAGATGAACGAACGTCTCTCCACTTGCTCAGTTCTGAGAGATAAGTGTGTGAAAGCCGTACTTCACCTAGCTTGTTGGGAACACAAAGTTTCTTTTCAGTTGCAAACTCCAATCCATACATATATAGGGGAGGTAGAAGCTCCAACTCGGTTTTACAGTGAAAATTGCAGGAACTTCAAACCGGCACTAGGAAACAGACTGAGAAAGCAGAGAAAAATTTACTCCTGCCACTCGTTCCCTTGGTGCTAGATGAACGAACGTCTCTCCACTTGCTCAGTTCTGAGAGATAAGTGTGTGTGAAAGCCGTCCTTCCCCTAGCTTGTTGGGAACACAAAGTTTCTTTTCAGTTGCAAAATCCAATCCATACATATATATGGGGAGGTACTAGCTCCAACTCGGTTTTACAGTGAAAACTGCAGGAACTTCAAACCGGCATTAGGAAACAGACTGAGAAAGCAGAGAAAAAGTGTCTCCTGCAACCCGTTCCATTGGTGCTAGATGAACGAACGTCTCACCACTTGTTCAGTTCTGTGAGATAAGTGTGTGTGAAAGCCGTTCTTCACCTAGATTGATGGGAACACAAAGTTTCTTTTCAGGTGCAAACTCCACTCCATCCATATATATGGGGAGGTACTAACTCCAACTCGGTTTTACAGTGAAAACTGCTGGAACTTCAAACCGGCACTAGGAAACAGACTGAGAAAGCAGAGGAAACGTGTCTCCTGCAACCCGTTCCCTTGGTGCTAGATGAACGAACGTCTCTCCACTTGCTCAGTTCTGAGAGATAAGTGTGTGTGAAAGCCGTCCTTCACGTATCTTGTTGGGAACACAAAGTTTCTTTTTAGTTGCAAACTGCACTCCATCCATATATATGGGGAAGTAGAAGCTCCAACTCTGTTTTATAGTGAAAACTGCAGGAACTTCAAACCGGCACTAGGAAACAGCCTGAGAAAGCTGAGAAAAAGTGTCTCCTGCAACCCGTTCCCTTGGTGCTAGATGAACGAACGTCTCTCCAATTGCTCATTTCTGAGAGATAAGTGTGTGTTAAAGCCAACCTTCACCTAGCTTTTTGGGAACACAAAGTTTCTTTTCAGTTGCAAACTCCAATCCATACATATATAGGGGAGGTAGAAGCTCCAACTCGGTTTTACAGTGAAAACTGCAGGAACGGGAACCCGGAACTAGGAAACAGACTGAGAAAGCAGAGAAAAATTGTCTCCTGCAACGCGTTCCCTTGGTGCTAGATGAACGAACGTCTCTCCACTTGCTCAGTTCTGAGAGATAAGTGTGTGTGAAAGCCGTCCTTCCCCTAGCTTGTTGGGAACAAAAAGTTTCTTTTCAGTTGCAAAATCCATTCCATACATATATATGGGGAGGTACTAGCTCCAACTCGGTTTTACAGTGAAAACTGCAGGAACTTCAAACTGGCATTAGGAAACAGACTGAGAAAGCAGAGAAACAGTGTCTCCTGCAACCCGTTCCCTTGGTGCTAGATGAACGAACGTCTCTCCACTTGCTCATTTCTGAGAGATAATTGTGTGTGAAAGCCGTTCTTCACCTAGCTTGATGGGAACACAAAGTTTCTTTTCAGGGGCAAACTCCACTCCATCCATATATATGGGGAGGTAGAAGCTCCAACTCGGTTTTACAGTGAAAACTGCAGGAACTTCAAACCGGCACTAGGAAACAGACTGAGAAAGCAGAGAAAAAGTGTCTCCTGCAACCCGTTCCCTTGGAGCTAGATGAACGAACGTCTCTCCACTTGCTCAGTTCTGAGAGATAAGTGTGTGTGAAAGCCGTCCTTCACCTTGCTTGTTGGGAACACAAAGATTCTTTTCAGTAGCAAACTCCATTCCATACATATATATGGGGAAATACAAGCTCCAACTCGGTTTGACAGTGAAAACTGCAGGAAATTCAAACCGGCACTAGGAAACAGACTGAGAAGCAGAGAAAAAGTGTCTCCTGCAACCCGTTCCCTTGGAGCTAGATGAACGAACTTCTCTCCACTTGCTAAGTTCTGAGAGATAATTGTGTGTGAAAGCCGTCCTTCACCTAGCTTGTTGGGAACACAAAGTTTCTTTTCAGTTGCAAACTCCACTCCATACATATATATGGGGAGGTAGAAACTCCAACTCGGTTTTACAGTGAAAACTGCAGGAACTTCAAACCGGCACTAGGAAACAGACTGAGAAAGAAGAGAAAAAGTGTCCCTGCAACCCGTTCCCTTGGTGCTAAATGAACGAACGTCTCTCCACTTGCTCATTTCTGAGAGATAAGTGTGTGTGAAAGCCGTCCTTCAGCTAGCTTGATGGGAACACAAAGTTTCTTTTCGGTGCAAACTCCACTCCATCCATATATATGGGGAGGTAGAAGCTCAAACTCGGTTTTACAGTGAAAACTGATGGAACTTCAAACCGGCACTAGGAAACAGCCTGAGAAAGCAGAGAAAAAGTGTCTCCTGCAACCCGATCCCTTGGTGCTAGATGAACGAACGTCTCCACTTGCTCATTTCTGAGAGATAAGTGTGTGTGAAAGCCGTCCTTCACCTAGCTTGTTGGGAACACAAAGATTCTTTTCAGTTGCAAACTCCATTCCATACATATATATGGGGAAATACAAGCTCCAACTCGGTTTGACAGTGAAATTTGCAGGAAATTCAAACCGGCACTAGGAAACAGACTGAGAAAGCAGAGAAAAAGTGAATCCTGCAACCCGTTCCCTTGGAGCTAGATGAACGAACGTCTCTCCACTTGCTCAGTTCTGAGAAATAAGGGTGTGAAAGCCGTACTTCACCTAGCTTGTTGGGAACACAAAGTTTCTTTTCAGTTGCAAACTCCAATCCATACATATATAGGGGAGGTAGAAGCTCCAACTCGGTTTTACAGTGAAAATTGCAGGAACTTCAAACCGGCACTAGGAAACAGACTGAGAAAGCAGAGAAAAATTGGCTCCTGCAACTCGTTCCCTTGGTGCTTGATGAACGAAAGTCTCTCCACTTGCTCAGTTCTGAGAGATAAGTGTGTGTGAAAGCCGTCCTTCCCCTAGCTTGTTGGGAACACAAAGTTTCTTTTCAGTTGCAAAATCCATTCCATACATATATATGGGGAGGTACTAGCTCCAACTCGGTTTTACAGTGAAAACTGCAGGAACGTGAAACCGGCACTAGGAAACAGACTGAGAAAGCAGAGAAAAAGTGTCTCCTGCAACACGTTCCCTTGGTGCTAGATGAACGAACGTCTCTCCACTTGCTCAGTTCTGAGAGATAAGTGTGTGTGAAAGCCGTCCTTACCCTAGCTTGTTGGGAACACAAAGTTTCTTTTCAGTTGCAAAATCCATTCCATACATATATATGGGGAGGTACTAGCTCCAACTCGGTTTGACAGTGAAAACTGCAGGAACTTCAAACAGGCACTAGGAATCAGACTGAGAAAGCAGAGAAAAACTGCCTCCTGAAACCCGTTCCCTTGGTGCTAGATGAACGAACGTCTCTTCACTTGCTCAGTTCTGAGAGATAACTGTGTGTGAAAGCCGTCCTTCACCTAGCTTGATGGGAACACAAAGTTTCTTTTCAGTTGCAAACTCCACTCCATCCATATATATGGGGAGGTAGAAGCTACAACTCGGTTTTACAGTGAAAACTGCAGGAACTTCAAACCGGCACTAGGAAACAGACTGAGAAAGCAGAGAAAAAGTTTCTCCTGCAACCCGTTCCATTGGTGCTAGATGAACGAACGTCTCTCCACTTGCTCAGTTCTGAGAGATAATTGTGTGTGAAAGCCGTCCTTCAACTAGCTTGTTGGGAACACAAAGTTTCTTTTCAGTTGTCAAATCCACTCCATCCATATATATGGGGAAGTAGAATTTCCAACTCGGTTTTACAGTGAAAACTGCAGGAACTTCAAACCGGCACTAGGAAACAGACTGAGAAAGCAGAGAAACAGTGTCTCCTGCAACCCGTTCCCTTGGTGCTAGATGAACGAACGTCTCTCCACTTGCTCATTTCTGAGAGATAATTGTGTGTGAAAGCCGTTCTTCACCTAGCTTGATGGGAACACAAAGTTTCTTTTCAGGGGCAAACTCCACTCCATCCATATATATGGGGAGGTAGAAGCTCCAACTCGGTTTTACAGTGAAAACTGCAGGAACTTCAAACCGGCACTAGGAAACAGACTGAGAAAGCAGAGAAAAAGTGTCTCCTGCAACCCGTTCCCTTGGAGCTAGATGAACGAACGTCTCTCCACTTGCTCAGTTCTGAGAGATAAGTGTGTGTGAAAGCCGTCCTTCACCTTGCTTGTTGGGAACACAAAGATTCTTTTCAGTAGCAAACTCCATTCCATACATATATATGGGGAAATACAAGCTCCAACTCGGTTTGACAGTGAAAACTGCAGGAAATTCAAACCGGCACTAGGAAACAGACTGAGAAGCAGAGAAAAAGTGTCTCCTGCAACCCGTTCCCTTGGAGCTAGATGAACGAACTTCTCTCCACTTGCTAAGTTCTGAGAGATAAGTGTGTGTGAAAGCCGTCCTTACCCTAGCTTGTTGGGAACACAAAGTTTCTTTTCAGTTGCAAAATCCATTCCATACATATATATGGGGAGGTACTAGCTCCAACTCGGTTTTACAGTGAAAACTGCAGGAACTTCAAACCGGCATTAGGAAACAGACTGAGAAAGCAGAGAAAAAGTGCCTCCTGCAACCCGTTCCATTGGTGCTAGATGAACGAACGTCTCACCACTTGCTCAGTTCTGAGAGATAACTGTGTGTGAAAGCCGTCCTTCACCTAGCTTGTTGGGAGCACAAAGTTTCTTTTCAGTTGCAAATCCCATTCCATACATATATATGGGGAGGTACTAGCTCCCACTCTTTTTTACAGTGAAAACTGCAGGAACTTCAAACCGGCACTAGGAAACAGACTGAGAAAGCAGACAAATATTGTCTCCTGCAACCCGTTCCCTTAGTGCTAGATGAACGAACGTCTCTCCACTTGCTCAGTTCTGAGAGATAAGTGTGTGTGAAAGCCGTACTTCACCTAACTTGTTGGGAACACAAAGTTTCTTTTCAGTTGCAAACTCCTCTCCATCCATATATATGGGGAGGTAGAAGCTCCAACTCTCTTTTACAGTGAAAACTGCAGGAACGTGAAACCGGCACTAGGAAACAGACTGAGAAAGCAGAGAAAAAGTGTCTCCTGCAACCCGTTCCCTTGGTGCTTGATGAACGAACGTCTATCCACTTGCTCAGTTCTGAGAGATAAGTGTGTGTGAAAGCCGTCCTTCACCTAGCTTGTTGGGAACACAAAGTTTCTTTTCAGTTGCAAACTCCATTCCATAAATATATATGGGGAGGTACTAGCTCCAACTCGGTTTGACAGTGAAAACTGCAGGAACTTCAAACAGGCACTAGGAATCAGACTGAGAAAGCAGAGAAAAACTGCCTCCTGCAACCCGTTCCCTTGGTGCTAGATGAACGAACGTCTCTTCACTTGATCAGTTCTGAGAGATAAGTGTGTGTGAAAGCCGTCCTTCAAATAGCTTGTTGGGAACACAAAGTTTCTTTTCAGTTGCAAAATCCATTCCATACATATATATGGGGAGGTAGAAGCTCCAACTCGGTTTTATAGTGAAAACTAAAGGAACTTCAAAAAGGCACTAGGAAACAGACTGAGAAAGCAGAGAAAAAGTGTCTCCTGCAACCCGTTCCCTTGGTGCTAGATGAACGAACGTCTCTCCACTTGCTCAGTTCTGAGAGATAATTGTGTGTGAAAGCCGTCCTTCACGTATCTTGTTGGGAACACAAAATTTCTTTTCAGATGCAAACTCCAATCCATCCATATATATGGGGAGGTAGAAGCTCCAACTCTGTTTTACAGTGAAAACTGCAGGAAATTCAAACCGGCACTAGGAAACAGACTGAGAAAACAGAGAAAAAGTGTCTCCTGCAAACCGTTCCCTTGGTGCTAGATGAACGAACGTCTCTCCACTTGCTCATTTCTGAGAGATAAGTGTGTGTGAAAGCCGTCCTTCACTTAGCTTGTTGGGAACACAAAGATTCTTTTCAGTTGCAAACTCCATTCCATACATATATATGGGGAAATACAAGCTCCAACTCGGATTGACAGTGAAAACTGCAGGAACTTCAAACCGGCACTAGGAAACAGACTGAGAAAGCAGAGAAATAGTGTATCCTGCAACCCGTTCCCATGGAGCTAGATGAACGAACGTCTCTCCACTTGCTCAGTTCTGAGAGATAAGTGTTTGAAAGCCGTACTTCACCTACCTTGTTGGGAACACAAAGTTTCTTTTCAGTTGCAAACTCCAATCCATACATATATAGGGGAGGTAGAAGCTCCAACACGGTTTTACAGTGAAAATTGCAGGAACTTCAAACCGGCACTAGGAAACAGACTGAGAAAGCAGAGAAAAATTGTCTCCTGCAACTCGTTCCCTTGGTGCTAAATGAACGAAAGTCTCTCCACTTGCTCAGTTCTGAGAGATAAGTGTGTGTGAAAGCCGTCCTTCCCCTAGCTTGTTGGGAACACAAAGTTTCTTTTCAGTTGCAAAATCCATTCCATACATATATATGGGGAGGTACTAGCTCCAACTCTGTTTTACAGTGAAAACTGCAGGAAAGTGAAACCGGCACTAGGAAACAGACTGAGAAAGCAGAGAAAAAGTGTCTCCTGCAACACGTTCCCTTGGTGCCTGATGAACGAAAGTCTCTCCACTTGCTCAGTTCTGAGAGATAAGTGTGTGTGAAAGCCGTCCTTACCCTAGCTTGTTGGGAACACAAAGTTTCTTTTCAGTTGCAAAATCCATTCCATACATATATATGGGGAGGTACTAGCTCCAACTCGGTTTTACAGTGAAAACTGCAGGAACTTCAAACCGGCATTAGGAAACAGACTGAGAAAGCAGAGAAAAAGTGCCTCCTGCAACCCGTTCCATTGGTGCTAGATGAACGAACGTCTCACCACTTGCTCAGTTCTGAGAGATAACTGTGTGTGAAAGCCGTCCTTCACCTAGCTTGTTGGGAGCACAAAGTTTCTTTTCAGTTGCAAACCCCATTCCATACATATATATGGGGAGGTACTAGCTCCCAATCTTTTTTACAGTGAAAACTGCAGGAACTTCAAAGCGGCACTAGGAAACAGACTGAGAAAGCAGACAAATATTGTCTCCTGCAACCCGTTCCCTTAGTGCTAGATGAACGAACGTCTCTCCACTTGCTCAGTTCTGAGAGATAAGTGTGTGTGAAAGCCGTACTTCACCTAACTTGTTGGGAACACAAAGTTTCTTTTCAGTTGCAAACTCCTCTCCATCCATATATATGGGGAGGTAGAAGCTCCAACTCTCTTTTACAGTGAAAACTGCAGGAACGTGAAACCGGCACTAGGAAACAGACTGAGAAAGCAGAGAAAAAGTGTCTCCTGCAACCCGTTCCCTTGGTGCTTGATGAACGAACGTCTATCCACTTGCTCAGTTCTGAGAGATAAGTGTGTGTGAAAGCCGTCCTTCACCTAGCTTGTTGGGAACACAAAGTTTCTTTTCAGTTGCAAACTCCATTCCATAAATATATATGGGGAGGTACTAGCTCCAACTCGGTTTGACAGTGAAAACTGCAGGAACTTCAAACAGGCACTAGGAATCAGACTGAGAAAGCAGAGAAAAACTGCCTCCTGCAACCCGTTCCCTTGGTGCTAGATGAACGAACGTCTCTTCACTTGATCAGTTCTGAGAGATAAGTGTGTGTGAAAGCCGTCCTTCAAATAGCTTGTTGGGAACACAAAGTTTCTTTTCAGTTGCAAAATCCATTCCATACATATATATGGGGAGGTAGAAGCTCCAACTCGGTTTTATAGTGAAAACTAAAGGAACTTCAAAAAGGCACTAGGAAACAGACTGAGAAAGCAGAGAAAAAGTGTCTCCTGCAACCCGTTCCCTTGGTGCTAGATGAACGAACGTCTCTCCACTTGCTCAGTTCTGAGAGATAATTGTGTGTGAAAGCCGTCCTTCACGTATCTTGTTGGGAACACAAAATTTCTTTTCAGATGCAAACTCCAATCCATCCATATATATGGGGAGGTAGAAGCTCCAACTCTGTTTTACAGTGAAAACTGCAGGAAATTCAAACCGGCACTAGGAAACAGACTGAGAAAACAGAGAAAAAGTGTCTCCTGCAAACCGTTCCCTTGGTGCTAGATGAACGAACGTCTCTCCACTTGCTCATTTCTGAGAGATAAGTGTGTGTGAAAGCCGTCCTTCACTTAGCTTGTTGGGAACACAAAGATTCTTTTCAGTTGCAAACTCCATTCCATACATATATATGGGGAAATACAAGCTCCAACTCGGATTGACAGTGAAAACTGCAGGAACTTCAAACCGGCACTAGGAAACAGACTGAGAAAGCAGAGAAATAGTGTATCCTGCAACCCGTTCCCATGGAGCTAGATGAACGAACGTCTCTCCACTTGCTCAGTTCTGAGAGATAAGTGTTTGAAAGCCGTACTTCACCTACCTTGTTGGGAACACAAAGTTTCTTTTCAGTTGCAAACTCCAATCCATACATATATAGGGGAGGTAGAAGCTCCAACACGGTTTTACAGTGAAAATTGCAGGAACTTCAAACCGGCACTAGGAAACAGACTGAGAAAGCAGAGAAAAATTGTCTCCTGCAACTCGTTCCCTTGGTGCTAGATGAACGAAAGTCTCTCCACTTGCTCAGTTCTGAGAGATAAGTGTGTGTGAAAGCCGTCCTTCCCCTAGCTTGTTGGGAACACAAAGTTTCTTTTCAGTTGCAAAATCCATTCCATACATATATATGGGGAGGTACTAGCTCCAACTCTGTTTTACAGTGAAAACTGCAGGAAAGTGAAACCGGCACTAGGAAACAGACTGAGAAAGCAGAGAAAAAGTGTCTCCTGCAACACGTTCCCTTGGTGCTAGATGAACGAAAGTCTCTCCACTTGCTCAGTTCTGAGAGATAAGTGTGTGTGAAAGCCGTCCTTACCCTAGCTTGTTGGGAACACAAAGTTTCTTTTCAGTTGCAAAATCCATTCCATACATATATATGGGGAGGTACTAGCTCCAACTCGGTTTTACAGTGAAAACTGCAGGAACTTCAAACCGGCATTAGGAAACAGACTGAGAAAGCAGAGAAAAAGTGCCTCCTGCAACCCGTTCCATTGGTGCTAGATGAACGAACGTCTCACCACTTGCTCAGTTCTGAGAGATAACTGTGTGTGAAAGCCGTCCTTCACCTAGCTTGTTGGGAGCACAAAGTTTCTTTTCAGTTGCAAACCCCATTCCATACATATATATGGGGAGGTACTAGCTCCCACTCTTTTTTACAGTGAAAACTGCAGGAACTTCAAACCGGCACTAGGAAACAGACTGAGAAAGCAGACAAATATTGTCTCCTGCAACCCGTTCCCTTAGTGCTAGATGAACGAACGTCTCTCCACTTGCTCAGTTCTGAGAGATAAGTGTGTGTGAAAGCCGTACTTCACCTAGCTTATTGGGAACACAAAGTTTCTTTTCAGTTGCAAATTCCTCTCCATCCATATATATGCGGAGGTAGAAGCTCCAACTCTGTTTTACAGTGAAAACTGCAGGAACGTGAAACCGGCACTAGGAAACAGACTGAGAAAGCAGAGAAAAAGTGTCTCCTGCATCCCGTTCCCTTGGTGCTTGATGAACGAACGTCTATCCACTTGCTCAGTTCTGAGAGATAAGTGTGTGTGAAAGCCGTCCTTCACCTAGCTTGTTGGGAACACAAAGTTTCTTTTCAGTTGCAAACTCCATTCCATAAATATATATGGGGAGGTACTAGCTCCAACTCGGTTTGACATTGAAAACTGCAGGAACTTCAAACAGGCACTAGGAATCAGACTGAGAAAGCAGAGAAAAACTGCCACCTGCAACCCGTTCCCTTGGTGCTAGATGAACGAACGTCTCTTCACTTGCTCAGTTCTGAGAGATAAGTGTGTGTGAAAGCCGTCCTTCACCTAGCTTGTTGGGAACACAAAGTTTCTTTTCAGTTGCAAACTCCATTCCATACATAAATATGGGGAGGTACTAGCTCCAACTCGATTTTACAGTGAAAACTGCAGGAACTTCAAACCGGCACTAGGAAACAGACTGAGAAAGCAGAGAAAAAGTGTCTCCTGCAACCCGTTCCCTTGGTGCTAGATGAACGAACGTCTCTCCACTTGCTCAGTTCTGAGAGATAAGTGTGTGTGAAAGCCGTCCTTCAAATAGCTTGTTGGGAACACAAAGTTTCTTTTCAGTTGCAAAATCCATTCCATACATATATATGGGGAGGTAGAAGCTCCAACTCGGTTTTACAGTGAAAATTGCAGGAACTTCAAATCGGCAATAGGAAACAGACTGAGAAAGCAGAGAAAATGTGACTCCTGCGAACCGTTCCCTTGGTGCTAGATGAACGAACGTCTCTCCACTTTCTCAGTTCTGAGTGATAATTGTGTGTGAAAGCCGTCCTTCACGTATCTTGTTGGGAACACAAAATTTCTTTTCAGTTGCAAACTCCAATCCATCCATATATATGGGGAGGTAGAAGCTCCAACTCTGTTTTACAGTGAAAACTGCAGGAAATTCAAACCGGCACTAGGAAACAGACTGAGAAAACAGAGAAAAAGTGTCTCCTGCAAACCGTTCCCTTGGTGCTAGATGAACGAACGTCTCTCCACTTGCTCATTTCTGAGAGATAAGTGTGTGTGAAAGCCGTCCTTCACTTACCTTTTTGGGAACACAAAGATTCTTTTCAGTTGCAAACTCCATTCCATACATATATATGGGGAAATACAAGCTCCAACTCGGATTGACAGTGAAAACTGCAGGAACTTCAAACCGGCACTAGGAAACAGACTGAGAAAGCAGAGAAAAAGTGTATACTTCAACCCGTTCCCTTGGAGCTAGATGAACGAACGTCTCTCCACTTGCTCAGTTCTGAGAGATAAGTGTTTGAAAGCCGTACTTCACCTACCTTGTTGGGAACACAAAGTTCCTTTTCAGTTGCAAACTCCAATCCATACATATATAGGGGAGGAAGAAGCTCCAACTCGGTTTTACAGTGAAAATTGCAGGAACTTCAAACCGGCACTAGGAAACAGACTGAGAAAGCAGAGAAATATTTACTCCTGCAACTCGTTCAATTGGTGCTAGATGAACGAACGTCTCTCCACTTGCTCAGTTCTGAGAGATAAGTGTGTGTGAAAGCCGTCCTTCCCCTAGCTTGTTGGGAACACAAAGTTTCTTTTCAGTTGCCAAATCCATTCCATACATATATATGGGGAGGTACAAGCTCCAACTCGGTTTTACAGTGAAAAATGCAGGAACTTCAAACCGGCACTAGGAAACAGACTGAGAAAACAGAGAAAAAGTGTCTCCTGCAACCCGTTCCCTTGGTGCTAGATGAAAGAAAGTCTCTCCACTTGCTCACCTCTGAGAGATAAGTGTGTGTGAAAGCCGTGCTTCACCTAGCTTGTTGGGAACACAAAGTTTCTTTTCAGTTGCAAACTCCATTCCATACATATATATGGGGAGGTAGAAGCTCCAACTCGGTTTCACAGTGAAAATTGCAGGAACTTCAAACCGGCACTAGGAAACAGACTGAGAAAGCAGAGAAAAAGTGTCTCCTGCAACCCGTTCCCTTGGTGCTAGATGAACGAACGTCTCTCCACTTGCTCAGTTCTGAGAGATACGTGTGTGTGAAAGCCGTCCTTCCCCTTGCTTGTTGGGAACACAAAGTTTCTTTTCAGTTGCAAACTCCATTCCATACATATATATGGGGAAGTACTAGTTCCAACTCGGTTTTACAGTGAAAACTGCAGGAACTTCAAACCGGCACTAGGAAACAGACTGAGAAAGCAGAGAAAAAGTGTCTCCTGCAACCCGTTCCCATGGAGCTAGATGAACGAACGTCTCTCCACTTGCTCAGTTCTGAGAGATAAGTGTTTGAAAGCCGTACTTCACCTACCTTGTTGGGAACACAAAGTTTCTTTTCAGTTGCAAACTCCAATCCATACATATATAGGGGAGGTAGAAGCTCCAACACGGTTTTACAGTGAAAATTGCAGGAACTTCAATCCGGCACTAGGAAACAGACTGACAAAGGAGAGAAAAATTGTCTCCTGCAACTCGTTCCCTTGGTGCTAGATGAACGAAAGTCTCTCCACTTGCTCAGTTCTGAGAGATAAGTGTGTGTGAAAGCCGTCCTTCCCCTAGCTTGTTGGGAACACAAAGTTTCTTTTCAGTTGCAAAATCCATTCCATACATATATATGGGGAGGTACTAGCTCCAACTCGGTTTTACAGTGAAACCTGCAGGAAAGTGAAACCGGCACTAGGAAACAGACTGAGAAAGCAGAGAAAAAGTGTCTCCTGCAACACGTTCCCTTGGTGCTAGATGAACGAAAGTCTCTCCACTTGCTCAGTTCTGAGAGATAAGTGTGTGTGAAAGCCGTCCTTACCCTAGCTTGTTGGGAACACAAAGTTTCTTTTCAGTTGCAAAATCCATTCCATACATATATATGGGGAGGTACTAGCTCCAACTCGGTTTTACAGTGAAAACTGCAGGAACTTCAAACCGGCATTAGGAAACAGACTGAGAAAGCAGAGAAAAAGTGCCTCCTGCAACCCGTTCCATTGGTGCTAGATGAACGAACGTCTCACCACTTGCTCAGTTCTGAGAGATAACTGTGTGTGAAAGCCGTCCTTCACCTAGCTTGTTGGGAGCACAAAGTTTCTTTTCAGTTGCAAACCCCATTCCATACATATATATGGGGAGGTACTAGCTCCCACTCTTTTTTACAGTGAAAACTGCAGGAACTTCAAACCGGCACTAGGAAACAGACTGAGAAAGCAGACAAATATTGTCTCCTGCAACCCGTTCCCTTAGTGCTAGAAGAACGAACGTCTCTCCACTTGCTCAGTTCTGAGAGATAAGTGTGTGTGAAAGCCGTACTTCACCTAGCTTGTTGGGAACACAAAGTTTCTTTTCAGTTGCAAATTCCTATCCATCCATATATATGCGGAGGTAGAAGCTCCAACTCTGTTTTACAGTGAAAACTGCAGGAACGTGAAACCGGCACTAGGAAACAGACTGAGAAAGCAGAGAAAAAGTGTCTCCTGCAACCCGTTCCCTTGGTGCTTGATGAACGAACGTCTATCCACTTGCTCAGTTCTGAGAGATAAGTGTGTGTGAAAGCCGTCCTTCACCTAGCTTGTTGGGAACACAAAGTTTCTTTTCAGTTGCAAACTGCATTCCATAAATATATATGGGGAGGTACTAGCTCCAACTCGGTTTGACATTGAAAACTGCAGGAACTTCAAACAGGCACTAGGAATCAGACTGAGAAAGCAGAGAAAAACTGCCACCTGCAACCCGTTCCCTTGGTGCTAGATGAACGAACGTCTCTTCACTTGCTCAGTTCTGAGAGATAAGTGTGTGTGAAAGCCGTCCTTCACCTAGCTTGTTGGGAACACAAAGTTTCTTTTCAGTTGCAAACTCCATTCCATACATAAGTATGGGGAGGTACTAGCTCCAACTCGGTTTTACAGTGAAAACTGCAGGAACTTCAAACCGGCACTAGGAAACAGACTGAGAAAGCAGAGAAAAAGTGTCTCCTGCAACCCGTTCCCTTGGTGCTAGATGAACGAACGTCTCTCCACTTGCTCAGTTCTGAGAGATAAGTGTGTGTGAAAGCCGTCCTTCAAATAGCTTGTTGGGAACACAAAGTTTCTTTTCAGTTGCAAAATCCATTCCATACATATATATGGGGAGGTAGAAGCTCCAACTCGGTTTTACAGTGAAAATTGCAGGAACTTCAAATCGGCAATAGGAAACAGACTGAGAAAGCAGAGAAAATGTGACTCCTGCGAACCGTTCCCTTGGTGCTAGATGAACGAACGTCTCTCCACTTGCTCAGTTCTGAGAGATAAGTGTGTGTGAAAGCCGTCCTTCACCTAGCTTGATGGGAACACAAAGTTTCTTTTCAGTTGCAAACTCCACTCCATCCATATATATGGGGAGGTAGAAGCTCCAACTCGGTTTTACAGTGAAAACTGCAGGAACTTCAAACAGGCATTAGGAAACAGAATGAGAAAGCAGAGAAAATGTGTCTCCTGCAACTCGTTCCCTTGGTGCTAGATGAACGAACGTCTCTCCACTTGCTCAGTTCTGAGTGATAATTGTGTGTGAAAGCCGTCCTTCACGTATCTTGTTGGGAACACAAAATTTCTTTTCAGTTGCAAACTCCAATCCATCCATATATATGGGGAGGTAGAAGCTCCAACACTGTTTTACAGTGAAAACTGCAGGAAATTCAAACCGGCACTAGGAAACAGACTGAGAAAGCAGAGAAAAATTGTCTCCTGCAACTCGTTCCCTTGGTGCTAGATGAACGAAAGTCTCTCCACTTGCTCAGTTCTGAGAGATAAGTGTGTGTGAAAGCCGTCCTTCCCCTAGCTTGTTGGGAACACAAAGTTTCTTTTCACTTGCAAAATCCATTCCATACATATATATGGGGAGGTACTAGCTCCAACTCGGTTTTACAGTGAAAACTGCAGGAAAGTGAAACCGGCACTAGGAAACAGACTGAGAAAGCAGAGAAAAAGTGTCTCCTGCAACACGTTCCCTTGGTGCTAGATGAACGAACGTCTCTCCACTTGCTCAGTTCTGAGAGATAAGTGTGTGTGAAAGCCGTCCTTACCCTAGCTTGTTGGGAACACAAAGTTTCTTTTCAGTTGCAAAATCCATTCCATACATATATATGGGGAGGTACTAGCTCCAACTCGGTTTTACAGTGAAAACTGCAGGAACTTCAAACCGGCATTAGGAAACAGACTGAGAAAGCAGAGAAAAAGTGCCTCCTGCAACCCGTTCCATTGGTGCTAGATGAACGAACGTCTCACCACTTGCTCAGTTCTGAGAGATAACTGTGTGTGAAAGCCGTCCTTCACCTAGCTTGTTGGGAGCACAAAGTTTCTTTTCAGTTGCAAACACCATTCCATACATATATATGGGGAGGTACTAGCTCCCACTCTTTTTTACAGTGAAAACTGCAGGAACTTCAAACCGGCACTAGGAAACAGACTGAGAAAGCAGACAAATATTGTCTCCTGCTACCCGTTCCCTTAGTGCTAGATGAACGAACGTCTCTCCACTTGCTCAGTTTTGAGAGATAAGTGTGTGTGAAAGCCGTACTTCACCTAGCTTGTTGGGAACACAAAGTTACTTTTCAGTTGCAAACTCCTCTCCATCCATATATATGGGGAGGTAGAAGCTCCAACTCTGTTTTACAGTGAAAACTGCAGGAACGTGAAACCGGCACTAGGAAACAGACTGAGAAAGCAGAGAAAAAGTGTCTCCTGCAACCCGTTCCCTTGGTGCTTGATGAACGAACGTCTATCCACTTGCTCAGTTCTGAGAGATAAGTGTGTGTGAAAGCCGTCCTTCACCTAGCTTGTTGGGAACACAAAGTTTCTTTTCAGTTGCAAACTCCATTCCATAAATATATATGGGGAGGTACTAGCTCCAACTCGGTTTGACAGTGAAAACTGCAGGAACTTCAAACAGGCACTAGGAATCAGACTGAGAAAGCAGAGAAAAACTGCCACCTGCAACCCGTTCCCTTGGTGCTAGATGAACGAACGTCTCTCCACTTGCTGAGTTCTGAGAGATAAGTGTGTGTGAAAGCCGTCCTTACCCTAGCTTGTTGGGAACACAAAGTTTCTTTTCAGTTGCAAAATCCATTCCATACATATATATGGGGAGGTACTAGCTCCAACTCGGTTTTACAGTGAAAACTGCAGGAACTTCAAACCGGCATTAGGAAACAGACTGAGAAAGCAGAGAAAAAGTGCCTCCTGCAACCCGTTCCATTGGTGCTAGATGAACGAACGTCTCACCACTTGCTCAGTTCTGAGAGATAACTGTGTGTGAAAGCCGTCCTTCACCTAGCTTGTTGGGAGCACAAAGTTTCTTTTCAGTGGCAAATCCCATTCCATACATATATATGGGGAGGTACTAGCTCCCACTCTTTTTTACAGTGAAAACTGCAGGAACTTCAAACCGGCACTAGGAAACAGACTGAGAAAGCAGACAAATATTGTCTCCTGCAACCCGTTCCCTTAGTGCTAGATGAACGAACGTCTCTCCACTTGCTCAGTTCTGAGAGATAAGTGTGTGTGAAAGCCGTACTTCACATAACTTGTTGGGAACACAAAGTTTCTTTTCAGTTGCAAACTCCTCTCCATCCATATATATTTGGAGGTAGAAGCTCCAACTCTGTTTTACAGTGAAAACTGCAGGAACGTGAAACCGGCACTAGGAAACAGACTGAGAAAGCAGAGAAAAAGTGTCTCCTGCAACCCGTTCCCTTGGTGCTTGATGAACGAACGTCTATCCACTTGCTCAGTTCTGAGAGATAAGTGTGTGTGAAAGCCGTCCTTCACCTAGCTTGTTGGGAACACAAAGTTTCTTTTCAGTTGCAAACTCCATTCCATAAATATATATGGGGAGGTACTAGCTCCAACTCGGTTTGACAGTGAAAACTGCAGGAACTTCAAACAGGCACTAGGAATCAGACTGAGAAACAGAGAAAAACTGCCTCCTGCAACCCGTTCCCTTGGTGCTAGATGAACGAACGTCTCTTCACTTGCTCAGTTCTGAGAGATAAGT
This sequence comes from Camelus dromedarius, assembly GCF_036321535.1. Lineage (NCBI taxonomy): Eukaryota > Metazoa > Chordata > Mammalia > Artiodactyla > Camelidae > Camelus > Camelus dromedarius. The sequence goes on from NW_026989801.1 coordinate 4,854,338, forward strand.
GTGTGTGAAAGCCGTCCTTCAAATAGCTTGTTGGGAACACAAAGTTTCTTTTCAGTTGCAAAATCCATTCCATACATATATATGGGGAGGTAGAAGCTCCAACTCGGTTTTATAGTGAAAACTAAAGGAACTTCAAACCGGCACTAGGAAACAGACTGAGAAAGCAGAGAAAAAGTGACACCTGCAACCCGTTCCCTTGGTGCTAGATGAACGAACGTCTCTCCACTTGCTCAGTTCTGAGAGATAAGTGTGTGTGAAAGCCGTCCTTCACCTAGCTTGATGGGAACACATAGTTTCTTTTCAGTTGCAAACTCCACTCCATCCATATATATGGGGAGGTAGAAGCTCCAACTCGGTTTTACAGTGAAAACTGCAGGAACTTCAAAAAGGCACTAGGAAACAGACTGAGAAAGCAGAGAAAAAGTGTCTCCTGCAACCCGTTCCCTTGGTGCTAGATGAACGAACGTCTCTCCACTTGCTCAGTTCTGAGAGATAATTGTGTGTGAAAGCCGTCCTTCACGTATCTTGTTGGGAACACAAAATTTCTTTTCAGTTGCAAACTCCAATCCATCCATATATATGGGGAGGTAGAAGCTCCAACTCTGTTTTACAGTGAAAACTGCAGGAAATTCAAACCGGCACTAGGAAACAGACTGAGAAAACAGAGAAAAAGTGTCTCCTGCAAACCGTTCCCTTGGTGCTAGATGAACGAACGTCTCTCCACTTGCTGATTTCTGAGAGATAAGTGTGTGTGAAAGCCGTCCTTCACTTAGCTTGTTGGGAACACAAAGATTCTTTTCAGTTGCAAACTCCATTCCATACATATATATGGGGAAATACAAGCTCCAACTCGGATTGACAGTGAAAACTGCAGGAACTTCAAACCGGCACTAGGAAACAGACTGAGAAAGCAGAGAAATAGTGTATTCTGCAACCCGTTCCCATGGAGCTAGATGAACGAACGTCTCTCCACTTGCTCAGTTCTGAGAGATAAGTGTTTGAAAGCCGTACTTCACCTACCTTGTTGGGAACACAAAGTTTCTTTTCAGTTGCAAACTCCAATCCATACATATATAGGGGAGGTAGAAGCTCCAACACGGTTTTACAGTGAAAATTGCAGGAACTTCAAACCGGCACTAGGAAACAGACTGAGAAAGCAGAGAAAAATTGTCTCCTGCCACTCGTTCCCTTGGTGCTAGATGAACGAAAGTCTCTCCACTTGCTCAGTTCTGAGAGATAAGTGTGTGTGAAAGCCGTCCTTCCCCTAGCTTGTTGGGAACACAAAGTTCTTTTCAGTTGCAAAATCCATTCCATACATATATATGGGGAGGTACTAGCTCCAACTCGGTTTTACAGTGAAAACTGCAGGAAAGTGAAACCGGCACTAGGAAACAGACTGAGAAAGCAGAGAAAAAGTGTCTCCTGCAACACGTTCCCTTGGTGCTAGATGAACGAACGTCTCTCCACTTGCTCAGTTCTGAGAGATAAGTGTGTGTGAAAGCCGTCCTTACCCTAGCTTGTTGGGAACACAAAGTTTCTTTTCAGTTGCAAAATCCATTCCATACATATATATGGGGAGGTACTAGCTCCAACTCGGTTTTACAGTGAAAACTGCAGGAAAGTGAAACCGGCACTAGGAAACAGACTGAGAAAGCAGAGAAAAAGTGTCTCCTGCAACACGTTCCCTTGGTGCTAGATGAACGAACGTCTCTCCACTTGCTCAGTTCTGAGAGATAAGTGTGTGTGAAAGCCGTCCTTACCCTAGCTTGTTGGGAACACAAAGTTTCTTTTCAGTTGCAAAATCCATTCCATACATATATATGGGGAGATACTAGCTCCAACTCGGTTTTACAGTGAAAACTGCAGGAACTTCAAACCGGCATTAGGAAACAGACTGAGAAAGCAGAGAAAAAGTGCCTCCTGCAACCCGTTCCATTGGTGCTAGATGAACGAACGTCTCACCACTTGCTCAGTTCTGAGAGATAACTGTGTGTGAAAGCCGTCCTTCACCTAGCTTGTTGGGAGCACAAAGTTTCTTTTCAGTTGCAAACCCCATTCCATACATATATATGGGGAGGTACTAGCTCCCACTCTTTTTTACAGTGAAAACTGCAGGAAATTCAAACCGGCACTAGGAAACAGACTGAGAAAGCAGACAAATATTGTCTCCTGCTACCCGTTCCCTTAGTGCTAGATGAACGAACGTCTCTCCACTTGCTCAGTTCTGAGAGATAAGTGTGTGTGAAAGCCGTACTTCACCTAGCTTGTTGGGAACACAAAGTTTCTTTTCAGTTGCAAACTCCTCTCCATCCATATATATGGGGAGGTAGAAGCTCCAACTCTGTTTTACAGTGAAAACTGCAGGAACGTGAAACCGGCACTAGGAAACAGACTGAGAAAGCAGAGAAAAAGTGTCTCCTGCAACCCGTTCCCTTGGTGCTTGATGAACGAACGTCTATCCACTTGCTCAGTTCTGAGAGATAAGTGTGTGTGAAAGCCGTTCTTCACCTAGCTTGTTGGGAACACAAAGTTTCTTTTCAGTTGCAAACTCCTCTCCATCCATATATATGGGGAGGTAGAAGCTCCAACTCTGTTTTACAGTGAAAACTGCAGGAACGTGAAACCGGCACTAGGAATCAGAGTGAGAAAGCAGAGAAAAACTGCCACCTGCAACCCGTTCCCTTGGTGCTAGATGAACGAACGTCTCTTCACTTGCTCAGTTCTGAGAGATAAGTGTGTGTGAAAGCCGTCCTTCACCTAGCTTGTTGGGAACACAAAGTTTCTTTTCAGTTGCAAACTCCATTCCATACATAAATATGGGGAGGTACTAGCTCCAACTCGGTTTTACAGTGAAAACTGCAGGAACTTCAAACCGGCACTAGGAAACAGACTGAGAAAGCAGAGAAAAAGTGTCTCCTGCAACCCGTTCCCTTGGTGCTAGATGAACGAACGTCTCTCCACTTGCTCAGTTCTGAGAGATAAGTGTGTGTGAAAGCCGTCCTTCAAATAGCTTGTTGGGAACACAAAGTTTCTTTTCAGTTGCCAAATCCATTCCATACATATATATGGGGAGGTACTAGCTCCAACTCGGTTTTACAGTGAAAAATGCAGGAACTTCAAACCGGCACTAGGAAACAGACTGAGAAACCAGAGAAAAAGTGTCTCCTGCAACCCGTTCCCTTGGTGCTAGATGAAAGAACGTCTCTCCACTTGCTCACTTCTGAGAGATAAGTGTGTGTGAAAGCCGTGCTTCACCTAGCTTGTTGGGAACACAAAGTTTCTTTTCAGTTGCAAACTCCATTCCATACATATATATGGGGAGGTAGAAGCTCCAACTCGGTTTCACAGTGAAAACTGCAGGAACTTCAAACCGGCACTAGGAAACAGACTGAGAAAGCAGAGAAAAAGTGTCTCCTGCAACCCGTTCCCTTGGTGCTAGATGAACGAACGTCTCTCCACTTGCTCAGTTCTGAGAGATAAGTGTGTGTGAAAGCCGTCCTTCCCCTTGCTTGTTGGGAACACAAAGTTTCTTTTCAGTTGCAAACTCCATTCCATACATATATATGGGGAGGTAGAAGCTCCAACTCGGTTTTACAGTGAAAACTGCAGGAACTTCAAACCGGCACAAGAAATAGACTGAGAAAGCATAGAAAAAGTGTCTCCTGTAACCCGTTCCCTTGGTGCTAGATGAACGAACGTCTCTCCACTTGCTCAGTTCTGAGAGATAAGTGTGTGTGAAAGCCGTCCTTCACCTAGCTTGTTGGGAACACAAAGTTTCTTTTCAGTTGCAAACTCCATTCCATACATATATATGGGGAGGTACAAGCTCCAACTCGATTTTACAGTGAAAACTGCAGGAACATCAAACTGGCACTAGGAAACAGCCTGAGAAAGCAGAGAAAAAGTGTCTCCTGCAACCCGTTCCTTTGGTGCTAGATGAACGAACGTCTCTCCACTTGCTCAGTTCTGAGAGATAAGTGTGTGTGAAAGCCGTCCTTCACCTAGCTTGTTGGGAACACAAAGTTTCTTTTCAGTTGCAAACTCCATTCCATACATATATATGGGGAGGTAGAAGCTCCAACTCGGTTTTACAGTGAAAACTGCAGGAACTTCAAACCGGCACAAGAAATAGACTGAGAAAGCAGAGAAAAATTGTCCCCTGTAACCCGTTCCCTTGGTGCTAGATGAACGAACGTCTCTCCACTTGCTCAGTTCTGAGAGATAAGTGTGTGTGAAAGCCGTCCTTCACCTAGCTTGTTGGGAACACAAAGTTTATTTTCAGTTGCAAACTCCATTCCATACATATATATGGGGAGGTACAAGCTCCAACTCGGTTTTACAGTGAAAACTGCAGGAACATCAAACCGGCACTAGGAAACAGCCTAAGAAAGCAGAGAAAAAGTGTCTCCTGCAACCCGTTCCTTTGGTGCTAGATGAACGAACGTCTCTCCACTTGCTCAGTGATGAGAGATAAGTGTGTGTGAAAGCCGTCCTTCACCTAGCTTGTTGGGAACACAAAGTTTCTTTTCAGTTGCAAACTCCATTCCATACATATATATGGGGAGGTAGAAGCTCCAACTCGGTTTTACAGTGAAAACTGCAGGAACTTCAAACCGGCACTAGGAAACAGACTGAGAAAGCAGAGAAAAAGTGTCTCCTGCAACCCGTTCCCTTTGTGCTACATGAACGAACGTCTTTCCCCATGCTCAGTTCTGAGAGATAAGTGTGTGTGAAAGCCGTCCTTCCACTTGCTTGTTGGGAACACAAAGTTTCTTTTCAGTTGCAAACTCCATTCCATACATATATATGGGGAGGTTCTAGCTCCAACTCGATTTTACAGTGAAAACTGCAGGAACGTCAAACCGGCACTAGGAAACAGACTGAGAAAGCAAAGAAAAAGTGTATCCTGCAACCCGTTCCCTTGGTGCTAGATGAACGAACGACTCTCAACTTGCTAAGTTCCGAGAGATATGTGTGTGTGTAAGCCGTCCTTCACCTAGCTTGTTGGGAACACAAAGTTTCTTTTCAGTTGCAAACTCCATTCCATACATATATATGGGGAGGTACTAGCTCCAACTCGGTTTTACATGAAAACTGCAGGAACTTCAAACCGGCACTAGGAAACAGACTGAGAAAGCAGAAAAAAGTGTCTCCTGCAACCCGTTCCCTTGGTGCTAGATGAACGAACGTCTCTCCACTTGCTCAGTTCTGAGAGATAAGTGTGTGTGAAAGCCGTGTTTCACCTTGCTTTTTGGGAACACAAAGATTCTTTTCAGTTGCAAACTCCATTCCATACATATATATGGGGAGGTAGAAGCTCCAACTCGGTTTTACAGTGAAAACTGCAGGATCTTCAAACCGGCACTAGGAAACAGACTGAGAAAGCAGAGAAAAAGTGTCTCCTGCAACCCGTTCCCTTGGTGCTAGTTGAACGAACGTCTCTCCACTTGCTCAGTTCTGAGAGATAAGTGTGTGTGAAAGCCATCCTTCACCTAGCTTGTTGGGACACAAAGTTTCTTTTCAGTTGCAAACTCCATTCCATACATATATATGGGGAGGTAGAAGCTCCAACTCGGTTTTACAGTGAAAACTGCAGGAACTTCAAACCGGCACTAGGAAACAGACTGAGAAAGCAGAGAAAAAGTGTCTCCTTCAACCCGTTCCTTTGGTGCTAGATGAACGAACGTCTCTCCACTTGCTCAGTTCTGAGAGATAAGTGTGTGTGAAAGCCGACATTCACCTAGCTTGTTGGGAACACAAAGTTTCTTTTCAGTTGCAAACTCCATTCCATACATATATATGGGGAGGTAGAAGCTCCAACTCGGTTTTACAGTGAAAACTGCAGGAACTTCAAACCGGCACAAGAAATAGACTGAGAAAGCAGAGAAAAAGTGTCTCCTGTAACCCGTTCCCTTGGTGCTAGATGAACGAACGTCTCTCCACTTGCTCAGTTCTGAGAGATAAGTGTGTGTGAAAGCCGTCCTTCACCTAGCTTGTTGGGAACACAAAGTTTCTTTTCAGTTGCAAACTCCATTCCATACATATATATGGGGAGGTACAAGCTCCAACTAGGTTTTACAGTGAAAACTGCAGGAACATCAAACCGGCACTAGGAAACAGCCTGAGAAAGCAGAGAAAAAGTGTCTCCTGCAACCCGTTCCTTTGGTGCTAGATGAACGAACGTCTCTCCACTTGCTCAGTTCTGAGAGATAAGTGTGTGTGAAAGCCGTACTTCACCTAGCTTGTTGGGAACACAAAGTTTCTTTTCAGTTGCAAACTCCATTCCATACATATATATGGGGAGGTAGAAACTCCAACTCGGTTTTACAGTGAAAACTGCAGGAACTTCAAACCGGCACAAGAAATAGACTGAGAAAGCAGAGAAAAATTGTCTCCTGTAACCCGTTCACTTGGTGCTAGATGAACGAACGTCTCTCCACTTGCTCAGTTCTGAGAGATAAGTGTGTGTGAAAGCCGTCCTTCACCTAGCTTGTTGGGAACACAAAGTTTATTTTCAGTTGCAAACTCCATTCCATACATATATATGGGGAGGTACAAGCTCCAACTCGGTTTTACAGTGAAAACTGCAGGAACATCAAACCGGCACTAGGAAACAGCCTAAGAAAGCAGAGAAAAAGTGTCTCCTGCAACCCGTTCCTTTGGTGCTAGATGAACGAACGTCTCTCCACTTGCTCAGTGATGAGAGATAAGTGTGTGTGAAAGCCGTCCTTCACCTAGCTTGTTGGGAACACAAAGTTTCTTTTCAGTTGCAAACTCCATTCCATACATATATATGGGGAGGTAGAAGCTCCAACTCGGTTTTACAGTGAAAACTGCAGGAAATTCAAACCGGCACTAGGAAACAGACTGAGAAAGCAAAGAAAAAGTGTCTCCTGCAACCCGTTCCCTTGGTGCTAGATGAACGAACGTCTCTCCACTTGCTCAGTTCTGAGAGATAAGTGTGTGTGAAAGCCATCCTTCACCTAGCTTGTTGGGAACACAAAGTTTCTTTTCAGTTGCCAACTCCATTCCATACATATATATGGGGAGGTTGAAGCTCCAACTCGGTTTTACAGTGAAAACTGCAGGAACTTCAAACCGGCACAAGAAATAGACTGAGAAAGCAGAGAAAAAGTGTCTCCTGTAACCCGTTCCCTTGGTGCTAGATGAACGAACGTCTCTCCACTTGCTCAGTTCTGAGAGATAAGTGTGTGTGAAAGCCGTCCTTCACCTAGCTTGTTGGGAACACAAAGTTTCTTTTCAGTTGCAAACTCCATTCCATACATATATATGGGGAGGTACAAGCTCCAACTCGGTTTTACAGTGAAAACTGCAGGAACATCAAACCGGCACTAGGAAACAGCCTGAGAAAGCAGAGAAAAAGTGTCTCCTGCAACCCGTTCCTTTGGTGCTAGATGAACGAACGTCTCTCCACTTGCTCAGTTCTGAGAGATAAGTGTGTGTGAAAGCCGTCCTTCACCTAGCTTGTTGGGAACACAAAGTTTCTTTTCAGTTGCAAACTCCATTCCATACATATATATGGGGAGGTAGAAGCTCCAACTCGGTTTTACAGTGAAAACTGCAGGAACTTCAAACCGGCACAAGAAATAGACTGAGAAAGCAGAGAAAAATTGTCTCCTGTAACCCGTTCCCTTGGTGCTAGATGAACGAACGTCTCTCCACTTGCTCAGTTCTGAGAGATAAGTGTGTGTGAAAGCCGTCCTTCACCTAGCTTGTTGGGAACACAAAGTTTATTTTCAGTTGCAAACTCCATTCCATACATATATATGGGGAGGTACAAGCTCCAACTCGGTTTTACAGTGAAAACTGCAGGAACATCAAACCGGCACTAGGAAACAGCCTAAGAAAGCAGAGAAAAAGTGTCTCCTGCAACCCGTTCCTTTGGTGCTAGATGAACGAACGTCTCTCCACTTGCTCAGTGATGAGAGATAAGTGTGTGTGAAAGCCGTCCTTCACCTAGCTTGTTGGGAACACAAAGTTTCTTTTCAGTTGCAAACTCCATTCCATACATATATATGGGGAGGTAGAAGCTCCAACTCGGTTTTACAGTGAAAACTGCAGGAACTTCAAACCGGCACAAGAAATAGACTGAGAAAGCAGAGAAAAAGTGTCTCCTGTAACCCGTTCCCTTGGTGCTAGATGAACGAACGTCTCTCCACTTGCTCAGTTCTGAGAGATAAGTGTGTGTGAAAGCCGTCCTTCACCTAGCTTGTTGGGAACACAAAGTTTCTTTTCAGTTGCAAACTCCATTCCATACATATATATGGGGAGGTACAAGCTCCAACTCGGTTTTACAGTGAAAACTGCAGGAACATCAAACCGGCACTAGGAAACAGCCTGAGAAAGCAGAGAAAAAGTGTCTCCTGCAACCCGTTCCTTTGGTGCTAGATGAACGAACGTCTCTCCACTTGCTCAGTGATGAGAGATAAGTGTGTGTGAAAGCCGTCCTTCACCTAGCTTGTTGGGAACACAAAGTTTCTTTTCAGTTGCAAACTCCATTCCATACATATATATGGGGAGGTAGAAGCTCCAACTCGGTTTTACAGTGAAAACTGCAGGAACTTCAAACCGGCACAAGAAATAGACTGAGAAAGCAGAGAAAAAGTGTCTCCTGTAACCCGTTCCCTTGGTGCTAGATGAACGAACGTCTCTCCACTTGCTCAGTTCTGAGAGATAAGTGTGTGTGAAAGCCGTCCTTCACCTAGCTTGTTGGGAACACAAAGTTTCTTTTCAGTTGCAAACTCCATTCCATACATATATATGGGGAGGTACAAGCTCCAACTCGGTTTTACAGTGAAAACTGCAGGAACATCAAACCGGCACTAGGAAACAGCCTGAGAAAGCAGAGAAAAAGTGTCTCCTGCAACCCGTTCCTTTGGTGCTAGATGAACGAACGTCTCTCCACTTGCTCAGTGATGAGAGATAAGTGTGTGTGAAAGCCGTCCTTCACCTAGCTTGTTGGGAACACAAAGTTTCTTTTCAGTTGCAAACTCCATTCCATACATATATATGGGGAGGTAGAAGCTCCAACTCGGTTTTACAGTGAAAACTGCAGGAACTTCAAACCGGCACAAGAAATAGACTGAGAAAGCAGAGAAAAATTGTCTCCTGTAACCCGTTCCCTTGGTGCTAGATGAACGAACGTCTCTCCACTTGCTCAGTTCTGAGAGATAAGTGTGTGTGAAAGCCGTCCTTCACCTAGCTTGTTGGGAACACAAAGTTTATTTTCAGTTGCAAACTCCATTCCATACATATATATGGGGAGGTACAAGCTCCAACTCGGTTTTACAGTGAAAACTGCAGGAACATCAAACCGGCACTAGGAAACAGCCTAAGAAAGCAGAGAAAAAGTGTCTCCTGCAACCCGTTCCTTTGGTGCTAGATGAACGAACGTCTCTCCACTTGCTCAGTGATGAGAGATAAGTGTGTGTGAAAGCCGTCCTTCACCTAGCTTGTTGGGAACACAAAGTTTCTTTTCAGTTGCAAACTCCATTCCATACATATATATGGGGAGGTACAAGCTCCAACTCGGTTTTACAGTGAAAACTGCAGGAACATCAAACCGGCACTAGGAAACAGCCTGAGAAAGCAGAGAAAAAGTGTCTCCTGCAACCCGTTCCCTTGGTGCTAGATGAACGAACGTCTCTCCACTTGCTCAGTTCTGAGAGATAAGTGTGTGTGAAAGCCATCCTTCACCTAGCTTGTTGGGAACACAAAGTTTCTTTTCAGTTGCCAACTCCATTCCATACATATATATGGGGAGGTTGAAGCTCCAACTCGGTTTTACAGTGAAAACTGCAGGAACTTCAAACCGGCACAAGAAATAGACTGAGAAAGCAGAGAAAAAGTGTCTCCTGTAACCCGTTCCCTTGGTGCTAGATGAACGAACGTCTCTCCACTTGCTCAGTTCTGAGAGATAAGTGTGTGTGAAAGCCGTCCTTCACCTAGCTTGTTGGGAACACAAAGTTTCTTTTCAGTTGCAAACTCCATTCCATACATATATATGGGGAGGTACAAGCTCCAACTCGGTTTTACAGTGAAAACTGCAGGAACATCAAACCGGCACTAGGAAACAGCCTGAGAAAGCAGAGAAAAAGTGACTCCTGCAACCCGTTCCTTTGGTGCTAGATGAACGAACGTCTCTCCACTTGCTCAGTTCTGAGAGATAAGTGTGTGTGAAAGCCGTCCTTCACCTAGCTTGTTGGGAACACAAAGTTTCTTTTCAGTTGCAAACTCCATTCCATACATATATATGGGGAGGTAGAAGCTCCAACTCGGTTTTACAGTGAAAACTGCAGGAACTTCAAACCGGCACAAGAAATAGACTGAGAAAGCAGAGAAAAATTGTCTCCTGTAACCCGTTCCCTTGGTGCTAGATGAACGAACGTCTCTCCACTTGCTCAGTTCTGAGAGATAAGTGTGTGTGAAAGCCGTCCTTCACCTAGCTTGTTGGGAACACAAAGTTTCTTTTCAGTTGCAAACTCCATTCCATACATATATATGGGGAGGTAGAAGCTCCAACTCGGTTTTACAGTGAAAACTGCAGGAACTTCAAACCGGCACTAGGAAACAGACTGAGAATGCAGAGAAAAAGTGGCTCCTGCAACCCGTTCCTTTGGTGCTAGATGAACGAACGTCTCTCCACTTGCTCAGTTCTGAGAGATAAGTGTGTGTGAAAGCCGAACTTCACCTAGCTTGTTGGGAACACAAAGTTTCTTTTCAGTTGCAAACTCCATTCCATACATATATATGGAGAGGTAGAAGCTCCAACTCTGTTTTACAGTGAAAACTGCAGGAACTTCAAACCGGCACTAGGAAACAGACTGAGAAAGCACAGAAAAGTGTCTCCTGCCACCCGTTCCCTTGGTGCTAAATGAAAGAACGTCTCTCCACTTGCCCAGTTCCGAGAGATAAGTTTGTGTGTAAGCCGTCCTTCAACTCACTTGTTGGGAACACAAAGTTTCTTTTCAGTTGCAAACTCCATTCCATACATATATATTGGGAGGTACTAGCTCCAACTCGGTATTACAGTGAAAACTGCAGGAACTTCAAACCGGCACTAGGAAACAGACTGAGAAAGCAGAGAAAAAGTGTCTCCTGCCACCCGTTCCCTTGGTGCTAGATGAACGAACGTCTCTCCACTTGCTCAGTTCTGAGAGATAAGTGTGTGTGAAAGCCATCCTTCACCTAGCTTGTTGGGAACACAAAGTTTCTTTTCAGTTGCAAACTCCATTCCATACATATATATGGGGATGTAGAAGCTCCAACTCGGTTTTACAGTGAAAACTGCAGGAACTTCAAACCGGCACAAGAAATAGACTGAGAAAGCAGAGAAAAAGTGTCTCCTGTAACCCGTTCCCTTGGTGCTAGATGAACGAACGTCTCTCCACTTGCTCAGTTCTGAGAGATAAGTGTGTGTGAAAGCCGTCCTTCACCTAGCTTGTTGAGAACACAAAGTTTCTTTTCAGTTGCAAACTCCATTCCATACATATATATGGGGAGGTACAAGCTCCAACTCGGTTTTACAGTGAAAACTGCAGGAACTTCAAACCGGCACTAGGAAACAGACTGAGAAAGCAGAGAAAAAGTGTCTCCTGCAACCCGTTCCATTGGTGCTAGATGAACGAAAGTCTCTCCACTTGCTCAGTGATGAGAGATAAGTGTTTGTGAAAGCCGTCCTTCACCTAGCTTGTTGGGAACACAAAGTTTCTTTTCAGTTGCAAACTCCATTCCATACATATATATGGGGAGGTACAAGCTCCAACTCGGTTTTACAGTGAAAACTGCAGGAACTTCAAACCGGCACTAGGAAAAAGACTGAGAAAGCAGAGAAAAAGTGTCTCCTGCAACCCGTTCCCTTGGCGCTAGATGAACGAACGTCTCTCCACTTGCTCAGTTCTGAGAGATAAGTGTGTGTGAAAGCCGTCCTTCACCTAGCTTGTTGGGAACACAAAGTTTCTTTTCAGTTGCAAACTCCATTCCATACATATATATGGGGAGGTAGAAGCTCCAACCCTGTTTTACAGTGAAAACTGCAGGAACTTAAAACCGGCACTAGGAAACAGACTGAGAAAGCAGAGAAAAGTGTCTCCTGCAACCCGTTCCCTTGGTGCTAAATGAACGAACGTCTCTCCACTTGCCCAGTTCCGAGAGATAAGTGTGTGTGTAAGCCGTCCTTCAACTCACTTGTTGGGAACACAAAGTTTCTTTTCAGTTGCAAACTCCATTCCATACATATATATTGGGAGGTACTAGCTCCAACTCGGTATTACAGTGAAAACTGCAGGAACTTCAAACCGGCACTAGGAAACAGACTGAGAAAGCAGAGAAAAAGTGTCTCCTGCAACCCGTTCCTTTGGTGCTAGATGAACGAACATCTCTCCACTTGCTCAGTTCTGAGAGATAAGTGTGTGTGAAAGCCGTCCTTCACCTAGCTTGTTGGGAACACAAAGTTTCTTTTCAGTTGCAAACTCCATTCCATACATATATATGGGGAGGTAGAAGCTCCAACTCGGTTTTACACTGAAAACTGCAGGAACTTCAAACCGGCACTAGGAAACAGACTGAGAAAGCAGAGAAAAATTGTCTCCTGCAACCCGTTCCCTTGGTGCTAGATGAACGAAAGTCTCTCCACTTGCTCAGTTCCGAGAGATAAGTGTGTGTGTAAGCCGTCCTTCACCCAGCTTGTTGGGAACACAAAGTTTCTTTTCAGTTGCAAACTCCATTCCATAATTATATATGGGGAGGTACTAGCTCCAACTCGGTTTTACAGTGAAAACTGCAGGAACTTCAAACCGGCACTAGGAAACAGACTGAGAAAGCAGAGAAAAAGTGTCTCCTGCAACCCGTTCCCTTGGTGCTAGATGAACGAACGTCTCTCCACTTGCTCAGTTCCGAGAGATAAGTGTGTGTGTAAGCCGACCTTCACCTAGTTTGTTGGGAACACAAAGTTTCTTTTCAGTTGCAAACTCCATTCCATACATATATATGGGGAGGTAGAAGCTCCAACTCGGTTTTACAGTGAAAACTGCAGGAACGTCAAACCGGCACTAGGAAACAGACTGAGAAAGCAGAGAAAAAGTGTCTCCTGCAACCCGTTCCCTTGGTTCTAGATGAACGAACGTCTCTCAACTTGCTCAGTTCTGAGAGATAAGTGTGTGTGAAAGCCATCGTACATTTATCTTGTTGGGAACACAAAGTTTCTTTTCAGTTGCAAACTCCATTCCATACATATATATGATGAGGTACTAGCTCCAACTCGGTTTTACAGTGAAAACTGCAGGAACTTCAAACCGGCACTAGGAAACAGACTGAGAAAGCAGAGAAAAAGTGTCTCCTGCAACCCGTTCCCTTGGGGCTAGATGAACGAACGTCTCTCCACTTGCTCAGTTCTGAGAGATAAGTGTGTGTGAAAGCCGTCCTTCACCTAGCTTGTTGGGAACACAAAGTTTCTTTTCAGTTGCAAACTCCATTCCATACATATATATGGGGAGGTACAAGCTCCAACTCGGTTTTACAGTGAAAACTGCAGGAACATCAAACCGGCACTAGGAAACAGCCTGAGAAAGCAGAGAAAAAGTGTCTCCTGCAACCCGTTCCTTTGGTGCTAGATGAACGAACGTCTCTCCACTTGCTCAGTGATGAGAGATAAGTGTGTGTGAAAGCCGTCCTTCACCTAGCTTGTTGGGAACACAAAGTTTCTTTTCAGTTGCAAACTCCATTCCATACATATATATGGGGCGGTAGAAGCTCCAACTCGGTTTTACAGTGAAAACTGCAGGAACTTCAAACCGGCACTAGGAAACAGAATGAGAAAGCAGAGAAAAAGTGTCTCCTGCAACCCGTTCCCTTGGTGCTAGATGAACGAACGTCTCTCCACTTGCTCAGTTCTGAGAGATAAGTGTGTGTGAAAGCCATCCTTCACCTAGCTTGTTGGGAACACAAAGTTTCTTTTCAGTTGCAAACTGCATTCCATACATATATATGGGGAGGTAGAAGCTCCAACTCGGTTTTACAGTGAAAACTGCAGGAACTTCAAACCGGCACTAGGAAACAGCCTGAGAAAGCAGAGAAAAAGTGTCTCCTGCAACCCGTTCCTTTGGTGCTAGATGAACGAACGTCTCTCCACTTGCTCAGTGATGAGAGATAAGTGTGTGTGAAAGCCGTCCTTCACCTAGCTTGTTGGGAACACAAAGTTTCTTTTCAGTTGCAAACTCCATTCCATAAATATATATATGGGGAGGTAGAAGCTCCAACTCGGTTTTACAGTGAAAACTGCAGGAACTTCAAACCGGCACTAGGAAACAGACTGAGAAAGCAGAGAAAAAGTGTCTCCTGCAACCCGTTCCCTTGGTGCTAGATGAACGAACGTCTCTCCACTTGCTCAGTTCTGAGAGATAAGTGTGTGTGAAAGCCATCCTTCACCTAGCTTGTTGGGAACACAAAGTTTCTTTTCAGTTGCAAACTGCATTCCATACATATATATGGGGAGGTAGAAGCTCCAACTCGGTTTTACAGTGAAAACTGCAGGAACTTCAAACCGGCACTAGGAAACAGACTGAGAAAGCAGAGAAAAAGTGTCTCCTGCAACCCGTTCCTTTGGTGCTAGATGAACGAACGTCTCTCCACTTGCTCAGTTCTGAGAGATAAGTGTGTGTGAAAGCCGTCCTTCACCTAGCTTGTTGGGAACACAAAGTTTCTTTTCAGTTGCAAACTCCATTCCATACATATATATGGGGAGGTACAAGCTCCAACTCGGTTTTACAGTGAAAACTGCAGGAACATCAAACCGGCACTAGGAAACAGCCTGAGAAAGCAGAGAAAAAGTGTCTCCTGCAACCCGTTCCTTTGGTGCTAGATGAACGAACGTCTCTCCACTTGCTCAGTGATGAGAGATAAGTGTGTGTGAAAGCCGTCCTTCACCTAGCTTGTTGGGAACACAAAGTTTCTTTTCAGTTGCAAACTCCATTCCATACATATATATGGGGAGGTAGAAGCTCCAACTCGGTTTTACAGTGAAAACTGCAGGAACTTCAAACCGGCACTAGGAAACAGACTGAGAAAGCAGAGAAAAATTGTCTCCTGCAACCCGTTCCTTGGTGCTAGATGAACGAACGTCTCTCCACTTGCTCAGTTCTGAGAGATAAGTGTGTGTGAAAGCCATCCTTCACCTAGCTTGTTGGGAACACAAAGTTTCTTTTCAGTTGCAAACTCCATTCCATACATATATATGGGGAGGTAGAAGCTCCAACTCGGTTTTACAGTGAAAACTGCAGGAACTTCAAACCGGCACTAGGAAACAGAATGAGAAAGCAGAGAAAAAGTGTCTCCTGCAACCCGTTCCCTTGGTGCTAGATGAACGAACGTCTCTCCACTTGCTCAGTTCTGAGAGATAAGTGTGTGTGAAAGCCATCCTTCACCTAGCTTGTTGGGAACACAAAGTTTCTTTTCAGTTGCAAACTCCATTCCATACATATATATGGGGAGGTAGAAGCTCCAACTCGGTTTTACAGTGAAAACTGCAGGAACTTCAAACCGGCACTAGGAAACAGACTGAGAAAGCAGAGAAAAAGTGTCTCCTGCAACCCGTTCCTTTGGTGCTAGATGAACGAACGTCTCTCCACTTGCTCAGTTCTGAGAGATAAGTGTGTGTGAAAGCCGACCTTCACCTAGCTTGTTGGGAACACAAAGTTTCTTTTCAGTTGCAAACTCCATTCCATACATATATATGGAGAGGTAGAAGCTCCAACTCGGTTTTACAGTGAAAACTGCAGGAACTTCAAACCGGCACTAGGAAACAGACTGAGAAAGCAGAGAAAAGTGTCTCCTGCCACCCGTTCCCTTGGTGCTAAATGAAAGAACGTCTCTCCACTTGCCCAGTTCCGAGAGATAAGTGTGTGTGTAAGCCGTCCTTCAACTCACTTGTTGGGAACACAAAGTTTCTTTTCAGTTGCAAACTCCATTCCATACATATATATTGGGAGTTACTAGCTCCAACTCGATATTACAGTGAAAACTGCAGGAACTTCAAACCGGCACTAGGAAACAGACTGAGAAAGCAGAGAAAAAGTGTCTCCTGCCACCCGTTCCCTTGGTGCTAGATGAACGAACGTCTCTCCACTTGCTCAGTTCTGAGAGATAAGTGTGTGTGAAAGCCGTCCTTCACCTAGCTTGTTGGGAACACAAAGTTTCTTTTCAGTTGCAAACTCCATTCCATACATATATATGGGGAGGTAGAAGCTCCAACTCGGTTTTACAGTGAAAACTGCAGGAACTTCAAACCGGCACTAGGAAACAGACTGAGAAAGCAGAGAAAAAGTGTCTCTTGCAACCCGTTCCTTTGGTGCTAGATGAACGAAAGTCTCTCCACTTGCTCAGTGATGAGAGATAAGTGTGTGTGAAAGCCGTCCTTCACCTAGCTTGTTGGGAACACAAAGTTTCTTTTCAGTTGCAAACTCCATTCCATACATATATATGGGGAGGTAGAAGCTCCAACTCGGTTTTACAGTGAAAACTGCAGGAACTTCAAACCGGCACTAGGAAACAGACTGAGAAAGCAGAGAAAAAGTGTCTCCTGCAACCCGTTCCCTTGGTGCTAGGTGAACGAACGTCTCTCCACTTGCTCAGTTCTGAGAGATAAGTGTGGGTGAAAGCCGTCCTTCACCTAGCTTGTTGGGAACACAAAGTTTCTTTTCAGTTGCAAACTCCATTCCATACATATATATGGGGAGGTAGAAGTTCCAACTCTGTTTTACAGTGAAAACTGCAGGAACTTAAAACCGGCACTAGGAAACAGACTGAGAAAGCAGAGAAAAGTGTCTCCTGCAACCCGTTCCCTTGGTGCTAAATGAACGAACGTCTCTCCACTTGCCCAGTTCCGAGAGATAAGTGTGTGTGTAAGCCGTCCTTCAACTCACTTGTTGGGAACACAAAGTTTCTTTTCAGTTGCAAACTCCATTCCATACATATATATTGGGAGGTACTAGCTCCAACTCGGTATTACAGTGAAAACTGCAGGAACTTCAAACCGGCACTAGGAAACAGACTGAGAAAGCAGAGAAAAAGTGTCTCCTGCAACCCGTTCCTTTGGTGCTAGATGAACGAACATCTCTCCACTTGCTCAGTTCTGAGAGATTAGTGTGTGTGAAAGCCGTCCTTCACCTAGCTTGATGGGAACACAAAGTTTCTTTTCAGTTGCAAACTCCACTCCATCCATATATATGGGGAGGTAGAAGCTCCAACTCGGTTTTACAGTGAAAACTGCAGGAACTTCAAACAGGCACTAGGAAACAGACTGAGAAATCAGAGAAAATGTGTCTCCTGCAACACGTTCCCTTGGTGCTAGATGAACGAACGTCTCTCCACTTGCTCAGTTCTGAGTGATAATTGTGTGTGAAAGCCGTCCTTCACGTATCTTGTTGGGAACACAAAATTTCTTTTCAGTTGCAAACTCCAATCCATCCATATATATGGGGAGGTAGAAGCTCCAACTCTGTTTTACAGTGAAAACTGCAGGAAATTCAAACCGGCACTAGGAAACAGACTGAGAAAACAGAGAAAAAGTGTCTCCTGCAAACCGTTCCCTTGGTGCTAGATGAACGAACGTCTCTCCACTTGCTCATTTCTGAGAGATAAGTGTGTGTGAAAGCCGTCCTTCACTTAGCTTTTTGGGAACACAAAGATTCTTTTCAGTTGCAAACTCCATTCCATACATATATATGGGGAAATACAAGCTCCAACTCGGATTGACAGTGAAAACTGCAGGAACTTCAAACCGGCACTAGGAAACAGACTGAGAAAGCAGAGAAAAAGTGTATCCTGCAACCCGTTCCCTTGGAGCTAGATGAACGAACGTCTCTCCACTTGCTCAGTTCTGAGAGATAAGTGTTTGAAAGCCGTACTTCACCTACCTTGTTGGGAACACAAAGTTCCTTTTCAGTTGCAAACTCCAATCCATACATATATAGGGGAGGTAGAAGCTCCAACTCGGTTTTACAGTGAAAATTGCAGGAACTTCAAACCGGCACTAGGAAACAGACTGAGAAAGCAGAGAAAAATTTACTCCTGCAACTCGTTCCCTTGGTGCTAGATGAACGAACGTCTCTCCACTTGCTCAGTTCTGAGAGATAAGTGTGTGTGAAAGCCGTCCTTCCCCTAGCTTGTTGGGAACACAAAGTTTCTTTTCAGTTGCCAAATCCATTCCATACATATATATGGGGAGGTACTAGCTCCAACTCGGTTTTACAGTGAAAAATGCAGGAACTTCAAACCGGCACTAGGAAACAGACTGAGAAACCAGAGAAAAAGTGTCTCCTGCAACCCTTTCCCTTGGTGCTAGATGAAAGAACGTCTCTCCACTTGCTCACTTCTGAGAGATAAGTGTGTGTGAAAGCCGTGCTTCACCTAGCTTGTTGGGAACACAAAGTTTCTTTTCAGTTGCAAACTCCAATCCATACATATATATGGGGAGGTAGAAGCTCCAACTCGGTTTCACAGTGAAAACTGCAGGAACTTCAAACCGGCACTAGGAAACAGACTGAGAAAGCAGAGAAAAAGTGTCTCCTGCAACCCGTTCCCTTGGTGCTAGATGAACGAACGTCTCTCCACTTGCTCAGTTCTGAGAGATAAGTGTGTGTGAAAGCCGTCCTTCCCCTTGCTTGTTGGGAACACAAAGTTTCTTTTCAGTTGCAAACTCCATTCCATACATATATATGGGGAGGTACTAGCTCCAACTCGGTTTTACAGTGAAAACTGCAGGAACTTCAAACCGGCACTAGGAAACAGACTGTGAAAGCAGAGAAAAAGTGTCTCCTGCAACCCGTTCCCTTGGTGCTAGATGAACGAACCTCTCTCCACTTGCTCAGTTCTGAGATATAAGTGTGTGTGAAAGCCGTCCTTCCACTTGCTTGTTGGGAACACAAAGTTTCTTTTCAGTTGCAAACTCCATTCCATACATATATATGGGGAGGTTCTAGCTCCAACTCGATTTTACAGTGAAAACTGCAGGAACGTCAAACCGGCACCAGGAAACAGACTGAGAAAGCAAAGAAAAAGTGTCTCCTGCAACCCGTTCCCTTGGTGCTAGATGAACGAACGACTCTCAACTTGCTAAGTTCCGAGAGATATGTGTGTGTGTAAGCCGTCCTTCACCTAGCTTGTTGGGAACACAAAGTTTCTTTTCAGTTGCAAACTCCATTCCATACATATATATGGGGAGGTACTAGCTCCAACTCGGTTTTACATGAAAACTGCAGGAACTTCAAACCGGCACTAGGAAACAGACTGAGAAAGCAGAAAAAAGTGTCACCTGCAACCCGTTCCCTTGGTGCTAGATGAACGAACGTCTCTCCACTTGCTCAGTTCTGAGAGATAAGTGTGTGTGAAAGCCGTGTTTCACCTTGCTTGTTGGGAACACAAAGATTCTTTTCAGTTGCAAACTCCATTCCATACATATATATGGGGAGGTAGAAGCTCCAACTCGGTTTTACAGTGAAAACTGCAGGAACTTCAAACCGGCACTAGGAAACAGACTGAGAAAGCAGAGAAAAAGTGTCTCCTGCAACCCGTTCCCTTGGTGCTAGATGAACGAACGTCTCTCCACTTGCTCAGTTCTGAGAGATAAGTGTGTGTGAAAGCCATCCTTCACCTAGCTTGTTGGGAACACAAAGTTTCTTTTCAGTTGCAAACTCCATTCCATACATATATATGGGGAGGTAGAAGCTCCAACTCGGTTTTACAGTGAAAACTGCAGGAACTTCAAACCGGCACTAGGAAACAGACTGAGAAAGCAGAGAAAAACTGTCTCCTGCAACCCGTTCCTTTGGTGCTAGATGAACGAACGTCTCTCCACTTGCTCAGTTCTGAGAGATAAGTGTGTGTGAAAGCCGACCTTCACCTAGCTTGTTGGGAACACAAAGTTTCTTTTCAGTTGCAAACTCCATTCCATACATATATATGGGGAGGTAGAAGCTCCAACTCGGTTTTACAGTGAAAACTACAGGAACTTCAAACCGGCACAAGAAATAGACTGAGAAAGCAGAGAAAAAGTGTCTCCTGTAACCCGTTCCCTTGGTGCTAGATGAACGAACGTCTCTCCACTTGCTCAGTTCTGAGAGATAAGTGTGTGTGAAAGCCGTCCTTCACCTAGCTTGTTGGGAACACAAAGTTTCTTTTCAGTTGCAAACTCCATTCCATACATATATATGGGGAGGAGAAGCTCCAACTCGGTTTTACAGTGAAAACTGCAGGAACTTCAAACCGGCACAAGAAATAGACTGAGAAAGCAGAGAAAAATTGTCTCCTGTAACCCGTTCCCTTGGTGCTAGATGAACGAACGTCTCTCCACTTGCTCAGTTCTGAGAGATAAGTGTGTGTGAAAGCCGTCCTTCACCTAGCTTGTTGGGAACACAAAGTTTATTTTCAGTTGCAAACTCCATTCCATAAATATATATGGGGAGGTACAAGCTCCAACTCGGTTTTACAGTGAAAACTGCAGGAACATCAAACCGGCACTAGGAAACAGCCTAAGAAAGCAGAGAAAAAGTGTCTCCTGCAACCCGTTCCTTTGGTGCTAGATGAACGAACGTCTCTCCACTTGCTCAGTGATGAGAGATAAGTGTGTGTGAAAGCCGTCCTTCACCTAGCTTGTTGGGAACACAAAGTTTCTTTTCAGTTGCAAACTCCATTCCATACATATATATGGGGTGGTAGAAGCTCCAACTCGGTTTTACAGTGGAAACTGCAGGAACTTCAAACCGGCACTAGGAAACAGACTGAGAAAGCAGAGAAAAAGTGTCTCCTGCAAACCGTTCCCTTGGTGCTAGATGAACGAACGTCTCTCCACTTGCTCAGTTCTGAGAGATAAGTGTGTGTGAAAGCCATCCTTCACCTAGCTTGTTGGGAACACAAAGTTTCTTTTCAGTTGCAAACTCCATTCCATACATATATATGGGGAGGTAGAAGCTCCAACTCGGTTTTACAGTGAAAACTGCAGGAACTTCAAACCGGCACTAGGAAACAGACTGAGAAAGCAGAGAAAAAGTGTCTCCTGCAACCCGTTCCTTTGGTGCTAAATGAACGAACGTCTCTCCACTTGCTCAGTTCTGAGAGATAAGTGTGTGTGAAAGCCGACCTTCACCTAGCTTGTTGGGAACACAAAGTTTCTTTTCAGTTGCAAACTCCATTCCATACATATATATGGGGAGGTAGAAGCTCCATCTCGGTTTTACAGTGAAAACTGCAGGAACTTCAAACCGGCACAAGAAATAGACTGAGAAAGCAGAGAAAAAGTGTCTCCTGTAACCCGTTCCCTTGGTGCTAGATGAACGAACGTCTCTCCACTTGCTCAGTTCTGAGAGATAAGTGTGTGTGAAAGCCGTCCTTCACCTAGCTTGTTGGGAACACAAAGTTTCTTTTCAGTTGCAAACTCCATTCCATACATATATATGGGGAGGTACAAGCTCCAACTCGGTTTTACAGTGAAAACTGCAGGAACATCAAACCGGCACTAGGAAACAGCCTGAGAAAGCAGAGAAAAAGTGTCTCCTGCAACCCGTTCCTTTGGTGCTAGATGAACGAACGTCTCTCCACTTGCTCAGTGATGAGAGATAAGTGTGTGTGAAAGCCGTCCTTCACCTAGCTTGTTGGGAACACAAAGTTTCTTTTCAGTTGCAAACTCCATTCCATACATATATATGGGGAGGTAGAAGCTCCAAATCGGTTTTACAGTGAAAACTGCAGGAACTTCAAACCGGCACTAGGAAACAGACTGAGAAAGCAGAGAAAAAGTGTCTCCTGCAACCCGTTCCCTTGGTGCTAGATGAACGAACGTCTCTCCACTTGCTCAGTTCTGAGAGATAAGTGTGTGTGAAAGCCATCCTTCACCTAGCTTGTTGGGAACACAAAGTTTCTTTTCAGTTGCAAACTCCATTCCATACATATATATGGGGAGGTAGAAGCTCCAACTCGGTTTTACAGTGAAAACTGCAGGAACTTCAAACCGGCACTAGGAAACAGACTGAGAAAGCAGAGAAAAAGTGTCTCCTGCAACCCGTTCCTTTGGTGCTAGATGAACGAACGTCTCTCCACTTGCTCAGTGATGAGAGATAAGTGTGTGTGAAAGCCGTCCTTCACCTAGCTTGTTGGGAACACAAAGTTTCTTTTCAGTTGCAAACTCCATTCCATACATATATATGGGGAGGTACAAGCTCCAACTCGGTTTTACAGTGAAAACTGCAGGAACTTCAAACCGGCACTAGGAAACAGACTGAGAAAGCAGAGAAAAAGTGTCTCCTGCAACCCGTTCCCTTGGTGCTAGATGAACGAACGTCTCTCCACTTGCTCAGTGATGAGAGATAAGTGTGTGTGAAAGCCGTCCTTCACCTAGCTTGTTGGGAACACAAAGTTTCTTTTCAGTTGCAAACTCCATTCCATACATATATAAGGGGAGGTAGAAGCTCCAACTCGGTTTTACAGTGAAAACTGCAGGAACTTCAAACCGGCACTAGGAAACAGACTGAGAAAGCAGAGAAAAAGTGTCTCCTGCAACCCGTTCCCTTGGTGCTAGATGAACGAACGTCTCTCCACTTGCTCAGTTCTGAGAGATAAGTGTGTGTGAAAGCCGTCCTTCACCTAGCTTGTTGGGAACATAAAGTTTCTTTTCAGTTGCAAACTCCATTCCATACATATATATGGGGAGGTAGAAGCTCCAACTCTGTTTTACAGTGAAAACTGCAGGAACTTAAAACCGGCACTAGGAAACAGACTGAGAAAGCAGAGAAAAGTGTCTCCTGCAACCCGTTCCCTTGGTGCTAAATGAACGAACGTCTCTCCACTTGCCCAGTTCTGAGAGATAAGTGTGTGTGTAAGCCGTCCTTCAACTCACTTGTTGGGAACACAAAGTTTCTTTTCAGTTGCAAACTCCATTCCATACATATATATGGGGAGGTAGAAGCTCCAACTCGGTTTCACAGTGAAAACTGCAGGAACTTCAAACCGGCACTAGGAAACAGACTGAGAAAGCAGAGAAAAAGTGTCTCCTGCAACCCGTTCCTTTGGTGCTAGATGAACGAACATCTCTCCACTTGCTCAGTTCTGAGAGATAAGTGTGTGTGAAAGCCGTCCTTCACCTAGCTTGTTGGGAACACAAAGTTTCTTTTCAGTTGCAAACTCCATTCCATACATATATATGGGGAGGTAGAAGCTACAACTCGGTTTTACACTGAAAACTGCAGGAACTTCAAACCGGCACTAGGAAACAGACTGAGAAAGCAGAGAATAAGTGTCTCCTGCAACCCGTTCCCTTGGTGCTAGATGAACGAACGTCTCTCCACTTGCTCAGTTCCGAGAGATAATTGTGTGTGTAAGCCGTCCTTCACCTAGCTTGTTGGGAACACAAAGTTTCTTTTCAGTTGCAAACTCCATTCCATACATATATATGGGGAGGTACTAGCTCCAACTCGGTTTTACAGTGAAAACTGCAGGAACTTCAAACCGGCACTAGGAAACAGACTGAGAAAGCAGAGAAAAAGTGTCTCCTGCAACCCGTTCCCTTGGTGCTAGATGAACGAACGTCTCTCCACTTGCTCAGTTCCGAGAGATAAGTGTGTGTGTAAGCCGTCCTTGACCTAGTTTGTTGGGAAGACAAAGTTTCTTTTCAGTTGCAAACTCCATTCCATACATATATATGGGGAGGTAGAAGCTCCAACTCGGTTTTACACTGAAAACTGCAGGAACGTCAAACCGGCACTAGGAAACAGACTGAGAAAGCAGAGAAAAAGTTTCTCCTGCAACCCGTTCCCTTGGTTCTAGATGAACGGACGTCTCTCAACTTGCTCAGTTCTGAGAGATAAGTGTGTGTGAAAGCCATCGTACATTTAGCTTGTTGGGAACACAAAGTTTCTTTTCAGTTGCAAACTCCATTCCATACATATATATGGGGAGGTACTAGCTCCAACTCGGTTTTACAGTGAAAACTGCAGGAACTTCAAACCGGCACTAGGAAACAGACTGAGAAAGCACAGAAAAAGTGTCTCCTGCAACCCGTTCCCTTGGGGCTAGATGAACGAACGTCTCTCCACTTGCTCAGTTCTGAGAGATAAGTGTGTGTGAAAGCCGTCCTTCACCTAGCTTGTTGGGAACACAAAGTTTCTTTTCAGTTGCAAACTCCATTCCATACATATATATGGGGAGGTACAAGCTACAACTCGGTTTTACAGTGAAAACTGCAGGAACATCAAACCGGCACTAGGAAACAGCCTGAGAAAGCAGAGAAAAAGTGTCTCCTGCAACCCGTTCCTTTGGTGCTAGATGAAAGAACGTCTCTCCACTTGCTCAGTGATGAGAGATAAGTGTGTGTGAAAGCCGTCCTTCACCTAGCTTGTTGGGAACACAAAGTTTCTTTTCAGTTGCAAACTCCATTCCATACATATATATGGGGAGGTAGAAGCTCCAACTCGGTTTTACAGTGAAAACTGCAGGAACTTCAAACCGGCACTAGGAAACAGACTGAGAAAGCAGAGAAAAAGTGTCTCCTGCAACCCGTTCCCTTGGTGCTAGATGAACGAACGTCTCTCCACTTGCTCAGTTCTGAGAGATAAGTGTGTGTGAAAGCCATCCTTCACCTAGCTTGTTGGGAACACAAAGTTTCTTTTCAGTTGCAAACTCCATTCCATACATATATATGGGGAGGTAGAAGCTCCAACTCGATTTTACAGTGAAAACTGCAGGAACTTCAAACCGGCACTAGGAAACAGACTGAGAAAGCAGAGAAAAAGTGTCTCCTGCAACCCGTTCCTTTGGTGCTAGATGAACGAACGTCTCTCCACTTGCTCAGTGATGAGAGATAAGTGTGTGTGAAAGCCGTCCTTCACCTAGCTTGTTGGGAACACAAAGTTTCTTTTCAGTTGCAAACTCCATTCCATACATATATATGGGGAGGTAGAAGCTCCAACTCGGTTTTACACTGAAAACTGCAGGAACTTCAAACCAGCACTAGGAAACAGACTGAGAAAGCAGAGAAAAATTGTCTCCTGCAACCCGTTCCCTTGGTGCTAGATGAACGAACGTCTCTCCACTTGCTCAGTTCCGAGAGATATGTGTGTGTGTAAGCCGTCCTTCACCTAGCTTGTTGGGAACACAAAGTTTCTTTTCAGTTGCAAACTCCATTCCATAATTATATATGGGGAGGTACTAGCTCCAACTCGGTTTTACAGTGAAAACTGCAGGAACTTCAAACCGGCACTAGGAAACAGACTGAGAAAGCAGAGAAAAAGTGTCTCCTGCAACCCGTTCCCTTGGTGCTAGATGAACGAACGTCTCTCCACTTGCTCAGTTCCGAGAGATAAGTGTGTGTGTAAGCCGTCCTTCACCTAGTTTGTTGGGAACACAAAGTTTCTTTTCAGTTGCAAACTCCATTCCATACATATATATGGGGAGGTAGAAGCTCCAACTCGGTTTTACACTGAAAACTGCAGGAACGTCAAACCGGCACTAGGAAACAGACTGAGAAAGCAGAGAAAAAGTGTCTCCTGCAACCCGTTCCCTTGGTTCTAGATGAACGAACGTCTCTCAACTTGCTCAGTTCTGAGAGATAAGTGTGTGTGAAAGCCATCGTACATTTAGCTTGTTGGGAACACAAAGTTTCTTTTCAGTTGCAAACTCCATTCCATACATATATATGGGGAGGTACTAGCTCCAACTCGGTTTTACAGTGAAAACTGCAGGAACTTCACACCGGCACTAGGAAACAGACTGAGAAAGCAGAGAAAAAGTGTCTCCTGCAACCCGTTCCCTTGGGGCTAGATGAACGAACGTCTCTCCACTTGCTCAGTTCTGAGAGATAAGTGTGTGTGAAAGCCGTCCTTCAACTAGCTTGTTGGGAACACAAAGTTTCTTTTCAATTGCAAACTCCATTCCATACATATATATGGGGAGGTACTAGCTCCAACTGGGTTTGACAGTGAAAACTGCAGGAACTTCAAACCGGCACTAGGAAACAGACTGAGAAAGCAGAGAAAAAGTGTCTCCTGCATCCCGTCCCCTTGGTGCTAGATGAACGAACGTCTCTCCTCTTGCTCAGTTCTGAGACATAAGTGTGTGTGAAAGCCGTCCTTCACCTAGCTTGTTGGGAACACAAAGTTTCTTTTCAGTTGCAAACTCCATTCCATACATATATATGGGTAGGTAGAAGCTCCAACTCGGTTTTACACTGAAAACTGCAGGAACTTCAAACCGGCACTAGGGAACAGACTGAGAAAGCAGAGAAAATGTGTCTCCTGCAACCCGTTCCCTTGGTGCTAGATGAACGAACGTCTCTCCACTTGCTCAGTTCTGAGAGATAAGTGTGTGTGAAAGCCATCCTTCACCTAGCTTGTTGGGAACACAAAGTTTCTTTTCAGTTGCAAACTCCACTCCATCCATATATATGGGGAGGTAGAAGCTCCAACTCTCTTTTACAGTGAAAACTGCAGGAACTTCAAAACGGCACTAGGAAACAGACTGAGAAAGCAGAGAAAAAGTGTCTCCTGCAACCCGTTCCCTTGGTGCTAGATGAACGAACGTCTCTCCACTTGCTCAGTTCTGAGAGATAAGTGTGTGTGAAAGCCGTCCTTCACCTAGCTTGTTGGGAACACAAAGTTTCTTTTCAGTTGCAAACTCCATTCCATACATATATATGGGGAGGTAGAAGCTCCAACACGGTTTTACACTGAAAACTGCAGGAACTTCAAACCGGCACTAGGAAACAGACTGAGAAAGCAGAGAAAAAGTGTCTCCTGCAACCCGTTCCCTTGGTGCTAGATGAACGAACGTCTCTCCACTTGCTCAGTTCTGAGAGATAAGTGGGTGTGAAAGCCGTCCTTCACCTAGCTTGTTGGGAACACAAAGTTTCTTTTCAGTTGCAAACTCCATTCCATACATATATATGGGGAGGTAGAAGCTCCAACTCGGTTTTACAGTGAAAACTGCAGGAACTTCAAACCGGCACTAGGAAACAGACTGAGAAAGCAGAGAAAAAGTGTCTCCTGCAACCCGTTCCCTTGGTGCTAGATGAACGAACGTCTCTCCACTTGCTCAGTTCTGAGAGATAAGTGTGTGTGAAAGCCGTCCTTCACCTAGCTTGTTGGGAACATAAAGTTTCTTTTCAGTTGCAAACTCCATTCCATACATATATATGGGGAGGTAGAAGCTCCAACTCTGTTTTACAGTGAAAACTGCAGGAACTTAAAACCGGCACTAGGAAACAGACTGAGAAAGCAGAGAAAAGTGTCTCCTGCAACCCGTTCCCTTGGTGCTAAATGAACGAACGTCTCTCCACTTGCCCAGTTCTGAGAGATAAGTGTGTGTGTAAGCCGTCCTTCAACTCACTTGTTGGGAACACAAAGTTTCTTTTCAGTTGCAAACTCCATTCCATACATATATATGGGGAGGTAGAAGCTCCAACTCGGTTTCACAGTGAAAACTGCAGGAACTTCAAACCGGCACTAGGAAACAGACTGAGAAAGCAGAGAAAAAGTGTCTCCTGCAACCCGTTCCTTTGGTGCTAGATGAACGAACATCTCTCCACTTGCTCAGTTCTGAGAGATAAGTGTGTGTGAAAGCCGTCCTTCACCTAGCTTGTTGGGAACACAAAGTTTCTTTTCAGTTGCAAACTCCATTCCATACATATATATGGGGAGGTAGAAGCTACAACTCGGTTTTACACTGAAAACTGCAGGAACTTCAAACCGGCACTAGGAAACAGACTGAGAAAGCAGAGAAAAGTGTCTCCTGCAACCCGTTCCCTTGGTGCTAGATGAACGAACGTCTCTCCACTTGCTCAGTTCCGAGAGATAATTGTGTGTGTAAGCCGTCCTTCACCTAGCTTGTTGGGAACACAAAGTTTCTTTTCAGTTGCAAACTCCATTCCATACATATATATGGGGAGGTACTAGCTCCAACTCGGTTTTACAGTGAAAACTGCAGGAACTTCAAACCGGCACTAGGAAACAGACTGAGAAAGCAGAGAAAAAGTGTCTCCTGCAACCCGTTCCCTTGGTGCTAGATGAACGAACGTCTCTCCACTTGCTCAGTTCCGAGAGATAAGTGTGTGTGTAAGCCGTCCTTGACCTAGTTTGTTGGGAAGACAAAGTTTCTTTTCAGTTGCAAACTCCATTCCATACATATATATGGGGAGGTAGAAGCTCCAACTCGGTTTTACACTGAAAACTGCAGGAACGTCAAACCGGCACTAGGAAACAGACTGAGAAAGCAGAGAAAAAGTTTCTCCTGCAACCCGTTCCCTTGGTTCTAGATGAACGGACGTCTCTCAACTTGCTCAGTTCTGAGAGATAAGTGTGTGTGAAAGCCATCGTACATTTAGCTTGTTGGGAACACAAAGTTTCTTTTCAGTTGCAAACTCCATTCCATACATATATATGGGGAGGTACTAGCTCCAACTCGGTTTTACAGTGAAAACTGCAGGAACTTCAAACCGGCACTAGGAAACAGACTGAGAAAGCAGAGAAAAAGTGTCTCCTGCAACCCGTTCCCTTGGGGCTAGATGAACGAACGTCTCTCCACTTGCTCAGTTCTGAGAGATAAGTGTGTGTGAAAGCCGTCCTTCACCTAGCTTGTTGGGAACACAAAGTTTCTTTTCAGTTGCAAACTCCATTCCATACATATATATGGGGAGGTAGAAGCTCCAACTCGGTTTTACAGTGAAAACTGCAGGAACTTCAAACCGGCACTAGGAAACAGACTGAGAAAGCAGAGAAAAAGTGTCTCCTGCAACCCGTTCCCTTGGTGCTAGATGAACGAACGTCTCTCCACTTGCTCAGTTCTGAGAGATAAGTGTGTGTGAAAGCCATCCTTCACCTAGCTTGTTGGGAACACAAAGTTTCTTTTCAGTTGCAAACTCCATTCCATACATATATATGGGGAGGTAGAAGCTCCAACTCGATTTTACAGTGAAAACTGCAGGAACTTCAAACCGGCACTAGGAAACAGACTGAGAAAGCAGAGAAAAAGTGTCTCCTGCAACCCGTTCCTTTGGTGCTAGATGAACGAACGTCTCTCCACTTGCTCAGTGATGAGAGATAAGTGTGTGTGAAAGCCGTCCTTCACCTAGCTTGTTGGGAACACAAAGTTTCTTTTCAGTTGCAAACTCCATTCCATACATATATATGGGGAGGTAGAAGCTCCAACTCGGTTTTACACTGAAAACTGCAGGAACTTCAAACCAGCACTAGGAAACAGACTGAGAAAGCAGAGAAAAATTGTCTCCTGCAACCCGTTCCCTTGGTGCTAGATGAACGAACGTCTCTCCACTTGCTCAGTTCCGAGAGATATGTGTGTGTGTAAGCCGTCCTTCACCTAGCTTGTTGGGAACACAAAGTTTCTTTTCAGTTGCAAACTCCATTCCATACATATATATGGGGAGGTACTAGCTCCAACTCGGTTTTACAGTGAAAACTGCAGGAACTTCACACCGGCACTAGGAAACAGACTGAGAAAGCAGAGAAAAAGTGTCTCCTGCAACCCGTTCCCTTGGGGCTAGATGAACGAACGTCTCTCCACTTGCTCAGTTCTGAGAGATAAGTGTGTGTGAAAGCCGTCCTTCAACTAGCTTGTTGGGAACACAAAGTTTCTTTTCAATTGCAAACTCCATTCCATACATATATATGGGGAGGTACTAGCTCCAACTGGGTTTGACAGTGAAAACTGCAGGAACTTCAAACCGGCACTAGGAAACAGACTGAGAAAGCAGAGAAAAAGTGTCTCCTGCATCCCGTCCCCTTGGTGCTAGATGAACGAACGTCTCTCCTCTTGCTCAGTTCTGAGACATAAGTGTGTGTGAAAGCCGTCCTTCACCTAGCTTGTTGGGAACACAAAGTTTCTTTTCAGTTGCAAACTCCATTCCATACATATATATGGGTAGGTAGAAGCTCCAACTCGGTTTTACACTGAAAACTGCAGGAACTTCAAACCGGCACTAGGGAACAGACTGAGAAAGCAGAGAAAATGTGTCTCCTGCAACCCGTTCCCTTGGTGCTAGATGAACGAACGTCTCTCCACTTGCTCAGTTCTGAGAGATAAGTGTGTGTGAAAGCCATCCTTCACCTAGCTTGTTGGGAACACAAAGTTTCTTTTCAGTTGCAAACTCCACTCCATCCATATATATGGGGAGGTAGAAGCTCCAACTCTCTTTTACAGTGAAAACTGCAGGAACTTCAAAACGGCACTAGGAAACAGACTGAGAAAGCAGAGAAAAAGTGTCTCCTGCAACCCGTTCCCTTGGTGCTAGATGAACGAACGTCTCTCCACTTGCTCAGTTCTGAGAGATAAGTGTGTGTGAAAGCCGTCCTTCACCTAGCTTGTTGGGAACACAAAGTTTCTTTTCAGTTGCAAACTCCATTCCATACATATATATGGGGAGGTAGAAGCTCCAACACGGTTTTACACTGAAAACTGCAGGAACTTCAAACCGGCACTAGGAAACAGACTGAGAAAGCAGAGAAAAAGTGTCTCCTGCAACCCGTTCCCTTGGTGCTAGATGAACGAACGTCTCTCCACTTGCTCAGTTCTGAGAGATAAGTGGGTGTGAAAGCCGTCCTTCACCTAGCTTGTTGGGAACACAAAGTTTCTTTTCAGTTGCAAACTCCATTCCATACATATATATGGGGAGGTAGAAGCTCCAACACGGTTTTACACTGAAAACTGCAGGAACTTCAAACCGGCACTAGGAAACAGACTGAGAAAGCAGAGAAAAAGTGTCTCCTGCAACCCGTTCCCTTGGTGCTAGATGAACGAACGTCTCTCCACTTGCTCAGTTCTGAGAGATAAGTGTGTGTGAAAGCCGTCCTTCACCTAGCTTGTTGGGAACACAAAGTTTCTTTTCAGTTGCAAACTCCATTCCATACATATATATGGGGTGGTACTAGCTCCAACTCGGTTTTACAGTGAAAACTGCAGGATCTTCAAACCGGCACTAGGAAACAGACTGAGAAAGCAGAGAAAAAGTGTCTCCTGCAACCCGTTCCCTTGGTGCTAGATGAACGAACATCTCTCCACTTGCTCAGTTCTGAGAGATAATTGTGTGTGAAAGCCGTCCTTCACCTAGATTGATGGGAACACAAAGTTTCTTTTCAGTTGCAAACTCCACTCCATCCATATATATGGGGAGGTAGAAGCTCCAAATCGGTTTTACAGTGAAAAATGCAGGAACTTCATACCGGCACTAGGAAACAGTCTGAGAAAGCAGAGAAAAAGTGTCTCCTGCAACCCGTTCCCTTGGTGCTAGATGAACGAACGTCTCTCCACTTGCTCATTTCTGAGAGATAAGTGTGTGTGAAAGCCGTCCTTCATCTAGCTTGTTGGGAACACAAAGTTTCTTTTTAGTTGCAAACTCCATTCCATACATATATATGGGGAAGTACTAGCTCCAACTCGGATTGACAGTGAAAACTGCAGGCATTTCAAACCGGCACTAGAAAACAGACTGAGAAAGCAGAGAAAAAGTGTCTCCTGCAAACCGTTCCCTTGGAGCAAGATGAACGAACGTCTCTCCACTTGCTCAGTTCTGAGAGATAAGTGTGTGAAAGCCGTCCTTCACCTAGCTTGTTGGGAACACAAAGTTTCTTTTCAGTTGCAATCTCCATTCCATAAATGTATACGGGGAGGTACTAGCTCCAACTCGGTTTTACACTGAAAACTGCAGGAACTTCAAACCGGCACCAGGAAAAAGACTGAGAATGCAGAGAAAAAGTGTCCCCTGCAAACCGTTCCCTTGGTGCTAGATGAACGTACGTCTCTCCACTTGCTCAGTTCTGAGAGATAAGTGTGTGTGAAAGCCGTCCTTCAGCTAGCTTGTTGGGAACACAAAGTTTCTTTTCAGTTGCAAACTCAGTTCCATACATATATATGGGGTGGTACAAGCTCCAAATCTGTTTTGCAGTGAAAACTGCAGGAACTTCAAACCGGCACTAGGAAACAGACTGAGAAAGCAGAGAAAAAGTGTCTCCTGCAACCCGTTCCCTTGGTGCTAGATGAACGAACGTCTCTCCACTTGCTCATTTCTGAGAGATAAGTGTGTGTGAAAGCCGTCCTTCACCTATCTTGTTGGGAACACAAAGTTTCTTTTCAGTTGCAAACTCCATTGTATACATATATATGGGGAGGTACTAGCTCCAACTCGGTTTTACAGTGAAAACTGCAGGAATTTCAAACCGGCACTAGGAATCAGACTGAGAAAGCAGAGAAAAAGTGCCTCCTGCAAACCGTTCCCTTGGTGCTAGATGAACGAACGTCTCTCCACTTGCTCATTTCTGAGAAATAAGTGTGTGTGAAAGCCGTACTTCACGTATCTTTTTGGGAACACAAAGTTTCTTTTCAGTTGCAAACTCCATTCCATACATATATTTGGGGGGTACTAGCTCCAACTCGGTTTTACAGTGAAAACTGTAGGAACTTCAAACCGGCACTAGGAAACAGACTGAGAAAGCAGAGAAAAAGTGTCTCCTGCAAACCGTTCCCTTGGTCCTAGATGAACGAACGTCTCTCCACTTGCTCAGTTCTGAGAGATAAGTGTGTGTGAAAGCCGTCCTTCACCTAGATTGATGGGAACACAAAGTTTCTTTTCAGTTGCAAACTCCACTCCATCCATATATATGGGGAGGTAGAAGCTCCAACTCGGTTTACAGTGAAAACTGCAGGAACTTCATACCGGCACTAGGAAACAGACTGAGAAAACAGAGAAAAAGTGTCTCCTGCAACCCGTTCCCTTGGTGCTAGATGAACGAACGTCTCTCCACTTGCTCATTTCTGAGAGATATATGTGTGTGAAAGCCTTCCTTCACCTAGCTTGTTGGGAACACAAAGTTTCTTTTCAGTTGCAAACTCCATTCCATACATATATATGGGGAAGTACTAGCTCCAACTCGGTTTGACAGTGAAAACTGCAGGCACTTCAAACCGGCACTAGTAAACAGACTGAGAAAGCAGAGAAAAAGTGTCTCCTGCAACCCGTTCCCTTGTAGCTAGATGAACGAACGTCTCTCCACTTGCTCAGTTCTGAGATATCAGTGTGTGAAAGCCGTCCTTCACCTAGCTTGTTGGGAACACAAAGTTTCTTTTCAGTTGCAAACTCCATTCCATACATATATAAGGGGAGGGAAAAGCTCCAACTCGGTTTTACACTGAAAACTGCAGGAACTTTAAACCGGCACTAGGAATCAGACTGAGAAACAGAGAAAAAGTATCTCCCACATCCCTTTCCCTTGGTGCTAGATGAACGAATGTCTCTCCACTTGCTCAGTTCTGAGAGATAAGTGTGTGTGAAAGCCGTCCTTCACCTAGCTTGTTGGGAACACAAAGTTTCTTTTCAGTTGCAAACCCCTTTCCATACATATATATGGGGAGGTACTAGCTCCAACTCGGTTCTACAATGAAAACTGCAGGAACTTCAAACCGGCACTAGGAAACAGACTGAGAAAGCAGAGAAAAAGTGTCTCCTGCAACCCGTTCCCTTGGTGCTAGATGAACGAACATCTCTCCACTTGCTCAGATCTGAGAGATAAGTGTGTGTGAAAGCCATCCTTCACCTAGCTTGTTGGGAACACAAAGTTTCTTTTCAGTTGCAAACTCCATTCCATACATATATATGGTTAGGTAGAAGCTCCAACTCGGTTTTACACTGAAAACTGCAGGAACTTCAAACCGGCACTAGGAAACAGACTGAGAAAGCAGAGAAAAAGTGTCTCCTGCAACCCGTTCCCTTGGTGATAGATGAACGAACGTCTCTCCACTTGCTCAGTTCTGAGAGATAAGTGTGTGTGAAAGCCGTCGTTCACCTAGCTTGTTGGGAACACAAAGTTTCTTTTCAGTTGCAAACTCCACTCCATCCATATATATGGGGAGGTAGAAGCTCCAACTCTCTTTTACAGTGAAAACTGCAGGAACTTCAAACCGGCACTAGGAAACAGACTGAGAAAGCAGAGGAAAAGTGTCTCCTGCAACCCGTTCCCTTGGTGCTAGATGAACGAACGTCTCTCCACTTGCTCAGTTCTGAGAGATAAGTGGGTGTGAAAGCCGTCCTTCACCTAGCTTGTTGGGAACACAAAGTTTCTTTTCAGTTGCAAACTCCATTCCATACATATATATGGGGATGTAGAAGCTCCAACACGGTTTTACACTGAAAACTGCAGGAACTTCAAACCGGCACTAGGAAACAGACTGAGAAAGCAGAGAAACAGTGTCTCCTGCAACCCGTTCCCTTGGTGCTAGATGAACGAACGTCTCTCCACTTGCTCAGTTCTGAGAGATAAGTGTGTGTGAAAGCCGTCCTTCACCTAGCTTGTTGGGAACACAAAGTTTCTTTTCAGTTGCAAACTCCATTCCATACATATATATGGGGTGGTACTAGCTCCAACTCGGTTTTACAGTGAAAACTGCAGGAACTTCAAACCGGCACTAGGAAACAGACTGAGAAAGCAGAGAAAAAGTGTCTCCTGCAACCCGTTCCCTTGGTGCTAGATGAACGAACATCTCTCCACTTGCTCAGTTCTGAGAGATAAGTGTGTGTGAAAGCCATTCTTAAACTAGCTTGTTGGGAACACAAAGTTTCTTTTCAGTTGCAAACTCCATTCCATACATATATATGGGTAGGTAGAAGCTCCAACTCGGTTTTACACTGAAAACTGCAGGAACTTCAAACCGGCACTAGGAAACAGACTGAGAAAGCAGAGAAAAAGTGTCTCCTGCAACCCGTTCCCTTGGTGATAGATGAACGAACGTCTCTCCACTTGCTCAGTTCTGAGAGATAAGTGTGTGTGAAAGCCGTCGTTCACCTAGCTTGTTGGGAACACAAAGTTTCTTTTCAGTTGCAAACTCCACTCCATCCATATATATGGGGAGGTAGAAGCTCCAACTCTCTTTTACAGTGAAAACTGCAGGAACTTCAAACCGGCACTAGGAAACATACTGAGAAAGCAGAGAAAAAGTGTCTCCTGCAACCCGTTCCCTTGGTGCTAGATGAACGAACGTCTCTCCACTTGCTCAGTTCTGAGAGATATGTGGGTGTGAAAGCCGTCCTTCACCTAGCTTGTTGGGAACACAAAGTTTCTTTTCAGTTGCAAACTCCATTCCATACATATATATGGGGTGGTACTAGCTCCAACTCGGTTTTACAGTGAAAACTGCAGGAACTTCAAACCGGCACTAGGAAACAGACTGAGAAAGCAGAGAAAAAGTGTCTCCTGCCACCCGTTCCCTTGGTGCTAGATGAACGAACGTCTCTCCACTTGCTCATTTCTGAGAGATAATTGTGTGTGAAAGCCGTCCTTCACCAAGATTGATGGGAACACAAAGTTTCTTTTCAGTTGCAAATTCCACTCCATCCATATATATGGGGAGGTAGAAGCTCCAACTCGGTTTTACAGTGAAAAATGCAGGAACTTCATACCGGCACTAGGAAACAGTCTGAGAAAGCAGAGAAAAAGTGTCTCCTGCAACCCGTTCCCTTGGTGCTAGATGAATGAACGTCTCTCCACTTGCTCATTTCTGAGAGATAATTGTGTGTGAAAGCCGTCCTTCATCTAGCTTGTTGGGAACACAAAGTTTCTTTTTAGTTGCAAACTCCATTCCATACATATATATGGGGAAGTACTAGCTCCAACTCGGATTGACAGTGAAAACTGCAGGCACTTCAAACCGGCACTAGAAAACAGACTGAGAAAGCAGAGAAAAAGTGTCTCCTGCAACCCGTTCCGTTGGAGATAGATGAACGAACGTCTCTCCACTTGCTCAGTTCTGAGAGATAAGTGTGTGAAAGCCGTCCTTCACCTAGCTTGTTGGGAACACAAAGTTTCTTTTCAGTTGCAATCTCCATTCCATAAATGTATACGGGGAGGTACTAGCTCCAACTCGGTTTTACACTGAAAACTGCAGGAACTTCAAACCGGCACCAGGAAACAGACTGAGAAAGCAGAGAAAAAGTGTCTCCTGCAACCCGTTCCCTTGGTGCTAGATGAACGAATGTCTCTCCAATTGCTCAGTTCTGAGAGATAAGTGTGTGTGAAAGCCGTCCTTCCCCTAGCTTGTTGGGAACACAAAGTTTCTTTTCAGTTGCAAACTCAATTCCATACGTATATATGGGGAGGTACAAGCTCCAAATCCGTTTTACAGTGAAAACTGCAGGAACTTCAAACCGGCACTAGGAAACAGACTGAGAAAGCAGAGAAAAAGTGTCTCCTGCAACCCGTTCCCTTGGTGCTAGATGAACGAACGTCTCTCCACTTGCTCAGTTCTGAGAGATAAGTGGGTGTGAAAGCCGTCCTTCACCTAGCTTGTTGGGAACACAAAGTTTCTTTTCAGTTGCAAACTCCATTCTATACATATATATGGGGAGGTACTAGCTCCAACTCGGTTTTACACTGAAAACTGCAGGAAATTCAACCCGGCACTAGGAAACAAACTGAGAAAGCAGAGAAAATGTGTCTCCTGCAACCCGTTCCCTTGGTGCTAGAAGAACGAACGTCTCTCCACTTGCTCAGTTCTGAGAGATAAGTGTGTGTGAAAGCCGTCCTTCACCTAGCTTGTTGGGAACACAAAGTTTCTTTTCAGTTGCAAAATCCATTCCATACTTATATATGGGGAGGTAGAAGCTCCAACTCGTTATTACACTGAAAACTGCAGGAACTTCAAACCGGCACTAGGAAACAGACTGAGAAAGCAGAGAATACGTGTCTCCTGCAACCCGTTCCCTTGGTGCTAGATGAACGAACGTCTCTCCACTTGCTAATTTCTGAGAGATATGTGTGTGTGAAAGCCGTCCTTCACCTAGATTGATGGGAACACAAAGTTCCTTTTCGGTTGCAAACTCCACTCCATCCATATATATGGGGAGGTAGAAGCTCCAACTCGGTTTACAGTGAAAACTGCAGGAACTTCATACCGGCACTAGGAAACAGACTGAGAAAGCAGCGAAAAAGTGTCTCCTGCAACCCGTTCCCTTGGTGCTAGATGAACGAACGTCTCTCCACTTGCTCATTTCTGAGAGATAAGTGTGTGTGAAAGCCTTCCTTCACCTAGCTTGTTGGGAACACAAAGTTTCTTTTCAGTTGCAAACTCCATTCCATACATATATATGGGTAGGTAGAAGCTCCAACTCGGTTTTACACTGAAAACTGCAGGAACTTCAAACCGGCACTAGGAAACAGACTGAGAAAGCAGAGAAAAAGTGTCTCCTGCAACCCGTTCCCTTGGTGATAGATGAACGAACGTCTCTCCACTTGCTCAGTTCTGAGAGATAAGTGTGTGTGAAAGCCGTCGTTCACCTAGCTTGTTGGGAACACAAAGTTTCTTTTCAGTTGCAAACTCCACTCCATCCAAATATATGGGGAGGTAGAAGCTCCAACTCTCTTTTACAGTGAAAACTGCAGGAACTTCAAACCGGCACTAGGAAACATACTGAGAAAGCAGAGAAAAAGTGTCTCCTGCAACCCGTTCCCTTGGTGCTAGATGAACGAACGTCTCTCCACTTGCTCAGTTCTGAGAGATATGTGGGTGTGAAAGCCGTCCTTCACCTAGCTTGTTGGGAACACAAAGTTTCTTTTCAGTTGCAAACTCCATTCCATACATATATATGGGGTGGTACTAGCTCCAACTCGGTTTTACAGTGAAAACTGCAGGAACTTCAAACCGGCACTAGGAAACAGACTGAGAAAGCAGAGAAAAAGTGTCTCCTGCCACCCGTTCCCTTGGTGCTAGATGAACGAACGTCTCTCCACTTGCTCATTTCTGAGAGATAATTGTGTGTGAAAGCCGTCCTTCACCAAGATTGATGGGAACACAAAGTTTCTTTTCAGTTGCAAATTCCACTCCATCCATATATATGGGGAGGTAGAAGCTCCAACTCGGTTTTACAGTGAAAAATGCAGGAACTTCATACCGGCACTAGGAAACAGTCTGAGAAAGCAGAGAAAAAGTGTCTCCTGCAACCCGTTCCCTTGGTGCTAGATGAATGAACGTCTCTCCACTTGCTCATTTCTGAGAGATAATTGTGTGTGAAAGCCGTCCTTCATCTAGCTTGTTGGGAACACAAAGTTTCTTTTTAGTTGCAAACTCCATTCCATACATATATATGGGGAAGTACTAGCTCCAACTCGGATTGACAGTGAAAACTGCAGGCACTTCAAACCGGCACTAGAAAACAGACTGAGAAAGCAGAGAAAAAGTGTATCCTGCAACCCGTTCCGTTGGAGATAGATGAACGAACGTCTCTCCACTTGCTCAGTTCTGAGAGATAAGTGTGTGAAAGCCGTCCTTCACCTAGCTTGTTGGGAACACAAAGTTTCTTTTCAGTTGCAATCTCCATTCCATAAATGTATACGGGGAGGTACTAGCTCCAACTCGGTTTTACACTGAAAACTGCAGGAACTTCAAACCGGCACCAGGAAACAGACTGAGAAAGCAGAGAAAAAGTGTCTCCTGCAACCCGTTCCCTTGGTGCTAGATGAACGAATGTCTCTCCAATTGCTCAGTTCTGAGAGATAAGTGTGTGTGAAAGCCGTCCTTCCCCTAGCTTGTTGGGAACACAAAGTTTCTTTTCAGTTGCAAACTCAATTCCATACGTATATATGGGGAGGTACAAGCTCCAAATCCGTTTTACAGTGAAAACTGCAGGAACTTCAAACCGGCACTAGGAAACAGACTGAGAAAGCAGAGAAAAAGTGTCTCCTGCAACCCGTTCCCTTGGTGCTAGATGAACGAACGTCTCTCCACTTGCTCAGTTCTGAGAGATAAGTGGGTGTGAAAGCCGTCCTTCACCTAGCTTGTTGGGAACACAAAGTTTCTTTTCAGTTGCAAACTCCATTCTATACATATATATGGGGAGGTACTAGCTCCAACTCGGTTTTACACTGAAAACTGCAGGAAATTCAACCCGGCACTAGGAAACAAACTGAGAAAGCAGAGAAAATGTGTCTCCTGCAACCCGTTCCCTTGGTGCTAGAAGAACGAACGTCTCTCCACTTGCTCAGTTCTGAGAGATAAGTGTGTGTGAAAGCCGTCCTTCACCTAGCTTGTTGGGAACACAAAGTTTCTTTTCAGTTGCAAAATCCATTCCATACTTATATATGGGGAGGTAGAAGCTCCAACTCGTTATTACACTGAAAACTGCAGGAACTTCAAACCGGCACTAGGAAACAGACTGAGAAAGCAGAGAATACGTGTCTCCTGCAACCCGTTCCCTTGGTGCTAGATGAACGAACGTCTCTCCACTTGCTAATTTCTGAGAGATATGTGTGTGTGAAAGCCGTCCTTCACCTAGATTGATGGGAACACAAAGTTCCTTTTCGGTTGCAAACTCCACTCCATCCATATATATGGGGAGGTAGAAGCTCCAACTCGGTTTACAGTGAAAACTGCAGGAACTTCATACCGGCACTAGGAAACAGACTGAGAAAGCAGCGAAAAAGTGTCTCCTGCAACCCGTTCCCTTGGTGCTAGATGAACGAACGTCTCTCCACTTGCTCATTTCTGAGAGATAAGTGTGTGTGAAAGCCTTCCTTCACCTAGCTTGTTGGGAACACAAAGTTTCTTTTCAGTTGCAAACTCCATTCCATACATATATATGGGTAGGTAGAAGCTCCAACTCGGTTTTACACTGAAAACTGCAGGAACTTCAAACCGGCACTAGGAAACAGACTGAGAAAGCAGAGAAAAAGTGTCTCCTGCAACCCGTTCCCTTGGTGATAGATGAACGAACGTCTCTCCACTTGCTCAGTTCTGAGAGATAAGTGTGTGTGAAAGCCGTCGTTCACCTAGCTTGTTGGGAACACAAAGTTTCTTTTCAGTTGCAAACTCCACTCCATCCAAATATATGGGGAGGTAGAAGCTCCAACTCTCTTTTACAGTGAAAACTGCAGGAACTTCAAACCGGCACTAGGAAACATACTGAGAAAGCAGAGAAAAAGTGTCTCCTGCAA
This sequence comes from Camelus dromedarius, assembly GCF_036321535.1. NCBI lineage: Eukaryota > Metazoa > Chordata > Mammalia > Artiodactyla > Camelidae > Camelus > Camelus dromedarius. The sequence continues at coordinate 4,894,318 of NW_026989801.1, forward strand.
CCCGTTCCCTTGGTGCTAGATGAACGAACGTCTCTCCACTTGCTCAGTTCTGAGAGATATGTGGGTGTGAAAGCCGTCCTTCACCTAGCTTGTTGGGAACACAAAGTTTCTTTTCAGTTGCAAACTCCATTCCATACATATATATGGGGTGGTACTAGCTCCAACTCGGTTTTACAGTGAAAACTGCAGGAACTTCAAACCGGCACTAGGAAACAGACTGAGAAAGCAGAGAAAAAGTGTCTCCTGCCACCCGTTCCCTTGGTGCTAGATGAACGAACGTCTCTCCACTTGCTCATTTCTGAGAGATAATTGTGTGTGAAAGCCGTCCTTCACCAAGATTGATGGGAACACAAAGTTTCTTTTCAGTTGCAAATTCCACTCCATCCATATATATGGGGAGGTAGAAGCTCCAACTCGGTTTTACAGTGAAAAATGCAGGAACTTCATACCGGCACTAGGAAACAGTCTGAGAAAGCAGAGAAAAAGTGTCTCCTGCAACCCGTTCCCTTGGTGCTAGATGAATGAACGTCTCTCCACTTGCTCATTTCTGAGAGATAATTGTGTGTGAAAGCCGTCCTTCATCTAGCTTGTTGGGAACACAAAGTTTCTTTTTAGTTGCAAACTCCATTCCATACATATATATGGGGAAGTACTAGCTCCAACTCGGATTGACAGTGAAAACTGCAGGCACTTCAAACCGGCACTAGAAAACAGACTGAGAAAGCAGAGAAAAAGTGTCTCCTGCAACCCGTTCCGTTGGAGATAGATGAACGAACGTCTCTCCACTTGCTCAGTTCTGAGAGATAAGTGTGTGAAAGCCGTCCTTCACCTAGCTTGTTGGGAACACAAAGTTTCTTTTCAGTTGCAATCTCCATTCCATAAATGTATACGGGGAGGTACTAGCTCCAACTCGGTTTTACACTGAAAACTGCAGGAACTTCAAACCGGCACCAGGAAACAGACTGAGAAAGCAGAGAAAAAGTGTCTCCTGCAACCCGTTCCCTTGGTGCTAGATGAACGAATGTCTCTCCAATTGCTCAGTTCTGAGAGATAAGTGTGTGTGAAAGCCGTCCTTCCCCTAGCTTGTTGGGAACACAAAGTTTCTTTTCAGTTGCAAACTCAATTCCATACGTATATATGGGGAGGTACAAGCTCCAAATCCGTTTTACAGTGAAAACTGCAGGAACTTCAAACCGGCACTAGGAAACAGACTGAGAAAGCAGAGAAAAAGTGTCTCCTGCAACCCGTTCCCTTGGTGCTAGATGAACGAACGTCTCTCCACTTGCTAATTTCTGAGAGATATGTGTGTGTGAAAGCCGTCCTTCACCTAGATTGATGGGAACACAAAGTTCCTTTTCGGTTGCAAACTCCACTCCATCCATATATATGGGGAGGTAGAAGCTCCAACTCGGTTTACAGTGAAAACTGCAGGAACTTCATACCGGCACTAGGAAACAGACTGAGAAAGCAGAGAAAAAGTGTCTCCTGCAACCCGTTCCCTTGGTGCTAGATGAACGAACGTCTCTCCACTTGCTCATTTCTGAGAGATAAGTGTGTGTGAAAGCCTTCCTTCACCTAGCTTGTTGGGAACACAAAGTTTCTTTTCAGTTGCAAACTCCATTCCATACATATATAAGTTGAGGGAGAAGCTCCACTCGGTTTTACACTGAAAACTGCAGGAACTTCAAACCGGCACTAGGAATCAGACTGAGAAACAGAGAAAAAGTGTCTCCTACATCCCTTTCCCTTGATGCTAGATGAACGAATGTCTCTCCACTTGCTCAGTTCTGAGAGATAAGTGTGTGTGAAAGCCGTCCTTCACCTAGCTTGTTGGGAACACAAAGTTTCTTTTCAGTTGCAAACTCCATTCCATACATATATATGGGGAGGTACTAGCTCCAACTCGGTTTTACACTGAAAACTGCAGGAACTTCAAACCGGCACTAGGAAACAGACTGAGAAAGCAGAGAAAAAGTGTCTCCTGCAACCCGTTCCCTTGGTGCTAGATGAACGAACGTCTCTCCACTTGCTCATTTCTGAGAGATAAGTGTGTGTGAAAGCCTTCCTTCACCTAGCTTGTTGGGAACACAAAGTTTCTTTTCAGTTGCAAACTCCATTCCATACATATATATGGGGAAGTACTAGCTCCAACTCTGTTTGACAGTGAAAACTGCAGGCACTTCAAACCGGCACTAGTAAACAGACTGAGAAAGCAGAGAAAAAGTGTCTCCTGCAACCCGTTCCCTTGGAGCTAGATGAACGAACGTCTCTCCACTTGCTCAGTTCTGAGAGATAAGTGTGTGAAAGCCGTCCTTCACCTAGCTTGTTGGGAACACAAAGTTTCTTTTCAGTTGCAAACCCCATTCCATACATATATAAGTTGAGGGAGAAGCTCCAACTCGGTTTTACACTGAAAACTGCAGGAACTTCAAACCGGCACTGGGAATCAGACTGAGAAACAGAGAAAAAGTGTCTCCTACATCCCTTTCCCTTGATGCTAGATGAACGAATGTCTCTCCACTTGCTCAGTTCTGAGAGATAAGTGTGTGTGAAAGCCGTCCTTCACCTAGCTTGTTGGGAACACAAAGTTTCTTTTCAGTTGCAAACTCCATTCCATACTTATATATGGGGAGGTACTAGCTCCAACTCGGTTTTACACTGAAAACTGCAGGAACTTCAAACCGGCACTAGGAAACAGACTGAGAAAGCAGAGAAAAAGTGTCTCCTGCAACCCGTTCCCTTGGTGCTAGATGAACGAACATCTCTCCACTTGCTCAGTTCTGAGAGATAAGTGTGTGTGAAAGCCGTCCTTCACCTAGCTTGTTGGGAACACAAAGTTTCTTTTCAGTTGCAAACACCATTCCATACATATATATGGGTAGGTAGAAGCTCCAACTCGGTTTTACACTGAAAACTGCAGGAACTTCAAACCGGCACTAGGAAACAGACTGAGAAAGCAGAGAAAAATTGTCTCCTGCAACCCGTTCCCTTGGTGCTAGATGAACGAACGTCTCTCCACTTGCTCAGTTCTGAGAGGTAATTGGGTGTGAAAGCCGTCCTTCACCTAGCTTGTTGGGAACACAAAGTTTCTTTTCAGTTGCAAACTCCATTCCATACATATATATGGGGAGGTAGAAGCTCCAACACGGTTTTACACTGAAAACTGCAGGAACTTCAAACCGGCACTAGGAAACAGACTGAGAAAGCAGAGAAAAAGTGTCACCTGCAACCCGTTCCCTTGGTGCTAGATGAACGAACGTCTCTCCACTTGCTCAGTTCTGAGAGATAAGTGGGTGTGAAAGCCGTCCTTCACCTAGCTTGTTGGGAACACAAAGTTTCTTTTCAGTTGCAAACTCCATTCCATACATATATATGGGGAGGTACTAGCTCCAACTCGGTTTTACACTGAAAAATGCAGGAACTTCAAACCGGCACTAGGAAACAGACTGAGAAAGCAGAGAAAAAGTGTCTCCTGCAACCCGTTCCCTTGGTGCTAGATGAACGAACATCTCTCCACTTGCTCAGTTCTGAGATATAAGTGTGTGTGAAAGCCGTCCTTCACCTAGCTTGTTGGGAACACAAAGTTTCTTTTCAGTTGCAAACTCCATTCCATACATATATATGGGTAGGTAGAAGCTCCAACACGGTTTTACACTGAAAACTGCAGGAACTTCAAACCGGCACTAGGAAACAGAATGAGAAAGCAGAGAAAAAGTGTCTCCTGCAACCCGTTCCCTTGGTGCTAGATGAACGAACGTCTCTCCACTTGCTCAGTTCTGAGAGATAAATGTGTGTGAAAGCCGTCCTTCACCTAGCTTGTTGGGAACACAAAGTTTCTTTTCAGTTGCAAACTCCACTCAATCCATATATATGGGGAGGTAGATGCTCCAACCCTCTTTTACAGTGAAAACTGCAGGAACTTCAAACCGGCACTAGGAAACAGACTCAGAAAGCAGAGAAAACGTGTCTCCTGCAAACCGTTCCCTTGGTGCTAGATGAACGAACGTCTCTCCACTTGCTAATTTCTGAGAGATAATTGTGTGTGAAAGCCGTCCTTCACATAGATTGATGGGAACACAAAGTTTCTTTTCAGTTGCAAACTCCACTCCATCCATATATATGGGGAGGTAGAAGCTCCAACTCGGTTTACAGTGAAAACTGCAGGAACTTCATACCGGCACTAGGAAACAGACTGAGAAAACAGAGAAAAAGTGTCTCCTGCAACCCGTTCCCTTTGTGCTAGATGAACGAACGTCTCTCCACTTGCTCATTTCTGAGAGATAAGTGTGTGTGAAAGCCGTCCTTCATCTAGCTTGTTGGGAACACAAAGTTTCTTTTTAGTTGCAAACTCCATTCCATACATATATATGGGGAAGTACTAGCTCCAACTCGGATTGACAGTGAAAACTGCAGGCACTTCAAACCGGCACTAGAAAACAGACTGAGAAAGCAGAGAAAAAGTGTCTCCTGCAACCCGTTCCCTTGGAGCTAGATGAACGAACGTCTCTCCACTTGCTCATTTCTGAGAAATAAGTGTGTGTGAAAGCCGTACTTCACGTATCTTGTTGGGAACACAAAGTTTCTTTTCAGTTGCCAACTCCATTCCATACATATATTTGGGGAGGTAATAGCTCCAACTCGGTTTAACAGTGAAAACTGTAGGAACTTCAAACCGGCACTAGGAAAATGACTGAGAAAGCAGAGAAAAAGTGTCTCCTGCAACCCGTTCCCTTGGTCCTAGATGAACGAACGTCTCTCCACTTGCTCAGTTCTGAGAGATAAGTGTGTGTGAAAGCCGTCCTTCACCTAGCTTGTTGGGAACACAAAGTTTCTTTTCAGTTGCAAAATCCATTCCATACTTATATATGGGGAGGTAGAAGCTCCAACACGTTATTACACTGAAAACTGCAGGAACTTCAAACCGGCACTAGGAAACAGACTGAGAAAGCAGATAAAAAGTGTCTCCTGCAACCCGTTCCCTTGGTGCTAGATGAACGAACGTCTCTCCAATTGCTCAGTTCTGAGAGATAATTGTGTGTGAAAGCCGTCCTTCCCCTAGCTTGTTGGGAACACAAAGTTTCTTTTCAGTTGCAAACTCAATTCCGTACATATATATGGGGAGGTACAAGCTCCAAATCTGTTTTACAGTGAAAACTGCAGGAACTTCAAACCGGCACCAGGAAACAGACTGAGAAAGCAGAGAAAAAGTGTCTCCTGCAACCCGTTCCCTTGGTGCTAGATGAACGAATGTCTCTCCAATTGCTCAGTTCTGAGATATAAGTGTGTGTGAAAGCCGTCCTTCCCCTAGCTTGTTGGGAACACAAAGTTTCTTTTCAGTTGCAAACTCAATTCCATACGTATATATGGGGAGGTACAAGCTCCAAATCCGTTTTACAGTGAAAACTGCAGGAACTTCAAACCGGCACTAGGAAACAGACTGAGAAAGCAGAGAAAAAGTGTCTCCTGCAACCCGTTCCCTTGGTGCTAGATGAACGAACGTCTCTCCACTTGCTCAGTTCTGAGAGATAAGTGGGTGTGAAAGCCGTCCTTCACCTAGCTTGTTGGGAACACAAAGTTTCTTTTCAGTTGCAAACTCCATTCTATACATATATATGGGGAGGTACTAGCTCGAACTCGGTTTTACACTGAAAACTGCAGGAAATTCAACCCGGCACTAGGAAACAAACTGAGAAAGCAGAGAAAATGTGTCTCCTGCAACCCGTTCCCTTGGTGCTAGAAGAACGAACGTCTCTCCACTTGCTCAGTTCTGAGAGATAAGTGTGTGTGAAAGCCGTCCTTCACCTAGCTTGTTGGGAACACAAAGTTTCTTTTCAGTTGCAAAATCCATTCCATACTTATATATGGGGAGGTAGAAGCTCCAACTCGTTATTACACTGAAAACTGCAGGAACTTCAAACCGGCACTAGGAAACAGACTGAGAAAGCAGAGAATACGTGTCTCCTGCAACCCGTTCCCTTGGTGCTAGATGAACGAACGTCTCTCCACTTGCTAATTTCTGAGAGATATGTGTGTGTGAAAGCCGTCCTTCACCTAGATTGATGGGAACACAAAGTTCCTTTTCGGTTGCAAACTCCACTCCATCCATATATATGGGGAGGTAGAAGCTCCAACTCGGTTTACAGTGAAAACTGCAGGAACTTCATACCGGCACTAGGAAACAGACTGAGAAAGCAGCGAAAAAGTGTCTCCTGCAACCCGTTCCCTTGGTGCTAGATGAACGAACGTCTCTCCACTTGCTCATTTCTGAGAGATAAGTGTGTGTGAAAGCCTTCCTTCACCTAGCTTGTTGGGAACACAAAGTTTCTTTTCAGTTGCAAACTCCATTCCATACATATATATGGGTAGGTAGAAGCTCCAACTCGGTTTTACACTGAAAACTGCAGGAACTTCAAACCGGCACTAGGAAACAGACTGAGAAAGCAGAGAAAAAGTGTCTCCTGCAACCCGTTCCCTTGGTGATAGATGAACGAACGTCTCTCCACTTGCTCAGTTCTGAGAGATAAGTGTGTGTGAAAGCCGTCGTTCACCTAGCTTGTTGGGAACACAAAGTTTCTTTTCAGTTGCAAACTCCACTCCATCCAAATATATGGGGAGGTAGAAGCTCCAACTCTCTTTTACAGTGAAAACTGCAGGAACTTCAAACCGGCACTAGGAAACATACTGAGAAAGCAGAGAAAAAGTGTCTCCTGCAACCCGTTCCCTTGGTGCTAGATGAACGAACGTCTCTCCACTTGCTCAGTTCTGAGAGATATGTGGGTGTGAAAGCCGTCCTTCACCTAGCTTGTTGGGAACACAAAGTTTCTTTTCAGTTGCAAACTCCATTCCATACATATATATGGGGTGGTACTAGCTCCAACTCGGTTTTACAGTGAAAACTGCAGGAACTTCAAACCGGCACTAGGAAACAGACTGAGAAAGCAGAGAAAAAGTGTCTCCTGCCACCCGTTCCCTTGGTGCTAGATGAACGAACGTCTCTCCACTTGCTCATTTCTGAGAGATAATTGTGTGTGAAAGCCGTCCTTCACCAAGATTGATGGGAACACAAAGTTTCTTTTCAGTTGCAAATTCCACTCCATCCATATATATGGGGAGGTAGAAGCTCCAACTCGGTTTTACAGTGAAAAATGCAGGAACTTCATACCGGCACTAGGAAACAGTCTGAGAAAGCAGAGAAAAAGTGTCTCCTGCAACCCGTTCCCTTGGTGCTAGATGAATGAACGTCTCTCCACTTGCTCATTTCTGAGAGATAATTGTGTGTGAAAGCCGTCCTTCATCTAGCTTGTTGGGAACACAAAGTTTCTTTTTAGTTGCAAACTCCATTCCATACATATATATGGGGAAGTACTAGCTCCAACTCGGATTGACAGTGAAAACTGCAGGCACTTCAAACCGGCACTAGAAAACAGACTGAGAAAGCAGAGAAAAAGTGTCTCCTGCAACCCGTTCCGTTGGAGATAGATGAACGAACGTCTCTCCACTTGCTCAGTTCTGAGATATAAGTGTGTGAAAGCCGTCCTTCACCTAGCTTGTTGGGAACACAAAGTTTCTTTTCAGTTGCAATCTCCATTCCATAAATGTATACGGGGAGGTACTAGCTCCAACTCGGTTTTACACTGAAAACTGCAGGAACTTCAAACCGGCACCAGGAAACAGACTGAGAAAGCAGAGAAAAAGTGTCTCCTGCAACCCGTTCCCTTGGTGCTAGATGAACGAATGTCTCTCCAATTGCTCAGTTCTGAGAGATAAGTGTGTGTGAAAGCCGTCCTTCCCCTAGCTTGTTGGGAACACAAAGTTTCTTTTCAGTTGCAAACTCAATTCCATACGTATATATGGGGAGGTACAAGCTCCAAATCCGTTTTACAGTGAAAACTGCAGGAACTTCAAACCGGCACTAGGAAACAGACTGAGAAAGCAGAGAAAAAGTGTCTCCTGCAACCCGTTCCCTTGGTGCTAGATGAACGAACGTCTCTCCACTTGCTCAGTTCTGAGAGATAAGTGGGTGTGAAAGCCGTCCTTCACCTAGCTTGTTGGGAACACAAAGTTTCTTTTCAGTTGCAAACTCCATTCTATACATATATATGGGGAGGTACTAGCTCCAACTCGGTTTTACACTGAAAACTGCAGGAAATTCAACCCGGCACTAGGAAACAAACTGAGAAAGCAGAGAAAATGTGTCTCCTGCAACCCGTTCCCTTGGTGCTAGAAGAACGAACGTCTCTCCACTTGCTCAGTTCTGAGAGATAAGTGTGTGTGAAAGCCGTCCTTCACCTAGCTTGTTGGGAACACAAAGTTTCTTTTCAGTTGCAAAATCCATTCCATACTTATATATGGGGAGGTAGAAGCTCCAACTCGTTATTACACTGAAAACTGCAGGAACTTCAAACCGGCACTAGGAAACAGACTGAGAAAGCAGAGAATACGTGTCTCCTGCAACCCGTTCCCTTGGTGCTAGATGAACGAACGTCTCTCCACTTGCTAATTTCTGAGAGATATGTGTGTGTGAAAGCCGTCCTTCACCTAGATTGATGGGAACACAAAGTTCCTTTTCGGTTGCAAACTCCACTCCATCCATATATATGGGGAGGTAGAAGCTCCAACTCGGTTTACAGTGAAAACTGCAGGAACTTCATACCGGCACTAGGAAACAGACTGAGAAAGCAGAGAAAAAGTGTCTCCTGCAACCCGTTCCCTTGGTGCTAGATGAACGAACGTCTCTCCACTTGCTCATTTCTGAGAGATAAGTGTGTGTGAAAGCCTTCCTTCACCTAGCTTGTTGGGAACACAAAGTTTCTTTTCAGTTGCAAACTCCATTCCATACATATATAAGTTGAGGGAGAAGCTCCACTCGGTTTTACACTGAAAACTGCAGGAACTTCAAACCGGCACTAGGAATCAGACTGAGAAACAGAGAAAAAGTGTCTCCTACATCCCTTTCCCTTGATGCTAGATGAACGAATGTCTCTCCACTTGCTCAGTTCTGAGAGATAAGTGTGTGTGAAAGCCGTCCTTCACCTAGCTTGTTGGGAACACAAAGTTTCTTTTCAGTTGCAAACTCCATTCCATACATATATATGGGGAGGTACTAGCTCCAACTCGGTTTTACACTGAAAACTGCAGGAACTTCAAACCGGCACTAGGAAACAGACTGAGAAAGCAGAGAAAAAGTGTCTCCTGCAACCCGTTCCCTTGGTGCTAGATGAACGAACGTCTCTCCACTTGCTCATTTCTGAGAGATAAGTGTGTGTGAAAGCCTTCCTTCACCTAGCTTGTTGGGAACACAAAGTTTCTTTTCAGTTGCAAACTCCATTCCATACATATATATGGGGAAGTACTAGCTCCAACTCGGTTTGACAGTGAAAACTGCAGGCACTTCAAACCGGCACTAGTAAACAGACTGAGAAAGCAGAGAAAAAGTGTCTCCTGCAACCCGTTCCCTTGGAGCTAGATGAACGAACGTCTCTCCACTTGCTCAGTTCTGAGAGATAAGTGTGTGAAAGCCGTCCTTCACCTAGCTTGTTGGGAACACAAAGTTTCTTTTCAGTTGCAAACCCCATTCCATACATATATAAGTTGAGGGAGAAGCTCCAACTCGGTTTTACACTGAAAACTGCAGGAACTTCAAACCGGCACTGGGAATCAGACTGAGAAACAGAGAAAAAGTGTCTCCTACATCCCTTTCCCTTGATGCTAGATGAACGAATGTCTCTCCACTTGCTCAGTTCTGAGAGATAAGTGTGTGTGAAAGCCGTCCTTCACCTAGCTTGTTGGGAACACAAAGTTTCTTTTCAGTTGCAAACTCCATTCCATACTTATATATGGGGAGGTACTAGCTCCAACTCGGTTTTACACTGAAAACTGCAGGAACTTCAAACCGGCACTAGGAAACAGACTGAGAAAGCAGAGAAAAAGTGTCTCCTGCAACCCGTTCCCTTGGTGCTAGATGAACGAACATCTCTCCACTTGCTCAGTTCTGAGAGATAAGTGGGTGTGAAAGCCGTGCTTCACCTAGCTTGTTGGGAACACAAAGTTTCTTTTCAGTTGCAAACTCCATTCCATACATATATATGGGGAGGTACTAGCTCCAACTCGGTTTTACACTGAAAAATGCAGGAACTTCAAACCGGCACTAGGAAACAGACTGAGAAAGCAGAGAAAAAGTGTCTCCTGCAACCCGTTCCCTTGGTGCTAGATGAACGAACATCTCTCCACTTGCTCAGTTCTGAGATATAAGTGTGTGTGAAAGCCGTCCTTCACCTAGCTTGTTGGGAACACAAAGTTTCTTTTCAGTTGCAAACTCCATTCCATACATATATATGGGTAGGTAGAAGCTCCAACACGGTTTTACACTGAAAACTGCAGGAACTTCAAACCGGCACTAGGAAACAGAATGAGAAAGCAGAGAAAAAGTGTCTCCTGCAACCCGTTCCCTTGGTGCTAGATGAACGAACGTCTCTCCACTTGCTCAGTTCTGAGAGATAAATGTGTGTGAAAGCCGTCCTTCACCTAGCTTGTTGGGAACACAAAGTTTCTTTTCAGTTGCAAACTCCACTCAATCCATATATATGGGGAGGTAGATGCTCCAACCCTCTTTTACAGTGAAAACTGCAGGAACTTCAAACCGGCACTAGGAAACAGACTCAGAAAGCAGAGAAAACGTGTCTCCTGCAAACCGTTCCCTTGGTGCTAGATGAACGAACGTCTCTCCACTTGCTAATTTCTGAGAGATAATTGTGTGTGAAAGCCGTCCTTCACATAGATTGATGGGAACACAAAGTTTCTTTTCAGTTGCAAACTCCACTCCATCCATATATATGGGGAGGTAGAAGCTCCAACTCGGTTTACAGTGAAAACTGCAGGAACTTCATACCGGCACTAGGAAACAGACTGAGAAAACAGAGAAAAAGTGTCTCCTGCAACCCGTTCCCTTTGTGCTAGATGAACGAACGTCTCTCCACTTGCTCATTTCTGAGAGATAAGTGTGTGTGAAAGCCGTCCTTCATCTAGCTTGTTGGGAACACAAAGTTTCTTTTTAGTTGCAAACTCCATTCCATACATATATATGGGGAAGTACTAGCTCCAACTCGGATTGACAGTGAAAACTGCAGGCACTTCAAACCGGCACTAGAAAACAGACTGAGAAAGCAGAGAAAAAGTGTCTCCTGCAACCCGTTCCCTTGGAGCTAGATGAACGAACGTCTCTCCACTTGCTCATTTCTGAGAAATAAGTGTGTGTGAAAGCCGTACTTCACGTATCTTGTTGGGAACACAAAGTTTCTTTTCAGTTGCAAACTCCATTCCATACATATATTTGGGGAGGTAATAGCTCCAACTCGGTTTAACAGTGAAAACTGTAGGAACTTCAAACCGGCACTAGGAAAATGACTGTGAAAGCAGAGAAAAAGTGTCTCCTGCAACCCGTTCCCTTGGTCCTAGATGAACGAACGTCTCTCCACTTGCTCAGTTCTGAGAGATAAGTGTGTGTGAAAGCCGTCCTTCACCTAGCTTGTTGGGAACACAAAGTTTCTTTTCAGTTGCAAAATCCATTCCATACTTATATATGGGGAGGTAGAAGCTCCAACACGTTATTACACTGAAAACTGCAGGAACTTCAAACCGGCACTAGGAAAGAGACTGAGAAAGCAGATAAAAAGTGTCTCCTGCAACCCGTTCCCTTGGTGCTAGATGAACGAACGTCTCTCCAATTGCTCAGTTCTGAGAGATAATTGTGTGTGAAAGCCGTCCTTCCCCTAGCTTGTTGGGAACACAAAGTTTCTTTTCAGTTGCAAACTCAATTCCGTACATATATATGGGGAGGTACAAGCTCCAAATCTCTTTTACAGTGAAAACTGCAGGAACTTCAAACCGGCACTAGGAAACAGACTGAGAAAGCAGAGAAAAAGTGTCTCCTGCAACCCGTTCCCTTGTTGCTAGATGAACGAACGTCTCTCCACTTGCTCAGTTCTGAGAGATAAGTGTGTGTGAAAGCCGTACTTCACCTAGCTTGTTGGGAACACAAAGTTTCTTTTCAGTTGCAAACTCCATTCCATACATATATATGGGTAGGTAGAAGCTCCAAATCTGTTTTACAGTGAAAACTGCAGGAACTTCAAACCGGCACTAGGAAACAGACTGAGAAAGCAGAGAAAAAGTGTCTCCTGCAACCCGTTCCCTTTTTGCTAGATGAACGAACGTCTCTCCACTTGCTCAGTTCTGAGAGATAAGTGTGTGTGAAAGCCGTACTTCACCTAGCTTGTTGGGAACACAAAGTTTCTTTTCAGTTGCAAACTCCACTCAATCCATATATATGGGGAGGTAGATGCTCCAACCCTCTTTTACAGTGAAAACTGCAGGAACTTCAAACCGGCACTAGGAAACAGACTCAGAAAGCAGAGAAAACGTGTCTCCTGCAAACCGTTCCCTTGGTGCTAGATGAACGAACGTCTCTCCACTTGCTAATTTCTGAGAGATAATTGTGTGTGAAAGCCGTCCTTCACATAGATTGATGGGAACACAAAGTTTCTTTTCAGTTGCAAACTCCACTCCATCCATATATATGGGGAGGTAGAAGCTCCAACTCGGTTTACAGTGAAAACTGCAGGAACTTCATACCGGCACTAGGAAACAGACTGAGAAAACAGAGAAAAAGTGTCTCCTGCAACCCGTTCCCTTTGTGCTAGATGAACGAACGTCTCTCCACTTGCTCATTTCTGAGAGATAAGTGTGTGTGAAAGCCGTCCTTCATCTAGCTTGTTGGGAACACAAAGTTTCTTTTTAGTTGCAAACTCCATTCCATACATATATATGGGGAAGTACTAGCTCCAACTCGGATTGACAGTGAAAACTGCAGGCACTTCAAACCGGCACTAGAAAACAGACTGAGAAAGCAGAGAAAAAGTGTCTCCTGCAACCCGTTCCCTTGGAGCTAGATGAACGAACGTCTCTCCACTTGCTCATTTCTGAGAAATAAGTGTGTGTGAAAGCCGTACTTCACGTATCTTGTTGGGAACACAAAGTTTCTTTTCAGTTGCAAACTCCATTCCATACATATATTTGGGGAGGTAATAGCTCCAACTCGGTTTAACAGTGAAAACTGTAGGAACTTCAAACCGGCACTAGGAAAATGACTGTGAAAGCAGAGAAAAAGTGTCTCCTGCAACCCGTTCCCTTGGTCCTAGATGAACGAACGTCTCTCCACTTGCTCAGTTCTGAGAGATAAGTGTGTGTGAAAGCCGTCCTTCACCTAGCTTGTTGGGAACACAAAGTTTCTTTTCAGTTGCAAAATCCATTCCATACTTATATATGGGGAGGTAGAAGCTCCAACACGTTATTACACTGAAAACTGCAGGAACTTCAAACCGGCACTAGGAAAGAGACTGAGAAAGCAGATAAAAAGTGTCTCCTGCAACCCGTTCCCTTGGTGCTAGATGAACGAACGTCTCTCCAATTGCTCAGTTCTGAGAGATAATTGTGTGTGAAAGCCGTCCTTCCCCTAGCTTGTTGGGAACACAAAGTTTCTTTTCAGTTGCAAACTCAATTCCGTACATATATATGGGGAGGTACAAGCTCCAAATCTGTTTTACAGTGAAAACTGCAGGAACTTCAAACCGGCACTAGGAAACAGACTGAGAAAGCAGAGAAAAAGTGTCTCCTGCAACCCGTTCCCTTGTTGCTAGATGAACGAACGTCTCTCCACTTGCTCAGTTCTGAGAGATAAGTGTGTGTGAAAGCCGTCCTTCACCTAGCTTGTTGGGAACACAAAGTTTCTTTTCAGTTGCAAAATCCATTCCATACTTATATATGGGGAGGTAGAAGCTCCAACACGTTATTACACTGAAAACTGCAGGAACTTCAAACCGGCACTAGGAAAGAGACTGAGAAAGCAGATAAAAAGTGTCTCCTGCAACCCGTTCCCTTGGTGCTAGATGAACGAACGTCTCTCCAATTGCTCAGTTCTGAGAGATAATTGTGTGTGAAAGCCGTCCTTCCCCTAGCTTGTTGGGAACACAAAGTTTCTTTTCAGTTGCAAACTCAATTCCGTACATATATATGGGGAGGTACAAGCTCCAAATCTGTTTTACAGTGAAAACTGCAGGAACTTCAAACCGGCACTAGGAAACAGACTGAGAAAGCAGAGAAAAAGTGTCTCCTGCAACCCGTTCCCTTGTTGCTAGATGAACGAACGTCTCTCCACTTGCTCAGTTCTGAGAGATAAGTGTGTGTGAAAGCCGTACTTCACCTAGCTTGTTGGGAACACAAAGTTTCTTTTCAGTTGCAAACTCCATTCCATACATATATATGGGGAGGTAGAAGCTCCAACTCGGTTTTACACTGAAAACTGCAGGAACTTCAAACCGGCACTAGGAAACAGACTGAGAAAGCAGAGAAAAAGTGTCTCCTGCTACCCGTTCCCTTTTTGCTAGATGAACGAACGTCTCTCCACTTGCTCAGTTCTGAGAGATAAGTGTGTGTGAAAGCCGTCCTTCACCTAGCTTGTTGGGAACACAAAGTTTCTTTTCAGTTGCAAACTCCATTCCATACATATATATGGGGAGGTACTAGCTCCAACTCAGTTTTACACTGAAAACTGCAGGAACTTCAAACCGGCACTAGGAAACAGACTGAGAAAGCAGAGAAAAAGTGTTTCCTGCAACCCGTTCCCTTGGTGCTAGATGAACGAACATCTCTCCACTTGCTCAGTTCTGAGAGATATTTGTGTGTGAAAGCCGTACTTCACGTATCTTGTTGGGAACACAAAGTTTCTTTTCAGTTGCAAACTCCATTCCATACATATATATGGGTAGGTAGAAGCTCCAACTCGGTTTTACACTGAAAACTGCAGGAACTTCAAACCGGCACTAGGAAACAGACTGAGAAAGCAGAGAAAAAGTGTCTCCTGCAACCCGTTCCCTTTTTGCTAGATGAACGAACGTCTCTCCACTTGCTCAGTTCTGAGAGATAAATGTGTGTGAAAGCCGTCCTTCACCTAGCTTGTTGGGAACACAAAGTTTCTTTTCAGTTGCAAACTCCATTCCATACATATATATGGGTAGGTAGAAGCTCCAACACGGTTTTACACTGAAAACTGCAGGAACTTCAAACCGGCACTAGGAAACAGAATGAGAAAGCAGAGAAAAAGTGTCTCCTGCAACCCGTTCCCTTGGTGCTAGATGAACGAACGTCTCTCCACTTGCTCAGTTCTGAGAGATAAATGTGTGTGAAAGCCGTCCTTCACCTAGCTTGTTGGGAACACAAAGTTTCTTTTCAGTTGCAAACTCCACTCAATCCATATATATGGGGAGGTAGATGCTCCAACCCTCTTTTACAGTGAAAACTGCAGGAACTTCAAACCGGCACTAGGAAACAGACTCAGAAAGCAGAGAAAACGTGTCTCCTGCAAACCGTTCCCTTGGTGCTAGATGAACGAACGTCTCTCCACTTGCTAATTTCTGAGAGATAATTGTGTGTGAAAGCCGTCCTTCACATAGATTGATGGGAACACAAAGTTTCTTTTCAGTTGCAAACTCCACTCCATCCATATATATGGGGAGGTAGAAGCTCCAACTCGGTTTACAGTGAAAACTGCAGGAACTTCATACCGGCACTAGGAAACAGACTGAGAAAACAGAGAAAAAGTGTCTCCTGCAACCCGTTCCCTTTGTGCTAGATGAACGAACGTCTCTCCACTTGCTCATTTCTGAGAGATAAGTGTGTGTGAAAGCCGTCCTTCATCTAGCTTGTTGGGAACACAAAGTTTCTTTTTAGTTGCAAACTCCATTCCATACATATATATGGGGAAGTACTAGCTCCAACTCGGATTGACAGTGAAAACTGCAGGCACTTCAAACCGGCACTAGAAAACAGACTGAGAAAGCAGAGAAAAAGTGTCTCCTGCAACCCGTTCCCTTGGAGCTAGATGAACGAACGTCTCTCCACTTGCTCATTTCTGAGAAATAAGTGTGTGTGAAAGCCGTACTTCACGTATCTTGTTGGGAACACAAAGTTTCTTTTCAGTTGCAAACTCCATTCCATACATATATTTGGGGAGGTAATAGCTCCAACTCGGTTTAACAGTGAAAACTGTAGGAACTTCAAACCGGCACTAGGAAAATGACTGTGAAAGCAGAGAAAAAGTGTCTCCTGCAACCCGTTCCCTTGGTCCTAGATGAACGAACGTCTCTCCACTTGCTCAGTTCTGAGAGATAAGTGTGTGTGAAAGCCGTCCTTCACCTAGCTTGTTGGGAACACAAAGTTTCTTTTCAGTTGCAAAATCCATTCCATACTTATATATGGGGAGGTAGAAGCTCCAACACGTTATTACACTGAAAACTGCAGGAACTTCAAACCGGCACTAGGAAAGAGACTGAGAAAGCAGATAAAAAGTGTCTCCTGCAACCCGTTCCCTTGGTGCTAGATGAACGAACGTCTCTCCAATTGCTCAGTTCTGAGAGATAATTGTGTGTGAAAGCCGTCCTTCCCCTAGCTTGTTGGGAACACAAAGTTTCTTTTCAGTTGCAAACTCAATTCCGTACATATATATGGGGAGGTACAAGCTCCAAATCTGTTTTACAGTGAAAACTGCAGGAACTTCAAACCGGCACTAGGAAACAGACTGAGAAAGCAGAGAAAAAGTGTCTCCTGCAACCCGTTCCCTTGTTGCTAGATGAACGAACGTCTCTCCACTTGCTCAGTTCTGAGAGATAAGTGTGTGTGAAAGCCGTACTTCACCTAGCTTGTTGGGAACACAAAGTTTCTTTTCAGTTGCAAACTCCATTCCATACATATATATGGGGAGGTAGAAGCTCCAACTCGGTTTTACACTGAAAACTGCAGGAACTTCAAACCGGCACTAGGAAACAGACTGAGAAAGCAGAGAAAAAGTGTCTCCTGCAACCCGTTCCCTTTTTGCTAGATGAACGAACGTCTCTCCACTTGCTCAGTTCTGAGAGATAAGTGTGTGTGAAAGCCGTCCTTCACCTAGCTTGTTGGGAACACAAAGTTTCTTTTCAGTTGCAAACTCCATTCCATACATATATATGGGGAGGTACTAGCTCCAACTCAGTTTTACACTGAAAACTGCAGGAACTTCAAACCGGCACTAGGAAACAGACTGAGAAAGCAGAGAAAAAGTGTTTCCTGCAACCCGTTCCCTTGGTGCTAGATGAACGAACATCTCTCCACTTGCTCAGTTCTGAGAGATATTTGTGTGTGAAAGCCGTACTTCACGTATCTTGTTGGGAACACAAAGTTTCTTTTCAGTTGCAAACTCCATTCCATACATATATATGGGTAGGTAGAAGCTCCAACTCGGTTTTACACTGAAAACTGCAGGAACTTCAAACCGGCACTAGGAAACAGACTGAGAAAGCAGAGAAAAAGTGTCTCCTGCAACCCGTTCCCTTTTTGCTAGATGAACGAACGTCTCTCCACTTGCTCAGTTCTGAGAGATAAATGTGTGTGAAAGCCGTCCTTCACCTAGCTTGTTGGGAACACAAAGTTTCTTTTCAGTTGCAAACTCCATTCCATACATATATATGGGTAGGTAGAAGCTCCAACACGGTTTTACACTGAAAACTGCAGGAACTTCAAACCGGCACTAGGAAACAGAATGAGAAAGCAGAGAAAAAGTGTCTCCTGCAACCCGTTCCCTTGGTGCTAGATGAACGAACGTCTCTCCACTTGCTCAGTTCTGAGAGATAAATGTGTGTGAAAGCCGTCCTTCACCTAGCTTGTTGGGAACACAAAGTTTCTTTTCAGTTGCAAACTCCACTCAATCCATATATATGGGGAGGTAGATGCTCCAACCCTCTTTTACAGTGAAAACTGCAGGAACTTCAAACCGGCACTAGGAAACAGACTCAGAAAGCAGAGAAAACGTGTCTCCTGCAAACCGTTCCCTTGGTGCTAGATGAACGAACGTCTCTCCACTTGCTAATTTCTGAGAGATAATTGTGTGTGAAAGCCGTCCTTCACATAGATTGATGGGAACACAAAGTTTCTTTTCAGTTGCAAACTCCACTCCATCCATATATATGGGGAGGTAGAAGCTCCAACTCGGTTTACAGTGAAAACTGCAGGAACTTCATACCGGCACTAGGAAACAGACTGAGAAAACAGAGAAAAAGTGTCTCCTGCAACCCGTTCCCTTTGTGCTAGATGAACGAACGTCTCTCCACTTGCTCATTTCTGAGAGATAAGTGTGTGTGAAAGCCGTCCTTCATCTAGCTTGTTGGGAACACAAAGTTTCTTTTTAGTTGCAAACTCCATTCCATACATATATATGGGGAAGTACTAGCTCCAACTCGGATTGACAGTGAAAACTGCAGGCACTTCAAACCGGCACTAGAAAACAGACTGAGAAAGCAGAGAAAAAGTGTCTCCTGCAACCCGTTCCCTTGGAGCTAGATGAACGAACGTCTCTCCACTTGCTCATTTCTGAGAAATAAGTGTGTGTGAAAGCCGTACTTCACGTATCTTGTTGGGAACACAAAGTTTCTTTTCAGTTGCAAACTCCATTCCATACATATATTTGGGGAGGTAATAGCTCCAACTCGGTTTAACAGTGAAAACTGTAGGAACTTCAAACCGGCACTAGGAAAATGACTGTGAAAGCAGAGAAAAAGTGTCTCCTGCAACCCGTTCCCTTGGTCCTAGATGAACGAACGTCTCTCCACTTGCTCAGTTCTGAGAGATAAGTGTGTGTGAAAGCCGTCCTTCACCTAGCTTGTTGGGAACACAAAGTTTCTTTTCAGTTGCAAAATCCATTCCATACTTATATATGGGGAGGTAGAAGCTCCAACACGTTATTACACTGAAAACTGCAGGAACTTCAAACCGGCACTAGGAAAGAGACTGAGAAAGCAGATAAAAAGTGTCTCCTGCAACCCGTTCCCTTGGTGCTAGATGAACGAACGTCTCTCCAATTGCTCAGTTCTGAGAGATAATTGTGTGTGAAAGCCGTCCTTCCCCTAGCTTGTTGGGAACACAAAGTTTCTTTTCAGTTGCAAACTCAATTCCGTACATATATATGGGGAGGTACAAGCTCCAAATCTGTTTTACAGTGAAAACTGCAGGAACTTCAAACCGGCACTAGGAAACAGACTGAGAAAGCAGAGAAAAAGTGTCTCCTGCAACCCGTTCCCTTGTTGCTAGATGAACGAACGTCTCTCCACTTGCTCAGTTCTGAGAGATAAGTGTGTGTGAAAGCCGTACTTCACCTAGCTTGTTGGGAACACAAAGTTTCTTTTCAGTTGCAAACTCCATTCCATACATATATATTGGGAGGTACTAGCTCCAACTCGGTTTTACACTGAAAACTGCAGGAACTTCAAACCGGCACTAGGAAACAGACTGAGAAAGCAGAGAAAATGTGTTTCCTGCAACCCGTTCCCTTGGTGCTAGATGAACGAACATCTCTCCACTTGCTCAGTTCTGAGAGATAAGTGTGTGTGAAAGCCGTCCTTCACCTAGCTTGTTGGGAACACAAAGTTTCTTTTCAGTTGCAAACTCCATTCCATACATATATATGGGTAGGTAGAAGCTCCAACTCGGTTTTACACTGAAAACTGCAGGAACTTCAAACCGGCACTAGGAAACAGACTGAGAAAGCAGAGAAAAAGTGTCTCCTGCAACCCGTTCCCTTTTTGCTAGATGAACGAACGTCTCTCCACTTGCTCAGTTCTGAGAGATAAGTGTGTGTGAAAGCCGTCCTTCACCTAGCTTGTTGGGAACACAAAGTTTCTTTTCAGTTGCAAACTCCATTCCATACATATATATGGGGAGGTACTAGCTCCAACTCAGTTTTACACTGAAAACTGCAGGAACTTCAAACCGGCACTAGGAAACAGACTGAGAAAGCAGAGAAAAAGTGTTTCCTGCAACCCGTTCCCTTGGTGCTAGATGAACGAACATCTCTCCACTTGCTCAGTTCTGAGAGATATTTGTGTGTGAAAGCCGTCCTTCACCTAGCTTGTTGGGAACACAAAGTTTCTTTTCAGTTGCAAACTCCATTCCATACATATATATGGGTAGGTAGAAGCTCCAACTCGGTTTTACACTGAAAACTGCAGGAACTTCAAACCGGCACTAGGAAACAGACTGAGAAAGCAGAGAAAAGGTGTCTCCTGCAACCCGTTCCCTTTTTGCTAGATGAACGAACGTCTCTCCACTTGCTCAGTTCTGAGAGATAAATGTGTGTGAAAGCCGTCCTTCACCTAGCTTGTTGGGAACACAAAGTTTCTTTTCAGTTGCAAACTCTACTCCATCCATATATATGGGGAGGTAGAAGCTCCAACTCTCTTTTACAGTGAAAACTGCAGGAACTTCAAACCGGCACTAGGAAACAGCCTGAGAAAGCAGAGAAAAAGTGTCTCCTGCAACCCGTTCCCTTGGTGCTAGATGAACGAACGTCTCTCCACTTGCTCAGTTCTGAGAGATAATTGGGTGTGAAAGCCGTCCTTCACCTAGCTTGTTGGGAACACAAAGTTTCTTTTCAGTTGCAAACTCCATTCCATACATATATATGGGGAGGTAGAAGCTCCAACACGGTTTTACACTGAAAACTGCAAAACTTCAAACCGGCACTAGGAAACAGACTTAGAAAGCAGAGAAAAAGTGTCTCCTGCAACCCGTTCCCTTGGTGCTAGATGAACGAACGTCTCTCCACTTGCTCAGTTCTGAGAGATAAGTGTGTGTGAAAGCCGTCCTTCACCTAGCTTGTTGGGAACACAAAGTTTCTTTTCAGTTGCAAACTCCATTCCATACATATATATGGGGAGGTACTAGCTCCAACTCGGTTTTACAGTGAAAACTGCAGGAACTTCAAACCGGCACTAGGAAACAGACTGAGAAAGCAGAGAAAAAGTGTCTCCTGCAACCCGTTCCCTTGGTGCTAGATGAACGAACGTCTCTCCACTTGCTCATTTCTGAGAGATAAGTGTGTGTGAAAGCCGTCCTTCACCTAGATTGATGGGAACACAAAGTTTCTTTTCAGTTGCAAACTCCAATCCATCCATATATATGGGGAGGTAGAAGCTCCAACTCGGTTTAACAGTGAAAAATGCAGGAACTTCATACCGGCACTAGGAAACAGTCTGAGAAAGCAGAGAAAAAGTGTCTCCTGCAACCCGTTCCTTTGGTGCTAGATGAACGAACGTCTCTCCACTTGATCATTTCTGAGAGATAAGTGTGTGTGAAAGCCGTCCTTCATCTAGCTTTTTGGGAACACAAAGTTTCTTTTCAGTTGCAAACTCCATTCCATAAATACATACGGGGAGGTACTAGCTCCAGCTCGGTTTTACACTGAAAACTGCAGGAACTTCAAACCGGCACCAGGAAACAGACTGAGAAAGCAGAGAAAAAGTGTCTCCTGCAACCCGTTCCCTTGGTGCTAGATGAACGAAAGTCTCTCCACTTGCTCAGTTCTGAGAGATAATTGTGTGTGAAAGCCGTCCTTCCCCTAGCTTGTTGGGAACACAAATTTTCTTTTCAGTTGCAAACTGAATTCCATTCATATATATGGGGTGGTACAAGCTCCAAATCGGTTTTACAGTGAAAACTGCAGGAACTTCAAACCGGCACTAGGAATCAGACTGAGAAAGCAGAGAAAAAGTGCCTCCTGCAACCCGTTCCCTTGGTGCTAGATGAACGAACGTCTCTCCACTTGCTCATTTCTGAGAAATAAGTGTGTGTGAAAGCCGTACTTCACGTATCTTTTTGGGAACACAAAGTTTCTTTTCAGTTGCAAACTCCATTCCATACATATATTTGGGGAGGTAATAGCTCCAACTCGGTTTTACAGTGAATACTGTAGGAACTTCAAACCGGCACTAGGAAACAGACTGAGAAAGCAGAGAAAAAGTGTCTCCTGCAACCCGTTCCCTTGGTCCTAGATGAACGAACGTCTCTCCACTTGCTCAGTTCTGAGAGATAAGTGTGTGTGAAAGCCGTCCTTCACCTAGCTTGTTGGGAACACAAAGTTTCTTTTCAGTTGCAAAATCCATTCCATACTTATATATGGGGAGGTAGAAGCTCCAACTCGTTATTACACTGAAATCTGCAGGAACTTCAAACCGGCACTAGGAAACAGACTGAGAAAGCAGATAAAAAGTGTCTCCTGCAACCCGTTCCCTTGGTGCTAGATGAACGAACGTCTCTCCAATTGCTCAGTTCTGAGAGATAATTGTGTGTGAAAGCCGTCCTTCCCCTAGCTTGTTGGGAACACAAAGTTTCTTTTCAGTTGCAAACTCAATTCCATACATATATATGGGGAGGTACTAGCTCCAACTCGGTTTTACACTGAAAACTGCAGGAACTTCAAACCGGCACTAGGAAACAGACTGAGAAAGCAGAGAAAAAGTGTCTCCTGCAACCCGTTCCCTTGGTGGTAGATGAACGAACATCTCTCCACTTGCTCAGTTCTGAGAGATAAGTGTGTGTGAAAGCCGTCCTTCACCTAGCTTGTTGGGAACACAAAGTTTCTTTTCAGTTGCAAACTCAATTCCATACATATATATGGGTAGGTAGAAGCTCCAACTCGGTTTTACACTGAAAACTGCAGGAACTTCAAACCGGCACTAGGAAACAGACTGAGAAAGCAGAGAAAAAGTGTCTCCTGCAACACGTTCCCTTGGTGCTAGATGAACGAACGTCTCTCCACTTGCTCAGTTCTGAGAGATAAATGTGTGTGAAAGCCGTCCTTCACCTAGCTTGTTGGGAACACAAAGTTTCTTTTCAGTTGCAAACTCCACTCCATCCATATATATGGGGAAGTACTAGCTCCAACTCGGTTTGACAGTGAATACTGCAGGAACTTCAAACCGGCACTAGGAAACAGACTGAGAAAGCAGAGAAAAAGTGTCTCCTGCAACCCGTTCCCTTGGTGCTAGATGAACGAACATCTCTCCACTTGCTCAGTTCTGAGAGATATTTGTGTGTGAAAGCCGTCCTTCACCTAGCTTGTTGGGAACACAAAGTTTCTTTTCAGTTGCAAACTCCATTCCATACATATATATGGGTAGGTAGAAGCTCCAACTCGGTTTTACACTGAAAACTGCAGGAACTTCAAACCGGCACTAGGAAACAGACTGAGAAAGCAGAGAAAAAGTGTCTCCTGCAACCCGTTCCCTTTTTGCTAGATGAACGAACGTCTCTCCACTTGCTCAGTTCTGAGAGATAAATGTGTGTGAAAGCCGTCCTTCACCTAGCTTGTTGGGAACACAAAGTTTCTTTTCAGTTGCAAACTCTACTCCATCCATATATATGGGGAGGTAGAAGCTCCAACTCTCTTTTACAGTGAAAACTGCAGGAACTTCAAACCGGCACTAGGAAACAGACTGAGAAAGCAGAGAAAAAGTGTCTCCTGCAACCCGTTCCCTTGGTGCTAGATGAACGAACGTCTCTCCACTTGCTCAGTTCTGAGAGATAATTGGGTGTGAAAGCCGTCCTTCACCTAGCTTGTTGGGAACACAAAGTTTCTTTTCAGTTGCAAACTCCATTCCATACATATATATGGGGAGGTAGAAGCTCCAACACGGTTTTACACTGAAAACTGCAGGAACTTCAAACCGGCACTAGGAAACAGACTGAGAAAGCAGAGAAAAAGTGTCTCCTGCAACCCGTTCCCTTGGTGCTAGATGAACGAACGTCTCTCCACTTGCTCAGTTCTGAGAGATAAGTGTGTGTGAAAGCCGTCCTTCACCTAGCTTGTTGGGAACACAAAGTTTCTTTTCAGTTGCAAACTCCATTCCATACATATATATGGGGAGGTACTAGCTCCAACTCGGTTTTACAGTGAAAACTGCAGGAACTTCTAACCGGCACTAGGAAACAGACTGAGAAAGCAGAGAAAAAGTGTCTCCTGCAACCCGTTCCCTTGGTGCTAGATGAACGAACGTCTCTCCACTTGCTCATTTCTGAGAGATAAGTGTGTGTGAAAGCCGTCCTTCACCTAGATTGATGGGAACACAAAGTTTCTTTTCAGTTGCAAACTCCAATCCATCCATATATATGGGGAGGTAGAAGCTCCAACTCGGTTTTACAGTGAAAAATGCAGGAACTTCATACCGGCACTAGGAAACAGTCTGAGAAAGCAGAGAAAAAGTGTCTCCTGCAACCCGTTCCCTTGGTGCTAGATGAACGAACGTCTCTCCACTTGCTCAGTTCTGAGAGATAAGTGTGTGTGAAAGCCGTCCTTCACCTAGCTTGTTGGGAACACAAAGTTTCTTTTCAGTTGCAAACTCCATTCCATACATATATATGGGGAGGTACTAGCTCCAACTCGGTTTTACAGTGAAAACTGCAGGAACTTCAAACCGGCACTAGGAAACAGACTGAGAAAGCAGAGAAAAAGTGTCTCCTGCAACCCGTTCCCTTGGTGCTAGATGAACGAACGTCTCTCCACTTGCTCATTTCTGAGAGATAAGTGTGTGTGAAAGCCGTCCTTCACCTAGATTGATGGGAACACAAAGTTTCTTTTCAGTTGCAAACTCCAATCCATCCATATATATGGGGAGGTAGAAGCTCCAACTCGGTTTTACAGTGAAAAATGCAGGAACTTCATACCGGCACTAGGAAACAGTCTGAGAAAGCAGAGAAAAAGTGTCTCCTGCAACCCGTTCCTTTGGTGCTAGATGAACGAACGTCTCTCCACTTGATCATTTCTGAGAGATAAGTGTGTGTGAAAGCCGTCCTTCATCTAGCTTTTTGGGAACACAAAGTTTCTTTTCAGTTGCAAACTCCATTCCATAAATACATACGGGGAGGTACTAGCTCCAGCTCGGTTTTACACTGAAAACTGCAGGAACTTCAAACCGGCACCAGGAAACAGACTGAGAAAGCAGAGAAAAAGTGTCTCCTGCAACCCGTTCCCTTGGTGCTAGATGAACGAAAGTCTCTCCACTTGCTCAGTTCTGAGAGATAAGTGTGTGTGAAAGCCGTCCTTCCCCTAGCTTGTTGGGAACACAAATTTTCTTTTCAGTTGCAAACTGAATTCCATTCATATATATGGGGTGGTACAAGCTCCAAATCGGTTTTACAGTGAAAACTGCAGGAACTTCAAACCGGCACTAGGAATCAGACTGAGAAAGCAGAGAAAAAGTGCCTCCTGCAACCCGTTCCCTTGGTGCTAGATGAACGAACGTCTCTCCACTTGCTCATTTCTGAGAAATAAGTGTGTGTGAAAGCCGTACTTCACGTATCTTTTTGGGAACACAAAGTTTCTTTTCAGTTGCAAACTCCATTCCATACATATATTTGGGGAGGTAATAGCTCCAACTCGGTTTTACAGTGAATACTGTAGGAACTTCAAACCGGCACTAGGAAACAGACTGAGAAAGCAGAGAAAAAGTGTCTCCTGCAACCCGTTCCCTTGGTCCTAGATGAACGAACGTCTCTCCACTTGCTCAGTTCTGAGAGATAAGTGTGTGTGAAAGCCGTCCTTCACCTAGCTTGTTGGGAACACAAAGTTTCTTTTCAGTTGCAAAATCCATTCCATACTTATATATGGGGAGGTAGAAGCTCCAACTCGTTATTACACTGAAATCTGCAGGAACTTCAAACCGGCACTAGGAAACAGACTGAGAAAGCAGATAAAAAGTGTCTCCTGCAACCCGTTCCCTTGGTGCTAGATGAACGAACGTCTCTCCAATTGCTCAGTTCTGAGAGATAATTGTGTGTGAAAGCCGTCCTTCCCCTAGCTTGTTGGGAACACAAAGTTTCTTTTCAGTTGCAAACTCAATTCCATACATATATATGGGGAGGTACTAGCTCCAACTCGGTTTTACACTGAAAACTGCAGGAACTTCAAACCGGCACTAGGAAACAGACTGAGAAAGCAGAGAAAAAGTGTCTCCTGCAACCCGTTCCCTTGGTGGTAGATGAACGAACATCTCTCCACTTGCTCAGTTCTGAGAGATAAGTGTGTGTGAAAGCCGTCCTTCACCTAGCTTGTTGGGAACACAAAGTTTCTTTTCAGTTGCAAACTCAATTCCATACATATATATGGGTAGGTAGAAGCTCCAACTCGGTTTTACACTGAAAACTGCAGGAACTTCAAACCGGCACTAGGAAACAGACTGAGAAAGCAGAGAAAAAGTGTCTCCTGCAACACGTTCCCTTGGTGCTAGATGAACGAACGTCTCTCCACTTGCTCAGTTCTGAGAGATAAATGTGTGTGAAAGCCGTCCTTCACCTAGCTTGTTGGGAACACAAAGTTTCTTTTCAGTTGCAAACTCCACTCCATCCATATATATGGGGAAGTACTAGCTCCAACTCGGTTTGACAGTGAAAACTGCAGGAACTTCAAACCGGCACTAGGAAACAGACTGAGAAAGCAGAGAAAAAGTGTCTCCTGCAACCCGTTCCCTTGGTGCTAGATGAACGAACATCTCTCCACTTGCTCAGTTCTGAGAGATAAGTGTGTGTGAAAGCCGTCCTTCACCTAGCTTGTTGGGAACACAAAGTTTCTTTTCAGTTGCAAACTCCACTCCATCCATATATATGGGGAGGTAGAAGCTCCAACTCTCTTTTACAGTGAAAACTGCAGGAACTTCAAACCGGCACTAGGAAACAGACTGAGAAAGCAGAGAAAATGTGTCTCCTGCAACCCGTTCCCTTGGTGCTAGATGAACGAACGTCTCTCCACTTGCTCAGTTCTGAGAGATAATTGGGTGTGAAAGCCGTACTTCACCTAGCTTGTTGGGAACACAAAGTTTCTTTTCAGTTGCAAACTCCATTCCATACATATATATGGGGAAGTAGAAGCTCCAACACGATTTTACACTGAAAACTGCAGGAACTTCAAACCGGCACTAGGAAACAGACTGAGATAGCAGAGAAAAAGTGTCACCTGCAACCCGTTCCCTTGGTGCTAGATGAACGAACGTCTCTCCACTTGCTCAGTTCTGAGAGATAAGTGGGTGTGAAAGCCGTACTTCACCTAGCTTGTTGGGAACACAAAGTTTCTTTTCAGTTGCAAACTCCATTCCATACATATATATGGGGAGGTAGAAGCTCCAACACGGTTTTACACTGAAAAATGCAGGAACTTCAAACCGGCACTAGGAAACAGACTGAGAAAGCAGAGAAAACGTGTCTCCTGCAACCCGTTCCCTTGGTCCTAGATGAACGAACGTCTCTCCACTTGCTCAGTTCTGAGAGATAAGTGTGTGTGAAAGCCGTCCTTCACCTAGCTTGTTGGGAACACAAAGTTTCTTTTCAGTTGCAAAATCCATTCCATACTTATATATGGGGAGGTAGAAGCTCCAACTCGTTATTACACTGAAAACTGCAGGAACTTCAAACCGGCACTAGGAAACAGACTGAGAAAGCAGATAAAAAGTGTCTCCTGCAACCCGTTCCCTTGGTGCTAGATGAACGAACGTCTCTCCAATTGCTCAGTTCTGAGAGATAATTGTGTGTGAAAGCCGTCCTTCCCCTAGCTTGTTGGGAACACAAAGTTTCTTTTCAGTTGCAAACTCAATTCCGTACATATATATGGGGAGGTACAAGCTCCAAATCTGTTTTACAGTGAAAACTGCAGGAACTTCAAACCGGCACTAGGAAACAGACTGAGAAAGCAGAGAAAAAGTGTCTCCTGCAACCCGTTCCCTTGTTGCTAGATGAACGAACGTCTCTCCACTTGCTCAGTTCTGAGAGATAAGTGTGTGTGAAAGCCGTCCTTCACCTAGCTTGTTGGGAACACAAAGTTTCTTTTCAGTTGCAAACTCCATTCCATACATATATATGGGGAGGTACTAGCTCCAACTCGGTTTTACACTGAAAACTGCAGGAACTTCAAACCGGCACTAGGAAACAGACTGAGAAAGCAGAGAAAAAGTGTCTCCTGCAACCCGTTCCCTTGGTGCTAGATGAACGAACGTCTCTCCACTTGCTCAGTTCTGAGAGATAAGTGTGTGTGAAAGCCGTCCTTCACCTAGCTTGTTGGGAACACAAAGTTTCTTTTCAGTTGCAAACTCAATTCCATACATATATATGGGTAGGTAGAAGCTCCAACTCGGTTTTACACTGAAAACTGCAGGAACTTCAAACCGGCGCTAAGAAACAGACTGAGAAAGCAGAGAAAAATTGTCTCCTGCAACACGTTCCCTTGGTGTTAGATGAACGAACGTCTCTCCACTTGCTCAGTTCTGAGAGATAAGTGTGTGTGAAAGCCGTCCTTCACCTAGCTTGTTGGGAACACAAAGTTTCTTTTCAGTTGCAAACTCTACTCCATCCATATATATGGGGAAGTACTAGCTCCAACTCGGTTTGACAGTGAAAACTGCAGGAACTTCAAACCGGCACTAGGAAACAGACTGAGAAAGCAGAGAAATAGTGTCTCCTGCAACCCGTTCCCTTGGTGCTAGATGAACGAACATCTCTCCACTTGCTCAGTTCTGAGATATAAGTGTGTGTGAAAGCCGTCCTTCAACTAGCTTGTTGGGAACACAAAGTTTCTTTTCAGTTGCAAACTCCATTCCATACATATATATGGGTAGGTAGAAGCTCCAACTCGGTTTTACACTGAAAACTGCAGGAACTTCAAACCGGCACTAGGAAACAGACTGAGAAAGCAGAGAAATTGTGTCTCCTGCAACCCGTTCCCTTGGTGCTAGATGAACGAACGTCTCTCCACTTGCTCAGTTCTGAGAGATAAATGTGTGTGAAAGCCGTCCTTAACCTAGCTTGTTGGGAACACAAAGTTTCTTTTCAGTTGCAAACTCCACTCCATCCATATATATGGGGAGGTAGAAGCTCCAAATCTCTTTTACAGTGAAAACTGCAGGAACTTCAAACCGGCACTAGGAAACAGACTGAGAAAGCAGAGAAAATGTGTCTCCTGCAACCCGTTCCCTTGGTGCTAGATGAACGAACGTCTCTCCACTTGATCAGTTCTGAGAGATAATTGGGTGTGAAAGCCGTCCTTCACCTAGCTTGTTGGGAACACAAAGTTTCTTTTCAGTTGCCAACTCCATTCCATACATATATATGAGGAGGTAGAAGCTCCAACACGGTTTTACACTGAAAACTGCAGGAACTTCAAACCGGCACTTGGAAACAGACTGAGAAAGCAGAGAAAATGTGTCACCTGCAACCCGTTCCCTTGGTGCTAGATGAACGAACGTCTCTCCACTTGCTCAGTTCTGAGAGATAAGTGGGTGTGAAAGCCGTACTTCACCTAGCTTGTTGGGAACACAAAGTTTCTTTTCAGTTGCAAACTCCATTCCATACATATATATGGGGAGGTAGAAGCTCCAACACGGTTTTACACTGAAAAATGCAGGAACTTCAAACCGGCACTAGGAAACAGACTGAGAAAGCAGAGAAAAAGTGTCTCCTGCAACCCGTTCCCTTGGTGCTAGATGAACGAACGTCTCTCCACTTGCTCATTTCTGAGAGATAAGTGTGTGTGAAAGCCGTCCTTCACCTAGCTTGTTGGGAACACAAAGTTTCTTTTCAGTTGCAAACTCCATTCCATACATATATATGGGGTGGTACTAGCTCCAACTCGGTTTTACAGTGAAAACTGCAGGAACTTCAAACCGGCACTAGGAAACAGACTGAGAAACAGAGAAAAAGTGTCTCCTGCAACCCGTTCCCTTGGTGCTAGATGAACGAACGTCTCTCCACTTGCTCATTTCTGAGAGATAAGTGTGTGTGAAAGCCGTCCTTCACCTAGATTGATGGGAACACAAAGTTTCTTTTCAGTTGCAAACTCCAATCCATCCATATATATGGGGAGGTAGAAGCTCCAACTCGGTTTTACAGTGAAAAATGCAGGAACTTCATTCCGGCACTAGGAAACAGTCTGAGAAAGCAGAGAAAAAGTGTCTCCTGCAACCCGTTCCCTTGGTGCTAGATGAACGAACGTCTCTCCACTTGCTCATTTCTGAGAGATAAGTGTGTGTGAAAGCCGTCCTTCATCTAGCTTGTTGGGAACACAAAGTTTCTTTTTAGTTGCAAACTCCATTCCATATATATATATGGGGAAGTACTAGCTCCAACTCGGATTGACAGTGAAAACTGCAGGCACTTCAAACCGGCACTAGAAAACAGACTGAGAAAGCAGAGAAAAAGTGTCTCCTGCAACCCGTTCACTTGGAGCTAGATGAACGAACGTCTCTCCACTTGCTCAGTTCTGAGAGATAAGTGTGTGAAAGCCGTCCTTCACCTAGCTTGTTGGGAACACAAAGTTTCTTTTCAGTTGAAAACTCCATTCCATAAATACATACGGGGAGGTACTAGCTCCAACTCGGTTTTACACTGAAAACTGCAGGGACTTCAAACCGTCACCAGGAAACAGACTGAGAAAGCAGAGAAAAGTGTCTCCTGCAACCCGTTCCCTTGGTGCTAGATGAACGTACGTCTCTCCACTTGTTCAGTTCTGAGAGATAAGTGTGTGTGAAAGCCGTCCTTCCCCTAGCTTGTTGGGAACACAAATTTTCTTTTCAGTTGCAAACTCAATTCCATACATATATATGGGGTGGTACAAGCTCCAAATCGGTTTTACAGTGAAAACTGCAGGAACTTCAAACCGGCAGTAGGAAACAGACAGAGAAAGCAGAGAAAAAGTGTCTCCTGCAACCCGTTCCCTTGGTGCTAGATGAACGAAAGTCTCTCCACTTGCTCATTTCTGAGAGATAAGTGTGTGTGAAAGCCGTCCTTCACCTAGCTTGTTGGGAACACAAAGTTTCTTTTCAGTTGCATACTCCAATCTATACATATATATGGGGAGGTACTAGCTCCAACTCGGTTTGACAGTGAAAACTGCATGAACTTCAAACCGGCACTAGGAATCAGACTGAGAAAGCAGAGAAAAAGTGCCTCCTGCAACCCGTTCCCTTGGTGCTAGATGAACGAACGTCTCTCCACTTGCTCATTTCTGAGAAATAAGTGTGTGTGAAAGCCGTACTTCACGTATCTTGTTGGGAACACAAAGTTTCTTTTCAGTTGCAAACTCCATTCCATACATATATTTGGGGAGGTAATAGCTCCAACTCGGTTTTACAGTGAATACTGTAGGAACTTCAAACCGGCACTAGGAAACAGACTGAGAAAGCAGAGAAAAAGTGTCTCCTGCAACCGGTTCCCTTGGTCCTAGATGAACGAACGTCTCTCCACTTGCTCAGTTCTGAGAGATAAGTGTGTGTGAAAGCCGTCCTTCACCTAGCTTGTTGGGAACACAAAGATTCTTTTCAGTTGAAAACTCCATTCCATAAATACATACGGGGAGGTACTAGCTCCAACTCGGTTTTACACTGAAAACTGCAGGAACTTCAAACCGGCACCAGGAAACAGACTGAGAAAGCAGAGAAAAGTGTCTCCTGCAACCTGTTCCCTTGGTGCTAGATGAACGTACGTCTCTCCACTTGTTCAGTTCTGAGAGATAAGTGTGTGTGAAAGCCGTCCTTCCCCTAGCTTGTTGGGAACACAAATTTTCTTTTCAGTTGCAAACTCAATTCCATACATATATATGGGGTGGTACAAGCTCCAAATCGGTTTTACAGTGAAAACTGCAGGAACTTCAAACCGGCAGTAGGAAACAGACAGAGAAAGCAGAGAAAAAGTGTCTCCTGCAACCCGTTCCCTTGGTGCTAGATGAACGAAAGTCTCTCCACTTGCTCATTTCTGAGAGATAAGTGTGTGTGAAAGCCGTCCTTCACCTAGCTTGTTGGGAACACAAAGTTTCTTTTCAGTTGCATACTCCAATCTATACATATATATGGGGAGGTACTAGCTCCAACTCGGTTTGACAGTGAAAACTGCATGAACTTCAAACCGGCACTAGGAATCAGACTGAGAAAGCAGAGAAAAAGTGCCTCCTGCAACCCGTTCCCTTGGTGCTAGATGAACGAACGTCTCTCCACTTGCTCATTTCTGAGAAATAAGTGTGTGTGAAAGCCGTACTTCACGTATCTTGTTGGGAACACAAAGTTTCTTTTCAGTTGCAAACTCCATTCCATACATATATTTGGGGAGGTAATAGCTCCAACTCGGTTTTACAGTGAATACTGTAGGAACTTCAAACCGGCACTAGGAAACAGACTGAGAAAGCAGAGAAAAAGTGTCTCCTGCAACCGGTTCCCTTGGTCCTAGATGAACGAACGTCTCTCCACTTGCTCAGTTCTGAGAGATAAGTGTGTGTGAAAGCCGTCCTTCACCTAGCTTGTTGGGAACACAAAGATTCTTTTCAGTTGAAAACTCCATTCCATAAATACATACGGGGAGGTACTAGCTCCAACTCGGTTTTACACTGAAAACTGCAGGAACTTCAAACCGGCACCAGGAAACAGACTGAGAAAGCAGAGAAAAGTGTCTCCTGCAACCTGTTCCCTTGGTGCTAGATGAACGTACGTCTCTCCAATTGTTCAGTTCTGAGAGATAAGTGTGTGTGAAAGCCGTCCTTCCCCTAGCTTGTTGGGAACACAAATTTTCTTTTCAGTTGCAAACTCAATTCCATACATATATATGGGGTGGTACAAGCTCCAAATCGGTTTTACAGTGAAAACTGCAGGAACTTCAAACCGGCAGTAGGAAACAGACTGAGAAAGCAGAGAAAAAGTGTCTCCTGCAACCCGTTCCCTTGGTGCTAGATGAACGAACGTCTCTCCACTTGCTCATTTCTGAGAGATAAGTGTGTGTGAAAGCCGTCCTTCAACTAGCTTGTTGGGAACACAAAGTTTCTTTTCAGTTGCAAACTCCATTCCATACATATATATGGGTAGGTAGAAGCTCCAACTCGGTTTTACACTGAAAACTGCAGGAACTTCAAACCGGCACTAGGAAACAGACTGAGAAAGCAGAGAAATTGTGTCTCCTGCAACCCGTTCCCTTGGTGCTAGATGAACGAACGTCTCTCCACTTGCTCAGTTCTGAGAGATAAATGTGTGTGAAAGCCGTCCTTAACCTAGCTTGTTGGGAACACAAAGTTTCTTTTCAGTTGCAAACTCCACTCCATCCATATATATGGGGAGGTAGAAGCTCCAAATCTCTTTTACAGTGAAAACTGCAGGAACTTCAAACCGGCACTAGGAAACAGACTGAGAAAGCAGAGAAAATGTGTCTCCTGCAACCCGTTCCCTTGGTGCTAGATGAACGAACGTCTCTCCACTTGATCAGTTCTGAGAGATAATTGGGTGTGAAAGCCGTCCTTCACCTAGCTTGTTGGGAACACAAAGTTTCTTTTCAGTTGCCAACTCCATTCCATACATATATATGAGGAGGTAGAAGCTCCAACACGGTTTTACACTGAAAACTGCAGGAACTTCAAACCGGCACTTGGAAACAGACTGAGAAAGCAGAGAAAATGTGTCACCTGCAACCCGTTCCCTTGGTGCTAGATGAACGAACGTCTCTCCACTTGCTCAGTTCTGAGAGATAAGTGGGTGTGAAAGCCGTACTTCACCTAGCTTGTTGGGAACACAAAGTTTCTTTTCAGTTGCAAACTCCATTCCATACATATATATGGGGAGGTAGAAGCTCCAACACGGTTTTACACTGAAAAATGCAGGAACTTCAAACCGGCACTAGGAAACAGACTGAGAAAGCAGAGAAAAAGTGTCTCCTGCAACCCGTTCCCTTGGTGCTAGATGAACGAACGTCTCTCCACTTGCTCATTTCTGAGAGATAAGTGTGTGTGAAAGCCGTCCTTCACCTAGCTTGTTGGGAACACAAAGTTTCTTTTCAGTTGCAAACTCCATTCCATACATATATATGGGGTGGTACTAGCTCCAACTCGGTTTTACAGTGAAAACTGCAGGAACTTCAAACCGGCACTAGGAAACAGACTGAGAAACAGAGAAAAAGTGTCTCCTGCAACCCGTTCCCTTGGTGCTAGATGAACGAACGTCTCTCCACTTGCTCATTTCTGAGAGATAAGTGTGTGTGAAAGCCGTCCTTCACCTAGATTGATGGGAACACAAAGTTTCTTTTCAGTTGCAAACTCCAATCCATCCATATATATGGGGAGGTAGAAGCTCCAACTCGGTTTTACAGTGAAAAATGCAGGAACTTCATTCCGGCACTAGGAAACAGTCTGAGAAAGCAGAGAAAAAGTGTCTCCTGCAACCCGTTCCCTTGGTGCTAGATGAACGAACGTCTCTCCACTTGCTCATTTCTGAGAGATAAGTGTGTGTGAAAGCCGTCCTTCATCTAGCTTGTTGGGAACACAAAGTTTCTTTTTAGTTGCAAACTCCATTCCATATATATATATGGGGAAGTACTAGCTCCAACTCGGATTGACAGTGAAAACTGCAGGCACTTCAAACCGGCACTAGAAAACAGACTGAGAAAGCAGAGAAAAAGTGTCTCCTGCAACCCGTTCCCTTGGAGCTAGATGAACGAACGTCTCTCCACTTGCTCAGTTCTGAGAGATAAGTGTGTGAAAGCCGTCCTTCACCTAGCTTGTTGGGAACACAAAGATTATTTTCAGTTGAAAACTCCATTCCATAAATACATACGGGGAGGTACTAGCTCCAACTCGGTTTTACACTGAAAACTGCAGGGACTTCAAACCGTCACCAGGAAACAGACTGAGAAAGCAGAGAAAAGTGTCTCCTGCAACCCGTTCCCTTGGTGCTAGATGAACGTACGTCTCTCCACTTGTTCAGTTCTGAGAGATAAGTGTGTGTGAAAGCCGTCCTTCCCCTAGCTTGTTGGGAACACAAATTTTCTTTTCAGTTGCAAACTCAATTCCATACATATATATGGGGTGGTACAAGCTCCAAATCGGTTTTACAGTGAAAACTGCAGGAACTTCAAACCGGCAGTAGGAAACAGACAGAGAAAGCAGAGAAAAAGTGTCTCCTGCAACCCGTTCCCTTGGTGCTAGATGAACGAAAGTCTCTCCACTTGCTCATTTCTGAGAGATAAGTGTGTGTGAAAGCCGTCCTTCACCTAGCTTGTTGGGAACACAAAGTTTCTTTTCAGTTGCATACTCCAATCTATACATATATATGGGGAGGTACTAGCTCCAACTCGGTTTGACAGTGAAAACTGCATGAACTTCAAACCGGCACTAGGAATCAGACTGAGAAAGCAGAGAAAAAGTGCCTCCTGCAACCCGTTCCCTTGGTGCTAGATGAACGAACGTCTCTCCACTTGCTCATTTCTGAGAAATAAGTGTGTGTGAAAGCCGTACTTCACGTATCTTGTTGGGAACACAAAGTTTCTTTTCAGTTGCAAACTCCATTCCATACATATATTTGGGGAGGTAATAGCTCCAACTCGGTTTTACAGTGAATACTGTAGGAACTTCAAACCGGCACTAGGAAACAGACTGAGAAAGCAGAGAAAAAGTGTCTCCTGCAACCGGTTCCCTTGGTCCTAGATGAACGAACGTCTCTCCACTTGCTCAGTTCTGAGAGATAAGTGTGTGTGAAAGCCGTCCTTCACCTAGCTTGTTGGGAACACAAAGATTCTTTTCAGTTGAAAACTCCATTCCATAAATACATACGGGGAGGTACTAGCTCCAACTCGGTTTTACACTGAAAACTGCAGGAACTTCAAACCGGCACCAGGAAACAGACTGAGAAAGCAGAGAAAAGTGTCTCCTGCAACCTGTTCCCTTGGTGCTAGATGAACGTACGTCTCTCCACTTGTTCAGTTCTGAGAGATAAGTGTGTGTGAAAGCCGTCCTTCCCCTAGCTTGTTGGGAACACAAATTTTCTTTTCAGTTGCAAACTCAATTCCATACATATATATGGGGTGGTACAAGCTCCAAATCGGTTTTACAGTGAAAACTGCAGGAACTTCAAACCGGCAGTAGGAAACAGACTGAGAAAGCAGAGAAAAAGTGTCTCCTGCAACCCGTTCCCTTGGTGCTAGATGAACGAACGTCTCTCCACTTGCTCATTTCTGAGAGATAAGTGTGTGTGAAAGCCGTCCTTCACCTAGCTTGTTGGGAACACAAAGTTTCTTTTCAGTTGCAAACTCCAATCTATACATATATATGGGGAGGTACTAGCTCCAACTCGGTTTGACAGTGAAAACTGCATGAACTTCAAACCGGCACTAGGAATCAGACTGAGAAAGCAGAGAAAAAGTGCCTCCTGCAACCCGTTCCCTTGGTGCTAGATGAACGAACGTCTCTCCACTTGCTCATTTCTGAGAAATAAGTGTGTGTGAAAGCCGTACTTCACGTATCTTGTTGGGAACACAAAGTTTCTTTTCAGTTGCAAACTCCATTCCATACATATATTTGGGGAGGTAATAGCTCCAACTCGGTTTTACAGTGAATACTGTAGGAACTTCAAACCGGCACTAGGAAACAGACTGAGAAAGCAGAGAAAAAGTGTCTCCTGCAACCGGTTCCCTTGGTCCTAGATGAACGAACGTCTCTCCACTTGCTCTGTTCTGAGAGATAGTGTGTGTGAAAGCCGTCCTTCACCTAGCTTGTTGGGAACACAAAGTTTCTTTTCAGTTGCAAAATCCATTCCATACTTATATATGGGGAGGTAGAAGCTCCAACTCGTTATTACACTGAAAACTGCAGGAACTTCAAACCGGCACTAGGAAACAGACTGAGAAAGCAGAGAAAAAGTGTCTCCTGCAACCCGTTCCCTTGGTGCTAGATGAACGAACGTCTCTCCAATTGCTCAGTTCTGAGAGATAAGTGTGTGTGAAAGCCGTCCTTCCCCTAGCTAGTTGGGAACACAAAGTTTCTTTTCAGTTGCAAACTCAATTCCGTACGTATATATGGGGAGGTACAAGCTCCAAATCTGTTTTACAGTGAAAACTGCAGGAACTTCAAACCGGCACTAGGAAACAGACTGAGAAGGCAGAGAAAAACTGTCTCCTGCAACCCGTTCCCTTGGTGCTAGATGAACGAACGTCTCTCCACTTGCTCAGTTCTGAGAGATAAGTGTGTGTGAAAGCCGTCCTTCACCTAGCTTGTTGGGAACACAAAGTTTCTTTTCAGTTGCAAACTCCATTCTATACATATATATGGGGAGGTACTTGCTCCAACTCGGTTTTACACTGCAAACTGCAGGAAATTCAACCCGGCACTAGGAAACAAACTGAGAAAGCAGAGAAAATGTGTCTCCTGCAACCCGTTCCCTTGGTGCTAGATGAACGAACGTCTCTCCACTTGCTCAGTTCTGAGAGATAAGTGGGTGTGAAAGCCGTCCTTCACCTAGCTTGTTGGGAACACAAAGTTTCTTTTCAGTTGCAAACTCCATTCCATACATATATATGGGGAGGTACTAGCTCCAACTCTGCTTTACCCTGAAAACTGCAGGAACTTCAAACCGGCACTAGGAAACAGACTGAGAAAGCATAGAAAAAGTGTCTCCTGCAACCCGTTCCCTTGGTGCTAGATGAACGAACATCTCTCCACTTGCTCAGTTCTGAGAGATAAGTGTGTGTGAAAGCCGTCCTTCACCTAGCTTGTTGGGAACACAAAGTTTCTTTTCAGTTGCAAACTCCATTCCATACATATATATGGGCAGGTAGAAGCTCCAACTCGGTTTTACACTGAAAACTGCAGGAACTTCAAACCGGCACTAGGAAACAGACTGAGAAAGCAGAGAAAAACTGTCTCCTGCAACCCGTTCCCTTGGTGCTAGATGAACGAAAGTCTCTCCACTTGCTCAGTTCTGAGAGATAAGTGTGTGTGAAAGCCGTCCTTCACCTAGCTTGTTGGGAACACAAAGTTTCTTTTCAGTTGCAAACTCCATTCCATACATATATATGGGGAGGTAGAAGCTCCAACTCGGTTTTACACTGAAAACTGCAGGAACTTCAAACCGGCACTAGGAAACAGACTGAGAAAGCAGAGAAAAAGTGTCTCCTGCAACCCGTTCCCTTGGTGCTAGATGAACGAACGTCTCTCCACTTGCTCAGTTCTGAGAGATATGTGTGTGTGAAAGCCGTCCTTCACCTAGCTTGTTGGGAACACAAAGTTTCTTTTCAGTTGCAAACTCCATTCCATACATATATAAGGGGAGGTAGAAGCTCCAACACGGTTTTACACTGAAAACTGCAGGAACTTCAAACCGGCACTAGGAAACAGACTGAGAAAGCAGAGAAAAAGTGTCTCCTGCAACCCGTTCCCTTGGTGCTAGATGAACGAACGTCTCTACACTTGCTCAGTTCTGAGAGATAAGTGTGTGTGAAAGCCGTCCTTCACCTAGCTTGTTGGGAACACAAAGTTTCTTTTCAGTTGCAAATTCCATTCCATACATATATATGGGGTGTTACTAGCTCCAACTCGGTTTTACAGTGAAAACTGTAGGAACTTCAAACCGGCACTAGGAAACACACTGAGAAACCAGAGAAAAAGTGTCTCCTGCAACCCGTTCCCTTGGTGCTAGATGAACGAACGTCTCTCCACTTGCTCATTTCTGAGAGATAAGTGTGTGTGAAAGCCGCCCTTCACCTAGATTGATGGGAACTCAAAGTTTCATTTCAGTTGCAAACTCCACTCCATCCATATATATGGGGAGGTAGAAGCTCCAAATCGGTTTTACAGTGAAAAATGCAGGAACTTCATACCGGCACTAGGAAACAGTCTGAGAAAGCAGAGAAAAAGTTTCTCCTGCAACCAGTTCCCTTGGTGCTAGATGAACGAACGTCTCTCCACTTGCTCATTTCTGAGAGATAAGTGTGTGTGAAAGCCGTCCTTCATGTAGCTTGTTGGGAACACAAAGTTTCTTTTTAGTTGCAAACTCCATTCCATACATATATATGGGGAAGTACTAGCTCCAACTCGGATTGACAGTGAAAACTGCAGGCACTTCAAACCGGC
Organism: Camelus dromedarius; assembly: GCF_036321535.1. Classification (NCBI taxonomy): domain Eukaryota; kingdom Metazoa; phylum Chordata; class Mammalia; order Artiodactyla; family Camelidae; genus Camelus; species Camelus dromedarius. The sequence continues at coordinate 4,933,082 of NW_026989801.1, forward strand.
ACTAGAAAACAGACTGAGAAAGCAGAGAAAAAGTGTCTCCTGCAACCCGTTCCCTTGCAGCTAGATGAACGAACGTCTCTCCACTTGCTCAGTTCTGAGAGATAAGTGTGTGAAAGCCGTCATTCACTTATCTTGTTGGGAACACAAAGTTTCTTTTCAGTTGCAAACTCCATTCCATAAATATATACGGGGAGGTACTAGCTCCAACTCGGTTTTACACTGAAAACTGCAGGAACTTCAAACCGGCACCAGGAAACAGACTGAGAAAGCAGAGAAAAAGTGTCTCCTGCAACCCGTTCCCTTGGTGCTAGATGAACGTACGTCTGTCCACTTGCTCAGTTCTGAGAGATAAGTGTGTGTGAAAGCCGTACTTCTCCTAGCTTGTTGGGAACACAAAGTTTCTTTTCAGTTGCAAACTCAATTCCATACATATATATGGGGTGGTACAAGCTCCAAATCGGTTTTACAGTGAAAACTGCAGGAACTTCAAACCGGCACTAGGAAACAGACTGAGAAAGCAGAGAAAAAGTGTCTCCTGCAACAAGTTCCCTTGGTGCTAGATGAACGAACGTCTCTCCACTTGCTCATTTCTGAGAGTTAAGTGTGTGTGAAAGCCGTCCTTCACCTAGCTTGTTGGGAACACAAAGTTTCTTTTCAGTTGCAAACTCCATTCTATACATATATATGGGGAGGTACTAGCCCCAAATCGGTTTGACAGTGAAATCTGCAGGAACTTCAAACCGGCACTAGGAATCAGACTGAGAAAGCAGAGAAAAAGTGCCTCCTGCAACCCGTTCCCTTTGTGCTAGATGAACGAACGTCTCTCCACTTGCTCAGTTCTGAGAAATAAGTGTGTGTGAAAGCCGTACTTCACGTATCTTGTTGGGAACACAAAGTTTCTTTTCAGTTGCAAACTCCATTCCATACATATATTTGGGGAGGTACTAGCTCCAACTCGTTTTTACAGTGAAAACTGTAGGAACTTCAAACCGGCACTAGGAAACAGACTGAGAAAGCAGAGAAAAAGTGTCTCCTGCAACCCGTTCCCTTGGTCCTAGATGAACGAACGTCTCTCCACTTGCTCAGTTCTGAGAGATAAGTGTGTGTGAAAGCCGTCCTTCACCTAGCTTGTTGGGAACACAAAGTTTCTTTTCAGTTGCAAAATCCATTCCATACTTATATATGGGGAGGTAGAAGCTCCAACTCGTTATTACACTGAAAACTGCAGGAACTTCAAACCGGCACTAGGAAACAGACTGAGAAAGCAGAGAAAAAGTGTCTCCTGCAACCCGTTCCCTTGGCGCTAGATGAACGAAAGTCTCTCCAATTGCTCAGTTCTGAGAGATAAGTGTGTGTGAAAGCCGTCCTTCACCTAGCTTGTTGGGAACACAAAGTTTCTTTTCAGTTGCAAAATCCATTCCATACTTATATATGGGGAGGTACAAGCTCCAACTCGTTATTACACTGAAAACTGCAGGAACTTCAAACCGGCACTAGGAAACAGACTGAGAAAGCAGAGAAAAAGTGTCTCCTGCAACCCGTTCCCTTGGTGCTAGATGAACGAACGTCTCTCCACTTGCTCTGTTCTGAGATATAATTGTGTGTGAAAGCCGTCCTTCACCTAGCTTGTTGGGAACACAAAGTTTCTTTTCAGTTGCAAACTCCATTCCATACATATATATGGGGAGGTAGAAGCTCCAACTCGGTTTTACAGTGAAAACTGCAGGAACTTCAAACCGGCACTAGCAAACAGACTGAGAAAGCAGAGAAAAAGTTTCTCCTGCAACACGTTCCCTTGGTGCTAGATGAACGAACGTCTCTCCACTTGCTCATTTCTGAGAGATAATTGTGTGTGAAAGCCGCTTTTCACCTAGCTTGTTGGGAACACAAAGTTTCTTTTCAGTTGTAAACTCCATTCCATACATATATATGGGGAGATACTAGCTCCAAATAGGTTTGACAGTGAAAACTGCAGGAACTTCAAACCGGCACTAGGAAACAGACTGAGAAAGCAGAGAAAAAGTGTCTCCTGCAACCCGTTCCCTTGGTGCTAGATGAACGAACGTCTCTCCACTTTCTCATTTCTGAGAGATAAGTGTGTGTGAAAACCGTCCTTCACCTAGCTTGTTGGGAACACAAAGTTTCTTTTCAGTTGCAAACTCCATTCCATACATATATATGGGGAGGTACAAGCTCCTACTCGGTTTTACACTGAAAACTGCAGGAACTTCTAACCGGCACTAGGAAACAGACTGAGAAAGCAGAGAAAACGTGTCTCCTGCAACCCCTTCCCTTGGTGCTAGATAAACGAACGTCTCTCCACTTGCTCAGTTCTGAGAGATAAGTGTTTGAGAAAGCCGTCCTTCACATAGCTTGTTGGGAACACAAAGTTTCTTTTCAGTTGCAAACTCCATTCCATAGATATATATGGGGAGGTACAAGCTCCAACTCGGTTTTACAGTGAAAACTGCAGGAACTTCAAACCGGCACTAGGAAACAGACTGAGAAAGCAGAGAAAAAGTGTCTCCTGCAACCCGTTCCCTTGGTGCTAGATGAACGAATGTCTCTCCACTTGCTCAGTTCTGAGATATAATTGTGTGTGAAAGCCGTCCTTCACCTAGCTTGTTGGGAACACAAAGTTTCTTTTCAGTTGCAAACTCCATTCCATACATATATATGGGGAGGTAGAAGCTCCAACTCGGTTTTACAGTGAAAACTGCAGGAACTTCAAACCGGCACTAGCAAACAGACTGAGAAAGCAGAGAAAAAGTTTCTCCTGCAACCCGTTCCCTTGGAGCTAGATGAACGAACGTCTCTCCACTTGCTCAGTTCTGAGAGATAAGTGTGTGAAAGCCGTCCTTCACCTAGCTTGTTGGGAACACAAAGTTTCTTTTCAGTTGCAAACTCCAATCCATACATATATCGGGGAGGTAGAAGCTCCAACTCGGTTTGACAGTGAAAACTGCAGGAACTTCAAACCGGCACTAGGAATCAGACTGAGAAAGCAGAGAAAAAGTGCTTCCTGCAACCCGTTCCCTTGGTGCTAGATGAACGAACGTCTCTCCACTTGCTCAGTTCTGAGAGATAAGTGTGTGTGAAAGCAGTCCTTCACGTATCTTGTTGGGAAAACAAAGCTTCTTTTCACTTGCAAATTCCATTCCATACATATATATGGGGAGGTACAAGCTCCAACTCGGTTTGACAGGGAAAACTGCAGGAACTTCAAACCGGCACTTCGAAACAGACTGAGAAAGCAGAGAAAAAGTGTCTCCTGCAACCCGTTCCCTTGGTGCTAGATGAACGAACGTCTCTCCACTTGCTCATTTCTGAGAGATAAGTGTGTGTGAAAGCCGTCCTTCACCTAGCTTGTTGGGAACACAAAGTTTCTTTTCAGTTGCAAACTCCATTCCATACATATATATGGGGAGGTACAAGCTCCTACTCGGTTTTACACTGAAAACTGCAGGAACTTCAAACCGGCACTAGGAAACAGACTGAGAAAGTAGAGAAAACGTGTCTCCTGCAACCCCTTCCCTTGGTGCTAGATAAACGAACGTCTCTCCACTTGCTCAGTTCTGAGTGATAAGTGTTTGAGAAAGCCGTCCTTCACATAGCTTGTTGGGAACACAAAGTTTCTTTTCAGTTGCAAATTCCATTGCATACATATATATGGGGAGGTACTAGCTCCAACTCGGTTTTACAGTGAAAACTGCAGGAACTTCAAACCGGCACTAGGAAACAGACTGATAAAGCAGAGAAAAAGTGTCTCCTGCAACAATTTCCATTGGTGCTAGATGAACGAACGTCTCTCCACTTGCTCAGTTCTGAGAGATAAGTGTGTGTGAAAGCCGTCCTTCACCTAGCTTGTTGGGAACACAAAGTTTCTTTTCAGTTACAAACACCATTCCATACATATATATGGGGAGATACTAGCTCCAACTCTGTTTGTCAGTGAAAACTGCAGGAACTTCAAACCGGCACTAGGAAATAGACTGAGAAAGCAGAGAAAAAGTGTCTCCTGCAACCCGTTCCCTTGGTGCTAGATGAACGAACGTCTCTCCACTTGCTCAGTTCCGAGAGATAAGTGTGTGTGAAAGCCGTCCTTCACCTAGCTTGTTGGGAACACAAAGTTTCTTTTCAGTTGCCAACTCCATTCCATACATATATATGGGGAGGTACTAGCTCCAAATCGGTTTTACAGTGAAAACTGCAGGAACATCAAACAGGCACTAGGAAACAGACTGAGAAAGCAGAGAAAAAGTGTCTCCTGCAATAAATTCCCCTGGTGCTATATGAACGAACGTCTCTCCACTTGCTCAGTTCTGAGAGATAAGTGTGTGTGAAAGCCGTCCTTCACCTAGCTTGTTGGGAACACAAAGTTTCTTTTCAGTTGCAAACTCCTTTCCATACATATATATGGGGAGGTACTAGCTCCAACTCGGTTTTACAGTGAAAACTGCAGGAACTTCAAACCGGCACTAGGAAACAGACTGAGAAAGCAGAGAAAATGTGTCTCCTGCAACAAGTTCCATTGGTGCTAGATGAACGAACGTCTCTCCACTTGCTCAGTTCTGAGAGATAAGTGTGTGTGAAAGGCGTCCTTCACCTAGCTTGTTGGGAACACAAAGTTTCTTTTCAGTTACAAACTCCATTCCATACATATATATGGGGAGATACTAGCTCCAACTCGGTTTGACAGTGAAAACTGCAGGAACTTCAAACCGGCACTAGGAAACAGACTGAGAAAGCAGAGAAAAAGTGTCTCCTGCAACCCGTTCCCTTGGTGCTAGATGAACGAACGTCTCTCCACTCTCTCAGTTCTGAGAGATAAGTGCGTGTGAAAGCCGTCCTTCACCTAGCTTGTTGGGAACACAAAGTTTCTTTTCAGTTGCAAACTCCATTCCATACATATATATGGGGTGGTAGAAGCTCCAACTCGGTTTTACAGTGAAAACTGCAGGAACATCAAACCGGCCCTAGGAAACAGACTGAGAAAGCAGAGAAAAAGTGTCTCCTGCAACCCGTTCCCTTGGTGCTAGATGAACTAACGTCTCTCCACTTGCTCTGTTCTGTGAGATAAGTGCGTGTGAAAGCCGTCCTTCACCTAGCTTTTTGGGAACACAAAGTTTCTTTTCAGTTGCAAACTCCATTCCATAGATATATATGGGGAGGTACAAGCTCCAACTCGGTTTTACAGTGAAAACTGCAGGAACTTCAAACCGGCACTAGGAAACAGACTGAGAAAGCAGAGAAAAAGTGTCTCCTGCAACCCGTTCCCTTGGTGCTAGATGAACGAATGTCTCTCCACTTGCTCAGTTCTGAGATATAATTGTGTGTGAAAGCCGTCCTTCACCTAGCTTGTTGGGAACACAAAGTTTCTTTTCAGTTGCAAACTCCATTCCATACATATATATGGGGAGGTAGAAGCTCCAACTCGGTTTTACAGTGAAAACTGCAGGAACTTCAAACCGGCACTAGCAAACAGACTGAGAAAGCAGAGAAAAAGTTTCTCCTGCAACACGTTCCCTTGGTGCTAGATGAACGAACGTCTCTCCACTTGCTCAGTTCTGAGAGATAAGTGTGTGTGAAAGCCGCTTTTCACCTAGCTTGTTGGGAACACAAAGTTTCTTTTCAGTTGTAAACTCCATTCCATACATATATATGGGGAGATACTAGCTCCAAATCGGTTTGACAGTGAAAACTGCAGGAACTTCAAACCGGCACTAGGAAACAGACTGAGAAAGCAGAGAAAAAGTGTCTCCTGCAACCCGTTCCCTTGGTGCGAGATGAACGAACGTCTCTCCACTTGTTCAGTTCTGAGAGATAAGTGTGTGTGAAAGCCGTCCTTCACCTAGCTTGTTGGGAACACAAAGGTTCTTTTCAGTTGCAAACTCCATTCCATCTATATATATGGGGAGATACTAGCTCCAACTCGGATTTACAGTGAAAACTGCAGGAACTTCAAACCGGCACTAGGAAACAGACTGAAAAGCAGAGAAAAATTGTCTCCTGCAAACCGTTCCCTTGGTGCTAGATGAACGAACGTCTCTCCACTTGCTCAGTTCTGAGAGATAAGTGTGTGTGAAAGCAATCCTTCACCTCACTTGTTGGGAACACAAAGTTTCTTTTCAGTTGCAAACTCCATTCCATACATATATATGGGGAGTAAGAAGCTCCAACTCAGTTTTACAGTGAAAACTGCAGGAACTTCAAAACGGCACTAGGAAACAGACTGAGAAAGCAGAGAAAAAGTGTCTCCTGCAACCCGTTCCCTTGGTTCTAGATGAACGAACGTCTCTCCACTTGCTCATTTCTGAGAGATAAGTGCGTGTGAAAGCCGTCCTTCACCTAGCTTGTTGGGAACACAAAGTTTCTTTTCAGTTGCAAACTCCATTCCATACATATATATGGGGAGGTAGAAGCTCCAACTCGGTTTGACAGTGAAAACTGCAGGAACTTCAAACCGGCACTAGGAAACAGACTGAGAAAGCAGAGAAAAAGTGTCTCCTGCAAACCGTTCCCTTGGTGCTAGATGAACGAACGTCTCTCCACTTGCTCTGTTCTGAGAGATAAGTGTGTGTGAAAGCCGTCCTTCACCTAGATTTTTGGGAACACATAGTTTCTTTTCAGTTGCAAACTCCATTCCATACATATATATGGGGAGGTAGAAGCTCCAACTAGGTTTTACAGTGAAAACTGCAGGAACTTCTAACCGGCACTAGGAAACAGACTGAGAAATCAGAGAAAAAGTGTCTCCTGCAACCCGTTCCCTTGGTGCTAGATGAACGAACGTCTCTCCACTTGCTCAGTTCTGAGAGATAAGTGTGTGTGAAAGCCGTCCTTCACCTAGCTTGTTGGGAACACAAAGTTTCTTTTCAGTTGCAAACACCATTCCATCTATATATATGGGGAGATACTAGCTCCAACTCGGATTTACAGTGAAACCTGCAGGAACTTCAAACCGGCACTAGGAAACAGACTGAGAAAGCAGAGAAAAAGTGTCTCCTGCAACCCGTTCCCTTGGTGCTAGATGAACGAACGTCTCTCCACATGCTCAGTTCTGAGAGATAAGTGTGTGTGAAAGCCGTCCTTCACCTAGCTTGTTGGGAACACAAAGTTTCTTTTCAGTTGCAAACTCCATTCCATACATATATATGGGGAGGTACTAGCTCCAACTCGGTTTGACAGTGAAAACTGCAGGAACTTCAAACCGGCACTAGGAATCAGATTGGGAAAGCAGACAAAAAGTGTCTCCTGCAACCCGTTCCCTTGGTGCTAGATGAACGAACGTCTCTGCACTTGCTCAGTTCTGAGATATAATTGTGTGTGAAAGCCGTCCTTCACCTAGCTTGTTGGGAACACAAAGTTTCTTTTCAGTTGCAAACTCCATTCCATACATATATATGGGGAGGTAGAAGCTCCAACTCGGTTTTACAGTGAAAACTGCAGGAACTTCAAACCGGCACTAGCAAACAGACTGAGAAAGCAGAGAAAAAGTTTCTCCTGCAACAAGTTCCCTTGGTGCTAGATGAACGAACGTCTCTCCACTTGCTCAGTTCTGACAGATAAGTGTGTGTGAAAGCCGTCCTTCACCTAGCTTGTTGGGAACACAAAGTTTCTTTTCAGTTGCAAACTCCATTCCATACATATATATGGGGAGGTAGAAGCTCCAACTAGGTTTTACAGTGAAAACTGCAGGAACTTCTAACCGGCACTAGGAAACAGACTGAGAAATCAGAGAAAAAGTGTCTCCTGCAACCCGTTCCCTTGGTGCTAGATGAACGAACGTCTCTCCACTTGCTCAGTTCTGAGAGATAACTGTGTGTGAAAGCCGCCCTTCACCTAGCTTGTTGGGAACACAAGTTTGTTTTCAGTTGCAAACTCCATTCCATCTATATATATGGGGAGATACTAGCTCCAACTCGGATTTACAGTGAAACCTGCAGGAACTTCAAACCGGCACTAGGAAACAGACTGAAAAGCAGAGAAAAATTGTCTCCTGCAAACCGTTCCCTTGGTGCTAGATGAACGAACGTCTCTCCACTTGCTCAGTTCTGAGAGTTAAGTGTGTGTGAAAGCCGTCCTTCACCTAGCTTGTTGGGAACACAATGTTTCTTTTCAGTTGCAAACTCCATTCCATTATTATATATGGGGAGTAAGAAGCTCCAACTCAGTTTTACAGTGAAAACTGCAGGAACTTCAAACCGGCACTAGGAAACAGACTGAGAAAGGAGAGAAAAAGTGTCTCCTGCAACCCGTTCCCTTGGTGCTAGATGAACTAACGTCTCTCCACTTGCTCTGTTCTGTGAGATAAGTGCGTGTGAAAGCCGTCCTTCACCTCACTTGTTGGGAACACAAAGTTTCTTTTCAGTTGCAAACTCCATTCCATACATATATATGGGGAGTAAGAAGCTCCAACTCGGTTTGACAGTGAAAACTGCAGGAACTTCAAAACGGCACTAGGAAACAGACTGAGAAAGCAGAGAAAAAGTGTCTCCTGCAACCCGTTCCCTTGGTTCTAGATGAACGAACGTCTCTCCACTTGCTCAGTTCTGAGAGATAAGTGCGTGTCAAAGCCGTCCTTCACCTAGCTTGTTGGGAACACAAAGTTTCTTTTCAGTTGCAAACTCCATTCCATACATATATATGGGGAGGTAGAAGCTCCAACTCGGTTTGACAGTGAAAACTGCAGGAACTTCAAACCGGCACTAGGAAACAGACTGAGAAAGCAGAGAAAAAGTGTCTCCTGCAAACCGTTCCCTTGGTGCTAGATGAAAGAACGTCTCTCCACTTGCTCTGTTCTGAGAGATAAGTGTGTGAGAAAGCCGTACTTCACCTAGATTTTTGGGAACACAAAGTTTCTTTTCAGTTGCAAACTCCATTCCATACATATATATGGGGAGGTAGAAGCTCCAACTAGGTTTTACAGTGAAAACTGCAGGAACTTCTAACCGGCACTAGGAAACAGACTGAGAAATCAGAGCAAAAGTGTCTCCTGCAACCCGTTCCCTTGGTGCTAGATGAACGAACGTCTCTCCACTTGCTCAGTTCTGAGAGATAAGTGTGTGTGAAAGCCGTCCTTCACCTAGCTTGTTGGGAACACAAAGTTTCTTTTCAGTTGCAAACACCATTCCATACATATATATGGGGAGATACTAGCTCCAACTCGGTTTTACAGTGAAACCTGCTGGAACTTCAAACCGGCACTAGGAAACAGACTGAGAAAGCAGAGAAAAAGTGTCTCCTGCAACCCGTTCCCTTGGTGCTAGATGAACGAACGTCTCTACACATGCTCAGTTCTGAGAGATAAGTGTGTGTGAAAGCCGTCCTTCACCTAGCTTGTTGTGAACACAAAGTTTCTTTTCAGTTGCAAACTCCATTCCATACATATATATGGGGAGGTACTAGCTCCAACTCGGTTTGACAGTGAAAACTGCAGGAACTTCAAACCGGCACTAGGAAACAGATTGGGAAAGCAGACAAAAAGTGTCTCCTGCAACCCGTTCCCTTGGTGCTAGATGAACGAACGTCTCTGCACTTGCTCAGTTCTCAGATATAATTGTGTGTGAAAGCCGTCCTTCACCTAGCTTGTTGGGAACACAAAGTTTCTTTTCAGTTGCAAACTCCATTCCATACATATATATGGGGAGGTAGAAGCTCCAACTCGATTTTACAGTGAAAACTGCAGGAACTTCAAACCGGCACTAGCAAACAGACTGAGAAAGCAGAGAAAAAGTTTCTCCTGCAACACGTTCCCTTGGTGCTAGATGAACGAACGTCTCTCCACTTGCTCAGTTCTGAGAGATAAGTGTGTGTGAAAGCCGTCCTTCACCTAGCTTGTTGGGAACACAAAGTTTCTTTTCAGATGCAAACTCCATTCCATACATATATATGGGGAGGTAGAAGCTCCAACTAGGTTTTACAGTGAAAACTGCAGGAACTTCTAACCGGCACTAGGAAACAGACTGAGAAATCAGAGAAAAAGTGTCTCCTGCAACCCGTTCCCTTGGTGCTAGATGAACGAACGTCTCTCCACTTGCTCAGTTCTGAGAGATAACTGTGTGTGAAAGCCGCCCTTCACCTAGCTTGTTGGGAACACAAGTTTGTTTTCAGTTGCAAACTCCATTCCATCTATATATATGGGGAGATACTAGCTCCAACTCGGATTTACAGTGAAACCTGCAGGAACTTCAAACCGGCACTAGGAAACAGACTGAAAAGCAGAGAAAAATTGTCTCCTGCAAACCGTTCCCTTGGTGCTAGATGAACGAACGTCTCTCCACTTGCTCAGTTCTGAGAGTTAAGTGTGTGTGAAAGCCGTCCTTCACCTAGCTTGTTGGGAACACAATGTTTCTTTTCAGTTGCAAACTCCATTCCATTATTATATATGGGGAGTAAGAAGCTCCAACTCAGTTTTACAGTGAAAACTGCAGGAACTTCAAACCGGCACTAGGAAACAGACTGAGAAAGCAGAGAAAAAGTGTCTCCTGCAACCCGTTCCCTTGGTGCTAGATGAACTAACGTCTCTCCACTTGCTCTGTTCTGTGAGATAAGTGCGTGTGAAAGCCGTCCTTCACCTCACTTGTTGGGAACACAAAGTTTCTTTTCAGTTGCAAACTCCATTCCATACATATATATGGGGAGTAAGAAGCTCCAACTCGGTTTGACAGTGAAAACTGCAGGAACTTCAAAACGGCACTAGGAAACAGACTGAGAAAGCAGAGAAAAAGTGTCTCCTGCAACCCGTTCCCTTGGTTCTAGATGAACGAACGTCTCTCCACTTGCTCAGTTCTGAGAGATAAGTGCGTGTCAAAGCCGTCCTTCACCTAGCTTGTTGGGAACACAAAGTTTCTTTTCAGTTGCAAACTCCATTCCATACATATATATGGGGAGGTAGAAGCTCCAACACGGTTTGACAGTGAAAACTGCAGGAACTTCAAACCGGCACTAGGAAACAGACTGAGAAAGCAGAGAAAAAGTGTCTCCTGCAAACCGTTCCCTTGGTGCTAGATGAAAGAACGTCTCTCCACTTGCTCTGTTCTGAGAGATAAGTGTGTGAGAAAGCCGTACTTCACCTAGATTTTTGGGAACACAAAGTTTCTTTTCAGTTGCAAACTCCATTCCATACATATATATGGGGAGGTAGAAGCTCCAACTAGGTTTTACAGTGAAAACTGCAGGAACTTCTAACCGGCACTAGGAAACAGACTGAGAAATCAGAGCAAAAGTGTCTCCTGCAACCCGTTCCCTTGGTGCTAGATGAACGAACGTCTCTCCACTTGCTCAGTTCTGAGAGATAAGTGTGTGTGAAAGCCGTCCTTCACCTAGCTTGTTGGGAACACAAAGTTTCTTTTCAGTTGCAAACACCATTCCATACATATATATGGGGAGATACTAGCTCCAACTCGGTTTTACAGTGAAACCTGCTGGAACTTCAAACCGGCACTAGGAAACAGACTGAGAAAGCAGAGAAAAAGTGTCTCCTGCAACCCGTTCCCTTGGTGCTAGATGAACGAACGTCTCTACACATGCTCAGTTCTGAGAGATAAGTGTGTGTGAAAGCCGTCCTTCACCTAGCTTGTTGTGAACACAAAGTTTCTTTTCAGTTGCAAACTCCATTCCATACATATATATGGGGAGGTACTAGCTCCAACTCGGTTTGACAGTGAAAACTGCAGGAACTTCAAACCGGCACTAGGAAACAGATTGGGAAAGCAGACAAAAAGTGTCTCCTGCAACCCGTTCCCTTGGTGCTAGATGAACGAACGTCTCTGCACTTGCTCAGTTCTCAGATATAATTGTGTGTGAAAGCCGTCCTTCACCTAGCTTGTTGGGAACACAAAGTTTCTTTTCAGTTGCAAACTCCATTCCATACATATATATGGGGAGGTAGAAACTCCAACTCGATTTTACAGTGAAAACTGCAGGAACTTCATACCGGCACTAGCAAACAGACTGAGAAAGCAGAGAAAAAGTTTCTCCTGCAACACGTTCCCTTGGTGCTAGATGAACGAACGTCTCTCCACTTGCTCAGTTCTGAGAGATAAGTGTGTGTGAAAGCCGTCCTTCACCTAGCTTGTTGGGAACACAAAGTTTCTTTTCAGATGCAAACTCCATTCCATACATATATATGGGGAGGTAGAAGCTCCAACTAGGTTTTACAGTGAAAACTGCAGGAACTTCTAACCGGCACTAGGAAACAGACTGAGAAATCAGAGAAAAAGTGTCTCCTGCAACCCGTTCCCTTGGTGCTAGATGAACTAACGTCTCTCCACTTGCTCTGTTCTGTGAGATAAGTGCGTGTGAAAGCCGTCCTTCACCTAGCTTTTTGGGAACACAAAGTTTCTTTTCAGTTGCAAACTCCATTCCATAGATATATATGGGGAGGTACTAGCTCCAACTCGGTTTTACAGTGAAAACTGCAGGAATTTCAAACCGGCACTAGGAAACAGACTGAGAAAGCAGAGAAAAATTGTCTCCTGCAACACGTTCCCTTGGTGCTAGATGAACGAACGTCTATCCACTTGCTCAGTTCTGAGATATAATTGTGTGTGAAAGCCGCCCTTCACCTAGCTTGTTGGGAACACAAAGGTTCTTTTCAGTTGCAAACTCCATTGCATACATATATATGGGGAGGTAATAGCTCCAACTCGGTTTTACAGTGAAAACTGCAGGAACTTCAAACCGGCACTAGGAAACAGACTGAGAAAGCAGAGAAAAAGTGTCTCCTGCAACAAGTTCCATTGGGGCAAGATGAACGAACGTCTCTCCACTTGCTCAGTTCTGAGAGATAAGTGTGTGTGAAAGCCGTCCTTCACCTAGCTTGTTGGGAACACAAAGTTTCTTTTCAGTTACAAACTCCATTCCATAAATATATATGGGGAGATACTAGCTCCAACTCGGTTTGACAGTGAAAACTGCAGGAACTTCAAACCGGCACTAGGAAACAGACTGAGAAAGCAGAGAAAAAGTGTCTCCTGCAACCCGTTCCCTTGGTTCTAGATGAACGAACGTCTCTCCACTTGCTCAGTTCCGAGAGATAAGTGTGTGTGAAAGCCGTCCTTCACCTAGCTTGTTGGGAACACAAAGTTTCTTTACAGTTGCCAACTCCATTCCATACATATATATGGGGAGGTACTAGCTCCAAATCGGTTTTACAGTGAAAACTGCAGGAACATCAAACCGGCACTAGGAAACAGACTGAGAAAGCAGAGAAAAAGTGTCTCCTGCAACAAGTTCCCTTGGTGCTATATGAACGAACGTCTCTCCTCTTGCTCAGTTCTGAGAGATAAGTGTGTGTGAAAGCCGTCCTTCACCTAGCTTTTTGGGAAAACAAAGTTTCTTTTCAGTTGCAAACTCCTTTCCATACATATATATGGGGAGTTAGAAGCTCCAACTCGGTTTTACAGTGAAAACTGCAGGAACTTCAAAAATGCACTAGGAAACAGACTGAGAAAGCAGAGAAAATGTGTCTCCTGCAACCCGTTCCCTTGGTGCTAGATGAACGAACGTCTCTCCACTTGCTCAGTTCCGAGGGATATGTGTGTGTGAAAGCCGTCCTTCAACTAGCTTGTTGGGAACACAAAGTTTCTTTTCAGTTGCAAACTCCATTCCATACAAATATATATGGGGAGGTACTAGCTCCAACTCGGATTGACAGTGAAAACTGCAGGAACTTCAAACCGGCACTAGGAAACAGATTGAGAAAGCAGACAAAAAGTGTCTCCTGCAAACCGTTCCCTTGGTGCTAGATGAACGAACGTCTCTCCACTTTCTCAGTTCTGAGAGATAAGTGCGTGTGAAAGCCGTCCTTCACCTAGCTTGTTGAGAAAACAGTTTCTTTTCAGTTGCAAACTCCATTCCATACATATATATGGGGAGGTAGAAGCTCCAACTCTGTTTTACAGTGAAAACTGCAGGAACATCAAAACGGCACTAGGAAACAGACTGAGAATGCAGAGAAAAAGTGTCTCCTGCAACAGGTTCCCTTGGTGCTAGATGAACTAACGTCTCTCCACTTGCTCTGTTCTGTGAGATAAGTGCGTGTGAAAGCCGTCCTTCACCTAGCTTTTTGGGAACACAAAGTTTCTTTTCAGTTGCAAACTCCATTCCATACATATATATGGGGAGGTACTAGCTCCAACTCGGATTTACAGTGAAAACTGCAGGAACTTCAAACCGGCACTAGGAAACAGACTGAGAAAGCAGAGAAAAAGTGTCCCCTGCAACCCGTTCCCTTGGTGCTAGATGAACGAACGTCTCTCCAATTGCTCAGTTCTGAGATATAATTGTGTGTGAAAGCCGTCCTTCACCTAGCTTGTTGGGAACACAAAGTTTCTTTTCAGTTGCAAACTCCATTCCATACATATATATGGGGAGGTAGAAGCTCCAACTCGGTTTTACAGTGAAAAATGCAGGAACTTCAAACCGGCACTAGCAAACAGACTGAGAAAGCAGAGAAAAAGTTTCTCCTGCAACACGTTCCCTTGGTGCTAGATGAACGAACGTCTCTCCACTTGCTCAGTTCTGAGAGATAAGTGTGTGTGAAAGCCGCTCTTCACCTAGTTTGTTGGGAACACAAAGTTTCTTTTCAGTTGTAAACTCCATTCCATACATATATATGGGGAGATACTAGCTCCAAATCTGTTTGACAGTGAAAACTGCAGGAACTTCAAACCGGCACTAGGAAACAGACTGAGACAGCAGAGAAAAAGTGTCTCCTGCAACCCGTTCCCTTGGTGCGAGATGAACGAACGTCTCTCCACTTGTTCAGTTCTGAGAGATAAGTGTGGTGAAAGCCGTCCTTCACCTAGCTTGTTGGGAACACAAAGTTTCTTTTCAGTGGCAAACTCCATTCCATCTATATATATGGGGAGATACTAGCTCCAACTCGGATTTACAGTGAAAACTGCAGGAACTTCAAACCGGCACTAGGAAACAGACTGAAAAGCAGAGAAAAATTGTCTCCTGCAAACCGTTCCCTTGGTGCTAGATGAACGAACGTCTCTCCACTTGCTCAGTTCTGAGAGATAAGTGTGTGTGAAAGCCGTCCTTCACCTCACTTGTTGGGAACACAAAGTTTCTTTTCAGTTGCAAACACCATTCCATACATATATATGGGGAGTAAGAAGCTCCAACTCAGTTTTACAGTGAAAACTGCAGGAACTTCAAACCGGCACTAGGAAACAGACTGAGAAAGCAGAGAAAAAGTGTCTCCTGCAACCCGTTCCCTTGGTTCTAGATGAACGAAAGTCTCTCCACTTGCTCAGTTCTGAGAGATAAGTGCGTGTGAAAGCCGTCCTTCACCTAGCTTGTTGGGAACACAAAGTTTCTTTTCAGTTGCAAACTCCATTCCATACATATATATGGGGAGGTACTAGCTCCAACTCGGATTTACAGTGAAAACTGCAGGAACTTCAAACCGGCACTAGGAAACAGACTGAGAAAGCAGAGAAAAAGTGTCCCCTGCAACCCGTTCCCTTGGTGCTAGATGAACGAACGTCTCTCCAATTGCTCAGTTCTGAGATATAATTGTGTGTGAAAGCCGTCCTTCACCTAGCTTGTTGGGAACACAAAGTTTCTTTTCAGTTGCAAACTCCATTCCATACATATATATGGGGAGGTAGAAGCTCCAACTCGGTTTTACAGTGAAAAATGCAGGAACTTCAAACCGGCACTAGCAAACAGACTGAGAAAGCAGAGAAAAAGTTTCTCCTGCAACACGTTCCCTTGGTGCTAGATGAACGAACGTCTCTCCACTTGCTCAGTTCTGAGAGATAAGTGTGTGTGAAAGCCGCTCTTCACCTAGTTTGTTGGGAACACAAAGTTTCTTTTCAGTTGTAAACTCCATTCCATACATATATATGGGGAGATACTAGCTCCAAATCTGTTTGACAGTGAAAACTGCAGGAACTTCAAACCGGCACTAGGAAACAGACTGAGACAGCAGAGAAAAAGTGTCTCCTGCAACCCGTTCCCTTGGTGCGAGATGAACGAACGTCTCTCCACTTGTTCAGTTCTGAGAGATAAGTGTGGTGAAAGCCGTCCTTCACCTAGCTTGTTGGGAACACAAAGTTTCTTTTCAGTGGCAAACTCCATTCCATCTATATATATGGGGAGATACTAGCTCCAACTCGGATTTACAGTGAAAACTGCAGGAACTTCAAACCGGCACTAGGAAACAGACTGAAAAGCAGAGAAAAATTGTCTCCTGCAAACCGTTCCCTTGGTGCTAGATGAACGAACGTCTCTCCACTTGCTCAGTTCTGAGAGATAAGTGTGTGTGAAAGCCGTCCTTCACCTCACTTGTTGGGAACACAAAGTTTCTTTTCAGTTGCAAACACCATTCCATACATATATATGGGGAGTAAGAAGCTCCAACTCAGTTTTACAGTGAAAACTGCAGGAACTTCAAACCGGCACTAGGAAACAGACTGAGAAAGCAGAGAAAAAGTGTCTCCTGCAACCCGTTCCCTTGGTTCTAGATGAACGAAAGTCTCTCCACTTGCTCAGTTCTGAGAGATAAGTGCGTGTGAAAGCCGTCCTTCACCTAGCTTGTTGGGAACACAAAGTTTCTTTTCAGTTGCAAACTCCATTCCATACATATATATGGGGAGGTAGAAGCTCCAACTCGGTTTGACAGTGAAAACTGCAGGAACTTCAAAAATGCACTAGGAAACAGACTGAGAAAGCAGAGAAAAAGTGTCTCCTGCAACCCGTTCCCTTGGTGCTAGATGAACGAAAGTCTCTCCACTTGCTCAGTTCTGAGAGATAAGTGTGTGTGAAAGCCGTCCTTCACCTCACTTGTTGGGAACACAAAGTTTCTTTTCAGTTGCAAACTCCATTCCATACATATATATGGGGAGTAAGAAGCTCCAACTCAGTTTAACAGTGAAAACTGCAGGAACTTCAAACCGGCACTAGGAAACAGACTGAGAAAGCAGAGAAAAAGTGTCTCCTGCAACCCGTTCCCTTGGTTCTAGATGAACGAAAGTCTCTCCACTTGCTCAGTTCTGAGAGATAAGTGCGTGTGAAAGCCGTCCTTCACCTAGCTTGTTGGGAACACAAAGTTTCTTTTCAGTTGCAAACTCCATTCCATACATATATATGGGGAGGTACAAGCTCCAACTCGGTTTGACAGTGAAAACTGCAGGAACTTCAAAAATGCACTAGGAAACAGACTGAAAAGCAGAGAAAAAGTGTCTCCTGCAACCCGTTCCCTTGGTGCTAGATGAACGAAAGTCTCTCCACTTTCTCAGTTCTGAGAGATAAGTGCGTGTGAAAGCCGTCCTTCACCTAGCTTGTTGGGAACACAAAGTTTCTTTTCAGTTGCAAACTCCATTCCATACATATATATGGGGTGGTAGAAGCTCCAACTCGGTTTTACAGTGAAAACTGCAGGAACATCAAACCGGCCCCAGGAAACAGACTGAGAAAGCAGAGAAAAAGTGTCTCCTGCAAACCGTTCCCTTGGTGCTAGATGAACTAACGTCTCTCCACTTGCTCTGTTCTGTGAGATAAGTGCGTGTGAAAGCCGTCCTTCACCTAGCTTTTTGGGAACACAAAGTTTCTTTTCAGTTGCAAACTCCATTCCATAGATATATATGGGGAGGTACAAGCTCCAACTAGGTTTTACAGTGAAAACTGCAGGAACTTCAAACCGGCACTAGGAAACAGACTGAGAAAGCAGAGAAAAAGTGTCTCCTGCAACCCGTTCCCTTGGTGCTAGATGAACGAACGTCTCTCCACTTGCTCAGTTCTGAGATATAATTGTGTGTGAAAGCCGTCCTTCACCTAGCTTTTTGGGAACACAAAGTTTCTTTTCAGTTGCAAACTCCATTCCATACATATATATGGGGAGGTAGAAGCTCCAACTCGGTTTTACAGTGAAAACTGCAGGAACTTCAAACCGGCACTAGCAAACAGACTGAGAAAGCAGAGAAAAAGTTTCTCCTGCAACACGTTCCCTTGGTGCTAGATGAACGAACGTCTCTCCACTTGCTCAGTTCTGAGAGATAAGTGCGTGTGAAAGCCGTCCTTCACCTAGCTTGTTGGGAACACAAAGTTTCTTTTCAGTTGCAAACTCCATTCCATCTATATATATGGGGAGATACTAGCTCCAACTCGGATTTACAGTGAAACCTGCAGGAACTTCAAACCGGCACTAGGAAACAGACTGAAAAGCAGAGAACAAGTGTCTCCTGCAAACCGTTCCCTTGGTGCTAGATGAACGAACGTCTCTCCACTTGCTCAGTTCTGAGAGATAAGTGTGTGTGAAAGCCGCCCTTCATCTCACTTGTTGGGAACACAATGTTTCTTTTCAGTTGCAAACTCCATTCCATAAATATATATGGGGAGTAAGAAGCTCCAACTCAGTTTTACAGTGAAAACTGCAGGAACTTCAAACCGGCACTAGGAAACAGACTGAGAAAGCAGAGAAAAAGTGTCTCCTGCAACCCGTTCCCTTGGTGCTAGATGAACGAACGTCTCTCCACTTGCTCAGTTCTGAGAGATAAGTGTGTGTGAAAGCCGTCCTTCACCTAGCTTGTTGGGAACACAAAGTTTCTTTTCAGTTGCAAACTCCATTCCATAGATATATATGGGGAGGAACTAGCTCCAACTCGGTTTTACAGTGAAAACTGCAGGAACTTCAAAAATGCACTAGGAAACAGACTGAGAAAGCAGAGAAAAAGTGTCTCCTGCAACCCGTTCCCTTGGTGCTAGATGAACGAAAGTCTCTCCACTTTCTCAGTTCTGAGAGATAAGTGCGTGTGAAAGCCGTCCTTCACCTAGCTTGTTGGGAACACAAAGTTTCTTTTCAGTTGCAAACTCCATTCCATACATATATATGGGGTGGTAGAAGCTCCAACTCGGTTTTACAGTGAAAACTGCAGGAACATCAAACCGGCCCCAGGAAACAGACTGAGAAAGCAGAGAAAAAGTGTCTCCTGCAAACCGTTCCCTTGGTGCTAGATGAACTAACGTCTCTCCACTTGCTCTGTTCTGTGAGATAAGTGCGTGTGAAAGCCGTCCTTCACCTAGCTTTTTGGGAACACAAAGTTTCTTTTCAGTTGCAAACTCCATTCCATAGATATATATGGGGAGGTACAAGCTCCAACTCGGTTTTACAGTGAAAACTGCAGGAACTTCAAACCGGCACTAGGAAACAGACTGAGAAAGCAGAGAAAAAGTGTCTCCTGCAACCCGTTCCCTTGGTGCTAGATGAACGAACGTCTCTCCACTTGCTCAGTTCTGAGATATAATTGTGTGTGAAAGCCGTCCTTCACCTAGCTTTTTGGGAACACAAAGTTTCTTTTCAGTTGCAAACTCCATTCCATACATATATATGGGGAGGTAGAAGCTCCAACTCGGTTTTACAGTGAAAACTGCAGGAACTTCAAACCGGCACTAGCAAACAGACTGAGAAAGCAGAGAAAAAGTTTCTCCTGCAACACGTTCCCTTGGTGCTAGATGAACGAACGTCTCTCCACTTGCTCAGTTCTGAGAGATAAGTGTGTGTGAAAGCCGTCCTTCACCTAGCTTGTTGGGAACACAAAGTTTCTTTTCAGTTACAAACTCCATTCCATACATATATATGGGGAGATACTAGCTCCAACTCGGTTTGACAGTGAAAACTGCAGGAACTTCAAACCGGCACTAGGAAACAGACTGAGAAAGCAGAGAAAAAGTGTCTCCTGCAACCCGTTCCCTTGGTGCTAGATGAACGAACGTCTCTCCACTTGCTCAGTTCCGAGAGATAAGTGTGTGTGAAAGCCGTCCTTCACCTAGCTTGTTGGGAACACAAAGTTTCTTTTCAGTTGCCAACTCCATTCCATACATATATATGGGGAGGTACTAGCTCCAAATCGGTTTTACAGTGAAAACTGCAGGAACATCAAACCGGCCCCAGGAAACAGACTGAGAAAGCAGAGAAAAAGTGTCTCCTGCAATAAATTCCCCTGGTGCTATATGAACGAACGTCTCTCCACTTGCTCAGTTCTGAGAGATAAGTGTGTGTGAAAGCCGTCCTTCACCTAGCTTGTTGGGAACACAAAGTTTCTTTTCAGTTGCAAACTCCTTTCCATACATATATATGGGGAGTTAGAAGCTCCAAATCGGTTTTACAGTGAAAACTGCAGGAACTTCAAAAATGCACTAGGAAACAGTATGAGAAAGCAGAGAAAATGTGTCTCCTGCAACCCGTTCCCTTGGTGCTAGATGAACGAACGTCTCTCCACTTTCTCAGTTCTGAGAGATAAGTGCGTGTGAAAGCCGTCCTTCACCTAGCTTGTTGGGAACACAAAGTTTCTTTTCAGTTGCAAACTCCATTCCATACATATATATGGGGTGGTAGAAGCTCCAACTCGGTTTTACAGTGAAAACTGCAGGAACATCAAACCGGCCCTAGGAAACAGACTGAGAAAGCAGAGAAATAGTGTCTCCTGCAACCCGTTCCCTTGGTGCTAGATGAACTAACGTCTCTCCACTTGCTCTGTTCTGTGAGATAAGTGCGTGTGAAAGCCGTCCTTCACCTAGCTTTTTGGGAACACAAAATTTCTTTTCAGTTGTAAACTCCATTCCATAGATATATATGGGGAGGTACAAGCTCCAACTCGGTTTTACAGTGAAAACTGCAGGAACTTCAAACCGGCACTAGGAAACAGACTGAGAAAGCAAGAGAAAAAGTGTCTCCTGCAACCCGTTCCCTTGGTGCTAGATGAACGAACGTCTCTCCACTTGCTCAGTTCTGAGATATAATTGTGTGTGAAAGCCGTCCTTCACCTAGCTTGTTGGGAACACAAAGTTTCTTTTCAGTTGCAAACTCCATTCCATACATACATATTTGGAGGTAGAAGCTCCAACTCGATTTTACAGTGAAAACTGCAGGAACTTCAAACCGGCACTAGCAAACAGACTGAGAAAGCAGAGAAAAAGTTTCTCCTGCAACACGTTCCCTTGGTGCTAGATGAACGAACGTCTCTCCACTTGCTCAGTTCTGAGAGATAAGTGTGTGTGAAAGCCGCTTTTCACCTAGCTTGTTGGGAACACAAAGTTTCTTTTCAGTTGTAAACTCCATTCCATACATATATATGGGGAGATACTAGCTCCAAATCGGTTTGACAGTGAAAACTGCAGGAACTTCAAACCGGCACTAGGAAACAGACTGAGAAAGCAGAAAAAGAGTGTCTCCTGCAACCCGTTCCCTTGGTGCGAGATGAACGAACGTCTCTCCACTTGTTCAGTTCTGAGAGATAAGTGTGTGTGAAAGCCGTCCTTCACTTAGCTTGTTGGGAACACAAAGTTTCTTTTCAGTTGCAAACTCCATTCCATCTATATATATGGGGAGATACTAGCTCCAACTCGGATTTACAGTGAAAACTGCAGGAACTTCAAACCGGCACTAGGAAACAGACTGAAAAGCAGAGAAAAATTGTCTCCTGCAAACCGTTCCCTTGGTGCTAGATGAACGAACGTCTCTCCACTTGCTCAGTTCTGAGAGATAAGTGTGTGTGAAAGCCGTCCTTCACCTCACTTGTTGGGAACACAAAGTTTCTTTTCAGTTGCAAACTCCATTCCATACATATATATGGGGAGGTACTAGCTCCAACTCGGTTTGACAGTGAAAACTGCAGGAACTTCAAACCGGCACTAGGAATCAGATTGGGAAAGCAGACAAAAAGTGTCTCCTGCAACCCGTTCCCTTGGTGCTAGATGAACGAACGTCTCTGCACTTGCTCAGTTCTGAGATATAATTGTGTGTGAAAGCCGTCCTTCACCTAGCTTGTTGGGAACACAAAGTTTCTTTTCAGTTGCAAACTCCATTCCATACATATATATGGGGAAGTAGAAGCTCCAACTCGGTTTTACAGTGAAAACTGCAGGAACTTCAAACCGGCACTAGCAAACAGACTGAGAAAGCAGAGAAAAAGTGTCTCCTGCAACCCGTTCCCTTGGTTCTAGATGAACGAAAGTCTCTCCACTTGCTCAGTTCTGAGAGATAAGTGCGTGTGAAAGCCGTCCTTCACCTAGCTTGTTGGGAACACAAAGTTTCTTTTCAGTTGCAAACTCCATTCCATACATATATATGGGGAGGTACAAGCTCCAACTCGGTTTGACAGTGAAAACTGCAGGAACTTCAAAAATGCACTAGGAAACAGACTGAAAAGCAGAGAAAAAGTGTCTCCTGCAACCCGTTCCCTTGGTGCTAGATGAACGAAAGTCTCTCCACTTTCTCAGTTCTGAGAGATAAGTGCGTGTGAAAGCCGTCCTTCACCTAGCTTGTTGGGAACACAAAGTTTCTTTTCAGTTGCAAACTCCATTCCATACATATATATAGGGTGGTAGAAGCTCCAACTCGGTTTTACAGTGAAAACTGCAGGAACATCAAACCGGCCCCAGGAAACAGACTGAGAAAGCAGAGAAAAAGTGTCTCCTGCAAACCGTTCCCTTGGTGCTAGATGAACTAACGTCTCTCCACTTGCTCTGTTCTGTGAGATAAGTGCGTGTGAAAGCCGTCCTTCACCTAGCTTTTTGGGAACACAAAGTTTCTTTTCAGTTGCAAACTCCATTCCATAGATATATATGGGGAGGTACAAGCTCCAACTAGGTTTTACAGTGAAAACTGCAGGAACTTCAAACCGGCACTAGGAAACAGACTGAGAAAGCAGAGAAAAAGTGTCTCCTGCAACCCGTTCCCTTGGTGCTAGATGAACGAACGTCTCTCCACTTGCTCAGTTCTGAGATATAATTGTGTGTGAAAGCCGTCCTTCACCTAGCTTTTTGGGAACACAAAGTTTCTTTTCAGTTGCAAACTCCATTCCATACATATATATGGGGAGGTAGAAGCTCCAACTCGGTTTTACAGTGAAAACTGCAGGAACTTCAAACCGGCACTAGCAAACAGACTGAGAAAGCAGAGAAAAAGTTTCTCCTGCAACACGTTCCCTTGGTGCTAGATGAACGAACGTCTCTCCACTTGCTCAGTTCTGAGAGATAAGTGCGTGTGAAAGCCGTCCTTCACCTAGCTTGTTGGGAACACAAAGTTTCTTTTCAGTTGCAAACTCCATTCCATCTATATATATGGGGAGATACTAGCTCCAACTCGGATTTACAGTGAAACCTGCAGGAACTTCAAACCGGCACTAGGAAACAGACTGAAAAGCAGAGAACAAGTGTCTCCTGCAAACCGTTCCCTTGGTGCTAGATGAACGAACGTCTCTCCACTTGCTCAGTTCTGAGAGATAAGTGTGTGTGAAAGCCGCCCTTCACCTCACTTGTTGGGAACACAATGTTTCTTTTCAGTTGCAAACTCCATTCCATAAATATATATGGGGAGTAAGAAGCTCCAACTCAGTTTTACAGTGAAAACTGCAGGAACTTCAAACCGGCACTAGGAAACAGACTGAGAAAGCAGAGAAAAAGTGTCTCCTGCAACCCGTTCCCTTGGTGCTAGATGAACGAACGTCTCTCCACTTGCTCAGTTCTGAGAGATAAGTGTGTGTGAAAGCCGTCCTTCACCTAGCTTGTTGGGAACACAAAGTTTCTTTTCAGTTGCAAACTCCATTCCATAGATATATATGGGGAGGAACTAGCTCCAACTCGGTTTTACAGTGAAAACTGCAGGAACTTCAAAAATGCACTAGGAAACAGACTGAGAAAGCAGAGAAAAAGTGTCTCCTGCAACCCGTTCCCTTGGTGCTAGATGAACGAAAGTCTCTCCACTTTCTCAGTTCTGAGAGATAAGTGCGTGTGAAAGCCGTCCTTCACCTAGCTTGTTGGGAACACAAAGTTTCTTTTCAGTTGCAAACTCCATTCCATACATATATATGGGGTGGTAGAAGCTCCAACTCGGTTTTACAGTGAAAACTGCAGGAACATCAAACCGGCCCCAGGAAACAGACTGAGAAAGCAGAGAAAAAGTGTCTCCTGCAAACCGTTCCCTTGGTGCTAGATGAACTAACGTCTCTCCACTTGCTCTGTTCTGTGAGATAAGTGCGTGTGAAAGCCGTCCTTCACCTAGCTTTTTGGGAACACAAAGTTTCTTTTCAGTTGCAAACTCCATTCCATAGATATATATGGGGAGGTACAAGCTCCAACTCGGTTTTACAGTGAAAACTGCAGGAACTTCAAACCGGCACTAGGAAACAGACTGAGAAAGCAGAGAAAAAGTGTCTCCTGCAACCCGTTCCCTTGGTGCTAGATGAACGAACGTCTCTCCACTTGCTCAGTTCTGAGATATAATTGTGTGTGAAAGCCGTCCTTCACCTAGCTTTTTGGGAACACAAAGTTTCTTTTCAGTTGCAAACTCCATTCCATACATATATATGGGGAGGTAGAAGCTCCAACTCGGTTTTACAGTGAAAACTGCAGGAACTTCAAACCGGCACTAGCAAACAGACTGAGAAAGCAGAGAAAAAGTTTCTCCTGCAACACGTTCCCTTGGTGCTAGATGAACGAACGTCTCTCCACTTGCTCAGTTCTGAGAGATAAGTGTGTGTGAAAGCCGTCCTTCACCTAGCTTGTTGGGAACACAAAGTTTCTTTTCAGTTACAAACTCCATTCCATACATATATATGGGGAGATACTAGCTCCAACTCGGTTTGACAGTGAAAACTGCAGGAATTTCAAACCGGCACTAGGAAACAGACTGAGAAAGCAGAGAAAAAGTGTCTCCAGCAACCCGTTCCCTTGGTGCTAGATGAACGAACGTCTCTCCACTTGCTCAGTTCCGAGAGATAAGTGTGTGTGAAAGCCGTCCTTCACCTAGCTTGTTGGGAACACAAAGTTTCTTTTCAGTTGCCAACTCCATTCCATACATATATATGGGGAGGTACTAGCTCCAAATCGGTTTTACAGTGAAAACTGCAGGAACATCAAACAGGCACTAGGAAACAGACTGAGAAAGCAGAGAAAAAGTGTCTCCTGCAATAAATTCCCCTGGTGCTATATGAACGAACGTCTCTCCACTTGCTCAGTTCTGAGAGATAAGTGTGTGTGAAAGCCGTCCTTCACCTAGCTTGTTGGGAACACAAAGTTTCTTTTCAGTTGCAAACTCCTTTCCATACATATATATGGGGAGTTAGAAGCTCCAAATCGGTTTTACAGTGAAAACTGCAGGAACTTCAAAAATGCACTAGGAAACAGTATGAGAAAGCAGAGAAAATGTGTCTCCTGCAACCCGTTCCCTTGGTGCTAGATGAACGAACGTCTCTCCACTTTCTCAGTTCTGAGAGATAAGTGCGTGTGAAAGCCGTCCTTCACCTAGCTTGTTGGGAACACAAAGTTTCTTTTCAGTTGCAAACTCCATTCCATACATATATATGGGGTGGTAGAAGCTCCAACTCGGTTTTACAGTGAAAACTGCAGGAACATCAAACCGGCCCTAGGAAACAGACTGAGAAAGCAGAGAAATAGTGTCTCCTGCAACCCGTTCCCTTGGTGCTAGATGAACTAACGTCTCTCCACTTGCTCTGTTCTGTGAGATAAGTGCGTGTGAAAGCCGTCCTTCACCTAGCTTTTTGGGAACACAAAATTTCTTTTCAGTTGTAAACTCCATTCCATAGATATATATGGGGAGGTACAAGCTCCAACTCGGTTTTACAGTGAAAACTGCAGGAACTTCAAACCGGCACTAGGAAACAGACTGAGAAAGCAAGAGAAAAAGTGTCTCCTGCAACCCGTTCCCTTGGTGCTAGATGAACGAACGTCTCTCCACTTGCTCAGTTCTGAGATATAATTGTGTGTGAAAGCCGTCCTTCACCTAGCTTGTTGGGAACACAAAGTTTCTTTTCAGTTGCAAACTCCATTCCATACATACATATTTGGAGGTAGAAGCTCCAACTCGATTTTACAGTGAAAACTGCAGGAACTTCAAACCGGCACTAGCAAACAGACTGAGAAAGCAGAGAAAAAGTTTCTCCTGCAACACGTTCCCTTGGTGCTAGATGAACGAACGTCTCTCCACTTGCTCAGTTCTGAGAGATAAGTGTGTGTGAAAGCCGCTTTTCACCTAGCTTGTTGGGAACACAAAGTTTCTTTTCAGTTGTAAACTCCATTCCATACATATATATGGGGAGATACTAGCTCCAAATCGGTTTGACAGTGAAAACTGCAGGAACTTCAAACCGGCACTAGGAAACAGACTGAGAAAGCAGAAAAAGAGTGTCTCCTGCAACCCGTTCCCTTGGTGCGAGATGAACGAACGTCTCTCCACTTGTTCAGTTCTGAGAGATAAGTGTGTGTGAAAGCCGTCCTTCACTTAGCTTGTTGGGAACACAAAGTTTCTTTTCAGTTGCAAACTCCATTCCATCTATATATATGGGGAGATACTAGCTCCAACTCGGATTTACAGTGAAAACTGCAGGAACTTCAAACCGGCACTAGGAAACAGACTGAAAAGCAGAGAAAAATTGTCTCCTGCAAACCGTTCCCTTGGTGCTAGATGAACGAACGTCTCTCCACTTGCTCAGTTCTGAGAGATAAGTGTGTGTGAAAGCCGTCCTTCACCTCACTTGTTGGGAACACAAAGTTTCTTTTCAGTTGCAAACTCCATTCCATACATATATATGGGGAGGTACTAGCTCCAACTCGGTTTGACAGTGAAAACTGCAGGAACTTCAAACCGGCACTAGGAATCAGATTGGGAAAGCAGACAAAAAGTGTCTCCTGCAACCCGTTCCCTTGGTGCTAGATGAACGAACGTCTCTGCACTTGCTCAGTTCTGAGATATAATTGTGTGTGAAAGCCGTCCTTCACCTAGCTTGTTGGGAACACAAAGTTTCTTTTCAGTTGCAAACTCCATTCCATACATATATATGGGGAAGTAGAAGCTCCAACTCGGTTTTACAGTGAAAACTGCAGGAACTTCAAACCGGCACTAGCAAACAGACTGAGAAAGCAGAGAAAAAGTTTCTCCTGCAACAAGTTCCCTTGGTGCTAGATGAACGAACGTCTCTCCACTTGCTCAGTTCTGACAGATAAGTGTGTGTGAAAGCCGTCCTTCACCTAGCTTGTTGGGAACACAAAGTTTCTTTTCAGTTGCAAACTCCATTCCATACATATATATGGGGAGGTAGAAGCTCCAACTAGGTTTTACAGTGAAAACTGCAGGAACTTCTAACCGGCACTAGGAAACAGACTGAGAAATCAGAGAAAAAGTGTCTCCTGCAACCCGTTCCCTTGGTGCTAGATGAACGAACGTCTCTCCACTTGCTCAGTTCTGAGAGATAACTGTGTGTGAAAGCCGTCCTTCACCTAGCTTGTTGGGAACACAAAGTTTGTTTTCAGTTGCAAACCCCATTCCATCTATATATATGGGGAGATACTAGCTCCAACTCGGATTTACAGTGAAACCTGCAGGAACTTCAAACCGGCACTAGGAAACAGACTGAAAAGCAGAGAAAAAGTGTCTCCTGCAAACCGTTCCCTTGGTGCTAGATGAACGAACGTCTCTCCACTTGCTCAGTTCTGAGAGTTAAGTGTGTGTGAAAGCCGTCCTTCACCTAGCTTGTTGGGAACACAATGTTTCTTTTCAGTTGCAAACACCATTCCATAGTTATATATGGGGAGTAAGAAGCTCCAACTCAGTTTTACAGTGAAAACTGCAGGAACTTCAAACCGGCACTAGGAAACAGACTGAGAAAGCAGAGAAAAAGTGTCTCCTGCAACCCGTTCCCTTGGTTCTAGATGAACGAACGTCTCTCCACTTGCTCAGTTCTGAGAGATAAGTGCGTGTGAAAGCCGTCCTTCACCTAGCTTGTTGGGAACACAAAGTTTCTTTTCAGTTGCAAACTCCATTCCATACATATATATGGGGAGGTAGAAGCTCCAACTCGGTTTGACAGTGAAAACTGCAGGAACTTCAAACCGGCACTAGGAAACAGACTGAGAAAGCAGAGAAAAAGTGTCTCCTGCAAACCGTTCCCTTGGTGCTAGATGAACGAACGTCTCTCCACTTGCTCTGTTCTGAGAGATAAGTGTGTGTGAAAGCCGTCCTTCACCTAGATTTTTGGGAACACAAAGTTTCTTTTCAGTTGCAAACTCCATTCCATACATATATATGGGGAGGTAGAAGCTCCAACTCGGTTTTACAGTGAAAACTGCAGGAACTTCAAACCGGCACTAGCAAACAGACTGAGAAAGCAGAGAAAAAGTTTCTCCTGCAACACGTTCCCTTGGTGCTAGATGAACGAACGTCTCTCCACTTGCTCAGTTCTGAGAGATAAGTGCGTGTTAAAGCCGTCCTTCACCTAGCTTGTTGGGAACACAAAGTTTCTTTTCAGTTGCAAACTCCATTCCATCTATATATATGGGGAGATACTAGCTCCAACTCGGATTTACAGTGAAACCTGCAGGAACTTCAAACCGGCACTAGGAAACAGACTGAAAAGCAGAGAACAAGTGTCTCCTGCAAACCGTTCCCTTGGTGCTAGATGAACGAACGTCTCTCCACTTGCTCAGTTCTGAGAGATAAGTGTGTGTGAAAGCCGCCCTTCACCTCACTTGTTGGGAACACAATGTTTCTTTTCAGTTGCAAACTCCATTCCATAAATATATATGGAGAGTAAGAAGCTCCAACTCAGTTTTACAGTGAAAACTGCAGGAACTTCAAACCGGCACTAGGAAACAGACTGAGAAAGCAGAGAAAAAGTGTCTCCTGCAACCCGTTCCCTTGGTGCTAGATGAACGAACGTCTCTCCACTTGCTCACTTCTGAGAGATAAGTGTGTGTGAAAGCCGTCCTTCACCTAGCTTGTTGGGAACACAAAGTTTCTTTTCAGTTGCAAACTCCATTCCATAGATATATATGGGGAGGTACTAGTTCCACTCGGTTTTACAGTGAAAACTGCAGGAACTTCAAAAATGCACTAGGAAACAGAATGAGAAAGCAGAGAAAAAGTGTCTCCTGCAACCCGTTCCCTTGGTGCTAGATGAACGAAAGTCTCTCCACTTTCTCAGTTCTGAGAGATAAGTGCGAGTGAAAGCCGTCCTTCACCTAGCTTGTTGGGAACACAAAGTTTCTTTTCAGTTGCAAACTCCATTCCATAGATATACATGGGGAGGTACAAGCTCCAACTCGGTTTTACAGTGAAAACTGCAGGAACTTCAAACCGGCCCCAGGAAACAGACTGAGAAAGCAGAGAAAAAGTGTCTCCTGCAAACCGTTCCCTTGGTGCTAGATGAACTAACGTCTCTCCACTTGCTCTGTTCTGTGAGATAAGTGCGTGTGAAAGCCGTCCTTCACCTAGCTTTTTGGGAACACAAAGTTTCTTTTCAGTTGCAAACTCCATTCCATAGATATACATGGGGAGGTACAAGCTCCAACTCGGTTTTACAGTGAAAACTGCAGGAACTTCAAACCGGCACTAGGAAACAGACTGAGAAAGCAGAGAAAAAGTGTCTCCTGCAACCCGTTCCCTTGGTGCTAGATGAACGAACGTCTCTCCACTTGCTCAGTTCTGAGATATAATTGTGTGTGAAAGCCGTCCTTCACCTAGCTTTTTGGGAACACAAAGTTTCTTTTCAGTTGCAAACTCCATTCCATACATATATATGGGGAGGTAGAAGCTCCAACTCGGTTTTACAGTGAAAACTGCAGGAACTTCAAACCGGCACTAGCAAACAGACTGAGAAAGCAGAGAAAAAGTTTCTCCTGCAACACGTTCCCTTGGTGCTAGATGAACGAACGTCTCTCCACTTGCTCAGTTCTGAGAGATAAGTGTGTGTGAAAGCCGTCCTTCACCTAGCTTGTTGGGAACACAAAGTTTCTTTTCAGTTACAAACTCCATTCCATACATATATATGGGGAGATACTAGCTCCAACTCGGTTTGACAGTGAAAACTGCAGGAACTTCAAACCGGCACTAGGAAACAGACTGAGAAAGCAGAGAAAAAGTGTCTCCTGCAACCCGTTCCCTTGGTGCTAGATGAACGAACGTCTCTCCACTTGCTCAGTTCCGAGAGATAAGTGTGTGTGAAAGCCGTCCTTCACCTAGCTTGTTGGGAACACAAAGTTTCTTTTCAGTTGCCAACTCCATTCCATACATATATATGGGGAGGTACTAGCTCCAAATCGGTTTTACAGTGAAAACTGCAGGAACATCAAACAGGCACTAGGAAACAGACTGAGAAAGCAGAGAAAAAGTGTCTCCTGCAATAAATTCCCCTGGTGCTATATGAACGAACGTCTCTCCACTTGCTCAGTTCTGAGAGATAAGTGTGTG
The DNA here is from genome assembly GCF_036321535.1 of Camelus dromedarius. Lineage (NCBI taxonomy): Eukaryota > Metazoa > Chordata > Mammalia > Artiodactyla > Camelidae > Camelus > Camelus dromedarius. The sequence goes on from NW_026989801.1 coordinate 4,963,302, forward strand.
TGAAAGCCGTCCTTCACCTAGCTTGTTGGGAACACAAAGTTTCTTTTCAGTTGCAAACTCCTTTCCATACATATATATGGGGAGTTAGAAGCTCCAAATCGGTTTTACAGTGAAAACTGCAGGAACTTCAAAAATGCACTAGGAAACAGAATGAGAAAGCAGAGAAAATGTGTCTCCTGCAACCCGTTCCCTTGGTGCTAGATGAACGAACGTCTCTCCACTTTCTCAGTTCTGAGAGATAAGTGCGTGTAAAAGCCGTCCTTCACCTAGCTTGTTGGGAACACAAAGTTTCTTTTCAGTTGCAAACTCCATTCCATACATATATATGGGGTGGTAGAAGCTCCAACTCGGTTTTACAGTGAAAACTGCAGGAACATCAAACCGGCCCTAGGAAACAGACTGAGAAAGCAGAGAAATAGTGTCTCCTGCAACCCGTTCCCTTGGTGCTAGATGAACTAACGTCTCTCCACTTGCTCTGTTCTGTGACATAAGTGCGTGTGAAAGCCGTCCTTCACCTAGCTTTTTGGGAACACAAAATTTCTTTTCAGTTGTAAACTCCATTCCATAGATATATATGGGGAGGTACAAGCTCCAACTCGGTTTTACAGTGAAAACTGCAGGAACTTCAAACCGGCACTAGGAAACAGACTGAGAAAGCAGAGAAAAAGTGTCTCCTGCAACCCGTTCCCTTGGTGCTAGATGAACGAACGTCTCTCCACTTGCTCAGTTCTGAGATATAATTGTGTGTGAAAGCCGTCCTTCACCTAGCTTGTTGGGAACACAAAGTTTCTTTTCAGTTGCAAACTCCATTCCATACATACATATTTGGAGGTAGAAGCTCCAACTCGATTTTACAGTGAAAACTGCAGGAACTTCAAACCGGCACTAGCAAACAGACTGAGAAAGCAGAGAAAAAGTTTCTCCTGCAACACGTTCCCTTGGTGCTAGATGAACGAACGTCTCTCCACTTGCTCAGTTCTGAGAGATAAGTGTGTGTGAAAGCCGCTTTTCACCTAGCTTGTTGGGAACACAAAGTTTCTTTTCAGTTGTAAACTCCATTCCATACATATATATGGGGAGATACTAGCTCCAAATCGGTTTGACATTGAAAACTGCAGGAACTTCAAACCGGCACTAGGAAACAGACTGAGAAAGCAGAAAAAGAGTGTCTCCTGCAACCCGTTCCCTTGGTGCGAGATGAACGAACGTCTCTCCACTTGTTCAGTTCTGAGAGATAAGTGTGTGTGAAAGCCGTCCTTCACTTAGCTTGTTGGGAACACAAAGTTTCTTTTCAGTTGCAAACTCCATTCCATCTATATATATGGGGAGATACTAGCTCCAACTCGGATTTACAGTGAAAACTGCAGGAACTTCAAACCGGCACTAGGAAACAGACTGAAAAGCAGAGAAAAATTGTCTCCTGCAAACCGTTCCCTTGGTGCTAGATGAACGAACGTCTCTCCACTTGCTCAGTTCTGAGAGATAAGTGTGTGTGAAAGCCGTCCTTCACCTCACTTGTTGGGAACACAAAGTTTCTTTTCAGTTGCAAACTCCATTCCATACATATATATGGGGAGGTACTAGCTCCAACTCGGTTTGACAGTGAAAACTGCAGGAACTTCAAACCGGCACTAGGAATCAGATTGGGAAAGCAGACAAAAAGTGTCTCCTGCAACCCGTTCCCTTGGTGCTAGATGAACGAACGTCTCTGCACTTGCTCAGTTCTGAGATATAATTGTGTGTGAAAGCCGTCCTTCACCTAGCTTGTTGGGAACACAAAGTTTCTTTTCAGTTGCAAACTCCATTCCATACATATATATGGGGAAGTAGAAGCTCCAACTCGGTTTTACAGTGAAAACTGCAGGAACTTCAAACCGGCACTAGCAAACAGACTGAGAAAGCAGAGAAAAAGTTTCTCCTGCAACAAGTTCCCTTGGTGCTAGATGAACGAACGTCTCTCCACTTGCTCAGTTCTGACAGATAAGTGTGTGTGAAAGCCGTCCTTCACCTAGCTTGTTGGGAACACAAAGTTTCTTTTCAGTTGCAAACTCCATTCCATACATATATATGGGGAGGTAGAAGCTCCAACTAGGTTTTACAGTGAAAACTGCAGGAACTTCTAACCGGCACTAGGAAACAGACTGAGAAATCAGAGAAAAAGTGTCTCCTGCAACCCGTTCCCTTGGTGCTAGATGAACGAACGTCTCTCCACTTGCTCAGTTCTGAGAGATAACTGTGTGTGAAAGCCGTCCTTCACCTAGCTTGTTGGGAACACAAAGTTTGTTTTCAGTTGCAAACCCCATTCCATCTATATATATGGGGAGATACTAGCTCAAAACTCGGATTTACAGTGAAACCTGCAGGAACTTCAAACCGGCACTAGGAAACAGACTGAAAAGCAGAGAAAAAGTGTCTCCTGCAAACCGTTCCCTTGGTGCTAGATGAACGAACGTCTCTCCACTTGCTCAGTTCTGAGAGTTAAGTGTGTGTGAAAGCCGTCCTTCACCTAGCTTGTTGGGAACACAATGTTTCTTTTCAGTTGCAAACTCCATTCCATAGTTACATATGGGGAGTAAGAAGCTCCAACTCAGTTTTACAGTGAAAACTGCAGGAACTTCAAACCGGCACTAGGAAACAGACTGAGAAAGCAGAGAAAAAGTGTCTCCTGCAACCCGTTCCCTTGGTGCTAGATGAACTAACGTCTCTCCACTTGCTCAGTTCTGAGAGATAAGTGTGTGTGAAAGCCGTCCTTCACCTCACTTGTTGGGAACACAAAGTTTCTTTTCAGTTGCAAACTCCATTCCATACATATATATGGGGAGTAAGAAGCTCCAACTCAGTTTTACAGTGAAAACTGCAGGAACTTCAAAACGGCACTAGGAAACAGACTGAGAAAGCAGAGAAAAAGTGTCTCCTGCAACCCGTTCCCTTGGTTCTAGATGAACGAACGTCTCTCCACTTGCTCAGTTCTGAGAGATAAGTGCGTGTGAAAGCCGTCCTTCACCTAGCTTGTTGGGAACACAAAGTTTCTTTTCAGTTGCAAACTCCATTCCATACATATATATATGGGGAGGTAGAAGCTCCAACTCGGATTGACAGTGAAAACTGCAGGAACTTCAAACCGGCACTAGGAAACAGATTGAGAAAGCAGACAAAAAGTGTCTCCTGCAAACCGTTCCCTTGGTGCTAGATGAACGAACGTCTCTCCACTTTCTCAGTTCTGAGATATAAGTGCGTGTGAAAGCCGTCCTTCACCTAGCTTGTTGGGAACACAAAGTTTCTTTTCAGTTGCAAACTCCATTCCATACATATATATGGGGAGGTAGAAGCTCCAACTCGGTTTTACAGTGAAAACTGCAGGAACATCAAAACGGCACTAGGAAACAGACTGAGAATGCAGAGAAAAAGTGTCTCCTGCAACCCGTTCCCTTGGTGCTAGATGAACTAAAGTCTCTCCTCTTGCTCTGTTCTGTGAGATAAGTGCGTGTGAAAGCCGTCCTTCACCTAGCTTTTTGGGAACACAAAGTTTCTTTTCAGTTGCAAACTCCATTCCATACATATATATGGGGAGGTAGAAGCTCCAACTCGGTTTTACAGTGAAAACTGCAGGAACTTCAAACCGGCACTAGCAAACAGACTGAGAAAGCAGAGAAAATGTTTCTCCTGCAACACGTTCCCTTGGTGCTAGATGAACGAACGTCTCTCCACTTGCTCAATTCTGAGAGATAAGTGTGTGTGAAAGCCGCTCTTCACCTAGCTTGTTGGGAACACAAAGTTTCTTTTCAGTTGTAAACTCCATTCCATACATATATATGGGGAGATACTAGCTCCAAATCTGTTTGACAGTGAAAACTGCAGGAACTTCAAACCGGTACTAGGAAACAGACTGAAAAGCAGAGAAAAATTGTCTCCTGCAAACCGTTCCCTTGGTGCTAGATGAACGAACGTCTCTCCACTTGCTCAGTTCTGAGAGATAAGTGTGTGTGAAAGCCGTCCTTCACCTCACTTGTTGGGAACACAAAGTTTCTTTTCAGTTGCAAACTCCATTCCATACATATATATGGGGAGTAAGAAGCTCCAACTCAGTTTTACAGTGAAAACTGCAGGAACTTCAAACCGGCACTAGGAAACAGTGTGAGAAAGCAGAGAAAAAGTGTCTCCTGCAACCCGTTCCCTTGGTGCTAGATGAACGAACGTCTCTCCACTTGCTCTGTTCTGAGAGATAAGTGTGTGTGAAAGCCGTCCTTCACCTAGATTTTTGGGAACACAAAGTTTCTTTTCAGTTGCAAACTCCATTCCATACATATATATGGGGAGGTAGAAGCTCCAACTAGGTTTTACACTGAAAACTGCAGGAACTTCTAACCGGCACTAGGAAACAGACTGAGAAATCAGAGAAAAAGTGTCTCCTGCAACCCGTTCCCTTGGTGCTAGATGAACGAACGTCTCTCCACTTGCTCAGTTCTGAGAGATAAGTGTGTGTGAAAGCCGTCCTTCACCTAGCTTGTTGGGAACACAAAGTTTCTTTTCAGTTGCAAACTCCATTCCATCTATATATATGGGGAGATACTAGCTCCAACTCGGATTTACAGTGAAACATGCAGGATCTTCAAACCGGCACTAGGAAACAGACTGAAAAGCAGAGAACAAGTGTCTCCTGCAAACCGTTCCCTTGGTGCTAGATGAACGAACGTCTCTCCACTTGCTCAGTTCTGAGAGATAAGTGTGTGTGAAAGCCGTCCTTCACCTCACTTGTTGGGAACACAATGTTTCTTTTCAGTTGCAAACTCCATTCCATAAATATATATGGGGAGTAAGAAGCTCCAACTCAGTTTTACAGTGAAAACTGCAGGAACTTCAAACCGGCACTAGGAAACAGACTGAGAAAGCAGAGAAAAAGTGTCTCCTGCAACCCGTTCCCTTGGTGCTAGATGAACGAACGTCTCTCCACTTGCTCAGTTCTGAGAGATAAGTGTGTGTGAAAGCCGTCCTTCACCTAGCTTGTTGTGAACACAAAGTTTCTTTTCAGTTGCAAACTCCATTCCATACATATATATGGGGAGGTACAAGCTCCAACTCGGTTTGACAGTGAAAACTGCAGGAACTTCAAACCGGCACTAGGAAACAGATTGGGAAAGCAGACAAAAAGTGTTTCCTGCAACCCGTTCCCTTGGTGCTAGATGAACGAACGTCTCTGCACTTGCTCAGTTCTGAGATATAATTGTGTGTGAAAGCCGTCCTTCACCTAGCTTGTTGGGAACACAAAGTTTCTTTTCAGTTGCAAACTCCATTCCATACATATATATGGGGAGGTAGAAGCTCCAACTCGGTTTTACAGTGAAAACTGCAGGAACTTCAAACCGGCACTAGCAAACAGACTGAGAAAGCAGAGAAAAAGTTTCTCCTGCAACACGTTCCCTTGGTGCTAGATGAACGAACGTCTCTCCACTTGCTCAGTTCTGAGAGATAAGTGTGTGTGAAAGCCGTCCTTCACCTAGCTTGTTGTGAACACAAAGTTACTTTTCAGTTGCAAACTCCATTCCATACATATATATGGGGAGGTACTAGCTCCAACTCGGTTTGACAGTGAAAACTGCAGGAACTTCAAACCGGCACTAGGAAACAGATTGGGAAAGCAGACAAAAAGTGTCTCCTGCAACCCGTTCCCTTGGTGCTTGATGAACGAAAGTCTCTGCACTTGCTCAGTTCTGAGATATAATTGTGTGTGAAAGCCGTCCTTCACCTAGCTTGTTGGGAACACAAAGTTTCTTTTCAGTTGCAAACTCCATTCCATACATATATATGGGGAGGTACTAGCTCCAACTCGGTTTGACAGTGAAAACTGCAGGAATTTCAAACCGGCACTAGGAAACAGATTGGGAAAGCAGACAAAAAGTGTCTCCTGCAACCCGTTCCCTTGGTGCTTGATGAACGAAAGTCTCTGCACTTGCTCAGTTCTGAGATATAATTGTGTGTGAAAGCCGTCCTTCACCTAGCTTGTTGGGAACACAAAGTTTCTTTTCAGTTGCAAACTCCATTCCATACATATATATGGGGAGGTAGAAGTTCCAACTCGGTTTTACAGTGAAAACTGCAGGAACTTCAAACCGGCACTAACAAACAGACTGAGAAAGCAGAGAAAAAGTTTCTCCTGCAACACGTTCCCTTGGTGCTGGATGAACGAACGTCTCTCCACTTGCTCAGTTCTGAGAGATAAGTGTGTGTGAAAGCCGCTCTTCACCTTGCTTGTTGGGAACACAAAGTTTCTTTTCAGTTGTAAACTCCAGTCCATAAATATATATGGGGAGATACTAGCTCCAAAACGGTTTGACAGTGAAAACTGCAGGAACTTCAAACCGGCACTAGGAAACAGACTGAGAAAGCAGAGAAAAAGTGTCTCCTGCAACCCGTTCCCGTGGTGCGAGATGAACGAACGTCTCTCCACTTGTTCAGTTCTGAGATATAATTGTGTGTGAAAGCCGTACTTCACCTAGCTTGTTGGGAACACAAAGTTTCTTTTCAGTTGCAAACTCCATTCCATCTATATATATGGGGAGATATTAGCTCCAACTCGGATTTACAGTGAAAACTGCAGGAACTTCAAACCGGCACTAGGAAACAGACTGAAAAGCAGAGAAAAATTGTCTCCTGCAAACCGTTCCCTTGGTGCTAGATGAACGAACGTCTCTCCACTTGCTCAGTTCTGAGAGATAAGTGTGTGTGAAAGCCGTCCTTCAGCTCACTTGTTGGGAACACAAAGTTTCTTTTCAGTTGCAAACTCCATTCCATACATATATATGGGGAGTAAGAAGCTCCAACTCAGTTTTACAGTGAAAACTGCAGGAACTTCAAACCGGCACTAGGAAACAGACTGAGAAAGCAGAGAAAAAGTGTCTCCTGCAACCCGTTCCCTTGGTTCTAGATGAACGAACGTCTCTCCACTTGCTCAGTTCTGAGAGATAAGTGCGTGTGAAAGCCGTCCTTCACCTAGCTTGTTGGGAACACAAAGTTTCTTTTCAGTTGCAAACTCCATTCCATACATATATATGGGGAGGTAGAAGCTCCAACTCGGTTTGACAGTGAAAACTGCAGGAACTTCAAACCGGCACTAGGAAACAGACTGAGAAAGCAGAGAAAAAGTGTCCCCTGCAACCCGTTCCCTTGGTGCTAGATGAACGAACGTCTCTCCACTTGCTCTGTTCTGAGAGATAAGTGTGTGTGAAAGCCGTCCTTCACCTAGATTTTTGGGAACACAAAGTTTCTTTTCAGTTGCCAACTCCATTCCATACATATATATGGGGAGGTAGAAGCTCCAACTAGGTTTTACAGTGAAAACTGCAGGAACTTCAAACCGGCACTAGGAAACAGATTGGGAAAGCAGACAAAAAGTGTCTCCTGCAACCCGTTCCCTTGGTGCTAGGTGAACGAACGTCTCTCCACTTGCTCAGTTCTGAGAGATAAGTGCGTGTGAAAGCCGTACTTCACCTAGCTTGTTGGGAACACAAAGTTTCTTTTCAGTTGCAAACTCCATTCCATACATATATATGGGGAGGTACTAGCTCCAACTCGGTTTTACAGTGAAAACTGCAGGAACTTCTAACCGGCACTAGGAAACAGACTTAGAAAGCAGAGAAAAAGTGTCTCCTGCAACCCGTTCCCTTGGTTCTAGATGAACGAACGTCTCTCCACTTGATAAGTTCTGAGATATAAGTGTGTGTGAAAGCCGTCCTTCACCTAGCTTGTTGGGAACACAAAGTTTCTATTCAGTTGCAAACCCCATTCCATACATATATATGGGGAGGTAGAAGCTCCAACTAGGTTTTACAGTGAAAACTGCAGGAACTTCAAACCGGCACTAGGAAACAGAGTGAGAAAGCAGAGGAAAAGTGTCTCCTGCAACCCGTTCCCTTGGTGCTAGATGAACGAACGTCTCTCCACTTGCTCAGTTCTGAGAGATAAGTGTGTGTGAAAGCCGTCCTTCACCTAGCTTGTTGGGAACACAAAGTTTCTTTTCAGTTGCAAACTCCATTCCATACATATATACGGGGAGGTAGAAGCTCCAACTCGGTTTTACAGTGAAAACTACAGGAACTTCAAACCGGCACTAGGAAACAGACTGAGAAAGCAGAGAAAAAGTTTCTCATGCCACCCGTTCCCTTGGTGCTAGATGAACGAACGTCTCTCCACTTGCTCAGTTCTGAGAGATAAGTGTGTGTGAAAGCCGTCCTTCACCTAGCTTGTTGGGAACACAAAGTTTCTTTTCAGTGGCAAACTCCATTCCATACATATATATGGGGAGGTAGAAGCTATAACTCGATTTTACAGTGAAAACTGCAAGAACTTCAAACCGGCACTAGGAAACAGACTGAGAAAGCAGAGAAAAAGTGTCTCCTGCAACCCGTTCCCTTGGTGCTAGATGAACGAAAGTCTCTCCAGTTGCTCTGTTCTGAGAGATAAGTGCGTGTGAAAGCCGTCCTTCACCTAGCTTTTTGGGAACACAAAGTTACATTTCAGTTGCAAACTCCATTCCTTACATATATATGGGGAGGTAGAAGCTATAACTCGGTTTTACAGTGAAAACTGCAGGAACTTCAAACCGGCACTAGGAAACAGACTGAGAAAGCAGAGAAAAAGTGTCTCCTGCAACCCGTTCCCTTGGTGCTAGATGAACGAACGTCTCTCCACTTGCTCAGTTCTGAGATATAATTGTGTGTGAAAGCCGCCTTCACCTAGCTTGTTGGGAACACAAAGTTTCTTTTCAGTTGCAAACTCCATTCCATACATATATATGGGGAGGTAGAAGCTCCAACTAGGTTTTACAGTGAAAACTGCAGGAACTACAAACCGGCACTAGGAAACAGATTGGGAAAGCAGACAAAAAGTGTTTCCTGCAACCCGTTCCCTTGGTGCTAGATGAACGAACGTCTCTGCACTTGCTCAGTTCTGAGATATAATTGTGTGTGAAAGCCGTCCTTCACCTAGCTTGTTGGGAACACAAAGTTTCTTTTCAGTTGCAAACTCCATTCCATACATATATATGGGGAGGTAGAAGCTCCAACTCGGTTTTACAGTGAAAACTGCAGGAACTTCAAACCGGCACTAGCAAACAGACTGAGAAAGCAGAGAAAAAGTTTCTCCTGCAACCCGTTCCCTTGGTGCTAGATGAACGAACGTCTCTCCACTTGCTCAGTTCTGAGAGATAAGTGTGTGTGAAAGCCGTCCTTCACCTAGCTTGTTGGGAACACAAAGTTTCTTTTCAGTTGCAAACTCCATTCCATACATATATACGGGGAGGTAGAAGCTCCAACTCGGTTTTACAGTGAAAACTACAGGAACTTCAAACCGGCACTAGGAAACAGACTGAGAAAGCAGAGAAAAAGTTTCTCATGCCACCCGTTCCCTTGGTGCTAGATGAACGAACGTCTCTCCACTTGCTCAGTTCTGAGAGATAAGTGTGTGTGAAAGCCGTCCTTCACCTAGCTTGTTGGGAACACAAAGTTTCTTTTCAGTGGCAAACTCCATTCCATACATATATATGGGGAGGTAGAAGCTATAACTCGATTTTACAGTGAAAACTGCAAGAACTTCAAACCGGCACTAGGAAACAGACTGAGAAAGCAGAGAAAAAGTGTCTCCTGCAACCCGTTCCCTTGGTGCTAGATGAACGAAAGTCTCTCCAGTTGCTCTGTTCTGAGAGATAAGTGCGTGTGAAAGCCGTCCTTCACCTAGCTTTTTGGGAACACAAAGTTACATTTCAGTTGCAAACTCCATTCCTTACATATATATGGGGAGGTAGAAGCTATAACTCGGTTTTACAGTGAAAACTGCAGGAACTTCAAACCGGCACTAGGAAACAGACTGAGAAAGCAGAGAAAAAGTGTCTCCTGCAACCCGTTCCCTTGGTGCTAGATGAACGAACGTCTCTCCACTTGCTCAGTTCTGAGATATAATTGTGTGTGAAAGCCGCCTTCACCTAGCTTGTTGGGAACACAAAGTTTCTTTTCAGTTGCAAACTCCATTCCATACATATATATGGGGAGGTAGAAGCTCCAACTAGGTTTTACAGTGAAAACTGCAGGAACTACAAACCGGCACTAGGAAACAGATTGGGAAAGCAGACAAAAAGTGTTTCCTGCAACCCGTTCCCTTGGTGCTAGATGAACGAACGTCTCTGCACTTGCTCAGTTCTGAGATATAATTGTGTGTGAAAGCCGTCCTTCACCTAGCTTGTTGGGAACACAAAGTTTCTTTTCAGTTGCAAACTCCATTCCATACATATATATGGGGAGGTAGAAGCTCCAACTCGGTTTTACAGTGAAAACTGCAGGAACTTCAAACCGGCACTAGCAAACAGACTGAGAAAGCAGAGAAAAAGTTTCTCCTGCAACACGTTCCCTTGGTGCTAGATGAACGAACGTCTCTCCACTTGCTCAGTTCTGAGAGATAAGTGTGTGTGAAAGCCGTCCTTCACCTAGCTTGTTGTGAACACAAAGTTACTTTTCAGTTGCAAACTCCATTCCATACATATATATGGGGAGGTACTAGCTCCAACTCGGTTTGACAGTGAAAACTGCAGGAACTTCAAACCGGCACTAGGAAACAGATTGGGAAAGCAGACAAAAAGTGTCTCCTGCAACCCGTTCCCTTGGTGCTTGATGAACGAAAGTCTCTGCACTTGCTCAGTTCTGAGATATAATTGTGTGTGAAAGCCGTCCTTCACCTAGCTTGTTGGGAACACAAAGTTTCTTTTCAGTTGCAAACTCCATTCCATACATATATATGGGGAGGTAGAAGCTCCAACTCGGTTTTACAGTGAAAACTGCAGGAACTTCAAACCGGCACTAACAAACAGACTGAGAAAGCAGAGAAAAAGTTTCTCCTGCAACACGTTCCCTTGGTGCTGGATGAACGAACGTCTCTCCACTTGCTCAGTTCTGAGAGATAAGTGTGTGTGAAAGCCGCTCTTCACCTTGCTTGTTGGGAACACAAAGTTTCTTTTCAGTTGTAAACTCCAGTCCATAAATATATATGGGGAGATACTAGCTCCAAAACGGTTTGACAGTGAAAACTGCAGGAACTTCAAACCGGCACTAGGAAACAGACTGAGAAAGCAGAGAAAAAGTGTCTCCTGCAACCCGTTCCCGTGGTGCGAGATGAACGAACGTCTCTCCACTTGTTCAGTTCTGAGATATAATTGTGTGTGAAAGCCGTACTTCACCTAGCTTGTTGGGAACACAAAGTTTCTTTTCAGTTGCAAACTCCATTCCATCTATATATATGGGGAGATATTAGCTCCAACTCGGATTTACAGTGAAAACTGCAGGAACTTCAAACCGGCACTAGGAAACAGACTGAAAAGCAGAGAAAAATTGTCTCCTGCAAACCGTTCCCTTGGTGCTAGATGAACGAACGTCTCTCCACTTGCTCAGTTCTGAGAGATAAGTGTGTGTGAAAGCCGTCCTTCAGCTCACTTGTTGGGAACACAAAGTTTCTTTTCAGTTGCAAACTCCATTCCATACATATATATGGGGAGTAAGAAGCTCCAACTCAGTTTTACAGTGAAAACTGCAGGAACTTCAAACCGGCACTAGGAAACAGACTGAGAAAGCAGAGAAAAAGTGTCTCCTGCAACCCGTTCCCTTGGTTCTAGATGAACGAACGTCTCTCCACTTGCTCAGTTCTGAGAGATAAGTGCGTGTGAAAGCCGTCCTTCACCTAGCTTGTTGGGAACACAAAGTTTCTTTTCAGTTGCAAACTCCATTCCATACATATATATGGGGAGGTAGAAGCTCCAACTCGGTTTGACAGTGAAAACTGCAGGAACTTCAAACCGGCACTAGGAAACAGACTGAGAAAGCAGAGAAAAAGTGTCCCCTGCAACCCGTTCCCTTGGTGCTAGATGAACGAACGTCTCTCCACTTGCTCTGTTCTGAGAGATAAGTGTGTGTGAAAGCCGTCCTTCACCTAGATTTTTGGGAACACAAAGTTTCTTTTCAGTTGCCAACTCCATTCCATACATATATATGGGGAGGTAGAAGCTCCAACTAGGTTTTACAGTGAAAACTGCAGGAACTTCAAACCGGCACCAAGAAACAGATTGGGAAAGCAGACAAAAAGTGTCTCCTGCAACCCGTTCCCTTGGTGCTAGGTGAACGAACGTCTCTCCACTTGCTCAGTTCTGAGAGATAAGTGCGTGTGAAAGCCGTACTTCACCTAGCTTGTTGGGAACACAAAGTTTCTTTTCAGTTGCAAACTCCATTCCATACATATATATGGGGAGGTACTAGCTCCAACTCGGTTTTACAGTGAAAACTGCAGGAACTTCTAACCGGCACTAGGAAACAGACTTAGAAAGCAGAGAAAAAGTGTCTCCTGCAACCCGTTCCCTTGGTTCTAGATGAACGAACGTCTCTCCACTTGATCAGTTCTGAGATATAAGTGTGTGTGAAAGCCGTCCTTCACCTAGCTTGTTGGGAACACAAAGGTTCTATTCAGTTGCAAACTCCATTCCATACATATATATGGGGAGGTAGAAGCTCCAACTAGGTTTTACAGTGAAAACTGCAGGAACTTCAAACCGGCACTAGGAAACAGAGTGAGAAAGCAGAGGAAAAGTGTCTCCTGCAACCCGTTCCCTTGGTGCTAGATGAACGAACGTCTCTCCACTTGCTCAGTTCTGAGAGATAAGTGTGTGTGAAAGCCGTCCTTCACCTAGCTTGTTGGGAACACAAAGTTTCTTTTCAGTTGCAAACTCCATTCCATACATATATACGGGGAGGTAGAAGCTCCAACTCGGTTTTACAGTGAAAACTACAGGAACTTCAAACCGGCACTAGGAAACAGACTGAGAAAGCAGAGAAAAAGTTTCTCATGCCACCCGTTCCCTTGGTGCTAGATGAACGAACGTCTCTCCACTTGCTCAGTTCTGAGAGATAAGTGTGTGTGAAAGCCGTCCTTCACCTAGCTTGTTGGGAACACAAAGTTTCTTTTCAGTTGCAAACTCCATTCCATACATATATATGGGGTGGTAGAAGCTATAACTCGATTTTACAGTGAAAACTGCAAGAACTTCAAACCGGCACTAGGAAACAGACTGAGAAAGCAGAGAAAAAGTGTCTCCTGCAACCCGTTCCCTTGGTGCTAGATGAACGAAAGTCTCTCCAGTTGCTCTGTTCTGAGAGATAAGTGCGTGTGAAAGCCGTCCTTCACCTAGCTTTTTGGGAACACAAAGTTACATTTCAGTTGCAAACTGCATTCCTTACATATATATGGGGAGGTAGAAGCTATAACTCGGTTTTACAGTGAAAACTGCAGGAACTTCAAACCGGCACTAGGAAACAGACTGAGAAAGCAGAGAAAAAGTGTCTCCTGCAACCCGTTCCCTTGGTGCTAGATGAACGAACGTCTCTCCACTTGCTCAGTTCTGAGATATAATTGTGTGTGAAAGCCGCCTTCACCTAGCTTGTTGGGAACACAAAGTTTCTTTTCAGTTGCAAACTCCATTCCATACATATATATGGGGAGTAAGAAGCTCCAACTAGGTTTTACAGTGAAAACTGCAGGAACTTCAAACCGGCACTAGGAAACAGACTGAGAAAGCAGAGAAAAAGTGTCTCCTGCAACCCGTTCCCTTGGAGCTAGATGAACGAACGTCTCTCCACTTGCTCAGTTCTGAGAGATAAGTGTGTGTGAAAGCCTTCCTTCACCTAACTTGTTGTGAACACAAAGTTTCTTTTCAGTTGCAAACTCCATTCCATACATATATATGGGGAGGTACTAGCTCCAACTCGGTTTGACAGTGAAAACTGCAGGAACTTCAAACCGGCACTAGGAAACAGACTTAGAAAGCAGAGAAAAAGTGTCTCCTGCAACCCGTTCCCTTGGAGCTAGATGAACGAACGTCTCTCCACTTGCTCTGTTCTGAGAGATACGTGCGTGTGAAAGCCGTCCTTCACCTAGCTTTTTGGGAACACAAAGTTTCTTTTCAGTTGCAAACTCCAATCCATACATATATATGGGGAGGTACTAGCTCCAACTCGGTTTTACAGTGAAAACTGCAGGAACTTCTAACCGGCACTAGGAAACAGACTGAGAAAGCAGAGAAAAAGTGTCTCCTGCAACCCGTTCCCTTGGTGCTAGATGAACGAACGTCTCTCCACTTGCTCAGTTCTGAGATATAAATGTGTGTGAAAGCCGTCCTTCACCTAGCTTGTTGGGAACACAAAGTTTCTATTCAGTTGCAAACTCCATTCCATACATATATATGGGGAGTAAGAAGCTCCAACTAGGTTTTACAGTGAAAACTGCAGGAACTTCAAACCGGCACTAGGAAACAGACTGAGAAAGCAGAGAAACAGTGTCTCCTGCAACCCGTTCCCTTGGTGCTAGATGAACGAACGTCTCTCCACTTGCTCAGTTCTGAGAGATAAGTGTGTATGAAAGCCGTCCTTCACCTAGCTTGTTGGGAACACAAAGTTTCTTTTCAGTTGCAAACTCCATTCCATACATATATACGGGGAGGTAGAAGCTCCAACTCGGTTTTACAGTGAAAACTACAGGAACTTCAAACCGGCACTAGGAAACAGACTGAGAAAGCAGAGAAACAGTTTCTCCTGCCAGCCGTTCCCTTGGTGCTAGATGAACGAACGTCTCTCCACTTGCTCAGTTCTGAGAGATAAGTGCGTGTGAAAGCCGTCCTTCACCTAGCTTGTTGGAAACACAAAGTTTCTTTTCAGTTGCAAACTCCATTCCATACATATATATGGGAAGGTAGAAGCTATAACTCGGTTTTACAGTGAAAACTGCAGGAACTTCAAACCGGCACTAGGAAACAGACTGAGAAAGCAGAGAAAAAGTGTCTCCTGCAACCCGTTCCCTTGGTTCTAGATGAACGAACGTCTCTCCACTTGCTCAGTTCTGAGAGATAAGTGCGTGTGAAAGCCGTCCTTCACCTAGCTTGTTGGGAACACAAAGTTTCTTTCCAGTTGCAAACTCCATTCCATACATATATATGGGGAGGTAGAAGCTCCAACTCGGTTTGACAGTGAAAACTGCAGGAACTTCAAACCGGCACTAGGAAACAGACTGAGAAATCAGAGAAAAACTGTCTCCTGCAACGCGTTCCCTTGGTGCTAGATGAACGAAAGTCTCTCCACTTGCTCTGTTCTGAGAGATAAGTGTGTGTGAAAGCCGTCCTTCACCTAGCTTGTTGGGAACACAAAGTTTCTTTTCAGTTGCAAACTCCATTCCATCTATATATATGGGGAGATACTAGCTCGAACTCGGATTTACAGTGAAAACTGCAGGAACTTCAAACCGGCACTAGGAAACAGACTGAGAAAGCAGAGAAAAAGTGTCTCCTGCAACCCGTTCCCTTGGTGCTAGATGAACGAACGTCTCTCCACTTGCTCTGTTCTGAGAGATAAGTGCGTGTGAAAGCCGTCCTTCACCTAGCTTTTTGGGAACACAAAGTTTCTTTTCAGTTGCAAACTCCATTCCATACATATATATGGGGAGGTAGAAGCTATAACTCGGTTTTACAGTGAAAACTGCAGGAACTTCAAACCGGCACTAGGAAACAGACTGAGAAAGCAGAGAAAAAGTGTCTCCTGCAACCCGTTCCCTTGGTGCTAGATGAACGAACGTCTCTCCACTTGCTCTGTTCTGAGAGATAAGTGCGTGTGAAAGCCGTCCTTCACCTAGCTTTTTGGGAACACAAAGTTTCTTTTCAGTTGCAAACTCCATTCCATACATATATATGGGGAGGTAGAAGCTATAACTCGGTTTTACAGTGAAAACTGCAGGAACTTCAAACCGGCACTAGGAAACAGACTGAGAAAGCAGAGAAAAAGTGTCTCCTGCAACCCGTTCCCTTGGTGCTAGATGAACGAACGTCTCTCCACTTGCTCAGTTCTGAGATATAAATGTGTGTGAAAGCCGTCCTTCACCTAGCTTGTTGGGAACACAAAGTTTCTATTCAGTTGCAAACTCCATTCCATACATATATATGGGGAGTAAGAAGCTCCAACTAGGTTTTACAGTGAAAACTGCAGGAACTTCAAACCGGCACTAGGAAACAGACTGAGAAAGCAGAGAAACAGTGTCTCCTGCAACCCGTTCCCTTGGTGCTAGATGAACGAACGTCTCTCCACTTGCTCAGTTCTGAGAGATAAGTGTGTATGAAAGCCGTCCTTCACCTAGCTTGTTGGGAACACAAAGTTTCTTTTCAGTTGCAAACTCCATTCCATACATATATACGGGGAGGTAGAAGCTCCAACTCGGTTTTACAGTGAAAACTACAGGAACTTCAAACCGGCACTAGGAAACAGACTGAGAAAGCAGAGAAACAGTTTCTCCTGCCAGCCGTTCCCTTGGTGCTAGATGAACGAACGTCTCTCCACTTGCTCAGTTCTGAGAGATAAGTGCGTGTGAAAGCCGTCCTTCACCTAGCTTGTTGTGAACACAAAGTATCTTTTCAGTTGCAAACTCCATTCCATACATATATATGGGGAGGTACTAGCTCCAACTCGGTTTGACAGTGAAAACTGCAGGAACTTCAAACCGGCACTAGGAAACAGACTTAGAAAGCAGAGAAAAAGTGTCTCCTGCAACCCGTTCCCTTGGAGCTAGATGAACGAACGTCTCTCCACTTGCTCTGTTCTGAGAGATACGTGCGTGTGAAAGCCGTCCTTCACCTAGCTTTTTGGGAACACAAAGTTTCTTTTCAGTTGCAAACTCCAATCCATACATATATATGGGGAGGTACTAGCTCCAACTCGGTTTTACAGTGAAAACTGCAGGAACTTCTAACCGGCACTAGGAAACAGACTGAGAAAGCAGAGAAAAAGTGTCTCCTGCAACCCGTTCCCTTGGTGCTAGATGAACGAACGTCTCTCCACTTGCTCAGTTCTGAGATATAAATGTGTGTGAAAGCCGTCCTTCACCTAGCTTGTTGGGAACACAAAGTTTCTATTCAGTTGCAAACTCCATTCCATACATATATATGGGGAGTAAGAAGCTCCAACTAGGTTTTACAGTGAAAACTGCAGGAACTTCAAACCGGCACTAGGAAACAGACTGAGAAAGCAGAGAAACAGTGTCTCCTGCAACCCGTTCCCTTGGTGCTAGATGAACGAACGTCTCTCCACTTGCTCAGTTCTGAGAGATAAGTGTGTATGAAAGCCGTCCTTCACCTAGCTTGTTGGGAACACAAAGTTTCTTTTCAGTTGCAAACTCCATTCCATACATATATACGGGGAGGTAGAAGCTCCAACTCGGTTTTACAGTGAAAACTACAGGAACTTCAAACCGGCACTAGGAAACAGACTGAGAAAGCAGAGAAACAGTTTCTCCTGCCAGCCGTTCCCTTGGTGCTAGATGAACGAACGTCTCTCCACTTGCTCAGTTCTGAGAGATAAGTGCGTGTGAAAGCCGTCCTTCACCTAGCTTGTTGGAAACACAAAGTTTCTTTTCAGTTGCAAACTCCATTCCATACATATATATGGGAAGGTAGAAGCTATAACTCGGTTTTACAGTGAAAACTGCAGGAACTTCAAACCGGCACTAGGAAACAGACTGAGAAAGCAGAGAAAAAGTGTCTCCTGCAACCCGTTCCCTTGGTTCTAGATGAACGAACGTCTCTCCACTTGCTCAGTTCTGAGAGATAAGTGCGTGTGAAAGCCGTCCTTCACCTAGCTTGTTGGGAACACAAAGTTTCTTTCCAGTTGCAAACTCCATTCCATACATATATATGGGGAGGTAGAAGCTCCAACTCGGTTTGACAGTGAAAACTGCAGGAACTTCAAACCGGCACTAGGAAACAGACTGAGAAATCAGAGAAAAACTGTCTCCTGCAACGCGTTCCCTTGGTGCTAGATGAACGAAAGTCTCTCCACTTGCTCTGTTCTGAGAGATAAGTGTGTGTGAAAGCCGTCCTTCACCTAGCTTGTTGGGAACACAAAGTTTCTTTTCAGTTGCAAACTCCATTCCATCTATATATATGGGGAGATACTAGCTCGAACTCGGATTTACAGTGAAAACTGCAGGAACTTCAAACCGGCACTAGGAAACAGACTGAGAAAGCAGAGAAAAAGTGTCTCCTGCAACCCGTTCCCTTGGTGCTAGATGAACGAACGTCTCTCCACTTGCTCTGTTCTGAGAGATAAGTGCGTGTGAAAGCCGTCCTTCACCTAGCTTTTTGGGAACACAAAGTTTCTTTTCAGTTGCAAACTCCATTCCATACATATATATGGGGAGGTAGAAGCTATAACTCGGTTTTACAGTGAAAACTGCAGGAACTTCAAACCGGCACTAGGAAACAGACTGAGAAAGCAGAGAAAAAGTGTCTCCTGCAACCCGTTCCCTTGGTGCTAGATGAACGAACGTCTCTCCACTTGCTCTGTTCTGAGAGATAAGTGCGTGTGAAAGCCGTCCTTCACCTAGCTTTTTGGGAACACAAAGTTTCTTTTCAGTTGCAAACTCCATTCCATACATATATATGGGGAGGTAGAAGCTATAACTCGGTTTTACAGTGAAAACTGCAGGAACTTCAAACCGGCACTAGGAAACAGACTGAGAAAGCAGAGAAAAAGTGTCTCCTGCAACCCGTTCCCTTGGTGCTAGATGAACGAACGTCTCTCCACTTGCTCAGTTCTGAGATATAAATGTGTGTGAAAGCCGTCCTTCACCTAGCTTGTTGGGAACACAAAGTTTCTATTCAGTTGCAAACTCCATTCCATACATATATATGGGGAGTAAGAAGCTCCAACTAGGTTTTACAGTGAAAACTGCAGGAACTTCAAACCGGCACTAGGAAACAGACTGAGAAAGCAGAGAAACAGTGTCTCCTGCAACCCGTTCCCTTGGTGCTAGATGAACGAACGTCTCTCCACTTGCTCAGTTCTGAGAGATAAGTGTGTATGAAAGCCGTCCTTCACCTAGCTTGTTGGGAACACAAAGTTTCTTTTCAGTTGCAAACTCCATTCCATACATATATACGGGGAGGTAGAAGCTCCAACTCGGTTTTACAGTGAAAACTACAGGAACTTCAAACCGGCACTAGGAAACAGACTGAGAAAGCAGAGAAACAGTTTCTCCTGCCAGCCGTTCCCTTGGTGCTAGATGAACGAACGTCTCTCCACTTGCTCAGTTCTGAGAGATAAGTGCGTGTGAAAGCCGTCCTTCACCTAGCTTGTTGGGAACACAAAGTTTCTTTTCAGTTGCAAACTCCATTCCATACATATATATGGGAAGGTAGAAGCTATAACTCGGTTTTACAGTGAAAACTGCAGGAACTTCAAACCGGCACTAGGAAACAGACTGAGAAAGCAGAGAAAAAGTGTCTCCTGCAACCCGTTCCCTTGGTTCTAGATGAACGAACGTCTCTCCACTTGCTCAGTTCTGAGAGATAAGTGCGTGTGAAAGCCGTCCTTCACCTAGCTTGTTGGGAACACAAAGTTTCTTTCCAGTTGCAAACTCCATTCCATACATATATATGGGGAGGTAGAAGCTCCAACTCGGTTTGACAGTGAAAACTGCAGGAACTTCAAACCGGCACTAGGAAACAGACTGAGAAATCAGAGAAAAACTGTCTCCTGCAACGCGTTCCCTTGGTGCTAGATGAACGAAAGTCTCTCCACTTGCTCTGTTCTGAGAGATAAGTGTGTGTGAAAGCCGTCCTTCACCTAGCTTGTTGGGAACACAAAGTTTCTTTTCAGTTGCAAACTCCATTCCATCTATATATATGGGGAGATACTAGCTCGAACTCGGATTTACAGTGAAAACTGCAGGAACTTCAAACCGGCACTAGGAAACAGACTGAGAAAGCAGAGAAAAAGTGTCTCCTGCAACCCGTTCCCTTGGTGCTAGATGAACGAACGTCTCTCCACTTGCTCTGTTCTGAGAGATAAGTGCGTGTGAAAGCCGTCCTTCACCTAGCTTTTTGGGAACACAAAGTTTCTTTTCAGTTGCAAACTCCATTCCATACATATATATGGGGAGGTAGAAGCTATAACTCGGTTTTACAGTGAAAACTGCAGGAACTTCAAACCGGCACTAGGAAACAGACTGAGAAAGCAGAGAAAAAGTGTCTCCTGCAACCCGTTCCCTTGGTGCTAGATGAACGAACGTCTCTCCACTTGCTCAGTTCTGAGATATAAGTGTGTGTGAAAGCCGTCCTTCACCTAGCTTGTTGGGAACACAAAGTTTCTTTTCAGTTGCAAACTCCATTCCATACATATATATGGGGAGGTAGAAGCTCCAACTCGGTTTTACAGTGAAAACTGCAGGAACTTCAAATCGGCACTAGGAAACAGACTGAGAAAGCAGAGAAAATGTGTCTCCTGCAACAGGTTCCCTTGGTGCGAGATGAACGAACGTCTCTCCACTTGCTCAGTTCTGAGAGATAAGTGTGTGAAAGCCGTCCTTCACCTAGCTTGTTGGGAACACAAAGTTTCTTTTCAGTTGTAAACACCATTCCATACATATATATGGGGAGATACTAGCTCCAAATCGGTTTGACAGTGAAAACTGCAGGAACTTCATACCGGCACTAGGAAAAAGACTGAAAAGCAGAGAAAAAGTGTCTCCTGCAACACGTTCCCTTGGTGCTAGATGAACGAACGTCTCTCCACTTGCTCAGTTCTGAGAGATAAGTGTGTGTGAAAGCCGTCCTTCACCTAGCTTGTTGGGAAAACAAAGTTTCTTTTCAGTTGCAAACTCCATTCCTTACATATATATGGGGGGGTAGAAGCTCCAACTCGGTTTTATAGTGAAAACTAAAGGAACTTCAAACCGGCACTAGGAAACAGACTGAGAAAGCAGAGAATAAGTGTCTCCTGCAACCCGTTCCCTTGGTGCTAGATGAACGAAAGTCTCTCCACTTGCTCAGTTCTGAGAGATAAGTGCGTGTGAAAGCCGTCCTTCACCTAGCTTTTTGGGAACACAAAGTTTCTTTTCAGTAGCAAACTCCATTCCATACATATATATGGGGAGGTACTAGCTCCAACTCGGTTTTACAGTGAAAACTGCAGAAACTTCAAACCGGCACTAGGAAACAGACTGAGAAAGCAGGAAAAAAGTTTCACCTGCCACCCGTTCCCTTGGTGCTAGATGAACGAACGTCTCTCCACTTGCTCAGTTCTGAGAGATAAGTGTGTGTGAAAGCCGTCCTTCACCTATCTTGTTGGGAACACAAAGTTTCTTTTCAGTTGTAAACTCCATTCCATACATATATATGGGGAGATAATAGCTCCAAATCGGTTTCACAGTGAAAACTGCAGGAACTTCAAACCGGCACTAGGAAAAAGTCTGAGAAAGCAGAGAAAAAGTGTCTCCTGCAAACCGTTCCCTTGGTGCTAGATGAACGAACGTCTCTCCACTTGCTCAGTTCTGAGAGATATGTGTGTGTGAAAGCCGTCCTTCACCTAGCTTGTTGGGAACACAAAGTTTCTTTTCAGTTGCAAACTCCATTCCATACATATATATGGGGAGGTACTAGCTCCAACGCGGTTTGACAGTGAAAACTGCAGGAACATCAAACCGGCACTAGGAAACAGACTGAGAAAGCAGAGAAAATGTGTCTCCTGCAACCCGTTCCCTTGGTGCTAGATGAACGAAAGTCTCTCCACTTGCTCTGTTCTGAGAGATAAGTGCGTGTGAAAGCCGTCCATCACCTAGCTTTTCGGGAACACAAAGTTTCTTTTCAGTTGCAAACTCCATTCCATACATATATATGGGGAGGTAGAAGCTATAACTCGGTTTTACATTGAAAACTGCAGGAACTTCAAACCGGCACTAGGAAACAGACTGAGAAAGCAGAGAAAAAGTGTCTCCTGCAACCCGTTCCCTTGGTGCTAGATGAACGAACGTCTCTCCACTTGCTCAGTTCTGAGATATAAGTGTGTGTGAAAGCCGTCCTTCACCTAGCTTGTTGGGAACACAAAGTTTCTTTTCAGTTGCAAACTCCATTCCATACATATATATGGGGAGGTAGAAGCTCCAACTCGTTTTTACAGTGAAAACTGCAGGAACTTCAAACCGGCACTAGGAAACAGACTGAGAAAGCAGAGAAAAAGTGTCTCCTGCAACCAGTTCCCTTGGTGCGAGATGAACGAAAGTCTCTCCACTTGCTCAGTTCTGAGAGATAAGTGTGTGTGAAAGCCGTCCTTCACCTAGCTTGTTGGGAACACAAAGTTTCTTTTCAGTTGCAAACTCCATTCCATCTATATATATGGTGAGATACTAGCTCCAACTCGGATTTACAGTGAAAATTGCAGGAACTTCATACCGGCACTAGGAAACAGACTGAGAAAGCAGAGAAAAAGTGTCTCCTGCAACCCGTTCCCTTGGTGCTATATGAACGAAAGTCTCTCCACTTGCTCTGTTCTGAGAGATAAGTGCGTGTGAAAGCCGTCCTTCACATAGCTTTTTGGGAACACAAAGTTTCTTTTCAGTTGCAAACTCCATTCCATACATATATATGGGGAGGTAGAAGCTATAACTCGGTTTTACAGTGAAAACTGCAGGATCTTCAAACCGGCACTAGTAAATAGACTGAGAAAGCAGAGAATAGTGTCTCCTGCAACCCGTTCCCTTGGTGCTAGATGAACGAACGTCTCTCCACTTGCTCAGTTCTAAGAGATAACTGCGTGTGAAAGCCGTCCTTCACCTAGCTATTTGGAAACACAAAGTTTCTTTTCAGTTGCAAACTCCATTCCATACATATATATGGGGAGGTAGAAGCTCCAACTCGGTTTTACAGTGAAAACTGCAGGAACTTCAAACCGGCACTAGGAAACAGACTGAGAAAGCAGAGAAAAAGTGTCTCCTGCAACCCGTTCCCTTGGTGCTAGATGAACGAAAGTCTCTCCACTTGCTCTGTTCTGAGAGATAAGTGCGTGTGAAAGCCGTCCTTCACCTAGCTTTTTGATAACACAAAGTTTCTTTTCAGTTGCAAACTCCATTCCATACACATATATGGGGAGGTAGAAGCTATAACTCGGTTTTACAGTGAAAACTGCAGGAACTTCAAACCGGCACTAGGAAACAGACTGAGAAAGCAGAGAAAAAGTGTCTCCTGCAACCCGTTCCCTTGGTGCTAGATGAACGAACGTCTCTCCACTTGCTCAGTTCTGAGATATAAGTGTGTGTGAAAGCCGTCCTTCACCTAGCTTGTTGGGAACACAAAGTTTCTTTTCAGTTGCAAACTCAATTCCATACATATATATGGGGAGGTAGAAGCTCCAACTCGATTTTACAGTGAAAACTGCAGGAACTTCAAACCGGCACTAGGAAACAAACTGAGAAAGCAGAGAAAAAGTGTCTCCTGCAACCCGTTCCCTTGGTGCGAGATGAACGAACGTCTCTCCACTTGCTCAGTTCTGAGAGATAAGTGTGTGAAAGCCGTCCTTCACCAAGCTTGTTGGGAACACAAAGTTTCTTTTCAGTTGTAAACTCCATTCCATACATATATATGGGGAGATACTAGCTCCAAATCGTTTTGACAGTGAAAACTGCAGGAACTTCATACCGCCACTAGGAAAAAGACTGAAAAGCAGAGAAAAAGTGTCTCCTGCAACCCGTTCCCTTGGTGCTAGATGAACGAACGTCTCTCCACTTGCTCAGTTCTGAGAGGAAATTGTGTGTGAAAGCCGTCCTTCACCTAGCTTGTTGGGAAAACAAAGTTTCTTTTCAGTTGCAAACTCCATTCCATACATATATATGGGGAGGTAGAAGCTCCAACTCGGATTTATAGTGAAAACTACAGGAACTTCAAACCGGCACTAGGAAACAGACTGAGAAAGCAGAGAAAAAGTGTCTCCTGCAACCCGTTCCCTTGGTGCTAGATGAACGAACGTCTCTCCACTTGCTCAGTTCTGAGAGATAAGTGCGTGTGAAAGCCGTCCTTCACCTAGCTTTTTGGGAACACAAAGTTTCTTTTCAGTTGCAAACTCCATTCCATACATATATATGGGTAGGTACTAGCTCCAACTCGATTTTACAGTGAAAACTGCAGGAACTTCAAACCGGCACTAGGAAACAGACTGAGAAAGCAGAGAAAAAGTTTCTCCTGCCACCCGTTCCCTTGGTGCTAGATGAACGAACGTCTCTCCACTTGCTCAGTTCTGAGAGGTAAGTGTGTGTGAAAGCCGTCCTTCACCTAGCTTGTTGGGAACACAAAGTTTCTTTTCAGTTGTAAACTCCATTCCATACATATATATGGGGAGATAATAGCTCCAAATCGGTTTGACAGTGAAAACTGCAGGAACTTCAAAGCGGCACTAGGAAACAGACTGAGAAAGCAGAGAAAAAGTTTCTCCTGCCACCCGTTCCCTTGGCGCTAGATGAACGAACGTCTCTCCACTTGCTCAGTTCTGAGAGATAAGTGTGTGTGAAAGCCGTCCTTCACCTAGCTTGTTGGGAACACAAAGTTTCTTTTCAGTTGCAAACTCCATTCCATACATATATATGGGGAGTAAGAAGCTCCAACTCGGTTTTACAGTGAAAACTGCAGGAACATCAAACCGGCACTAGGAAACAGACTGAGAAAGCAGAGAAAAAGTGTCTCCTGCAACCCGTTCCCTTGGTGCGAGATGAACGAACGTCTCTCCACTTGCTCAGTTCTGAGAGATTAGTGTGTGTGAAAGCCGTCCTTCACCTAGCTTGTTGGGAACACAAAGTTTCTTTTCAGTTGCAAACTCCATTCCATCTATATATATGGGGAGGTACTAGCTCCAACTCGGTTTTACAGTGAAAACTGCAGGAACATCAAACCGGCA
Organism: Camelus dromedarius; assembly: GCF_036321535.1. NCBI lineage: Eukaryota > Metazoa > Chordata > Mammalia > Artiodactyla > Camelidae > Camelus > Camelus dromedarius. The sequence continues at coordinate 4,988,078 of NW_026989801.1, forward strand.
CTAGGAAAAAGACTGAGAAAGCAGAGAAAATGTGTCTCCTGCAACAATTCCCTTGGTGCTAGATGAACGAACGTCTCTCCACTTGCTCAGTTCTGAGAGATAAATGTGTGTGAAAGCCGTCCTTCACCTAGCTTTTTGGGAACACAAAGATTCTTTTCAGTTGCAAACCCCATTCCATACATATATATGGGGAGGTACTAGCTCCAACGCGGTTTGACAGTGAAAACTGCAGGAACATCAAGCCGGCACTAGGAAACAGACTGAGAAAGCAGAGAAATAGTGTCTCCTGCAAACCGTTCTCTTGGTGCTAGATGAACGAACGTCTCTCCACTTGCTCAGTTCTGAGAGATAAGTGTGTGTGAAAGCCGTCCTTCACCTAGCTTGTTAGGAACACAAAGTTTCTTTTCAGTTGCAAACTCCATTCCATCTATATATATGGGGAGATACTAGCTCCAAATCTATTCTACAGTAAAAACTGCAGGAACTTCAAACCGGCACTAGGAAACAGACTGAGACAGCAGAGAAAAAGTGTCTCCTGCAAACCGTTCCCTTGGTGCTAGATGAACGAACGTCTCTCCACTTGCTCAGTTCTGAGAGATAAGTGTGTGTGAATGCCGTCCTTCACCCCGCTTGTTGGGAACACAAAGTTTCTTTTCAGTTGCAAACTCCATTCCATACATATATATGTTGAGTTAGAAGCTCCAACTCGGTTTTATAGTGAAAATTGCAGGAACTTCAAACCGGCACTAGGAAACAGACTGAGAAAGCAGAGAAAAAGTGTCTCCTGCAACCCGTTCCCTTGGTGCTAGATGAACGAACGTCTCTCCACTTGCTCAGTTCCTAGATATAAGTGTGTGTGAAAGCCGTACTTCACTTAGCTTTTTGGGAACACAAAGTTTCTTTTCAGTTGCAAACTCCATTCCATACACATATATGGGGAGGTAGAAGCTATAACTCGGTTTTACAGTGAAAACTGCAGGAACTTCAAACCGGCACTAGGAAACAGACTGAGAAAGCAGAGAAAAAGTGTCTCCTGCAACCCGTTCCCTTGGTGCTAGATGAACGAACGTCTCTCCACTTGCTCAGTTCTGAGATATAAGTGTGTGTGAAAGCCGTCCTTCACCTAGCTTGTTGGGAACACAAAGTTTCTTTTCAGTTGCAAACTCAATTCCATACATATATATGGGGAGGTAGAAGCTCCAACTCGATTTTACAGTGAAAACTGCAGGAACTTCAAACCGGCACTAGGAAACAGACTGAGAAAGCAGAGAAAAAGTGTCTCCTGCAACCCGTTCCCTTGGTGCGAGATGAACGAACGTCTCTCCACTTGCTCAGTTCTGAGAGATAAGTGTGTGAAAGCCGTCCTTCACCAAGCTTGTTGGGAACACAAAGTTTCTTTTCAGTTGTTGTAAACTCCATTCCATACATATATATGGGGAGATACTAGCTCCAAATCGTTTTGACAGTGAAAACTGCAGGAACTTCATACCGCCACTAGGAAAAAGACTGAAAAGCAGAGAAAAAGTGTCTCCTGCAACCCGTTCCCTTGGTGCTAGATGAACGAACGTCTCTCCACTTGCTCAGTTCTGAGAGGAAATTGTGTGTGAAAGCCGTCCTTCACCTAGCTTGTTGGGAAAACAAAGTTTCTTTTCAGTTGCAAACTCCATTCCATACATATATATGGGGAGGTAGAAGCTCCAACTCGGATTTATAGTGAAAACTACAGGAACTTCAAACCGGCACTAGGAAACAGACTGAGAAAGCAGAGAAAAATTGTCTCCTGCAACCCGTTCCCTTGGTGCTAGATGAACGAACGTCTCTCCACTTGCTCAGTTCTGAGAGATAAGTGCGTGTGAAAGCCGTCCTTCACCTAGCTTTTTGGGAACACAAAGTTTCTTTTCAGTTGCAAACTCCATTCCATACATATATATGGGTAGGTACTAGCTCCAACTCGATTTTACAGTGAAAACTGCAGGAACTTCAAACCGGCACTAGGAAACAGACTGAGAAAGCAGAGAAAAAGTTTCTCCTGCCACCCGTTCCCTTGGTGCTAGATGAACGAACGTCTCTCCACTTGCTCAGTTCTGAGAGGTAAGTGTGTGTGAAAGCCGTCCTTCACCTAGCTTGTTGGGAACACAAAGTTTCTTTTCAGTTGTAAACTCCATTCCATACATATATATGGGGAGATAATAGCTCCAAATCGGTTTGACAGTGAAAACTGCAGGAACTTCAAAGCGGCACTAGGAAACAGACTGAGAAAGCAGAGAAAAAGTTTCTCCTGCCACCCGTTCCCTTGGCGCTAGATGAACGAACGTCTCTCCACTTGCTCAGTTCTGAGAGATAAGTGTGTGTGAAAGCCGTCCTTCACCTAGCTTGTTGGGAACACAAAGTTTCTTTTCAGTTGCAAACTCCATTCCATACATATATATGGGGAGTAAGAAGCTCCACTCGGTTTTACAGTGAAAACTGCAGGAACATCAAACCGGCACTAGGAAACAGACTGAGAAAGCAGAGAAAAAGTGTCTCCTGCAACCCGTTCCCTTGGTGCGAGATGAACGAACGTCTCTCCACTTGCTCAGTTCTGAGAGATTAGTGTGTGTGAAAGCCGTCCTTCACCTAGCTTGTTGGGAACACAAAGTTTCTTTTCAGTTGCAAACTCCATTCCATCTATATATATGGGGAGGTACTAGCTCCAACTCGGTTTTACAGTGAAAACTGCAGGAACATCAAACCGGCACTAGGAAAAAGACTGAGAAAGCAGAGAAAATGTGTCTCCTGCAACAATTCCCTTGGTGCTAGATGAACGAACGTCTCTCCACTTGCTCAGTTCTGAGAGATAAATGTGTGTGAAAGCCGTCCTTCACCTAGCTTTTTGGGAACACAAAGATTCTTTTCAGTTGCAAACCCCATTCCATACATATATATGGGGAGGTACTAGCTCCAACGCGGTTTGACAGTGAAAACTGCAGGAACATCAAGCCGGCACTAGGAAACAGACTGAGAAAGCAGAGAAATAGTGTCTCCTGCAAACCGTTCTCTTGGTGCTAGATGAACGAACGTCTCTCCACTTGCTCAGTTCTGAGAGATAAGTGTGTGTGAAAGCCGTCCTTCACCTAGCTTGTTAGGAACACAAAGTTTCTTTTCAGTTGCAAACTCCATTCCATCTATATATATGGGGAGATACTAGCTCCAAATCTATTCTACAGTAAAAACTGCAGGAACTTCAAACCGGCACTAGGAAACAGACTGAGACAGCAGAGAAAAAGTGTCTCCTGCAAACCGTTCCCTTGGTGCTAGATGAACGAACGTCTCTCCACTTGCTCAGTTCTGAGAGATAAGTGTGTGTGAATGCCGTCCTTCACCCCGCTTGTTGGGAACACAAAGTTTCTTTTCAGTTGCAAACTCCATTCCATACATATATATGTTGAGTTAGAAGCTCCAACTCGGTTTTATAGTGAAAATTGCAGGAACTTCAAACCGGCACTAGGAAACAGACTGAGAAAGCAGAGAAAAAGTGTCTCCTGCAACCCGTTCCCTTGGTGCTAGATGAACGAACGTCTCTCCACTTGCTCAGTTCCTAGATATAAGTGTGTGTGAAAGCCGTACTTCACTTAGCTTTTTGGGAACACAAAGTTTCTTTTCAGTTGCAAACTCCATTCCATACATATATATGGGGAGGTAGAAGCTCCAACTCGGTTTTACAGTGAAAACTGCAGGAACTTCAAACCGGCACTAGGAAACAGACTGAGAAAGCAGAGAAAAAGTGTCTCCTGCAACCCGTTCCCTTGGTGCTAGATGAACGAAAGTCTCTCCACTTGCTCTGTTCTGAGAGATAAGTGCGTGTGAAAGCCGTCCTTCACCTAGCTTTTTGATAACACAAAGTTTCTTTTCAGTTGCAAACTCCATTCCATACACATATATGGGGAGGTAGAAGCTATAACTCGGTTTTACAGTGAAAACTGCAGGAACTTCAAACCGGCACTAGGAAACAGACTGAGAAAGCAGAGAAAAAGTGTCTCCTGCAACCCGTTCCCTTGGTGCTAGATGAACGAACGTCTCTCCACTTGCTCAGTTCTGAGATATAATTGTGTGTGAAAGCCGTCCTTCACCTAGCTTGTTGGGAACACAAAGTTTCTTTTCAGTTGCAAACTCAATTCCATACATATATATGGGGAGGTAGAAGCTCCAACTCGATTTTACAGTGAAAACTGCAGGAACTTCAAACCGGCACTAGGAAACAGACTGAGAAAGCAGAGAAAAAGTGTCTCCTGCAACCCGTTCCCTTGGTGCGAGATGAACGAACGTCTCTCCACTTGCTCAGTTCTGAGAGATAAGTGTGTGAAAGCCGTCCTTCACCAAGCTTGTTGGGAACACAAAGTTTCTTTTCAGTTGTAAACTCCATTCCATACATATATATGGGGAGATACTAGCTCCAAATCGTTTTGACAGTGAAAACTGCAGGAACTTCATACCGCCACTAGGAAAAAGACTGAAAAGCAGAGAAAAAGTGTCTCCTGCAACCCGTTCCCTTGGTGCTAGATGAACGAACGTCTCTCCACTTGCTCAGTTCTGAGAGGAAATTGTGTGTGAAAGCCGTCCTTCACCTAGCTTGTTGGGAAAACAAAGTTTCTTTTCAGTTGCAAACTCCATTCCATACATATATATGGGGAGGTAGAAGCTCCAACTCGGATTTATAGTGAAAACTACAGGAACTTCAAACCGGCACTAGGAAACAGACTGAGAAAGCAGAGAAAAAGTGTCTCCTGCAACCCGTTCCCTTGGTGCTAGATGAACGAACGTCTCTCCACTTGCTCAGTTCTGAGAGATAAGTGCGTGTGAAAGCCGTCCTTCACCTAGCTTTTTGGGAACACAAAGTTTCTTTTCAGTTGCAAACTCCATTCCATACATATATATGGGTAGGTACTAGCTCCAACTCGATTTTACAGTGAAAACTGCAGGAACTTCAAACCGGCACTAGGAAACAGACTGAGAAAGCAGAGAAAAAGTTTCTCCTGCCACCCGTTCCCTTGGTGCTAGATGAACGAACGTCTCTCCACTTGCTCAGTTCTGAGAGGTAAGTGTGTGTGAAAGCCGTCCTTCACCTAGCTTGTTGGGAACACAAAGTTTCTTTTCAGTTGTAAACTCCATTCCATACATATATATGGGGAGATAATAGCTCCAAATCGGTTTGACAGTGAAAACTGCAGGAACTTCAAAGCGGCACTAGGAAAAAGACTGAGAAAGCAGAGAAAAAGTGTCTCCTGCAACCCGTTCCCTTGGTGCTAGATGAACGAACGTCTCTCCACTTGCTCAGTTCTGAGAGATAAGTGTGTGTGAAAGCCGTCCTTCACCTAGCTTGTTGGGAACACAAAGTTTCTTTTCAGTTGCAAACTCCATTCCATACATATATATGGGGAGGTACTAGCTCCAACGCGGTTTGACAGTGAAAACTGCAGGAACATCAAGTCGGCACTAGGAAACAGACTGAGAAAGCAGAGAAAAAGTTTCTCCTGCCACCCGTTCCCTTGGTGCTAGATGAACGAACGTCTCTCCACTTGCTCAGTTCTGAGAGATAAGTGGGTGTGAAAGCCGTCCTTCACCTAGCTTGTTGGGAACACAAAGTTTCTTTTCAGTTGCAATCTCCATTCCATACATATATATGGGGAGGTAGAAGCTATAACTCGGTTTTACAGTGAAAACTGCAGGAACTTCAAACCGGCACTAGAAAACAGACTGAGAAAGCAGAGAAAAAGTGTCTCCTGCAACCCGTTCCCTTGGTGCTAGATGAACGAACGTCTCTCCACTTGCTCAGTTCTGAGATATAAGTGTGTGTGAAAGCCGTCCTTCACCTAGCTTGTTGGGAACACAAAGTTTCTTTTCAGTTGCAAACTCCATTCCATACATATATATGGGGAGGTAGAAGCTCCAACTCGGTTTTACAGTGAAAACTGCAGGAACTTCAAACCGGCACTAGGAAACAGACTGAGAAAGCAGAGAAAAAGTGTCTCCTGCAACCCGTTCCCTTGGTGCGAGATGAACGAACGTCTCTCCACTTGCTCAGTTCTGAGAGATAAGTGTGTGAAAGCCGTCCTTCACCTAGCTTGTTGGGAACACAAAGTTTCTTTTCAGTTGTAAACACCATTCCATACATATATATGGGGAGATACTAGCTCCAAATCGGTTTGACAGTGAAAACTGCAGGAACTTCAAACCGGCACTAGGAAACAGACTGAGAAAGCAGAGAAAAAGTGTCTCCTGCAACCCGTTCCCTTGGTGCGAGATGAACGAACGTCTCTCCACTTGCTCAGTTCTGAGAGATAAGTGTGTGTGAAAGCCGTCCTTCACCTAGCTTATTGGGAACACAAAGTTTCTTTTCAGTTGCAATCTCCATTCCATACATATATATGGGGAGGTAGAAGCTATAACTCGTTTTTACAGTGAAAACTGCAGGAACTTCAAACCGGCACTAGGAAAAAGTCTGAGAAAGCAGAGAAAAAGTGTCTCCTGCAACCCGTTCCCTTGGTGCTAGATGAACGAAAGTCTCTCCACTTGCTCTGTTCTGAGAGATAAGTGCGTGTGAAAGCCGTCCTTCACCTAGCTTTTTGGGAACACAAAGTTTCTTTTCAGTTGCAAACTCCATTCCATACATATATATGGGGAGGTAGAAGCTATAACTCGGTTTTACAGTGAAAACTGCAGGAACTTCAAACCGGCACTAGGAAACAGACTGAGAAAGCAGAGAAAATGTGTCTCCTGCAACCCGTTCCCTTGGTGTTAGATGAACGAACGTCTCTCCACTTGCTCAGTTCTGAGAGATAAGTGTGTGTGAAAGCCGTCCTTCACCTAGCTTGTTGGGAACACAAAGTTTCTTTTCAGTTGTAAACTCCATTCCATATATATATATGGGGAGATACTAGCTCCAAATAGGTTTGACAGTGAAAACTGCAGGAACTTCATACCGGCACTAGGAAAAAGACTGAAAAGCAGAGAAAAAGTGTCTCCTGCAACCCGTTCCCTTGGTGCTAGATGAACGAACGTCTCTCCACTTGCTCAGTTCTGAGAGATAAGTGTGTGTGAAAGCCGTCCTTCACCAAGCTTGTTGGGAAAACAAAGTTTCTTTTCAGTTGCAAACTCCATTCCATACATATATATGGGGAGGTAGAAGCTCCAACTCGGTTTTATAGTGAAAACTACAGGAACTTCAAACCGGCACTAGGAAACAGACTGAGAAAGCAGAGAAAAAGTGTCTCCTGCAACCCGTTCCCTTGGTTCTAGATGAACGAACATCTCTCCACTTGCTCAGTTCTGAGAGATAATTGCGTGTGAAAGCCGTCCTTCACCTAGCTTTTTGGGAACACAAATTTTATTTTCAGTTGCAAACTCAATTCCATACATATATATGGGGAGGTACTAGCTCCAACACGGTTTTACAGTGAAAACTGCAGGAACTTCAAACCGGCACTAGGAAACAGACTGAGAAAGCAGAGAAAAAGTTTCTCCTGCCACCCGTTCCCTTGGTGCTAGATGAACGAACGTCTCTCCACTTGCTCAGTTCTGAGAGATAAGTGTGTGTGAAAGACGTCCTTCACCTAGCTTGTTGGGAACACAAAGTTTCTTTTCAGTTGTAAACTCCATTCCATACATATATATGGGGAGATAATAGCTCCAAATCGGTTTGACAGTGAAAACTGCAGGAACTTCAAACCGGCACTAGGAAAAAGACTGAGAAAGCAGAGAAAAAGTGTCTCCTGCAACCCGTTCCCTTGGTGCTAGATGAACGAAAGTCTCTCCACTTGCTCAGTTCTGAGAGATAAGTGTGTGTGAAAGCCGTTCTTCACCTAGCTTGATGGGAACACAAAGTTTCTTTTCAGTTGCAAACTCCATTCCATACATATATATGGGGAGGTACTAGCTCCAACGTGGTTTGAGAGTGAAAACTGCAGGAACATCAAGTCGGCACTAGGAAACAGACTGAGAAAGCAGAGAAATAGTGTCTCCTGCAAACCGTTCACTTGGTGCTAGATGAACGAACGTCTCTCCACTTGCTCAGTTCTGAGAGATAAGTGTGTGTGAAAGCCGTCCTTCACCTAGCTTGTTGGGAACACAAAGTTTCTTTTCAGTTGCAAACTCCATTCCATCTATATATATGGGGAGATACTAGCTCCAACTCGGTTTTACAGTGAAAACTGCAGGAACTTCAAACCGGCACTAGGAAACAGACTGAGAAAGCAGAGAAAAAGTGTCTCCTGCAACCCGTTCCCTTGGTGCTAGATGAACGAACGTCTCACCACTTGCTCAGTTCTGAGATATAAGTGTGTGTGAAAGCCGTACTTCACTTAGCTTTTAGGGAACACAAAGTTTCTTTTCAGTTGCAAACTCCATTCCATACATATATATGGGGAGTAAGAAGCTCCAACTCGGTTTTACAGTGAAAACTGCAGGAACTTCAAACCGGCACTAGGAAACAGACAGAGAAAGCAGAGAAAAAGTGTCTCCTGCAACCCGTTCCCTTGGTGCGAGATGAACGAACGTCTCTCCACTTGCTCAGTTCTGAGAGATTATTGTGTGTGAAAGCCGTCCTTCACCTAGCTTGTTGGGAACACAAAGTTTCTTTTCAGTTGCAAATTCCATTCCATCTATATATATGGGGAGGTACTAGCTCCAACTCGGTTTTACAGTGAAAACTGCAGGAACATCAAACCGGCACTAGGAAAAAGACTGAGAAAGCAGAGAAAATGTGTCTCCTGCAACAAGTTCCCTTGGTGCTAGATGAACGAAAGTCTCTCCACTTGCTCAGTTCTGAGAGATAAATGTGTGTGAAAGCCGTCCTTCACCTAGCTTGTTGGGAACACAAAGTTTCTTTTCAGTTGCAAACCCCATTCCATACATATATATGGGGAGGTACTAGCTCCAACGCGGTTTGACAGTGAAAACTGCAGGAACATCAAGCCGGCACTAGGAAACAGACTGAGAAAGCTGAGAAACAGTGTCTCCTGCAACAATTCCCTTGGTGCGAGATGAACGAACGTCTCTCCACTTGCTCAGTTCTGAGAGATAAGTGTGTGAAAGCCGTCCTTCACCAAGCTTGTTGGGAACACAAAGTTTCTTTTCAGTTGTAAACTCCATTCCATACATATATATGGGGAGATACTAGCTCCAAATCGGTTTGACAGTGAAAACTGCAGGAACTTCATACCGCCACTAGGAAAAAGACTGAAAAGCAGAGAAAAAGTGTCTCCTGCAACCCGTTCCCTTGGTGCTAGATGAACGAACGTCTCTCCACTTGCTCAGTTCTGAGAGGTAAGTGTGTGTGAAAGCCGTCCTTCACCTAGCTTGTTGGGAAAACAAAGTTTCTTTTCAGTTGCAAACTCCATTCCATACATATATATGGGGAGGTAGAAGCTCCAACTCGGTTTTATAGTGAAAACTACAGGAACTTCAAACCGGCACTAGGAAACAGACTGAGAAAGCAGAGAAAAAGTGTCTCCTGCAACCCGTTCCCTTGGTGCTAGATGAACGAACGTCTCTCCACTTGCTCAGTTCTGAGAGATAAGTGCGTGTGAAAGCCGTCCTTCACCTAGCTTTTTGGGAACACAAAGTTTCTTTTCAGTTGCAAACTCCATTCCATACATATATATGGGGAGGTACTAGCTCCAACTCGATTTTACAGTGAAAACTGCAGGAACTTCAAACCGGCACTAGGAAACAGACTGAGAAAGCAGAGAAAAAGTTTCTCCTGCCACCCGTTCCCTTGGTGCTAGATGAACGAACGTCTCTCCACTTGCTCAGTTCTGAGAGGTAAGTGTGTGTGAAAGCCGTCCTTCACCTAGCTTGTTGGGAACACAAAGTTTCTTTTCAGTTGTAAACTCCATTCCATACATATATATGGGGAGATAATAGCTCCAAATCGGTTTGACAGTGAAAACTGCAGGAACTTCAAAGCGGCACTAGGAAAAAGACTGAGAAAGCAGAGAAAAAGTGTCTCCTGCAACCCGTTCCCTTGGTGCTAGATGAACGAACGTCTCTCCACTTGCTCAGTTCTGAGAGATAAGTGTGTGTGAAAGCCGTCCTTCACCTAGCTTGTTGGGAACACAAAGTTTCTTTTCAGTTGCAAACTCCATTCCATACATATATATGGGGAGGTACTAGCTCCAACGCGGTTTGACAGTGAAAACTGCAGGAACATCAAGTCGGCACTAGGAAACAGACTGAGAAAGCAGAGAAAAAGTTTCTCCTGCCACCCGTTCCCTTGGTGCTAGATGAACGAACGTCTCTCCACTTGCTCAGTTCTGAGAGATAAGTGTGTGTGAAAGCCGTCCTTCACCTAGCTTGTTGGGAACACAAAGTTTCTTTTCAGTTGCAATCTCCATTCCATACATATATATGGGGAGGTAGAAGCTATAACTCGGTTTTACAGTGAAAACTGCAGGAACTTCAAACCGGCACTAGGAAACAGACTGAGAAAGCAGAGAAAAAGTGTCTCCTGCAACCCGTTCCCTTGGTGGTAGATGAACGAACGTCTCTCCACTTGCTCAGTTCTGAGATATAAGTGTGTGTGAAAGCCGTCCTTCACCTAGCTTGTTGGGAACACAAAGTTTCTTTTCAGTTGCAAACTCCATTCCATACATATATATGGGGAGGTAGAAGCTCCAACTCGGTTTTACAGTGAAAACTGCAGGAACTTCAAACCGGCACTAGGAAACAGACTGAGAAAGCAGAGAAAAAGTGTCTCTTGCAACCCGTTCCCTTGGTGCGAGATGAACGAACGTCTCTCCACTTGCTCAGTTCTGAGAGATAAGTGTGTGAAAGCCGTCCTTCACCTAGCTTGTTGGGAACACAAAGTTTCTTTTCAGTTGTAAACACCATTCCATACATATATATGGGGAGATACTAGCTCCAACTCGGATTTACAGTGAAAACTGCAGGAACTTCAAACCGGCACTAGGAAACAGACTGATAAAGCAGAGAAAAAGTGTCTCCTGCAACCCGTTCCCTTGGTGCTAGATGAACGAAAGTCTCTCCACTTGCTCTGTTCTGAGAGATAAGTGCGTGTGAAAGCCGTCCTTCACCTAGCTTTTTGGGAACACAAAGTTTCTTTTCAGTTGCAAACTCCATTCCATACATATATATGGGGAGGTAGAAGCTATAACTCGGTTTTACAGTGAAAACTGCAGGAACTTCAAACCGGCACTAGGAAACAGACAGAGAAAGCAGAGAAAAAGTGTCTCCTGCAACCCGTTCCCTTGGTGCTAGATGAACGAACGTCTCTCCACTTGCTCAGTTCTGAGATATAAGTGTGTGTGAAAGCCGTCCTTCACCTAGCTTGTTGGGAACACAAAGTTTCTTTTCAGTTGCAAACTCCATTCCATACATATATATGGGGAGGTAGAAGCTCCAACTCGGTTTTACAGTGAAAACTGCAGGAACTTCAAATCGGCACTAGAAAACAGACTGAGAAAGCAGAGAAAAAGTGTCTCCTGCAACCCGTTCCCTTGGTGTTAGATGAACGAACGTCTCTCCACTTGCTCAGTTCTGAGAGATAAGTGTGTGTGAAAGCCGTCCTTCACCTAGCTTGTTGGGAACACAAAGTTTCTTTTCAGTTGTAAACTCCATTCCATACATATATATGGGGAGATACTAGCTCCAAATCGGTTTGACAGTGAAAACTGCAGGAACTTCATACCGGCACTAGGAAAAAGACTGAAAAGCAGAGAAAAAGTGTCTCCTGCAACCCGTTCCCTTGGTGCTAGATGAACGAACGTCTCTCCACTTGCTCAGTTCTGAGAGATAAGTGTGTGTGAAAGCCGTCCTTCACCTAGCTTGTTGGGAACACAAAGTTTCTTTTCAGTTGCAAACTCCATTCCATCTATATATATGGGGAGATACTAGCTCCAACTCGGTTTTACAGTGAAAACTGCAGGAACTTCAAACCGGCACTAGGAAACAGACTGAGAAAGCAGAGAAAAAGTGTCTCCTGCAACCCGTTCCCTTGGTGCTAGATGAACGAACGTCTCACCACTTGCTCAGTTCTGAGATATAAGTGTGTGTGAAAGCCGTACTTCACCTAGCTTTTTGGGAACACAAAGTTTCTTTTCAGTTGCAAACTCCATTCCATACATATATATGGGGAGTAAGAAGCTCCAACTCGGTTTTACAGTGAAAACTGCAGGAACTTCAAACCGGCACTAGGAAACAGACAGAGAAAGCAGAGAAAAAGAGTCTCCTGCAACCCGTTCCCTTGGTGCGAGATGAACGAACGTCTCTCCACTTGCTCAGTTCTGAGAGATTATTGTGTGTGAAAGCCGTCCTTCACCTAGCTTGTTGGGAACACAAAGTTTCTTTTCAGTTGCAAATTCCATTCCATCCATATATATGGGGAGGTACTAGCTCCAACTCGGTTTTACAGTGAAAACTGCAGGAACATCAAACCGGCACTAGGAAAAAGACTGAGAAAGCAGAGAAAATGTGTCTCCTGCAACAAGTTCCCTTGGTGCTAGATGAACGAAAGTCTCTCCACTTGCTCAGTTCTGAGAGATAAATGTGTGTGAAAGCCGTCCTTCACCAAGCTTGTTGGGAACACAAAGTTTCTTTTCAGTTGTAAACTCCATTCCATACATATATATGGGGAGATACTAGCTCCAAATCGGTTTGACAGTGAAAACTGCAGGAACTTCATACCGCCACTAGGAAAAAGACTGAAAAGCAGAGAAAAAGTGTCTCCTGCAACCCGTTCCCTTGGTGCTAGATGAACGAACGTCTCTCCACTTGCTCAGTTCTGAGAGGTAAGTGTGTGTGAAAGCCGTCCTTCACCTAGCTTGTTGGGAAAACAAAGTTTCTTTTCAGTTGCAAACTCCATTCCATACATATATATGGGGAGGTAGAAGCTCCAACTCGGTTTTATAGTGAAAACTACAGGAACTTCAAACCGGCACTAGGAAACAGACTGAGAAAGCAGAGAAAAAGTGTCTCCTGCAACCCGTTCCCTTGGTGCTAGATGAACGAACGTCTCTCCACTTGCTCAGTTCTGAGAGATAAGTGCGTGTGAAAGCCGTCCTTCACCTAGCTTTTTGGGAACACAAAGTTTCTTTTCAGTTGCAAACTCCATTCCATACATATATATGGGGAGGTACTAGCTCCAACTCGATTTTACAGTGAAAACTGCAGGAACTTCAAACCGGCACTAGGAAACAGACTGAGAAAGCAGAGAAAAAGTTTCTCCTGCCACCCGTTCCCTTGGTGCTAGATGAACGAACGTCTCTCCACTTGCTCAGTTCTGAGAGGTAAGTGTGTGTGAAAGCCGTCCTTCACCTAGCTTGTTGGGAACACAAAGTTTCTTTTCAGTTGTAAACTCCATTCCATACATATATATGGGGAGGTAGAAGCTCCAAATCGGTTTGACAGTGAAAACTGCAGGAACTTCAAAGCGGCACTAGGAAAAAGACTGAGAAAGCAGAGAAAAAGTGTCTCCTGCAACCCGTTCCCTTGGTGCTAGATGAACGAACGTCTCTCCACTTGCTCAGTTCTGAGAGATAAGTGTGTGTGAAAGCCGTCCTTCACCTAGCTTGTTGGGAACACAAAGTTTCTTTTCAGTTGCAAACTCCATTCCATACATATATATGGGGAGGTACTAGCTCCAACGCGGTTTGACAGTGAAAACTGCAGGAACATCAAGTCGGCACTAGGAAACAGACTGAGAAAGCAGAGAAAAAGTTTCTCCTGCCACCCGTTCCCTTGGTGCTAGATGAACGAACGTCTCTCCACTTGCTCAGTTCTGAGAGATAAGTGTGTGTGAAAGCCGTCCTTCACCTAGCTTGTTGGGAACACAAAGTTTCTTTTCAGTTGCAATCTCCATTCCATACATATATATGGGGAGGTAGAAGCTATAACTCGGTTTTACAGTGAAAACTGCAGGAACTTCAAACCGGCACTAGGAAACAGACTGAGAAAGCAGAGAAAAAGTGTCTCCTGCAACCCGTTCCCTTGGTGGTAGATGAACGAACGTCTCTCCACTTGCTCAGTTCTGAGATATAAGTGTGTGTGAAAGCCGTCCTTCACCTAGCTTGTTGGGAACACAAAGTTTCTTTTCAGTTGCAAACTCCATTCCATACATATATATGGGGAGGTAGAAGCTCCAACTCGGTTTTACAGTGAAAACTGCAGGAACTTCAAACCGGCACTAGGAAACAGACTGAGAAAGCAGAGAAAAAGTGTCTCTTGCAACCCGTTCCCTTGGTGCGAGATGAACGAACGTCTCTCCACTTGCTCAGTTCTGAGAGATAAGTGTGTGAAAGCCGTCCTTCACCTAGCTTGTTGGGAACACAAAGTTTCTTTTCAGTTGCAAACTCCATTCCATACATATATATGGGGAGGTACTAGCTCCAACGCGGTTTGACAGTGAAAACTGCAGGAACATCAAGTCGGCACTAGGAAACAGACTGAGAAAGCAGAGAAAAAGTTTCTCCTGCCACCCGTTCCCTTGGTGCTAGATGAACGAACGTCTCTCCACTTGCTCAGTTCTGAGAGATAAGTGTGTGTGAAAGCCGTCCTTCACCTAGCTTGTTGGGAACACAAAGTTTCTTTTCAGTTGCAATCTCCATTCCATACATATATATGGGGAGGTAGAAGCTATAACTCGGTTTTACAGTGAAAACTGCAGGAACTTCAAACCGGCACTAGGAAACAGACTGAGAAAGCAGAGAAAAAGTGTCTCCTGCAACCCGTTCCCTTGGTGGTAGATGAACGAACGTCTCTCCACTTGCTCAGTTCTGAGATATAAGTGTGTGTGAAAGCCGTCCTTCACCTAGCTTGTTGGGAACACAAAGTTTCTTTTCAGTTGCAAACTCCATTCCATACATATATATGGGGAGGTAGAAGCTCCAACTCGGTTTTACAGTGAAAACTGCAGGAACTTCAAACCGGCACTAGGAAACAGACTGAGAAAGCAGAGAAAAAGTGTCTCCTGCAACCCGTTCCCTTGGTGCGAGATGAACGAACGTCTCTCCACTTGCTCAGTTCTGAGAGATAAGTGTGTGAAAGCCGTCCTTCACCTAGCTTGTTGGGAACACAAAGTTTCTTTTCAGTTGTAAACACCATTCCATACATATATATGGGGAGATACTAGCTCCAACTCGGATTTACAGTGAAAACTGCAGGAACTTCAAACCGGCACTAGGAAACAGACTGATAAAGCAGAGAAAAAGTGTCTCCTGCAACCCGTTCCCTTGGTGCTAGATGAACGAAAGTCTCTCCACTTGCTCTGTTCTGAGAGATAAGTGCGTGTGAAAGCCGTCCTTCACCTAGCTTTTTGGGAACACAAAGTTTCTTTTCAGTTGCAAACTCCATTCCATACATATATATGGGGAGGTAGAAGCTATAACTCGGTTTTACAGTGAAAACTGCAGGAACTTCAAACCGGCACTAGGAAACAGACAGAGAAAGCAGAGAAAAAGTGTCTCCTGCAACCCGTTCCCTTGGTGCTAGATGAACGAACGTCTCTCCACTTGCTCAGTTCTGAGATATAAGTGTGTGTGAAAGCCGTCCTTCACCTAGCTTGTTGGGAACACAAAGTTTCTTTTCAGTTGCAAACTCCATTCCATACATATATATGGGGAGGTAGAAGCTCCAACTCGGTTTTACAGTGAAAACTGCAGGAACTTCAAATCGGCACTAGAAAACAGACTGAGAAAGCAGAGAAAAAGTGTCTCCTGCAACCCGTTCCCTTGGTGTTAGATGAACGAACGTCTCTCCACTTGCTCAGTTCTGAGAGATAATTGGGTGTGAAAGCCGTCCTTCACCTAGCTTTTTGGGAACACAAAGTTTATTTTCAGTTGCAAACTCCATTCCATACATATATATGGGGAGGTACTAGCTCCAACTCGGTTTTACAGTGAAAACTGCAGGAAATTCAAACCGGCACTAGGAAACAGACTGAGAAAGCAGAGAAAAAGTTTCTCCTGCCACCCGTTCCCTTGGTGCTAGATGAACGAACGTCTCTCCACTTGCTCAGTTCTGAGAGATAAGTGTGTGTGAAAGACGTCCTTCACCTAGCTTGTTGGGAACACAAAGTTTCTTTTCAGTTGTAAACTCCATTCCATACATATATATGGGGAGATAATAGCTCCAAATCGGTTTGACAGTGAAAACTGCAGGAACTTCAAACCGGCACTAGGAAAAAGACTGAGAAAGCAGAGAAAAAGTGTCTCCTGCAACCCGTTCCCTTGGTGCTAGATGAACGAACGTCTCTCCACTTGCTCAGTTCTGAGAGATAAGTGTGTGTGAAAGCCGTCCTTCACCTAGCTTGATGGGAACACAAAGTTTCTTTTCAGTTGCAAACTCCATTCCATACATATATATGGGGAGGTACTAGCTCCAACGTGGTTTGACAGTGAAAATTGCAGGAACATCAAGTCTGCACTAGGAAACAGACTGAGAAAGCAGAGAAATAGTGTCTCCTGCAAACCGTTCACTTGGTGCTAGATGAACGAACGTCTCTCCACTTGCTCAGTTCTGAGAGATAAGTGTGTGTGAAAGCCGTCCTTCACCTAGCTTGTAGGGAACACAAAGTTTCTTTTCAGTTGCAAACTCCATTCCATCTATATATATGGGGAGATACTAGCTCCAACTCGATTTTACAGTGAAAACTGCAGGAACTTCAAACCGGCACTAGGAAACAGACTGAGAAAGCAGAGAAATAGTGTCTCCTGCAACCCGTTCCATTGGTGCTAGATGAACGAAAGTCTCACCACTTGCTCAGTTCTGAGATATAAGTGTGTGTGAAAGCCGTACTTCACCTAGCTTTTTGGGAACACAAAGTTTCTTTTCAGTTGCAAACTCCATTCCATACATATATATGGGGAGTAAGAAGCTCCAACTCGGTTTTACAGTGAAAACTGCAGGAACTTCAAACCGGCACTAGGAAACAGACTGAGAAAGCAGAGAAAAAGTGTCTCCTGCAACCCGTTCCCTTGGTGCGAGATGAACGAACGTCTCTCCACTTGCTCAGTTCTGAGAGATTATTGTGTGTGAAAGCCGTCCTTCACCTAGCTTGTTGGGAACACAAAGTTTCTTTTCAGTTGCAAATTCCATTCCATCTATATATATGGGGAGGTACTAGCTCCAACTCGGTTTTACAGTGAAAACTGCAGGAACATCAAACCGGCACTAGGAAAAAGACTGAGAAAGCAGAGAAAATGTGTCTCCTGCAACAAGTTCCCTTGGTGCTAGATGAACGAAAGTCTCTCCACTTGCTCAGTTCTGAGAGATAAATGTGTGTGAAAGCCGTCCTACACCTAGCTTGTTGGGAACACAAAGTTTCTTTTCAGTTGCAAACCCCATTCCATACAATTATATGGGGAGGTACTAGCTCCAACGCGGTTTGACAGTGAAAACTGCAGGAACATCAAGCCGGCACTAGGAAACAGACTGAGAAAGCTAAGAAATAGTGTCTCCTGCAAACGTGTCCCTTGGTGCTAGATGAACGAACGTCTCTCCACTTGCTTAGTTCTGAGAGATAAGTGTGTGTGAAAGCCGTCCTTCACCTCATTTGTTGGGAACACAAAGTTTCTTTTCAGTTGCAAACTCCATTTCATACATATATATGGGGAGTAAGAAGCTCCAACTCAGTTTTACAGTGAAAACTGCAGGAACATCAAACCGGCACTAGGAAACAGACTGAGAAAGCAGAGAAAAAGTGTCTACTGCAACCCGTTCCCTTGGTGCTAGATGAACGAACGTCTCTCCACTTGCTCAGTTCTGAGAGATAATTGTGTGTGAAAGCCGTCCTTCACCTAGCTTGTTGGGAACACAAAGTTTCTTTTCAGTTGCAAACTCCATTCCATACTTATATATGGGGAGGTAGAAGCTCCAACACTGTTTTACAGTGAAAACTGCAGGAACTTCAAACCGGCACTAGGAAACAGAATGAGAAAGCAGAGAAAAAGTGTCTCCTGCAACCCGTTCCGTTGGTGCTAAATGAACGAACGTCTCTCCACTTGCTCAGTTCCGAGAGATAAGTGCGTGTGAAAGCCGTCCTTCACCTAGCTTGTTGGGAACACAAAGTTTCTTTTCAGTTGCAAATTCCATTCCATACATATATATGGGGAGGTACTAGCTCCAACACGGTTTTACAGTGAAAACTGCAGGAACTTCAAACCGGCACTAGGAAACAGACTGAGAAAGCAGAGAAAAAGTGTCTCCTGCAACCCGTTCCCTTGGTGCTAGATGAAAGAACGTCTCTCCACATGCTCAGTTCTGAGAGATAAGTGTGTGTGAAAGCCGTCCTTCACCTAGATGTTGGGAACACAAAGTTTGTTTTAAGTTGCAAACTCCATTCCATACATATATATGGGGAGGTACAAGCTCCAACTCGGTTTTACATTTAAAAACTGCAGGAAATTCAAACAGGCACTAGGAAACAGACTGAGAAAGCAGAGAAAAAGTGTCTCCTGCAACCCGTTCCCTTGGTGCTAGATGAACGAAAATCTCTCCACTTGCTCAGTTCTGAGAGATAAGTGTGTGTGAAAGCCGTCCTTCACCTAGCTTGTTGGGAACACAAAGTTTCTTTTCAGTTGCAAACTCCATTCCATACATATATATGGGGAGGTACTAGCTCCAACTCGGTTTTACAGTGAAAACTGCAGGAACATCAAACCGGCACTAGGAAAAAGACTGAGAAAGCAGAGAAAATGTGTCTCATGCAACAAGTTCCCTTGGTGCTAGATGAACGAACGTCTCTCCACTTGCTCAGTTCTGAGAGATAAGTGTGTGTGAAAGCCGTCCTTCACGTAGCTTGTTGGGAACACAAAGTTTCTTTTCAGTTGCAAACTCCATTCCATACATATATATTGGGAGGTACTAGCTCCAACGCGGTTTGACAGTGAAAACTGCAGGAACTTCAAACCGGCACTAGGAAACAGACTGAGAAAGCAGAGAAAAAGTGTCTCCTGCAACCCGTTCCCTTGGTGCTAGATGAACGAACGTCTCTCCACTTGCTCAGTTCTGAGAGATAAGTGTGTGTGAAAGCCGTTCTTCACCTAGCTTGTTGGGAACACAAAGTTTCTTTTCAGTTGCAAACTCCATTCCATCTATATATATGGGGAGATACTAACTCCAACTCGGTTTTACAGTGAAAACTGCAGGAACTTCAAACCGGCATTAGGAAACAGACTGAAAAAGTTGAGAAAAAGTATCTCCTGCAACCCGTTCCCTTGGTGCTAGATGAACGAACGTCTCTCCACTTGCTCAGTTCCGAGAGATAAGTGTGTGTGAAAGCCGTCCTTCACCTAGCTTGTTGGGAAAACAAAGTTTCTTTTCAGTTGCAAACTCCATTCCATACATATATATGTTGAGTTAGAAGCTCCAACTCGGTTTTATAGTGAAAATTGCAGGAACTTCATACCGGCACTAGGAAACAGAATGAGAAAGCAGAGAAAAAGTGTCTCCTGCAACCCGTTCCCTTGGTGCTAGATGAACGAACGTCTCTCCACTTGCTCAGTTCTGAGAGATAAGTGTGTGTGAAAGCCGTCCTTCACCTAGCTATTTGGGAACACAAAGTTTCTTTTCAGTTGCAAACTCCATTCCATACATATATATGGGGAGGTACTAGCTCCAACTCGGTTTTACAGTGAAAACTGCAGGAACTTCAAACCGGCACTAGGAAACAGACTGAGAAAGCAGAGAAAAAGTTTCTCCTGCCACCCGTTCCCTTGGCGCTAATGAACGAACGTCTCACCACTTGCTCAGTTCTGAGAGATAAGTGTGTGTGAAAGCCGTCCTTCACCTAGCTTGTTGGGAACACAAAGTTTCTTTTCAGTAGCAAACTCCATTCCATACATATATATGGGGAGTAAGAAGCTCCAACTCGGTTTTACAGTGAAAACTGCAGGAACTTCAAACCGGCACTAGGAAACAGACTGAGAAAGCAGAGAAAAAGTGTCTCCTGCAACCCGTTCCCTTGGTGCGAGATGAACGAACGTCTCTCCACTTGCTCAGTTCTGAGAGATTAGTGTGTGTGAAAGCCGTCCTTCACCTAGCTTGTTGGGAACACAAAGTTTCTTTTCAGTTGCAAACTCCATTCCATCTATATATATGGGGAGATACTAGCTCCAACTCGGTTTTACAGTGAAAACTGCAGGAACATCAAACCGGCACTAGGAAAAAGACTGAGAAAGCAGAGAAAATGTGTCTCCTGCAACAATTCCCTTGGTGCTAGATGAACGAACGTCTCTCCACTTGCTCAGTTCTGAGAGATAAATGTGTGTGAAAGCCGTCCTTCACCTAGCTTTTTGGGAACACAAAGATTCTTTTCAGTTGCAAACCCCATTCCATACATATATATGGGGAGGTACTAGCTCCAACGCGGTTTGACAGTGAAAACTGCAGGAACATCAAGCCGGCACTAGGAAACAGACTGAGAAAGCAGAGAAATAGTGTCTCCTGCAAACAGTTCACTTGGTGCTAGATGAACGAACGTCTCTCCACTTGCTCAGTTCTGAGAGATAAGTGTGTGTGAAAGCCGTCTTTCACCTAGCTTGTTAGGAACACAAAGTTTCTTTTCAGTTGCAAACTCCATTCCATCTATATATATGGGGAGATACTAGCTCCAAATCTGTTCTACAGTGAAAACTGCAGGAACTTCAAACCGGCACTAGGAAACAGACTGAGACAGCAGAGAAAAAGTGTCTCCTGCAAACCGTTCCCTTGGTGCTAGATGAACGAACGTCTCTCCACTTGCTCAGTTCTGAGAGATAAGTGTGTGTGAATGCCGTCCTTCACCTCGCTTGTTGGAAACACAAAGTTTCTTTTCAGTTGCAAACTCCATTCCATACATATATATGGGGAGGTACTAGCTCCAACTCGGTATTACAGTGAAAACTGCAGGAACTTCAAACCGGCACTAGGAAACAGACTGAGAAAGCAGAGAAAAAGTGTTTCCTGCAACCCGTTCCCTTGGTGCTACATGAACGAACGTCTCTACACTTACTCAGTTCTGAGAGATAAGTGTGTGTGAAAGCCGTCCTTCACCTAGCTTGTTTGGAACACAAAGTTTCTTTTCACTTGCAAACTCCATTCCATACATATATATGGGGTGGTAGAAGCTCCAACTCGGTTTTACACTGAAAACTGCAGGAACTTCAAACTGCCACTAGGAAACAGACTGAGAAAGCAGAGAAAAAGTGTCTCCTGCAACCCGTTCCCTTGGTGCTAGATGAACGAACGTCTCTCCACTTGCTCAGTTCTGAGAGATAAGTGTGTGTGAAAGCCGTACTTCACCTAGCTTGTTGGGAACACAAAGTTTCTTTTCAGTTGCAAACTCCATTCCATACATATATATGGGGAGGTACAAGCTCCAACTCGGTTTTACAGTGAGAACTGCAGGAACTTCAAACCGGCACTAGGAAACAGACTGAGAATGCAGAGAAAAAGTGTCTCCTGCAACCCGTTCCCTTGGTGCTAGATGAACGAACGTCTCTCCACTTGCTCAGTTCTGAGAGATAAGTGTGTGTGAAAGCCGTCCTTCACCTAGCTTGTTGGGAACACAAAGTTTCTTTTCAGTTGCAAACTCCATTCCATACATATATATGGGGAGGTACTAGCTCCAACTCGGTTTGACAGTGAAAACTGCAGGAACTTCAAACCGGCACTAGGAAACAGACTGAGAAAGCAGAGAAAAAGTGTCTCCTGCAACCCGTTCCCTTGGTGCTAGATGAACGAACGTCTCTCCACTTGCTCAGTTCTGAGAGATAAGTGTGTGTGAAAGCCGTCCTTCACCTAGCTTGTTGGGAACACAAAGTTTCTTTTCAGTTGCAAACACCATTCCATACATATATATGGGGAGGTACAAGCTCCAACTCGGTTTTACAGTGAAAACTGCAGGAACTTCAAACCGGCACTAGGAAACAGACTGAGAAAGCAGAGAAAAAGTGTCCCCTGCAACCCGTTCCCTTGGTGCTAGATGAACGAACGTCTCTCCACTTGCTCTGTTCTGAGAGATAAGTGTGTGTGAAAGCCGTCCTTCACCTCACTTGTTGGGAACACAAAGTTTCTTTTCAGTTGCAAACTCCATTCCATACATATATATGGGGAGTAAGAAGCTCCAACTCAGTTTTACAGTGAAAACTGCAGGAACATCAAACCGGCACTAGGAAACAGACTGAGAAAGCAGAGAAAAAGTGTCTCCTGCAACCCGTTCCCTTGGTGCTAGATGAACGAACGTCTCTCCACTTGCTCAGTTCTGAGAGATAAGTGTGTGTGAAAGCCGTACTTCACCTAGCTTGTTGGGAACACAAAGTTTCTTTTCAGTTGCAAACTCCATTCCATACATATATATGGGGAGGTACAAGCTCCAACTCGGTTTTACAGTGAGAACTGCAGGAACTTCAAACCGGCACTAGGAAACAGACTGAGAATGCAGAGAAAAAGTGTCTCCTGCAACCCGTTCCCTTGGTGCTAGATGAACGAACGTCTCTCCACTTGCTCAGTTCTGAGAGATAAGTGTGTGTGAAAGCCGTCCTTCACCTAGCTTGTTGGGAACACAAAGTTTCTTTTCAGTTGCAAACTCCATTCCATACATATATATGGGGAGGTACTAGCTCCAACTCGGTTTGACAGTGAAAACTGCAGGAACTTCAAACCGGCACTAGGAAACAGACTGAGAAAGCAGAGAATACGTGTCTCCTGCAACCCGTTCCCTTGGTGCTAGATGAACGAACGTCTCTCCACTTGCTCAGTTCTGAGAGATAAGTGTGTGTGAAAGCCGTCCTTCACCTAGCTTGTTGGGAACACAAAGTTTCTTTTCAGTTGCAAACACCATTCCATACATATATATGGGGAGGTACAAGCTCCAACTCGGTTTTACAGTGAAAACTGCAGGAACTTCAAACCGGCACTAGGAAACAGACTGAGAAAGCAGAGAAATAGTGTCCCCTGCAACCCGTTCCCTTGGTGCTAGATGAACGAACGTCTCTCCACTTGCTCTGTTCTGAGAGATAAGTGTGTGTGAAAGCCGTCCTTCACCTCACTTGTTGGGAACACAAAGTTTCTTTTCAGTTGCAAACTCCATTCCATACATATATATGGGGAGTAAGAAGCTCCAACTCAGTTTTACAGTGAAAACTGCAGGAACATCAAACCGGCACTAGGAAACAGACTGAGAAAGCAGAGAAAAAGTGTCTCCTGCAACCCGTTCCCTTGGTGCTTGATGAACGAACGTGTCTCCACTTGCTCAGTTCTGAGAGGTAAGTGTGTGTGAAAGCCGTCCTTCACCTAGCTTGTTGGGAACACAAAGTTTCTTTTCAGTTGCAAACTCCATTCCATACATATATATGGGGAGGTAGAAGCTCCAACTCGGTTTGACAGTGAAAACTGCAGGAACTTCAAACCGGCACTAGGAAACAGACTGAGAAAGCAGAGAAAAGTTTCTCCTGCCACCCGTTCCCTTGGTGCTAGATGAACGAACGTCTCTCCACTTGCTCAGATCTGAGAGTTAAGTGTGTGTGAAAGCCGTCCTTCACCTAGCTTGTTGGGAACACAAAGTTTCTTTTCAGTTGCAAACTCCATTCCATACATATATATGGGGAGGTACTAGCTCCAACTCGGTTTTACAGTGAAAACTGCAGGAACATCAAACCGGCACTAGGAAAAAGACTGAGAAAGCAGAGAAAATGTGTCTCCTGCAACAAGTTCCCTTGGTGCTAGATGAACGAACGTCTCTCCACTTGCTCAGTTCTGAGAGATAATTGTGTGTGTAAGCCGTCCTTCACCTAGCTTGTTGGGAACACAAAGTTTCTTTTCAGTTGCAAACTCCATTCCATACATATATATTGGGAGGTACTAGCTCCAACGCGGTTTGACAGTGAAAACTGCAGGAACTTCAAGCCGGCACTAGGAAACAGACTGAGAAAGCAGAGAATAAGTGTCTCCTGCAACCCGTTCCCTTGGTGCTAGATGAACGAACGTCTCTCCAATTGCTCAGTTCTGAGAGATAAGTGTGTGTGAAAGCCGTTCTTCAACTAGCTTGTTGGGAACACAAAGTTTCTTTTGAGTTACAAACTCCATTCCATACATATATATGGGGAGATACTAGCTCCAACTCGGTTTTACAGTGAGAACTGCAGGAACTTCAAACCGGCACTAGGAAACAGACTGAGAATGCAGAGAAAAAGTGTCTCCTGCAACCCGTTCCCTTGGTGCTAGATGAACGAACGTCTCTCCACTTGCTCAGTTCTGAGAGATAAGTGTGTGTGAAAGCCGTCCTTCACCTAGCTTGTTGGGAACACAAAGTTTCTTTTCAGTTGCAAACTCCATTCCATACATATATATGGAGAGGTACTAGCTCCAACTCGGTTTGACAGTGAAAACTGCAGGAACTTCAAACCGGCACTAGGAAACAGACTGAGAAAGCAGAGAAAAAGTGTCTCCTGCAACCCGTTCCCTTGGTGCTAGATGAACGAACGTCTCTCCACTTGCTCAGTTCTGAGAGATAAGTGTGTGTGAAAGCCGTCCTTCACCTAGCTTGTTGGGAACACAAAGTTTCTTTTCAGTTGCAAACACCATTCCATACATATATATGGGGAGGTACAAGCTCCAACTCGGTTTTACAGTGAAAACTGCAGGAACTTCAAAACGGCACTAGGAAACAGACTGAGAAAGCAGAGAAAAAGTGTCCCCTGCAACCCGTTCCCTTGGTGCTAGATGAACGAACGTCTCTCCACTTGCTCTGTTCTGAGAGATAAGTGTGTGTGAAAGCCGTCCTTCACCTCACTTGTTGGGAACACAAAGTTTCTTTTCAGTTGCAAACTCCATTCCATACATATATATGGGGAGTAAGAAGCTCCAACTCAGTTTTACAGTGAAAACTGCAGGAACATCAAACCGGCACTAGGAAACAGACTGAGAAAGCAGAGAAAAAGTGTCTCCTGCAACCCGTTCCCTTGGTGCTTGATGAACGAACGTCTCTCCACTTGCTCAGTTCTGAGAGGTAAGTGTGTGTGAAAGCCGTCCTTCACCTAGCTTGTTGGGAACACAAAGTTTCTTTTCAGTTGCAAACTCCATTCCATACATATATATGGGGAGGTAGAAGCTCCAACTCGGTTTGACAGTGAAAACTGCAGGAACTTCAAACCGGCACTAGGAAACAGACTGAGAAAGCAGAGAAATGTTTCTCCTGCCACCCGTTCCCTTGGTGCTAGATGAACGAACGTCTCTCCACTTGCTCAGTTCTGAGAGTTAAGTGTGTGTGAAAGCCGTCCTTCACCTAGCTTGTTGGGAACACAAAGTTTCTTTTCAGTTGCAAACTCCATTCCATACATATATATGGGGAGGTACTAGCTCCAACTCGGTTTTACAGTGAAAACTGCAGGAACATCAAACCGGCACTAGGAAAAAGACTGAGAAAGCAGAGAAAATGTGTCTCCTGCAACAAGTTCCCTTGGTGCTAGATGAACGAACGTCTCTCCACTTGCTCAGTTCTGAGAGATAAGTGTGTGTGAATGCCGTCCTTCACCTCGCTTGTTGGGAACACAAAGTTTCTTTTCAGTTGCAAACTCCATTCCATACATATATATGGGGAGGTACTAGCTCCAACTCGGTTTTACAGTGAAAACTGCAGGAACTTCAAACCGGCACTAGGAAACAGACTGAGAAAGCAGAGAAAAAGTGTTTCCTGCAACCCGTTCCCTTGGTGCTACATGAACGAACGTCTCTACACTTACTCAGTTCTGAGAGATAAGTGTGTGTGAAAGCCGTCCTTCACCTAGCTTGTTTGGAACACAAAGTTTCTTTTCACTTGCAAACTCCATTCCATACATATATATGGGGTGGTAGAAGCTCCAACTCGGTTTTACACTGAAAACTGCAGGAACTTCAAACTGCCACTAGGAAACAGACTGAGAAAGCAGAGAAAAAGTGTCTCCTGCAACCCGTTCCCTTGGTGCTTGATGAACGAACGTCTCTCCACTTGCTCAGTTCTGAGAGATAAGTGTGTGTGAAAGCCGTCCTTCACCTAGCTTGTTGGGAACACAAAGTTTCTTTTCAGTTGCAAACTCCATTCCATACATATATATGGGGAGGTACAAGCTCCAACTCGGTTTTACAGTGAGAACTGCAGGAACTTCAAACCGGCACTAGGAAACAGACTGAGAATGCAGAGAAAAAGTGTCTCCTGCAACCCGTTCCCTTGGTGCTAGATGAACGAACGTCTCTCCACTTGCTCAGTTCTGAGAGATAAGTGTGTGTGAAAGCCGTCCTTCACCTAGCTTGTTGGGAACACAAAGTTTCTTTTCAGTTGCAAACTCCATTCCATACATATATATGGGGAGGTACTAGCTCCAACTCGGTTTGACAGTGAAAACTGCAGGAACTTCAAACCGGCACTAGGAAACAGACTGAGAAAGCAGAGAAAAAGTGTCTCCTGCAACCCGTTCCCTTGGTGCTAGATGAACGAACGTCTCTCCACTTGCTCATTTCTGAGAGATAAGTGTGTGTGAAAGCCGTCCTTCACCTAGCTTGTTGGGAACACAAAGTTTCTTTTCAGTTGCAAACACCATTCCATACATATATATGGGTAGGTACAAGCTCCAACTCGGTTTTACAGTGAAAACTGCAGGAATTTCAAACCGGCACTAGGAAACAGACTGAGAAAGCAGAGAAAAAGTGTCCCCTGCAACCCGTTCCCTTGGTGCTAGATGAACGAACGTCTCTCCACTTGCTCTGTTCTGAGAGATAAGTGTGTGTGAAAGCCGTCCTTCACCTCACTTGTTGGGAACACAAAGTTTCTTTTCAGTTGCAAACTCCATTCCATACATATATATGGGGAGGTAGAAGCTCCAACTCGGTTTGACAGTGAAAACTGCAGGAACTTCAAACCGGCACTAGGAAACAGACTGAGAAAGCAGAGAATAGTTTCTCCTGCCACCCGTTCCCTTGGTGCTAGATGAACGAACGTCTCTCCACTTGCTCAGTTCTGAGAGTTAAGTGTGTGTGAAAGCCGTCCTTCACCTAGCTTGTTGGGAACACAAAGTTTCTTTTCAGTTGCAAACTCCATTCCATACATATATATGGGGAGGTACTAGCTCCAACTCGGTTTTACAGTGAAAACTGCAGGAACATCAAACCGGCACTAGGAAAAAGACTGAGAAAGCAGAGAAAATGTGTCTCCTGCAACAAGTTCCCTTGGTGCTAGATGAACGAACGTCTCTCCACTTGCTCAGGTCTGAGAGATAAGTGTGTGTGAATGCCGTCCTTCACCTCGCTTGTTGGGAACACAAAGTTTCTTTTCAGTTGCAAACTCCATTCCATACATATATATGGGGAGGTAGAAGCTCCAACTCGGTTTGACAGTGAAAACTGCAGGAACTTCAAACCGGCACTAGGAAACAGACTGAGAAAGCAGAGAATAGTTTCTCCTGCCACCCGTTCCCTTGGTGCTAGATGAACGAACGTCTCTCCACTTGCTCAGTTCTGAGAGTTAAGTGTGTGTGAAAGCCGTCCTTCACCTAGCTTGTTGGGAACACAAAGTTTCTTTTCAGTTGCAAACTCCATTCCATACATATATATGGGGAGGTACTAGCTCCAACTCGGTTTTACAGTGAAAACTGCAGGAACATCAAACCGGCACTAGGAAAAAGACTGAGAAAGCAGAGAAAATGTGTCTCCTGCAACAAGTTCCCTTGGTGCTAGATGAACGAACGTCTCTCCACTTGCTCAGGTCTGAGAGATAAGTGTGTGTGAATGCCGTCCTTCACCTCGCTTGTTGGGAACACAAAGTTTCTTTTCAGTTGCAAACTCCATTCCATACATATATATGGGGAGGTACTAGCTCCAACTCGGTTTTACAGTGAAAACTGCAGGAACTTCAAACCGGCACTAGGAAACAGAATGAGAAAGCAGAGAAAAAGTGTTTTCTGCAACCCGTTCCCTTGGTGCTACATGAACGAACGTCTCTACACTTACTCAGTTCTGAGAGATAAGTGTGTGTGAAAGCCGTCCTTCACCTAGCTTGTTTGGAACACAAAGTTTCTTTTCACTTGCAAACTCCATTCCATACATATATATGGGGTGGTAGAAGCTCCAACTCGGTTTTACACTGAAAACTGCAGGAACTTCAAACTGCCACTAGGAAACAGACTGAGAAAGCAGAGAAATAGTGTCTCCTGCAACCCGTTCCCTTGGTGCTAGATGAACGAACGTCTCTCCACTTGCTCAGTTCTGAGAGATAAGTGTGTGTGAAAGCCGTACTTCACCTAGCTTGTTGGGAACACAAAGTTTCTTTTCAGTTGCAAACTCCATTCCATACATATATATGGGGAGGTACAAGCTCCAACTCGGTTTTACAGTGAGAACTGCAGGAACTTCAAACCGGCACTAGGAAACAGACTGAGAATGCAGAGAAAAAGTGTCTCCTGCAACCCGTTCCCTTGGTGCTAGATGAACGAACGTCTCTCCACTTGCTCAGTTCTGAGAGATAAGTGTGTGTGAAAGCCGTCCTTCACCTAGCTTGTTGGGAACACAAAGTTTCTTTTCAGTTGCAAACTCCATTCCATACATATATATGGGGAGGTACTAGCTCCAACTCGGTTTGACAGTGAAAACTGCAGGAACTTCAAACCGGCACTAGGAAACAGACTGAGAAAGCAGAGAAAAAGTGTCTCCTGCAACCCGTTCCCTTGGTGCTAGATGAACGAACGTCTCTCCACTTGCTCAGTTCTGAGAGATAAGTGTGTGTGAAAGCCGTCCTTCACCTAGCTTGTTGGGAACACAAAGTTTCTTTTCAGTTGCAAACACCATTCCATACATATATATGGGGAGGTACAAGCTCCAACTCGGTTTTACAGTGAAAACTGCAGGAACTTCAAACCGGCACTAGGAAACAGACTGAGAAAGCAGAGAAAAAGTGTCCCCTGCAACCCGTTCCCTTGGTGCTAGATGAACGAACGTCTCTCCACTTGCTCTGTTCTGAGAGATAAGTGTGTGTGAAAGCCGTCCTTCACCTCACTTGTTGGGAACACAAAGTTTCTTTTCAGTTGCAAACTCCATTCCATACATATATATGGGGAGTAAGAAGCTCCAACTCAGTTTTACAGTGAAAACTGCAGGAACATCAAACCGGCACTAGGAAACAGACTGAGAAAGCAGAGAAAAAGTGTCTCCTGCAACCCGTTCCCTTGGTGCTTGATGAACGAACGTCTCTCCACTTGCTCAGTTCTGAGAGGTAAGTGTGTGTGAAAGCCGTCCTTCACCTAGCTTGTTGGGAACACAAAGTTTCTTTTCAGTTGCAAACTCCATTCCATACATATATATGGGGAGTAAGAAGCTCCAACTCAGTTTTACAGTGAAAACTGCAGGAACATCAAACCGGCACTAGGAAACAGACTGAGAAAGCAGAGAAAAAGTGTCTCCTGCAACCCGTTCCCTTGGTGCTTGATGAACGAACGTCTCTCCACTTGCTCAGTTCTGAGAGGTAAGTGTGTGTGAAAGCCGTCCTTCACCTAGCTTGTTGGGAACACAAAGTTTCTTTTCAGTTGCAAACTCCATTCCATACATATATATGGGGAGGTAGAAGCTCCAACTCGGTTTGACAGTGAAAACTGCAGGAACTTCAAACCGGCACTAGGAAACAGACTGAGAAAGCAGAGAAAAGTTTCTCCTGCCACCCGTTCCCTTGGTGCTAGATGAACGAACGTCTCTCCACTTGCTCAGTTCTGAGAGTTAAGTGTGTGTGAAAGCCGTCCTTCACCTAGCTTGTTGGGAACACAAAGTTTCTTTTCAGTTGCAAACTCCATTCCATACATATATATGGGGAGGTACTAGCTCCAACTCGGTTTTACAGTGAAAACTGCAGGAACATCAAACCGGCACTAGGAAAAAGACTGAGAAAGCAGAGAAAATGTGTCTCCTGCAACAAGTTCCCTTGGTGCTAGATGAACGAACGTCTCTCCACTTGCTCAGTTCTGAGTGATAATTGTGTGTGTAAGCCGTCCTTCACCTAGCTTGTTGGGAACACAAAGTTTCTTTTCAGTTGCAAACTCCATTCCATACATATATATTGGGAGGTACTAGCTCCAACGCGGTTTGACAGTGAAAACTGCAGGAACTTCAAGCCGGCACTAGGAAACAGACTGAGAAAGCAGAGAATAAGTGTCTCCTGCAACCCGTTCCCTTGGTGCTAGATGAACGAACGTCTCTCCAATTGCTCAGTTCTGAGAGATAAGTGTGTGTGAAAGCCGTCCTTCATCTAGCTTGTTGGGAACACAAAGTTTCTTTTGAGTTACAAACTCCATTCCATACATATATATGGGGAGATACTAGCTCCAACTCGGTTTTACAGTGAAAACTGCAGGAACTTCAAACCGGCACTAGGAAACAGACTGAAAAAGCAGAGAAAAAGTGTCTCCTGCAACGCGTTCCCTTGGTGCTAGATGAACGAACGTCTCTCCACTTGCTCAGTTCCGAGAGATAAGTGTGTATGAAAGCCGTCCTTCACCTAGCTTGTTGGGAAAACAAAGTTTCTTTTCAGTTGCAAACTCCATTCCATACATATATATGTTGAGTTAGAAGCTCCAACTCGGTTTTATAGTGAAAATTGCAGGAACTTCAAACCGGCACTAGGAAACAGAATGAGAAAGCAGAGAAAAAGTGTGTCCTGCAACCCGTTCCCTTGGTGCTAGATGAACGAACGTCTCTCCAATTGCTCAGTTCCGAGAGATAAGTGTGTGTGAAAGCCGTACTTCAACTAGCTTGTTGGGAACACAAAGTTTCTTTTCAGTTGCAAATTCCATTCCATACATATATATGGGAGGTACTAGCTCCAACACGGATTTACAGTGAAAACTGCAGGAACTTCAAACCGGCACTAGGAAACAGACTGAGAAAGCAGAGAAAAAGTGTCTCCTGCAACACGTTCCCTTGGTGCTAGATGAAAGAACGTCTCTCCACATGCTCAGTTCTGAGAGATAAGTGTGTGTGAAAGCCGTCCTTCAGCTTGATGTTGGGAACACAAAGTTTCTTTTCAGTTGCAAACTCCATTCCATACATATATATGGGGAGGTACAAGCTCCAACTCGGTTTTACATTTAAAAACTGCAGGAAATTCAAACAGGCACTAGGAAACAGACTGAGAAAGCAGAGAAAAAGTGTCTCCTGCAACCCGTTCCCTTGGTGCTAGATGAACGAATATCTCTCCACTTCCTCTGTTCTGAGAGATAAGTGTGTGTGAAAGCCGTCCTTCACCTAGCTTGTTGGGAACACAAAGTTTCTTTTCAGTTGCAAACTCCATTCCATACATATATATGGGGAGGTACTAGCTCCAACTCGGTTTGACAGTGAAAACTGCAGGAACTTCAAACCGGCACTAGGAAAAAGACTGAGAAAGCAGAGAAAAAGTGTCTCCTGCAACCCGTTCCCTTGGTGCTAGATGAACGAATATCTCTCCAATTGCTCAGTTCTGAGAGATAAGTGTGTGTGAAAGCCGTCCTTCAACTAACTTGTTGGGAACACAAAGTTTCTTTTCAGTTGCAAACTCCATTCCATACATATATATGGGGAGGTAGAATCTCCAACTCGGTTTTACAGTGAAAACTGCAGGAACTTCAAACCGGCACTAGGAAACAGACTGAGAAAGCAGAGAAAAACTGTCTCCTACAAACCGTTCCCTTGGTGCTAGATGAACGAACGTCTCTGCACTTGCTCAGTTCTGAGAGATAAGTGTGTGTGAAAGCCGTCCTTCACCTAGCTTGTTGGGTACACAAAGTTTCTTTTCAGTTGCAAACTCCAATCCATACATATATATGGAGAGGTGCAAGCTCCAACTCGGTTTTACAGTGAAAACTGCAGGAACTTCAAACCTGCACTAGGAAACATACTGAGGAAGCAGAGAAAAAGTGTCTCCTGCAACCCGTTCCCTTGGTGCTAGATGAACGAACGCCTCTCCACTTGCTCAGTTCTGAGAGAAAAGTGTGTGTGAAAGCCGTCCTTCACCTAGCTTTTTGGGAACACAAAGTTTTTTTTCAGTTGCAAACTCCATTCCATACATATATAAGGGGAGGTACCAGCTCCAACTCGGTTTTACAGTGAAAACTGCAGGAACTTCAAACCGGCACTAGGAAACAGACTGAGAAAGCAGAGAAAAAGTGTTTCCTGCAACCCGTTCCCTTGGTGCTACATGAACGAACGTCTCTCCACTTACTCAGTTCTGAGAGATAAGTGTGTGTAAAAGCCGTCCTTCACCTAGCTTGTTTGGAACACAAAGTTTCTTTTCACTTGCAAACTCCATTCCATACATATATTTTGGGTGGTAGAAGCTCCAACTCGGTTTTACACTGAAAACTGCAGGAACTTCAAACTGCCACTAGGAAACAGACTAAGAAAGCAGAGAAAAAGTGTCTCCTGCAACCCGTTCCCTTGGTGCTAGATGAACGAACGTCTCTCCACTTGCTCAGTTCTGAGAGATAAGTGTGTGTGAAAGCCGTACTTCACCTAGCTTGTTGGGAACACAAAGTTTCTTTTCAGTTGCAAACTCCATTCCATACATATATATGGGGAGGTACAAGCTCCAACTCGGTTTTACAGTGAGAACTGCAGGAACTTCAAACCGGCACTAGGAAACAGACTGAGAATGCAGAGAAAAAGTGTCTCCTGCAACCCGTTCCCTTGGTGCTAGATGAACGAACGTCTCTCCACTTGCTCAGTTCTGAGAGATTAGTGTGTGTGAAAGCCGTCCTTCACCTAGCTTGTTGGGAACACAAAGTTTCTTTTCAGTTGCAAACTCCATTCCATACATATATATGGGGAGGTACTAGCTCCAACTCGGTTTGACAGTGAAAACTGCAGGAACTTCAAACCGGCACTAGGAAACAGACTGAGAAAGCAGAGAAAAAGTGTCTCCTGCAACCCGTTCCCTTGGTGCTAGATGAACGAACGTCTCTCCAGTTGCTCAGTTCTGAGAGATAAGTGTGTGTGAAAGCCGTCCTTCACCTAGCTTGTTGGGAACACAAAGTTTCTTTTCAGTTGCAAACACCATTCCATACATATATATGGGGAGGTACAAGCTCCAACTCGGTTTTACAGTGAAAACTGCAGGAACTTCAAACCGGCACTAGGAAACAGACTGAGAAAGCAGAGAAAAAGTGTCCCCTGCAACCCGTTCCCTTGGTGCTAGATGAACGAACGTCTCTCCACTTGCTCTGTTCTGAGAGATAAGTGTGTGTGAAAGCCGTCCTTCACCTCACTTGTTGGGAACACAAAGTTTCTTTTCAGTTGCAAACTCCATTCCATACATATATATGGGGAGTAAGAAGCTCCAACTCAGTTTTACAGTGAAAACTGCAGGAACATCAACCCGGCACTAGGAAACAGACTGAGAAAGCAGAGAAAAAGTGTCTCCTGCAACCCGTTCACTTGGTGCTAGATGAACGAACGTCTCTCCACTTGCTCAGTTCTGAGAGGTAAGTGTGTGTGAAAGCCGTCCTTCACCTAGCTTGTTGGGAACACAAAGTTTCTTTTCAGTTGCAAACTCCATTCCATACATATATATGGGGAGGTAGAAGCTCCAACTCGGTTTGACAGTGAAAACTGCAGGAACTTCAAACCGGCACTAGGAAACAGACTGAGAAAGCAGAGAAAATTTTCTCCTGCCACCCGTTCCCTTGGTGCTAGATGAACGAACGTCTCTCCACTTGCTCAGTTCTGAGAGATAAGTGTGTGTGAAAGCCGTCCTTCACCTAGCTTGTTGGGAACACAAAGTTTCTTTTCAGTTGCAAACTCCATTCCATACATATATATGGGGAGGTAGAAGCTCCAACGCGGTTTGACAGTGAAAACTGCAGGAACTTCAAGCCGGCACTAGGAAACAGACTGAGAAAGCAGAGGAAAAGTGTCTCCTGAAACCCGTTCCCTTGGTGCTAGATGAACGAACGTCTCTCCACTTGCTCAGTTCTGAGAGATAAGTGTGTGTGAAAGCCGTTCTTCACCTAGCTTGTTGGGAACACAAAGTTTCTTTTCAGTTGCAAACTCCATTCCATCTATATATATGGGGAGATACTAGCTCCAACTCGGTTTTACAGTGAAAACTGCAGGAACTTCAAACCGGCACTAGGAAACAGACTGAAAAAGCAGAGAAAATGTATCTCCTGCAACCCGTTCCCTTGGTGCTAGATGAACGAACGTCTCTCCACTTGCTCTGTTCCGAGAGATAAGTGTGTGTGAAAGCCGTCCTTCACCTAGCTTGTTGGGAAAACAAAGTTTCTTTTCAGTTGCAAACTCCATTCCATACATATATATGTTGAGTTAGAAGCTCCAACTCGGTTTTATAGTGAAAATTGCAGGAACTTCTAACCGGCACTAGGAAACAGAATGAGAAAGCAGAGAAAAAGTGTCTCCTGCAACCCGTTCCGTTGGTGCTAAATGAACGAACATCTCTCCACTTGCTCAGTTCCGAGAGATAAGTGTGTGTGAAAGCCGTCCTTCACCTAGCTTGTTGGGAACACAAAGTTTCTTTTCAGTTGCAAATTCCATTCCATACATATATATGGGGAGGTACTAGCTCCAAAACGGTTTTACAGTGAAAACTGCAGGAACTTCAAACCGGCACTAGGAAACAGACTGAGAAAGCAGAGAAAAAGTGCCTCCTGCAACCGGTTCCCTTGGTGCTAGATGAAAGAACGTCTCTCCACATGCTCAGTTCTGAGAGATAAGTGTGTGTGAAAGCCGTCCTTCAACTAGATGTTGGGAACACAAAGTTTCTTTTCAGTTCCAAACTCCATTCCATACATATATATGGGGAGGTACAAGCTCCAAATCGCTTTTACATTAAAAACTGCAGGAAATTCAAACAGGCACTAGGAAACAGACTGAGAAAGCAGAGGAAAAGTGTCTCCTGCAACCCGTTCCCTTGGTGCTAGATGAACGAATATCTCTCCACTTGCTCAGTTCTGAGAGATAAGTGTGTGTGAAAGCCGTCCTTCAACTAGCTTGTTGGGAACACAAAGTTTCTTTTCAGTTGCAAACTCCATTCCATAAATATATATGGGGAGGTACTAGCTCCAACTCGGTTTGACAGTGAAAACTGCAGGAACTTCAAACCGGCACTAGGAAACAGACTGAGAAAGCAGAGAAAAAGTTTCTCCTAAAAACCGTTCCCTTGGTGCTAGATGAACGAACGTCTCTCCACTTGCTCAGTTCTGAGAGATAAGTGTGTGTGAAAGCCGTCCTTCACCTAGCTTGTTGGGTACACAAAGTTTCTTTTCAGTTGCAAACTCCATTCCATACATATATATGGAGAGGTACAAGCTCCAACTCGGTTTTACAGTGAAAACTGCAGGAACTTCAAACCGGCACTAGGAAACACACTGAGGAAGCAGAGAAAAAGTGTCTCCTGCAACCCGTTCCCTTGGTGCTAGATGAACGAACGTCTCTCCACTTGCTCAGTTCTGAGAGATAAGTGTGTGTGAAAGCCGTCCTTCACCTAGCTTGTTGGGAACACAAAGTTTTTTTTCAGTTGCAAACTCCATTCCATACATATATATGGGGAGGTACTAGCTCCAACTCGGTTTTACACTGAAAACTGCAGGAACTTCAAACCGGCACTAGGAAACAGACTGAGAAAGCAGAGAAAAATTGTCTCCTGCAACCCGTTCCCTTGGTGCCAGATGAACGAACGTCTCTCCACTTGCTCAGTTCTGAGAGATAAGTGTGTGTGAAAGCGGTACTTCACATAGATTGTTGGGAACACAAAGTTTCTTTTCAGTTGCAAACTCCATTCCATACATATATATGGGGAGGTACAAGCTCCAACTCTGTTTTACAGTGAGAACTGCAGGAACTTCAAACCGGCACTAGGAAACAGACTGACAATGCAGAGAAAAAGTGTCTCCTTCAACCCGTTCCCTTGGCGCTAGATGAACGAACGTCTCTCCACTTGCTCAGTTCTGAGAGATAAGTGTGTGTGAAAGCCGTCCTTCACCTAGCTTGTTGGGAACACAAAGTTTCTTTTCAGTTGCAAACTCCATTCCATACATATATATGGGGAGGTACTAGCTCCAACTCGGTTTGACAGTGAAAACTGCAGGAACTTCAAACCGGCACTAGGAAACAGACTGAGAAAGCAGAGAAAAAGTGTCCCCTGCAACCCGTTCCCTTGGTGCTAGGTGAACGAACGTCTCTCCACTTGCTCTGTTCTGAGAGATAAGTGTGTGTGAAAGCCGTCCTTCACCTCACTTGTTGGGAACACAAAGTTTCTTTTCAGTTGCAAACTCCATTCCATACATATATATGGGGAGTAAGAAGCTCCAACACAGTTTTACAGTGAAAACTGCAGGAACATCAAACCGGCACTAGGAAACAGACTGAGAAAGCAGAGAAAAAGTGTCTCCTGCAACCCGTTCACTTGGTGCTAGATGAACGATCGTCTCTCCACTTGCTCAGTTCTGAGAGGTAAGTGTGTGTGAAAGCCGTCCTTCACCTAGCTTGTTGGGAACACAAAGTTTCTTTTCAGTTGCAAACTCCATTCCATACATATATATGGGGAGGTAGAAGCTCCAACGCGGTTTGACAGTGAAAACTGCAGGAACTTCAAGCCGGCACTAGGAAACAGACTGAGAAAGCAGAGAAAAAGTGTCTCCTGAAACCCGTTCCCTTGGTGCTAGATGAACGAACGTCTCTCCACTTGCTCAGTTCTGAGAGATAAGTGTGTGTGAAAGCCGTTCTTCACCTAGCTTGTTGGGAACACAAAGTTTCTTTTCAGTTGCAAACTCCATTCCATCTATATATATGGGGAGATACTAGCTCCAACTCGGTTTTACAGTGAAAACTGCAGGAACTTCAAACCGGCACTAGGAAACAGACTGAAAAAGCAGAGAAAAAGTATCTCCTGCAACCCGTTCCCTTGGTGCTAGATGAACGAACGTCTCTCCACTTGCTCTGTTCCGAGAGATAAGTGTGTGTGAAAGCCGTCCTTCACCTAGCTTGTTGGGAAAACAAAGTTTCTTTTCAGTTGCAAACTCCATTCCATACATATATATGTTGAGTTAGAAGCTCCAACTCGGTTTTATAGTGAAAATTGCAGGAACTTCTAACCGGCACTAGGAAACAGAATGAGAAAGCAGAGAAAAAGTGTCTCCTGCAACCCGTTCCGTTGGTGCTAAATGAACGAACATCTCTCCACTTGCTCAGTTCCGAGAGATAAGTGTGTGTGAAAGCCGTCCTTCACCTAGCTTGTTGGGAACACAAAGTTTCTTTTCAGTTGCAAATTCCATTCCATACATATATATGGGGAGGTACTAGCTCCAAAACGGTTTTACAGTGAAAACTGCAGGAACTTCAAACCGGCACTAGGAAACAGACTGAGAAAGCAGAGAAAAAGTGCCTCCTGCAACCGGTTCCCTTGGTGCTAGATGAAAGAACGTCTCTCCACATGCTCAGTTCTGAGAGATAAGTGTGTGTGAAAGCCGTCCTTCACCTAGATGTTGGGAACACAAAGTTTCTTTTCAGTTCCAAACTCCATTCCATACATATATATGGGGAGGTACAAGCTCCAAATCGGTTTTACATTAAAAACTGCAGGAAATTCAAACAGGCACTAGGAAACAGACTGAGAAAGCAGAGGAAAAGTGTCTCCTGCAACCCGTTCCCTTGGTGCTAGATGAACGAAAATCTCTCCACTTGCTCAGTTCTGAGAGATAAGTGTGTGTGAAAGCCGTCCTTCAACTAGCTTGTTGGGAACACAAAGTTTCTTTTCAGTTGCAAACTCCATTCCATACATATATATGGGGAGGTACTAGCTCCAACTCGGTTTGACAGTGAAAACTGCAGGAACTTCAAACCGGCACTAGGAAACAGACTGAGAAACAGAGAAAAAGTTTCTCCTAAAAACCGTTCCCTTGGTGCTAGATGAACGAACGTCTCTCCACTTGCTCAGTTCTGAGAGATAAGTGTGTGTGAAAGCCATCCTTCACCTAGCTTGTTGGGTACACAAAGTTTCTTTTCAGTTGCAAACTCCATTCCATACATATATATGGAGAGGTACAAGCTCCAACTCGGTTTTACAGTGAAAACTGCAGGAACTTCAAACCGGCACTAGGAAACACACTGAGGAAGCAGAGAAAAAGTGTCTCCTGCAACCCGTTCCCTTGGTGCTAGATGAACGAACGTCTCTCCACTTGCTCTGTTCTGAGAGATAGGTGTGTGTGAAAGCCGTCCTTCACCTAGCTTGTTGGGAACACAAAGTTTTTTTTCAGTTGCAAACTCCATTCCATACATATATATGGGGAGGTACTAGCTCCAACTCGGTTTTACACTGAAAACTGCAGGAACTTCAAACCGGCACTAGGAAACAGACTGAGAAAGCAGAGAAAAAGTGTCTCCTGCAACCCGTTCCCTTGGTGCCAGATGAACGAACGTCTCTCCACTTGCTCAGTTCTGAGAGATAAGTGTGTGTGAAAGCGGTACTTCACCTAGATTGTTGGGAACACAAAGTTTCTTTTCAGTTGCAAACTCCATTCCATACATATATATGGGGAGGTACAAGCTCCAACTCGGTTTTACATTGAGAACTGCAGGAACTTCAAACCGGCACTAGGAAACAGACTGACAATGCAGAGAAAAAGTGTCTCCTTCAACCCGTTCCCTTGGCGCTAGATGAACGAACGTCTCTCCACTTGCTCAGTTCTGAGAGATAATTGTGTGTGAAAGCCGTCCTTCACCTAGCTTGTTGGGAACACAAAGTTTTTTTCAGTTGCAAACTCCATTCCATACATATATATTGGGAGGTACTAGCTCCAACTCGGTTTGACAGTGAAAACTGCAGGAACTTCAAACCGGCACTAGGAAACAGACTGAGAAAGCAGAGAAAAAGTGTCCCCTGTAACCCGTTCCCTTGGTGCTAGGTGAACGAACGTCTCTCCACTTGCTCTGTTCTGAGAGATAAGTGTGTGTGAAAGCCGTCCTTCACCTCACTTGTTGGGAACACAAAGTTTCTTTTCAGTTGCAAACTCCATTCCATACATATATATGGGGAGTAAGAAGCTCCAACACAGTTTTACAGTGAAAACTGCAGGAACATCAAACCGGCACTAGGAAACAGACTAAGAAAGCAGAGAAAAAGTGTCTCCTGCAACCCGTTCACTTGGTGCTAGATGAACGATCGTCTCTCCACTTGCTCAGTTCTGAGAGGTAAGTGTGTGTGAAAGCCGTCCTTCACCTAGCTTGTTGGGAACACAAAGTTTCTTTTCAGTTGCAAACTCCATTCCATACATATATATGGGGAGGTACAAGCTCCAACTCGGTTTTACAGTGAGAACTGCAGGAACTTCAAACCGGCACTAGGAAACAGACTGAGAATGCAGAGAAAAAGTGTCTCCTGCAACCCGTTCCCTTGGTGCTAGATGAACGAACGTCTCTCCACTTGCTCAGTTCTGAGAGATAAGTGTGTGTGAAAGCCGTCCTTCACCTAGCTTGTTGGGAACACAAAGTTTCTTTTCAGTTGCAAACTCCATTCCATACATATATATGGGGAGGTACTAGCTCCAACTCGGTTTGACAGTGAAAACTGCAGGAACTTCAAACCGGCACTAGGAAACAGACTGAGAAAGCAGAGAAAAATTGTCCCCTGCAACCCGTTCCCTTGGTGCTAGGTGAACGAACGTCTCTCCACTTGCTTTGTTCTGAGAGATAATTGTGTGTGAAAGCCGTCCTTCACCTAGCTTGTTGGGAACACAAAGTTTCTTTTCAGTTGTAAACTCCATTCCATACATATATATGGGGAGATAAAAGCTCCAAATCGGTTTGACAGTGAAAAATGCAGGAACTTCAAACCGGCACTAGGAAAAAGACTGAGAAAGCAGAGAAAAAGTGTCTCCTGCAACCCGTTCCCTTGGTGCTAGCTGAACGAACGTCTCTCCACTTGCTCAGTTCTGAGAGATAAGTGTGTGTGAAAGCCGTCCTTCACCTAGCTTGTTGGGAACACAAAGTTTCTTTTCAGTTGCAAACTCCATTCCATACATATATATGGGGAGGTACTAGCTCCAACGCGGTTTGACAGTGAAAACTGCAGGAACATCAAGTCGGCACTAGGAAACAGACTGAGAAAGCAGAGAAAATGTTTCTCCTGCCACCCGTTCCCTTGGTGCTAGATGAACGAACGTCTCTCCACTTGCTCAGTTCTGAGAGATAAGTGTGTGTGAAAGCCGTCCTTCACCTAGCTTGTTGGGAACACAAAGTTTCTTTTCAGTTGCAATCTCCATTCCATACATATATATGGGGAGGTAGAAGCTATAACTCGGTTTTACAGTGAAAACTGCAGGAACTTCAAATCGGCACTAGGAAAAAGACTGAGAAAGCAGAGAAAAAGTGTCTCCTGCAACCCGTTCCCTTGGTGCTAGATGAACGAAAGTCTCTCCACTTGCTCTGTTCTGAGAAATAAGTGCGTGTGAAAGCCGTCCTTCACCTAGCTTTTTGGGAACACAAAGTTTCTTTTCAGTTGCAAACTCCATTCCATACATATATATGGGGAGGTAGAAGCTATAACTCGTTTTTACAGTGAAAACTGCAGGAACTTCAAACCGGCACTAGGAAACAGACTGAGAAAGCAGAGAAAAAGTGTCTCCTGCAACCCGTTCCCATGGTGGTAGATGAACGAACGTCTCTCCACTTGCTCAGTTCTGAGATATAAGTGTGTGTGAAAGCCGTCCTTCACCTAGCTTTTTGGGAACACAAAGTTTCTTTTCAGTTGCAAACTCCATTCCATACATATATATGGGGAGGTAGAAGCTCCAACTCGGTTTTACAGTGAAAACTGCAGGAACTTCAAACCGGCACTAGGAAACAGACTGAGAAAGCAGAGAAAAAGTGTCTCCTGCAACCCGTTCCCTTGGTGCGAGATGAACGAACGTCTCTCCACTTGCTCAGTTCTGAGAGATAATTGTGTGAAAGCCGTCCTTCACCTAGCTTGTTGGGAACACAAAGTTTCTTTTCAGTTGTAAACTCCATTCCATACATATATATGGGGAGATACTAGCTCCAAATCGGTTTGACAGTGAAAACTGCAGGAACTTCATACCGGCACTAGGAAAAAGACTGAAAAGCAGAGAAAAAGTGTCTCCTGCAACCCGTTCCCTTGGTGCTAGATGAACGAACGTCTCTCCACTTGCTCAGTTCTGAGAGATAAGTGTGTGTGAAAGCCGTCCTTCACCTAGCTTGTTGGGAAGACAAAGTTTCTTTTCAGTTGCAAACTCCATTCCATACATATATATGGGGAGGTAGAAGCTCCAACTCGGTTTTATAGTGAAAACTACAGGAACTTCAAACCGGCACTAGGAAACAGACTGAGAAAGCAGAGAAAAAGTGTCTCCTGCAACCCGTTCCCTTGGTGCTAGATGAACGAACGTCTCTCCACTTGCTCAGTTCTGAGAGATAAGTGCGTGTGAAAGCCGTCCTTCACCTAGCTTTTCGGGAACACAAAGTTTCTTTTCAGTTGCAAACTCCATTCCATACATATATATGGGGAAGTACTAGCTCCAACTCGGTTTTACAGTGAAAACTGCAGGAACTTCAAACCGGCACTAGGAAACAGACTGAGAAAGCAGAGAAAAAGTTTCTCCTGCCACCCGTTCCCTTGTTGCTAGATGAACGAACGTCTCTCCACTTGCTCATTTCTGAGAGATAAGTGTGTGTGAAAGCCGTCCTTCACCTAGCTTGTTGGGAACACAAAGTTTCTTTTCAGTTGTAAACTCCATTCCATACATATATATGGGGAGATAATAGCTCCAAATCGGTTTGACAGTGAAAACTGCAGGAACTTCATACCGGCACTAGGAAACAGACAGAGAAAGCAGAGAAAAAGTGTCTCCTGCAAACCGTTCCCTTGGTGGTAGATGAACGAACGTCTCTCCACTTGCTCAGTCCTGAGATATAAGTGTGTGTGAAAGCCGTCCTTCACCTAGCTTGTTGGGAACACAAAGTTTCTTTTCAGTTGCAAACTCCATTCCATCTATATATATGGGGAGATACTAGCTCCAACTCGGATTTACACTGAAAACTGCAGGAACTTCAAACCGGCACTAGGAAACAGACTGAGAAAGCAGAGAAAAAGTGTCTCCTGCAACCCGTTCCCTTGGTGCTAGATGAACGAAAGTCTCTCCACTTGCTCTGTTCTGAGAGATAAGTGCGTGTGAAAGCCGTTCTTCACCTAGCTTTTTGGGAACACAAAGTTTCTTTTCAGTTGCAAACTCCATTCCATACATATATATGGGGAGGTAGAAGCTATAACTCGGTTTTACAGTGAAAACTGCAGGAACTTCAAACCGGCACTAGGAAACAGACTGAGAAAGCAGAGAAAAAGTGTCTCCTGCAACCCGTTCCCTTGGTGCTAGATGAACGAACGTCTCTCCACTTGCTCAGTTCTGAGATATAAGTG
Organism: Camelus dromedarius; assembly: GCF_036321535.1. NCBI lineage: Eukaryota > Metazoa > Chordata > Mammalia > Artiodactyla > Camelidae > Camelus > Camelus dromedarius. The sequence goes on from NW_026989801.1 coordinate 5,030,478, forward strand.
TGTGTGAAAGCCGTACTTCACCTAGCTTGTTGGGAACACAAAGATTCTTTTCAGTTGCAAACTCCATTCCATACATATATATGGGGAGGTAGAAGCTCCAACTCGGTTTTACAGTGAAAACTGCAGGAACTTCAAATCGGCACTAGGAAACAGACTGAGAAAGCAGAGAAAAAGTGTCTCCTGCAACCCGTTCCCTTGGTGCTAGATGAACGAACGTCTCTCCACTTGCTCAGTTCTGAGAGATAAGTGTGTGTGAAAGCCGTCCTTCACCTAGCTTGTTGGGAACACAAAGTTTCTTTTCAGTTGTAAACTCCATTCCATACATATATATGGGGAGATACTAGCTCCAAATCGGTTTGACAGTGAAAACTGCAGGAACTTCATACCGGCACTAGGAAAAAGACTGAAAAGCAGAGAAAAAGTGTCTCCTGCAACCCGTTCCCTTGGTGCTAGATGAACGAACGTCTCTCCACTTGCTCAGTTCTGAGAGATAAGTGTGTGTGAAAGCCGTCCTTCACCTAGCTTGTTGGGAAAACAAAGTTTCTTTTCAGTTGCAAACTCCATTCCATACATATATATGGGGAGGTACAAGCTCCAACTCGGTATTATAGTGAAAACTACAGGAACTTCAAACCGGCACTAGGAAACAGACTGAGAAAGCAGAGAAAAAGTGTCTCCTGCAACCCGTTCCCTTGGTGCTAGATGAAAGAACGTCTCTCCACATGCTCAGTTCTGAGAGATAAGTGTGTGTGAAAGCCGTCCTTCACCTAGCTTGTTGGGAACACAAAGTTTCTTTTCAGTTGCAATCTCCATTCCATACATATATATGGGGAGGTAGAAGCTATAACTCGGTTTTACAGTGAAAACTGCAGGAACTTCAAACCGGCACTAGGAAAAAGACTGAGAAAGCAGAGAAAAAGTGTCTCCTGCAACCCGTTCCCTTGGTGCTAGATGAACGAAAGTCTCTCCACTTGCTCTGTTCTGAGAAATAAGTGCGTGTGAAAGCCGCCCTTCACCTAGCTTTTTGGGAACACAAAGTTTCTTTTCAGTTGCAAACTCCATTCCATACATATATATGGGGAGGTAGAAGCTATAACTCGTTTTTACAGTGAAAACTGCAGGAACTTCAAACCGGCACTAGGAAACAGACTGAGAAAGCAGAGAAAAAGTGTCTCCTGCAACCCGTTCCCTTGGTGCGAGATGAACGAACGTCTCTCCACTTGCTCAGTTCTGAGAGATAATTGTGTGAAAGCCGTCCTTCACCTAGCTTGTTGGGAACACAAAGTTTCTTTTCAGTTGTAAACTCCATTCCATACATATATATGGGGAGATACTAGCTCCAAATCGGTTTGACAGTGAAAACTGCAGGAACTTCATACCGGCACTAGGAAAAAGACTGAAAAGCAGAGAAAAAGTGTCTCCTGCAACCCGTTCCCTTGATGCTAGATGAACGAACGTCTCTCCACTTGCTCAGTTCTGAGAGATAAGTGTGTGTGAAAGCCGTCCTTCACCTAGCTTGTTGGGAAGACAAAGTTTCTTTTCAGTTGCAAACTCCATTCCATACATATATATGGGGAGGTAGAAGCTCCAACTCGGTATTATAGTGAAAACTACAGGAACTTCAAACCGGCACTAGGAAACAGACTGAGAAAGCAGAGAAAAAGTGTCCCCTGTAACCCGTTCCCTTGGTGCTAGGTGAACGAACGTCTCTCCACTTGCTCTGTTCTGAGAGATAAGTGTGTGTGAAAGCCGTCCTTCACCTCACTTGTTGGGAACACAAAGTTTCTTTTCAGTTGCAAACTCCATTCCATACATATATATGGGGAGTAAGAAGCTCCAACACAGTTTTACAGTGAAAACTGCAGGAACATCAAACCGGCACTAGGAAACAGACTAAGAAAGCAGAGAAAAAGTGTCTCCTGCAACCCGTTCACTTGGTGCTAGATGAACGATCGTCTCTCCACTTGCTCAGTTCTGAGAGGTAAGTGTGTGTGAAAGCCGTCCTTCACCTAGCTTGTTGGGAACACAAAGTTTCTTTTCAGTTGCAAACTCCATTCCATACATATATATGGGGAGGTACAAGCTCCAACTCGGTTTTACATTGAGAACTGCAGGAACTTCAAACCGGCACTAGGAAACAGACTGACAATGCAGAGAAAAAGTGTCTCCTTCAACCCGTTCCCTTGGCGCTAGATGAACGAACGTCTCTCCACTTGCTCAGTTCTGAGAGATAATTGTGTGTGAAAGCCGTCCTTCACCTAGCTTGTTGGGAACACAAAGTTTTTTTCAGTTGCAAACTCCATTCCATACATATATATTGGGAGGTACTAGCTCCAACTCGGTTTGACAGTGAAAACTGCAGGAACTTCAAACCGGCACTAGGAAACAGACTGAGAAAGCAGAGAAAAAGTGTCCCCTGTAACCCGTTCCCTTGGTGCTAGGTGAACGAACGTCTCTCCACTTGCTCTGTTCTGAGAGATAAGTGTGTGTGAAAGCCGTCCTTCACCTCACTTGTTGGGAACACAAAGTTTCTTTTCAGTTGCAAACTCCATTCCATACATATATATGGGGAGTAAGAAGCTCCAACACAGTTTTACAGTGAAAACTGCAGGAACATCAAACCGGCACTAGGAAACAGACTAAGAAAGCAGAGAAAAAGTGTCTCCTGCAACCCGTTCACTTGGTGCTAGATGAACGATCGTCTCTCCACTTGCTCAGTTCTGAGAGGTAAGTGTGTGTGAAAGCCGTCCTTCACCTAGCTTGTTGGGAACACAAAGTTTCTTTTCAGTTGCAAACTCCATTCCATACATATATATGGGGAGATAAAAGCTCCAAATCGGTTTGACAGTGAAAAATGCAGGAACTTCAAACCGGCACTAGGAAAAAGACTGAGAAAGCAGAGAAAAAGTGTCTCCTGCAACCCGTTCCCTTGGTGCTAGCTGAACGAACGTCTCTCCACTTGCTCAGTTCTGAGAGATAAGTGTGTGTGAAAGCCGTCCTTCACCTAGCTTGTTGGGAACACAAAGTTTCTTTTCAGTTGCAAACTCCATTCCATACATATATATGGGGAGGTACTAGCTCCAACGCGGTTTGACAGTGAAAACTGCAGGAACATCAAGTCGGCACTAGGAAACAGACTGAGAAAGCAGAGAAAATGTTTCTCCTGCCACCCGTTCCCTTGGTGCTAGATGAACGAACGTCTCTCCACTTGCTCAGTTCTGAGAGATAAGTGTGTGTGAAAGCCGTCCTTCACCTAGCTTGTTGGGAACACAAAGTTTCTTTTCAGTTGCAATCTCCATTCCATACATATATATGGGGAGGTAGAAGCTATAACTCGGTTTTACAGTGAAAACTGCAGGAACTTCAAATCGGCACTAGGAAAAAGACTGAGAAAGCAGAGAAAAAGTGTCTCCTGCAACCCGTTCCCTTGGTGCTAGATGAACGAAAGTCTCTCCACTTGCTCTGTTCTGAGAAATAAGTGCGTGTGAAAGCCGTCCTTCACCTAGCTTTTTGGGAACACAAAGTTTCTTTTCAGTTGCAAACTCCATTCCATACATATATATGGGGAGGTAGAAGCTATAACTCGTTTTTACAGTGAAAACTGCAGGAACTTCAAACCGGCACTAGGAAACAGACTGAGAAAGCAGAGAAAAAGTGTCTCCTGCAACCCGTTCCCTTGGTGGTAGATGAACGAACGTCTCTCCACTTGCTCAGTTCTGAGATATAAGTGTGTGTGAAAGCCGTCCTTCACCTAGCTTTTTGGGAACACAAAGTTTCTTTTCAGTTGCAAACTCCATTCCATACATATATATGGGGAGGTAGAAGCTCCAACTCGGTTTTACAGTGAAAACTGCAGGAACTTCAAACCGGCACTAGGAAACAGACTGAGAAAGCAGAGAAAAAGTGTCTCCTGCAACCCGTTCCCTTGGTGCGAGATGAACGAACGTCTCTCCACTTGCTCAGTTCTGAGAGATAATTGTGTGAAAGCCGTCCTTCACCTAGCTTGTTGGGAACACAAAGTTTCTTTTCAGTTGTAAACTCCATTCCATACATATATATGGGGAGATACTAGCTCCAAATCGGTTTGACAGTGAAAACTGCAGGAACTTCATACCGGCACTAGGAAAAAGACTGAAAAGCAGAGAAAAAGTGTCTCCTGCAACCCGTTCCCTTGGTGCTAGATGAACGAACGTCTCTCCACTTGCTCAGTTCTGAGAGATAAGTGTGTGTGAAAGCCGTCCTTCACCTAGCTTGTTGGGAAGACAAAGTTTCTTTTCAGTTGCAAACTCCATTCCATACATATATATGGGGAGGTAGAAGCTCCAACTCGGTTTTATAGTGAAAACTACAGGAACTTCAAACCGGCACTAGGAAACAGACTGAGAAAGCAGAGAAAAAGTGTCTCCTGCAACCCGTTCCCTTGGTGCTAGATGAACGAACGTCTCTCCACTTGCTCAGTTCTGAGAGATAAGTGCGTGTGAAAGCCGTCCTTCACCTAGCTTTTCGGGAACACAAAGTTTCTTTTCAGTTGCAAACTCCATTCCATACATATATATGGGGAAGTACTAGCTCCAACTCGGTTTTACAGTGAAAACTGCAGGAACTTCAAACCGGCACTAGGAAACAGACTGAGAAAGCAGAGAAAAAGTTTCTCCTGCCACCCGTTCCCTTGTTGCTAGATGAACGAACGTCTCTCCACTTGCTCATTTCTGAGAGATAAGTGTGTGTGAAAGCCGTCCTTCACCTAGCTTGTTGGGAACACAAAGTTTCTTTTCAGTTGTAAACTCCATTCCATACATATATATGGGGAGATAATAGCTCCAAATCGGTTTGACAGTGAAAACTGCAGGAACTTCATACCGGCACTAGGAAACAGACAGAGAAAGCAGAGAAAAAGTGTCTCCTGCAAACCGTTCCCTTGGTGGTAGATGAACGAACGTCTCTCCACTTGCTCAGTCCTGAGATATAAGTGTGTGTGAAAGCCGTCCTTCACCTAGCTTGTTGGGAACACAAAGTTTCTTTTCAGTTGCAAACTCCATTCCATCTATATATATGGGGAGATACTAGCTCCAACTCGGATTTACACTGAAAACTGCAGGAACTTCAAACCGGCACTAGGAAACAGACTGAGAAAGCAGAGAAAAAGTGTCTCCTGCAACCCGTTCCCTTGGTGCTAGATGAACGAAAGTCTCTCCACTTGCTCTGTTCTGAGAGATAAGTGCGTGTGAAAGCCGTTCTTCACCTAGCTTTTTGGGAACACAAAGTTTCTTTTCAGTTGCAAACTCCATTCCATACATATATATGGGGAGGTAGAAGCTATAACTCGGTTTTACAGTGAAAACTGCAGGAACTTCAAACCGGCACTAGGAAACAGACTGAGAAAGCAGAGAAAAAGTGTCTCCTGCAACCCGTTCCCTTGGTGCTAGATGAACGAACGTCTCTCCACTTGCTCAGTTCTGAGATATAAGTGTGTGTGAAAGCCGTACTTCACCTAGCTTGTTGGGAACACAAAGATTCTTTTCAGTTGCAAACTCCATTCCATACATATATATGGGGAGGTAGAAGCTCCAACTCGGTTTTACAGTGAAAACTGCAGGAACTTCAAATCGGCACTAGGAAACAGACTGAGAAAGCAGAGAAAAAGTGTCTCCTGCAACCCGTTCCCTTGGTGCTAGATGAACGAACGTCTCTCCACTTGCTCAGTTCTGAGAGATAAGTGTGTGTGAAAGCCGTCCTTCACCTAGCTTGTTGGGAACACAAAGTTTCTTTTCAGTTGTAAACTCCATTCCATACATATATATGGGGAGATACTAGCTCCAAATCGGTTTGACAGTGAAAACTGCAGGAACTTCATACCGGCACTAGGAAAAAGACTGAAAAGCAGAGAAAAAGTGTCTCCTGCAACCCGTTCCCTTGGTGCTAGATGAACGAACGTCTCTCCACTTGCTCAGTTCTGAGAGATAAGTGTGTGTGAAAGCCGTCCTTCACCTAGCTTGTTGGGAAAACAAAGTTTCTTTTCAGTTGCAAACTCCATTCCATACATATATATGGGGAGGTAGAAGCTCCAACTCGGTATTATAGTGAAAACTACAGGAACTTCAAACCGGCACTAGGAAACAGACTGAGAAAGCAGAGAAAAAGTGTCTCCTGCAACCCGTTCCCTTGGTGCTAGATGAAAGAACGTCTCTCCACATGCTCAGTTCTGAGAGATAAGTGTGTGTGAAAGCCGTCCTTCACCTAGCTTGTTGGGAACACAAAGTTTCTTTTCAGTTGCAATCTCCATTCCATACATATATATGGGGAGGTAGAAGCTATAACTCGGTTTTACAGTGAAAACTGCAGGAACTTCAAACCGGCACTAGGAAAAAGACTGAGAAAGCAGAGAAAAAGTGTCTCCTGCAACCCGTTCCCTTGGTGCTAGATGAACGAAAGTCTCTCCACTTGCTCTGTTCTGAGAAATAAGTGCGTGTGAAAGCCGCCCTTCACCTAGCTTTTTGGGAACACAAAGTTTCTTTTCAGTTGCAAACTCCATTCCATACATATATATGGGGAGGTAGAAGCTATAACTCGTTTTTACAGTGAAAACTGCAGGAACTTCAAACCGGCACTAGGAAACAGACTGAGAAAGCAGAGAAAAAGTGTCTCCTGCAACCCGTTCCCTTGGTGCGAGATGAACGAACGTCTCTCCACTTGCTCAGTTCTGAGAGATAATTGTGTGAAAGCCGTCCTTCACCTAGCTTGTTGGGAACACAAAGTTTCTTTTCAGTTGTAAACTCCATTCCATACATATATATGGGGAGATACTAGCTCCAAATCGGTTTGACAGTGAAAACTGCAGGAACTTCATACCGGCACTAGGAAAAAGACTGAAAAGCAGAGAAAAAGTGTCTCCTGCAACCCGTTCCCTTGATGCTAGATGAACGAACGTCTCTCCACTTGCTCAGTTCTGAGAGATAAGTGTGTGTGAAAGCCGTCCTTCACCTAGCTTGTTGGGAAGACAAAGTTTCTTTTCAGTTGCAAACTCCATTCCATACATATATATGGGGAGGTAGAAGCTCCAACTCGGTATTATAGTGAAAACTACAGGAACTTCAAACCGGCACTAGGAAACAGACTGAGAAAGCAGAGAAAAAGTGTCTCCTGCAACCCGTTCCCTTGGTGCTAGATGAACGAACATCTCTCCACTTGCTCAGTTCTGAGAGATAAGTGCGTGTGAAAGCCGTCCTTCACCTAGCTTTTTGGGAACACAAAGTTTCTTTTCAGTTGCAAACTCCATTCCATACATATATATGGGGAGGTACTAGCTCCAACTCGGTTTTACAGTGAAAACTGCAGGAACTTCAAACCGGCACTAGGAAACAGACTGAGAAAGCAGAGAAAAAGTTTCTCCTGCCACCCGTTCCCTTGGTGCTAGATGAACGAACGTCTCTCCACTTGCTCAGTTCTGAGAGATAAGTGTGTGTGAAAGACGTCCTTCACCTAGCTTGTTGGGAACACAAAGTTTCTTTTCAGTTGTAAACTCCATTCCATACATATATATGGGGAGATAATAGCTCCAAATCTGTTTGACAGTGAAAACTGCAGGAACTTCATACCGGCACTAGGAAAAAGACTGCGAAAGCAGAGAAAAAGTGTCTCCTGCAACCCGTTCCCTTGGTGCTAGATGAACGAACGTCTCTCCACTTGCTCAGTTCTGAGAGATAAGTGTGTGTGAAAGCCGTCCTTCACCTAGCTTGTTGGGAACAAAAAGTTTCTTTTCAGTTGCAAACTCCATTCCATACATATATATGGGGAGGTAGAAGCTCCAACACGGTTTTACAGTGAAAACTGCAGGAACTTCAAACCGGCACTAGGAAACAGACTGAGAAAGCAGAGAAAAAGTTTCTCCTGCCACCCGTTCCCTTGGTGCTAGATGAACGAACGTCTCTCCACTTGCTCAGTTCTGAGAGATAAGTGTGTGTGAAAGCCGTCCTTCACCTAGCTTGTTGGGAAAACAAAGTTTCTTTTCATTTGCAAACTCCATTCCATACATCTATATGTTGAGTTAGAAGCTCCAAGTCGGTTTTATAGTGAAAATTGCAGGAACTTCAAACCGGCACTAGGAAACAGAATGAGAAAGCAGAGAAAAAGTGTCTCCTGCAACCCGTTCCGTTGGTGCTAAATGAACGAACGTCTCTCCACTTGCTCAGTTCCGAGAGATAAGTGCGTGTGAAAGCCGTCCTTCACCTAGCTTGTTGGGAACACAAAGTTTCTTTTCAGTTGCAAATTCCATTCCATACATATATATGGGGAGGTACTAGCTCCAACACGGTTTTACAGTGAAAACTGCAGGAACTTCAAACCGGCACTAGTAAACAGACTGAGAAAGCAGAGAAAAAGTGTCTCCTGCAACCCGTTCCCTTGGTGCTAGATGAAAGAACGTCTCTCCACATGCTCAGTTCTGAGAGATAAGTGTGTGTGAAAGCCTTGCTTCACCTAGCTTGTTGGGAACACAAAGTTTCTTTTCAGTTGCAATCTCCATTCCATACATATATATGGGGAGGTAGAAGCTATAACTCGGTTTTACAGTGAAAACTGCAGGAACTTCAAACCGGCACTAGGAAAAAGACTGAGAAAGCAGAGAAAAAGTGTCTCCTGCAACCCGTTCCCTTGGTGCTAGATGAACGAAACTCTCTCCACTTGCTCTGTTCTGAGAAATAAGTGCGTGTGAAAGCCGCCCTTCACCTAGCTTTTTGGGAACACAAAGTTTCTTTTCAGTTGCAAACTCCATTCCATACATATATATGGGGAGGTAGAAGCTATAACTCGTTTTTACAGTGAAAACTGCAGGAACTTCAAACCGGCACTAGGAAACAGACTGAGAAAGCAGAGAAAAAGTGTCTCCTGCAACCCGTTCCCTTGGTGGTAGATGAACGAACGTCTCTCCACTTGCTCAGTTCTGAGATATAAGTGTGTGTGAAAGCCGTCCTTCACCTAGCTTTTTGGGAACACAAAGTTTCTTTTCAGTTGCAAACTCCATTCCATACATATATATGGGGAGGTAGAAGCTCCAACTCGGTTTTACAGTGAAAACTGCAGGAACTTCAAACCGGCACTAGGAAACAGACTGAGAAAGCAGAGAAAAAGTGTCTCCTGCAACCCGTTCCCTTGGTGCGAGATGAACGAACGTCTCTCCACTTGCTCAGTTCTGAGAGATAATTGTGTGAAAGCCGTCTTTCACCTAGCTTGTTGGGAACACAAAGTTTCTTTTCAGTTGTAAACTCCATTCCATACATATATATGGGGAGATACTAGCTCCAAATCGGTTTGACAGTGAAAACTGCAGGAACTTCATACCGGCACTAGGAAAAAGACTGAAAAGCAGAGAAAAAGTGTCTCCTGCAACCCGTTCCCTTGGTGCTAGATGAACGAAAGTCTCTCCACTTGCTCTGTTCTGAGAGATTAGTGCGTGTGAAAGCCGTCCTTCACCTAGCTTTTTGGGAACACAAAGTTTCTTTTCAGTTGCAAACTCCATTCCATACATATATATGGGGAGGTAGAAGCTATAACTCGGTTTTACAGTGAAAACTGCAGGAACTTCAAACCGGCACTAGGAAACAGACTGAGAAAGCAGAGAAAAAGTGTCTCCTGCAACCCGTTCCCTTGGTGCTAGATGAACGAACGTCTCTCCACTTGCTCAGTTCTGAGAGATAAGTGTGTGTGAAAGCCGTCCTTCACCTAGCTTGTTGGGAACACAAAGTTTCTTTTCAGTTGCAAACTCCATTCCATACATATATATGGGGAGGTACAAGCTCCAACACGGTTTTACAGTGAGAACTGCAGGAACTTCAAACCGGCACTAGGAAACAGACTGAGAATGCAGAGAAAAAGTTTCTCCTGCAACCCGTTCCCTTGGTGCTAGATGAACGAACGTCTCTCCACTTGCTCAGTTCTGAGAGATAAGTGTGTGTGAAAGCCGTCCTTCACCTAGCTTGTTGGGAACACAAAGTTTCTTTTCAGTTGCAAACTCCATTCCATACATATATATGGGGAGGTACTAGCTCCAACTCTGTTTTACAGTGAAAACTGCAGGAACTTCAAACCGGCACTAGGAAACAGACTGAGAAAGCAGAGAAAAAGTGTCCCCTGCCACCCGTTCCCTTGGTGCTAGATGAACGAACTTCTCTCCACTTGCTCTGTTCTGAGAGATAAGTGTGTGTGAAAGCCGTCCTTCACCTCACTTGTTGGGAACATAAAGTTTCTTTTCAGTTGCAAACTCCATTCCATACATATATATGGGGAGTAAGAAGCTCCAACTCAGTTTTACAGTGAAAACTGCAGGAACATCAAAACGGCACTAGGAAACAGACTGAGAAAGCAGAGAAAAAGTGTCTCCTGCAACCCGTTCACTTGGTGCTAGATGAACGAACGTCTCTCCACTTGCTCAGTTCTGAGAGGTAAGTGTGTGTGAAAGCCGCCTTCACCTAGCTTGTTGGGAACACAAAGTTTCTTTTCAGTTGCAAACTCCATTCCATACATATATATGGGGAGGTAGAAGCTCCAACTCGGTTTGACAGTGAAAACTGCAGGAACTTCAAACCGGCACTAGGAAACAGACTGAAAAGCAGAGAAAAGTTTCTCCTGCCACCCGTTCCCTTGGGGCTAGATGAACGAACGTCTCTCCACTTGCTCAGTTCTGAGAGATAAGTGTGTGTGAAAGCCGTCCTTCACCTAGCTTGTTGGGAACACAAAGTTTCTTTTCAGTTGCAAACTCCAATCCATACATATATATGGGGAGGTACTAGCTCCAACTCGGTTTTACAGTGAAAACTGCAGGAACATCAAACCGGCACTAGGAAAAAGACTGAGAAAGCAGAGAAAATGTGTATCCTGCAACAAGTTCCCTTGGTGCTAGATGAACGAACGTCTCTCCACTTGCTCAGTTCTGAGAGATAATTGTGTGTGTAAGCCGTCCTTCACCTAGCTTGTTGGGAACACAAAGTTTCTTTTCAGTTGCAAACTCCATTCCATACATATATATTGGGAGGTACTAGCTCCAACGTGGTTTGACAGTGAAAACTGCAGGAACTTCAAGCCGGCACTAGGAAACATACTGAGAAAGCAGAGAATAAGTGTCTCCTGCAACCCGTTCCCATGGTGCTAGATGAACGAACGTCTCTCCAATTGCTCAGTTCTGAGAGATATGTGTGTGTGAAAGCCGTTCTTCATCTAGCTTGTTGGGAACACAAAGTTTCTTTTGAGTTGCAAACTCCATTCCATACATATATATGGGGAGATACTAGCTCCAACACGGTTTTACAGTGAAAACTGCAGGAACTTCAAACCGGCACTAGGAAACAGACTGAAAAAGCAGAGAAAAAGTGTCTCCTGCAACGCGTTCCCTTGGTGCTAGATGAACGAACGTCTCTCCACTTGCTCAGTTCCGAGAGATAAGTGTGTATGAAAGCCGTCCTTCACCTAGCTTGTTGGGAAAACAAAGTTTCTTTTCAGTTGCAAACTCCATTCCATACATATATATGTTGAGTTAGAAGCTCCAACTCGATTTTATAGTGAAAATTGCAGGAACTTCAAACCGGCACTTGGAAACAGAATGAGAAAGCAGAGAAAAAGTGTGTCCTGCAACCCGTTCCGTTGGTGTAAATGAACGAACGTCTCTCCACTTGCTCAGTTCCGAGAGATAAGTGTGTGTGAAAGCCGTCCTTCAACTAGCTTGTTGGGAACACAAAGTTTCTTTTCAGTTGCAAATTCCATTCCATACATATATATGGGCAGGTACAAGCTCCAACTCGGTTTTACATTTAAAAACTGCAGGAAATTCAAACAGGCACTAGGAAACAGACTGAGAAAGCAGAGAAAAAGTGTCTCCTGCAACCCGTTCCCTTGGTGCTAGATGAACGAATATCTCTCCACTTGCTCTGTTCTGAGAGATAAGTGTGTGTGAAAGACGTCCTTCACCTAGCTTGTTGGGAACACAAAGTTTCTTTTCAGTTGTAAACTCCATTCCATACATATATATGGGGAGATAATAGCTCCAAATCTGTTTGACAGTGAAAACTGCAGGAACTTCAAACCGGCACTAGGAAAAATACTGCGAGGCAGAGAAAAAGTGTCTCCTGCAACCCGTTCCCTTGGTGCTAGATGAACGAACGTCTCTCCACTTGCTCAGTTCTGAGAGATAAGTGTGTGTGAAAGCCGTCCTTCACCTAGCTTGTTGGGAACACAAAGTTTCTTTTCAGTTGCAAACTCCATTCCATACATATATATGGGGAGGTAGAAGCTCCACCACGGTTTTACAGTGAAAACTGCAGGAACTTCAAACCGGCACTAGGAAACAGACTGAGAAAGCAGAGAAAAAGTTTCTCCTGCCACCCGTTCCCTTGGTGCTAGATGAACGAACGTCTCTCCACTTGCTCAGTTCTGAGAGATAAGTGTGTGTGAAAGCCGTTCTTCACCTAGCTTGTTGGGAAAACAAAGTTTCTTTTCATTTGCAAACTCCATTCCATACATCTATATGTTGAGTTAGAAGCTCCAAGTCGGTTTTATAGTGAAAATTGCAGGAACTTCAAACCGGCACTAGGAAACAGAATGAGAAAGCAGAGAAAAAGTGTCTCCTGCAACCCGTTTCGTTGGTGCTAAATGAACGAACGTCTCTCCACTTGCTCAGTTCCGAGAGATAAGTGCGTGTGAAAGCCGTCCTTCACCTAGCTTGTTGGGAACACAAAGTTTCTTTTCAGTTGCAAATTCCATTCCATACATATATATGGGGAGGTACTAGCTCCAACACGGTTTTACAGTGAAAACTGCAGGAACTTCAAACCGGCACTAGTAAACAGACTGAGAAAGCAGAGAAAAAGTGTCTCCTGCAACCCGTTCCCTTGGTGCTAGATGAAAGAACGTCTCTCCACATGCTCAGTTCTGAGAGATAAGTGTGTGTGAAAGCCGTCCTTCACCTAGCTTGTTGGGAACACAAAGTTTCTTTTCAGTTGCAATCTCCATTCCATACATATATATGGGGAGGTAGAAGCTATAACTCGGTTTTACAGTGAAAACTGCAGGAACTTCAAACCGGCACTAGGAAAAAGACTGAGAAAGCAGAGAAAAAGTGTCTCCTGCAACCCGTTCCCTTGGTGCTAGATGAACGAAAGTCTCTCCACTTGCTCTGTTCTGAGAAATAAGTGCGTGTGAAAGCCGCCCTTCACCTAGCTTTTTGGGAACACAAAGTTTCTTTTCAGTTGCAAACTCCATTCCATACATATATATGGGGAGGTAGAAGCTATAACTCGTTTTTACAGTGAAAACTGCAGGAACTTCAAACCGGCACTAGGAAACAGACTGAGAAAGCAGAGAAAAAGTGTCTCCTGCAACCCGTTCCCTTGGTGCGAGATGAACGAACGTCTCTCCACTTGCTCAGTTCTGAGAGATAATTGTGTGAAAGCCGTCCTTCACCTAGCTTGTTGGGAACACAAAGTTTCTTTTCAGTTGTAAACTCCATTCCATACATATATATGGGGAGATACTAGCTCCAAATCGGTTTGACAGTGAAAACTGCAGGAACTTCATACCGGCACTAGGAAAAAGACTGAAAAGCAGAGAAAAAGTGTCTCCTGCAACCCGTTCCCTTGATGCTAGATGAACGAACGTCTCTACACTTGCTCAGTTCTGAGAGATAAGTGTGTGTGAAAGCCGTCCTTCACCTAGCTTGTTGGGAAGACAAAGTTTCTTTTCAGTTGCAAACTCCATTCCATACATATATATGGGGAGGTAGAAGCTCCAACTCGGTATTATAGTGAAAACTACAGGAACTTCAAACCGGCACTAGGAAACAGACTGAGAAAGCAGAGAAAAAGTGTCTCCTGCAACCCGTTCCCTTGGTGCTAGATGAACGAACATCTCTCCACTTGCTCAGTTCTGAGAGATAAGTGCGTGTGAAAGCCGTCCTTCACCTAGCTTTTTGGGAACACAAAGTTTCTTTTCAGTTGCAAACTCCATTCCATTCATATATATGGGGAGGTACTAGCTCCAACTCGGTTTTACAGTGAAAACTGCAGGAACTTCAAACCGGCACTAGGAAACAGACTGAGAAAGCAGAGAAAAAGTTTCTCCTGCCACCCGTTCCCTTGGTGCTAGATGAACGAACGTCTCTCCACTTGCTCAGTTCTGAGAGATAAGTGTGTGTGAAAGACGTCCTTCACCTAGCTTGTTGGGAACACAAAGTTTCTTTTCAGTTGTAAACTCCATTCCATACATATATATGGGGAGATAATAGCTCCAAATCTGTTTGACAGTGAAAACTGCAGGAACTTCAAACCGGCACTAGGAAAAAGACTGCGAAAGCAGAGAAAAAGTGTCTCCTGCAACCCGTTCCCTTGGTGCTAGATGAACGAACGTCTCTCCACTTGCTCAGTTCTGAGAGATAAGTGTGTGTGAAAGCCGTCCTTCACCTAGCTTGTTGGGAACAAAAAGTTTCTTTTCAGTTGCAAACTCCATTCCATACATATATATGGGGAGGTAGAAGCTCCAACACGGTTTTACAGTGAAAACTGCAGGAACTTCAAACCGGCACTAGGAAACAGACTGAGAAAGCAGAGAAAAAGTTTCTCCTGCCACCCGTTCCCTTGGTGCTAGATGAACGAACGTCTCTCCACTTGCTCAGTTCTGAGAGATAAGTGTGTGTGAAAGCCGTCCTTCACCTAGCTTGTTGGGAAAACAAAGTTTCTTTTCATTTGCAAACTCCATTCCATACATCTATATGTTGAGTTAGAAGCTCCAAGTCGGTTTTATAGTGAAAATTGCAGGAACTTCAAACCGGCACTAGGAAACAGAATGAGAAAGCAGAGAAAAAGTGTCTCCTGCAACCCGTTCCGTTGGTGCTAAATGAACGAACGTCTCTCCACTTGCTCAGTTCCGAGAGATAAGTGCGTGTGAAAGCCGTCCTTCACCTAGCTTGTTGGGAACACAAAGTTTCTTTTCAGTTGCAAATTCCATTCCATACATATATATGGGGAGGTACTAGCTCCAACACGGTTTTACAGTGAAAACTGCAGGAACTTCAAACCGGCACTAGTAAACAGACTGAGAAAGCAGAGAAAAAGTGTCTCCTGCAACCCGTTCCCTTGGTGCTAGATGAAAGAACGTCTCTCCACATGCTCAGTTCTGAGAGATAAGTGTGTGTGAAAGCCTTGCTTCACCTAGCTTGTTGGGAACACAAAGTTTCTTTTCAGTTGCAATCTCCATTCCATACATATATATGGGGAGGTAGAAGCTATAACTCGGTTTTACAGTGAAAACTGCAGGAACTTCAAACCGGCACTAGGAAAAAGACTGAGAAAGCAGAGAAAAAGTGTCTCCTGCAACCCGTTCCCTTGGTGCTAGATGAACGAAACTCTCTCCACTTGCTCTGTTCTGAGAAATAAGTGCGTGTGAAAGCTGCCCTTCACCTAGCTTTTTGGGAACACAAAGTTTCTTTTCAGTTGCAAACTCCATTCCATACATATATATGGGGAGGTAGAAGCTATAACTCGTTTTTACAGTGAAAACTGCAGGAACTTCAAACCGGCACTAGGAAACAGACTGAGAAAGCAGAGAAAAAGTGTCTCCTGCAACCCGTTCCCTTGGTGGTAGATGAACGAACGTCTCTCCACTTGCTCAGTTCTGAGATATAAGTGTGTGTGAAAGCCGTCCTTCACCTAGCTTTTTGGGAACACAAAGTTTCTTTTCAGTTGCAAACTCCATTCCATACATATATATGGGAAGGTAGAAGCTCCAACTCGGTTTTACAGTGAAAACTGCAGGAACTTCAAACCGGCACTAGGAAACAGACTGAGAAAGCAGAGAAAAAGTGTCTCCTGCAACCCGTTCCCTTGGTGCGAGATGAACGAACGTCTCTCCACTTGCTCAGTTCTGAGAGATAATTGTGTGAAAGCCGTCCTTCACCTAGCTTGTTGGGAACACAAAGTTTCTTTTCAGTTGTAAACTCCATTCCATACATATATATGGGGAGATACTAGCTCCAAATCGGTTTGACAGTGAAAACTGCAGGAACTTCATACCGGCACTAGGAAAAAGACTGAAAAGCAGAGAAAAAGTGTCTCCTGCAACCCGTTCCCTTGGTGCTAGATGAACGAAAGTCTCTCCACTTGCTCTGTTCTGAGAGATTAGTGCGTGTGAAAGCCGTCCTTCACCTAGCTTTTTGGGAACACAAAGTTTCTTTTCAGTTGCAAACTCCATTCCATACATATATATGGGGAGGTAGAAGCTATAACTCGGTTTTACAGTGAAAACTGCAGGAACTTCAAACCGGCACTAGGAAACAGACTGAGAAAGCAGAGAAAAAGTGTCTCCTGCAACCCGTTCCCTTGGTGCTAGATGAACGAACGTCTCTCCACTTGCTCAGTTCTGAGAGATAAGTGTGTGTGAAAGCCGTCCTTCACCTAGCTTGTTGGGAACACAAAGTTTCTTTTCAGTTGCAAACTCCATTCCATACATATATATGGGGAGGTACAAGCTCCAACACGGTTTTACAGTGAGAACTGCAGGAACTTCAAACCGGCACTAGGAAACAGACTGAGAATGCAGAGAAAAAGTTTCTCCTGCAACCCGTTCCCTTGGTGCTAGATGAACGAACGTCTCTCCACTTGCTCAGTTCTGAGAGATAAGTGTGTGTGAAAGCCGTCCTTCACCTAGCTTGTTGGGAACACAAAGTTTCTTTTCAGTTGCAAACTCCATTCCATACATATATATGGGGAGGTACTAGCTCCAACTCTGTTTTACAGTGAAAACTGCAGGAACTTCAAACCGGCACTAGGAAACAGACTGAGAAAGCAGAGAAAAAGTGTCTCCTGCAACCCGTTCCCTTGGTGCTAGATGAACGAAAGTCTCTCCACTTGCTCTGTTCTGAGAGATAAGTGCGTGTGAAAGCCGTCCTTCACCTAGCTTTTTGGGAACACAAAGTTTCTTTTCAGTTGCAAACTCCATTCCATACATATATATGGGGAGGTAGAAGCTATAACTCGGTTTTACAGTGAAAACTGCAGGAACTTCAAACCGGCACTAGGAAACAGACTGAGAAAGCAGAGAAAAAGTGTCTCCTGCAACCCGTTCCCTTGGTGCTAGATGAACGAACGTCTCTCCACTTGCTCAGTTCTGAGAGATAAGTGTGTGTGAAAGCCGTCCTTCACCTAGCTTGTTGGGAACACAAAGTTTCTTTTCAGTTGCAAACTCCATTCCATACATATATATGGGGAGGTACAAGCTCCAACACGGTTTTACAGTGAGAACTGCAGGAACTTCAAACCGGCACTAGGAAACAGACTGAGAATGCAGAGAAAATGTTTCTCCTGCAACCCGTTCCCTTGGTGCTAGATGAACGAACGTCTCTCCACTTGCTCAGTTCTGAGAGATAAGTGTGTGTGAAAGCCGTCCTTCACCTAGCTTGTTGGGAACACAAAGTTTCTTTTCAGTTGCAAACTCCATTCCATACATATATATGGGGAGGTACTAGCTCCAACTCTGTTTTACAGTGAAAACTGCAGGAACTTCAAACCGGCACTAGGAAACAGACTGAGAAAGCAGAGAAAGGTGTCCCCTGCCACCCGTTCCCTTGGTGCTAGATGAACGAACTTCTCTCCACTTGCTCTGTTCTGAGAGATAAGTGTGTGTGAAAGCCGTCCTTCACCTCACTTGTTGGGAACATAAAGTTTCTTTTCCGTTGCAAACTCCATTCCATACATATATATGGGGAGTAAGAAGCTCCAACTCAGTTTTACAGTGAAAACTGCAGGAACATCAAACCGGCACTAGGAAACAGACTGAGAAAGCAGAGAAAAAGTGTCTCCTGCAACCCGTTCACTTGGTGCTAGATGAACGAACGTCTCTCCACTTGCTCAGTTCTGAGAGGTAAGTGTGTGTGAAAGCCGTCCTTCACCTAGCTTGTTGGGAACACAAAGTTTCTTTTCAGTTGCAAACTCCATTCCATACATATATATGGGGAGGTAGAAGCTCCAACTCGGTTTGACAGTGAAAACTGCAGGAACTTCAAACCGGCACTAGGAAACAGACTGAGAAAGCAGAGAAAAGTTTCTCCTGCCACCCGTTCCCTTGGGGCTAGATGAACGAACGTCTCTCCACTTGCTCAGTTCTGAGAGATAAGTGTGTGTGAAAGCCGTCCTTCACCTAGCTTGTTGGGAACACAAAGTTTCTTTTCAGTTGCAAACTCCAATCCATACATATATATGGGGAGGTACTAGCTCCAACTCGGTTTTACAGTGAAAACTGCAGGAACATCAAACCGGCACTAGGAAAAAGACTGAGAAAGCAGAGAAAATGTGTATCCTGCAACAAGTTCCCTTGGTGCTAGATGAACGAACGTCTCTCCACTTGCTCAGTTCTGAGAGATAATTGTGTGTGTAAGCCGTCCTTCACCTAGCTTGTTGGGAACACAAAGTTTCTTTTCAGTTGCAAACTCCATTCCATACATATATATTGGGAGGTACTAGCTCCAACGTGGTTTGACAGTGAAAACTGCAGGAACTTCAAGCCGGCACTAGGAAACATACTGAGAAAGCAGAGAATAAGTGTCTCCTGCAACCCGTTCCCATGGTGCTAGATGAACGAACGTCTCTCCAATTGCTCAGTTCTGAGAGATATGTGTGTGTGAAAGCCGTTCTTCATCTAGCTTGTTGGGAACACAAAGTTTCTTTTGAGTTGCAAACTCCATTCCATACATATATATGGGGAGATACTAGCTCCAACACGGTTTTACAGTGAAAACTGCAGGAACTTCAAACCGGCACTAGGAAACAGACTGAAAAAGCAGAGAAAAAGTGTCTCCTGCAACGCGTTCCCTTGGTGCTTGATGAACGAACGTCTCTCCACTTGCTCAGTTCCGAGAGATAAGTGTGTATGAAAGCCGTCCTTCACCTAGCTTGTTGGGAAAACAAAGTTTCTTTTCAGTTGCAAACTCCATTCCATACATATATATGTTGAGTTAGAAGCTCCAACTCGATTTTATAGTGAAAATTGCAGGAACTTCAAACCGGCACTTGGAAACAGAATGAGAAAGCAGAGAAAAAGTGTGTCCTGCAACCCGTTCCGTTGGTGTAAATGAACGAACGTCTCTCCACTTGCTCAGTTCCGAGAGATAAGTGTGTGTGAAAGCCGTCCTTCAACTAGCTTGTTGGGAACACAAAGTTTCTTTTCAGTTGCAAATTCCATTCCATACATATATATGGGCAGGTACAAGCTCCAACTCGGTTTTACATTTAAAAACTGCAGGAAATTCAAACAGGCACTAGGAAACAGACTGAGAAAGCAGAGAAAAAGTGTCTCCTGCAACCCGTTCCCTTGGTGCTAGATGAACGAATATCTCTCCACTTGCTCTGTTCTGAGAGATAAGTGTGTGTGAAAGACGTCCTTCACCTAGCTTGTTGGGAACACAAAGTTTCTTTTCAGTTGTAAACTCCATTCCATACATATATATGGGGAGATAATAGCTCCAAATCTTTTTGACAGTGAAAACTGCAGGAACTTCAAACCGGCACTAGGAAAAAGACTGCGAGGCAGAGAAAAAGTGTCTCCTGCAACCCGTTCCCTTGGTGCTAGATGAACGAACGTCTCTCCACTTGCTCAGTTCTGAGAGATAAGTGTGTGTGAAAGCCGTCCTTCACCTAGCTTGTTGGGAACACAAAGTTTCTTTTCAGTTGCAAACTCCATTCCATACATATATATGGGGAGGTAGAAGCTCCACCACGGTTTTACAGTGAAAACTGCAGGAACTTCAAACCGGCACTAGGAAACAGACTGAGAAAGCAGAGAAAAAGTTTCTCCTGCCACCCGTTCCCTTGGTGCTAGATGAACGAACGTCTCTCCAGTTGCTCAGTTCTGAGAGATAATTGTGTGAAAGCCGTCCTTCACCTAGCTTGTTGGGAACACAAAGTTTCTTTTCAGTTGTAAACTCCATTCCATACATATATATGGGGAGATACTAGCTCCAAATCGTTTTGACAGTGAAAACTGCAGGAACTTCATACCGGCACTAGGAAAAAGACTGAAAAGCAGAGAAAAAGTGTCTCCTGCAACCCGTTCCCTTGGTGCTAGATGAACGAAAGTCTCTCCACTTGCTCTGTTCTGAGAGATAAGTGCGTGTGAAAGCCGTCCTTCACCTAGCTTTTTGGGAACACAAAGTTTCTTTTCAGTTGCAAACTCCATTCCATACATATATATGGGGAGGTAGAAGCTATAACTCGGTTTTACAGTGAAAACTGCAGGAACTTCAAACCGGCACTAGGAAACAGACTGAGAAAGCAGAGAAAAAGTGTCTCCTGCAACCCGTTCCCTTGGTGCTAGATGAACGAACGTCTCTCCACTTGCTCAGTTCTGAGAGATAAGTGTGTGTGAAAGCCGTCCTTCACCTAGCTTGTTGGGAACACAAAGTTTCTTTTCAGTTGCAAACTCCATTCCATACATATATATGGGGAGGTACAAGCTCCAACACGGTTTTACAGTGAGAACTGCAGGAACTTCAAACCGGCACTAGGAAACAGACTGAGAATGCAGAGAAAAAGTTTCTCCTGCAACCCGTTCCCTTGGTGCTAGATGAACGAACGTCTCTCCACTTGCTCAGTTCTGAGAGATAAGTGTGTGTGAAAGCCGTCCTTCACCTAGCTTGTTGGGAACACAAAGTTTCTTTTCAGTTGCAAACTCCATTCCATACATATATATGGGGAGGTACTAGCTCCAACTCTGTTTTACAGTGAAAACTGCAGGAACTTCAAACCGGCACTAGGAAACAGACTGAGAAAGCAGAGAAAAAGTGTCCCCTGCCACCCGTTCCCTTGGTGCTAGATGAACGAACTTCTCTCCACTTGCTCTGTTCTGAGAGATAAGTGTGTGTGAAAGCCGTCCTTCACCTCACTTGTTGGGAACATAAAGTTTCTTTTCAGTTGCAAACTCCATTCCATACATATATATGGGGAGTAAGAAGCTCCAACTCAGTTTTACAGTGAAAACTGCAGGAACATCAAACCGGCACTAGGAAACAGACTGAGAAAGCAGAGAAAAAGTGTCTCCTGCAACCCGTTCACTTGGTGCTAGATGAACGAACGTCTCTCCACTTGCTCAGTTCTGAGAGGTAAGTGTGTGTGAAAGCCGTCCTTCACCTAGCTTGTTGGGAACACAAAGTTTCTTTTCAGTTGCAAACTCCATTCCATACATATATATGGGGAGGTAGAAGCTCCAACTCGGTTTGACAGTGAAAACTGCAGGAACTTCAAACCGGCACTAGGAAACAGACTGAGAAAGCAGAGAAAAGTTTCTCCTGCCACCCGTTCCCTTGGTGCTAGATGAACGAACGTCTCTCCACTTGCTCAGTTCTGAGAGATAAGTGTGTGTGAAAGCCGTCCTTCACCTAGCTTGTTGGGAACACAAAGTTTCTTTTCAGTTGCAAACTCCAATCCATACATATATATGGGGAGGTACTAGCTCCAACTCGGTTTTACAGTGAAAACTGCAGGAACATCAAACCGGCACTAGGAAAAAGACTGAGAAAGCAGAGAAAATGTGTATCCTGCAACAAGTTCCCTTGGTGCTAGATGAACGAACGTCTCTCCACTTGCTCAGTTCTGAGAGATAATTGTGTGTGTAAGCCGTCCTTCACCTAGCTTGTTGGGAACACAAAGTTTCTTTTCAGTTGCAAACTCCATTCCATACATATATATTGGGAGGTACTAGCTCCAACGTGGTTTGACAGTGAAAACTGCAGGAACTTCAAGCCGGCACTAGGAAACATACTGAGAAAGCAGAGAATAAGTGTCTCCTGCAACCCGTTCCCATGGTGCTAGATGAACGAACGTCTCTCCAATTGCTCAGTTCTGAGAGATATGTGTGTGTGAAAGCCGTTCTTCATCTAGCTTGTTGGGAACACAAAGTTTCTTTTGAGTTGCAAACTCCATTCCATACATATATATGGGGAGATACTAGCTCCAACACGGTTTTACAGTGAAAACTGCAGGAACTTCAAACCGGCACTAGGAAACAGACTGAAAAAGCAGAGAAAAAGTGTCTCCTGCAACGCGTTCCCTTGGTGCTAGATGAACGAACGTCTCTCCACTTGCTCAGTTCCGAGAGATAAGTGTGTATGAAAGCCGTCCTTCACCTAGCTTTTTGGGAACACAAAGTTTCTTTTCAGTTGCAAACTCCATTCCATACATATATATGGGGAGGTAGAAGCTATAACTCGGTTTTACAGTGAAAACTGCAGGAACTTCAAACCGGCACTAGGAAACAGACTGAGAAAGCAGAGAAAAAGTGTCTCCTGCAACCCGTTCCCTTGGTGCTAGATGAACGAACGTCTCTCCACTTGCTCAGTTCTGAGAGATAAGTGTGTGTGAAAGCCGTCCTTCACCTAGCTTGTTGGGAACACAAAGTTTCTTTTCAGTTGCAAACTCCATTCCATACATATATATGGGGAGGTACAAGCTCCAACACGGTTTTACAGTGAGAACTGCAGGAACTTCAAACCGGCACTAGGAAACAGACTGAGAATGCAGAGAAAAAGTTTCTCCTGCAACCCGTTCCCTTGGTGCTAGATGAACGAACGTCTCTCCACTTGCTCAGTTCTGAGAGATAAGTGTGTGTGAAAGCCGTCCTTCACCTAGCTTGTTGGGAACACAAAGTTTCTTTTCAGTTGCAAACTCCATTCCATACATATATATGGGGAGGTACTAGCTCCAACTCTGTTTTACAGTGAAAACTGCAGGAACTTCAAACCGGCACTAGGAAACAGACTGAGAAAGCAGAGAAAAAGTGTCCCCTGCCACCCGTTCCCTTGGTGCTAGATGAACGAACTTCTCTCCACTTGCTCTGTTCTGAGAGATAAGTGTGTGTGAAAGCCGTCCTTCACCTCACTTGTTGGGAACATAAAGTTTCTTTTCAGTTGCAAACTCCATTCCATACATATATATGGGGAGTAAGAAGCTCCAACTCAGTTTTACAGTGAAAACTGCAGGAACATCAAACCGGCACTAGGAAACAGACTGAGAAAGCAGAGAAAAAGTGTCTCCTGCAACCCGTTCACTTGGTGCTAGATGAACGAACGTCTCTCCACTTGCTCAGTTCTGAGAGGTAAGTGTGTGTGAAAGCCGTCCTTCACCTAGCTTGTTGGGAACACAAAGTTTCTTTTCAGTTGCAAACTCCATTCCATACATATATATGGGGAGGTAGAAGCTCCAACTCGGTTTGACAGTGAAAACTGCAGGAACTTCAAACCGGCACTAGGAAACAGACTGAGAAAGCAGAGAAAAGTTTCTCCTGCCACCCGTTCCCTTGGTGCTAGATGAACGAACGTCTCTCCACTTGCTCAGTTCTGAGAGATAAGTGTGTGTGAAAGCCGTCCTTCACCTAGCTTGTTGGGAACACAAAGTTTCTTTTCAGTTGCAAAC
The DNA here is from genome assembly GCF_036321535.1 of Camelus dromedarius. Lineage (NCBI taxonomy): Eukaryota > Metazoa > Chordata > Mammalia > Artiodactyla > Camelidae > Camelus > Camelus dromedarius. The sequence goes on from NW_026989801.1 coordinate 5,053,913, forward strand.
TCCAATCCATACATATATATGGGGAGGTACTAGCTCCAACTCGGTTTTACAGTGAAAACTGCAGGAACATCAAACCGGCACTAGGAAAAAGACTGAGAAAGCAGAGAAAATGTGTATCCTGCAACAAGTTCCCTTGGTGCTAGATGAACGAACGTCTCTCCACTTGCTCAGTTCTGAGAGATAATTGTGTGTGTAAGCCGTCCTTCACCTAGCTTGTTGGGAACACAAAGTTTCTTTTCAGTTGCAAACTCCATTCCATACATATATATTGGGAGGTACTAGCTCCAACGTGGTTTGACAGTGAAAACTGCAGGAACTTCAAGCCGGCACTAGGAAACATACTGAGAAAGCAGAGAATAAGTGTCTCCTGCAACCCGTTCCCATGGTGCTAGATGAACGAACGTCTCTCCAATTGCTCAGTTCTGAGAGATATGTGTGTGTGAAAGCCGTTCTTCATCTAGCTTGTTGGGAACACAAAGTTTCTTTTGAGTTGCAAACTCCATTCCATACATATATATGGGGAGATACTAGCTCCAACACGGTTTTACAGTGAAAACTGCAGGAACTTCAAACCGGCACTAGGAAACAGACTGAAAAAGCAGAGAAAAAGTGTCTCCTGCAACGCGTTCCCTTGGTGCTAGATGAACGAACGTCTCTCCACTTGCTCAGTTCCGAGAGATAAGTGTGTATGAAAGCCGTACTTCACCTAGCTTGTTGGGAAAACAAAGTTTCTTTTCAGTTGCAAACTCCATTCCATACATATATATGTTGAGTTAGAAGCTCCAACTCGATTTTATAGTGAAAATTGCAGGAACTTCAAACCGGCACTTGGAAACAGAATGAGAAAGCAGAGAAAAAGTGTGTCCTGCAACCCGTTCCGTTGGTGTAAATGAACGAACGTCTCTCCACTTGCTCAGTTCCGAGAGATAAGTGTGTGTGAAAGCCGTCCTTCAACTAGCTTGTTGGGAACACAAAGTTTCTTTTCAGTTGCAAATTCCATTCCATACATATATATGGGCAGGTACAAGCTCCAACTCGGTTTTACATTTAAAAACTGCAGGAAATTCAAACAGGCACTAGGAAACAGACTGAGAAAGCAGAGAAAAAGTGTCTCCTGCAACCCGTTCCCTTGGTGCTAGATGAACGAATATCTCTCCACTTGCTCTGTTCTGAGAGATAAGTGTGTGTGAAAGACGTCCTTCACCTAGCTTGTTGGGAACACAAAGTTTCTTTTCAGTTGTAAACTCCATTCCATACATATATATGGGGAGATAATAGCTCCAAATCTGTTTGACAGTGAAAACTGCAGGAACTTCAAACCGGCACTAGGAAAAAGACTGCGAAAGCAGAGAAAAAGTGTCTCCTGCAACCCGTTCCCTTGGTGCTAGATGAACGAACGTCTCTCCACTTGCTCAGTTCTGAGAGATAAGTGTGTGTGAAAGCCGTCCTTCACCTAGCTTGTTGGGAACACAAAGTTTCTTTTCAGTTGCAAACTCCATTCCATACATATATATGGGGAGGTAGAAGCTCCAACACGGTTTTACAGTGAAAACTGCAGGAACTTCAAACCGGCACTAGGAAACAGACTGAGAAAGCAGAGAAAAAGTTTCTCCTGCCACCCGTTCCCTTGGTGCTAGATGAACGAACGTCTCTCCACTTGCTCAGTTCTGAGAGATAAGTGTGTGTGAAAGCCGTCCTTCACCTAGCTTGTTGGGAAAACAAAGTTTCTTTTCATTTGCAAACTCCATTCCATACATCTATATGTTGAGTTAGAAGCTCCAAGTCGGTTTTATAGTGAAAATTGCAGGAACTTCAAACCGGCACTAGGAAACAGAATGAGAAAGCAGAGAAAAAGTGTCTCCTGCAACCCGTTCCGTTGGTGCTAAATGAACGAACGTCTCTCCACTTGCTCAGTTCCGAGAGATAAGTGCGTGTGAAAGCCGTCCTTCACCTAGCTTGTTGGAAACACAAAGTTTCTTTTCAGTTGCAAATTCCATTCCATTCATATATATGGGGAGGTACTAGCTCCAACACGGTTTTACAGTGAAAACTGCAGGAACTTCAAACCTGCACTAGTAAACAGACTGAGAAAGCAGAGAAAAAGTGTCTCTTGCAACCCGTTCCCTTGGTGCTAGATGAAAGAACGTCTCTCCACATGCTCAGTTCTGAGAGATAAGTGTGTGTGAAAGCCGTGCTTCACCTAGCTTGTTGGGAACACAAAGTTTCTTTTCAGTTGCAATCTCCATTCCATACATATATATGGGGAGGTAGAAGCTATAACTCGGTTTTACAGTGAAAACTGCAGGAACTTCAAACCGGCACTAGGAAAAAGACTGAGAAAGCAGAGAAAAAGTGTCTCCTGCAACCCGTTCCCTTGGTGCTAGATGAACGAAAGTCTCTCCACTTGCTCTGTTCTGAGAAATAAGTGCGTGTGAAAGCCGCCCTTCACCTAGCTTTTTGGGAACACAAAGTTTCTTTTCAGTTGCAAACTCCATTCCATACATATATATGGGGAGGTAGAAGCTATAATTCGTTTTTACAGTGAAAACTGCAGGAACTTCAAACCGGCACTAGGAAACAGACTGAGAAAGCAGAGAAAAAGTGTCTCCTGCAACCCGTTCCCTTGGTGGTAGATGAACGAACGTCTCTCCACTTGCTCAGTTCTGAGATATAAGTGTGTGTGAAAGCCGTCCTTCACCTAGCTTTTTGGGAACACAAAGTTTCTTTTCAGTTGCAAACTCCATTCCATACATATATATGGGGAGGTAGAAGCTCCAACTCGGTTTTACAGTGAAAACTGCAGGAACTTCAAACCGGCACTAGGAAAAAGACTGAGAAAGCAGAGAAAAAGTGTCTCCTGCAACCCGTTCCCTTGGTGCGAGATGAACGAACGTCTCTCCACTTGCTCAGTTCTGAGAGATAATTGTGTGAAAGCCGTCCTTCACCTAGCTTGTTGGGAACACAAAGTTTCTTTTCAGTTGTAAACTCCATTCCATACATATATATGGGGAGATACTAGCTCCAAATCGGTTTGACAGTGAAAACTGCAGGAACTTCATACCGGCACTAGGAAAAAGACTGAAAAGCAGAGAAAAAGTGTCTCCTGCAACCCGTTCCCTTGGTGCTAGATGAACGAAAGTCTCTCCACTTGCTCTGTTCTGAGAGATAAGTGCGTGTGAAAGCCGTCCTTCACCTAGCTTTTTGGGAACACAAAGTTTCTTTTCAGTTGCAAACTCCATTCCATACATATATATGGGGAGGTAGAAGCTATAACTCGGTTTTACAGTGAAAACTGCAGGAACTTCAAACCGGCACTAGGAAACAGACTGAGAAAGCAGAGAAAAAGTGTCTCCTGCAACCCGTTCCCTTGGTGCTAGATGAACGAACGTCTCTCAACTTGCTCAGTTCTGAGAGATAAGTGTGTGTGAAAGCCGTCCTTCACCTAGCTTGTTGGGAACACAAAGTTTCTTTTCAGTTGCAAACTCCATTCCATACATATATATGGGGAGGTACAAGCTCCAACACGGTTTTACAGTGAGAACTGCAGGAACTTCAAACCGGCACTAGGAAACAGACTGAGAATGCAGAGAAAAAGTTTCTCCTGCAACCCGTTCCCTTGGTGCTAGATGAACGAACGTCTCTCCACTTGCTCAGTTCTGAGAGATAAGTGTGTGTGAAAGCCGTCCTTCACCTAGCTTGTTGGGAACACAAAGTTTCTTTTCAGTTGCAAACTCCATTCCATACATATATATGGGGAGGTACTAGCTCCAACGTGGTTTGACAGTGAAAACTGCAGGAACTTCAAACCGGCACTAGGAAACAGACTGAGAAAGCAGAGAAAAAGTGTCCCCTGCCACCCGTTCCCTTGGTGCTAGATGAACGAACTTCTCTCCACTTGCTCTGTTCTGAGAGATAAGTGTGTGTGAAAGCCGTCCTTCACCTCACTGTTGGGAACATAAAGTTTCTTTTCAGTTGCAAACTCCATTCCATACATATATATGGGGAGTAAGAAGCTCCAACTCAGTTTTACAGTGAAAACTGCAGGAACATCAAACCGGCACTAGGAAACAGACTGAGAAAGCAGAGAAAAAGTGTCTCCTGCAACCCGTTCACTTGGTGCTAGATGAACGAACGTCTCTCCACTTGCTCAGTTCTGAGAGGTAAGTGTGTGTGAAAGCCGTCCTTCACCTAGCTTGTTGGGAACACAAAGTTTCTTTTCAGTTGCAAACTCCATTCCATACATATATATGGGGAGGTAGAAGCTCCAACTCGGTTTGACAGTGAAAACTGCAGGAACTTCAAACCGGCACTAGGAAACAGACTGAGAAAGCAGAGAAAAGTTTCTCCTGCCACCCGTTCCCTTGGGGCTAGATGAACGAACGTCTCTCCACTTGCTCAGTTCTGAGAGATAAGTGTGTGTGAAAGCCGTCCTTCACCTAGCTTGTTGGGAACACAAAGTTTCTTTTCAGTTGCAAACTCCAATCCATACATATATATGGGGAGGTACTAGCTCCAACTCGGTTTTACAGTGAAAACTGCAGGAACATCAAACCGGCACTAGGAAAAAGACTGAGAAAGCAGAGAAAATGTGTATCCTGCAACAAGTTCCCTTGGTGCTAGATGAACGAACGTCTCTCCACTTGCTCAGTTCTGAGAGATAATTGTGTGTGTAAGCCGTCCTTCACCTAGCTTGTTGGGAATACAAAGTTTCTTTTCAGTTGCAAACTCCATTCCATACATATATATTGGGAGGTACTAGCTCCAACGTGGTTTGACAGTGAAAACTGCAGGAACTTCAAGCCGGCACTAGGAAACATACTGAGAAAGCAGAGAATAAGTGTCTCCTGCAACCCGTTCCCATGGTGCTAGATGAACGAACGTCTCTCCAATTGCTCAGTTCTGAGAGATAAGTGTGTGTGAAAGCCGTTCTTCATCTAGCTTGTTGGGAACACAAAGTTTCTTTTGAGTTGCAAACTCCATTCCATATATATATATGGGGAGATACTAGCTCCAACACGGATTTACAGTGAAAACTGCAGGAACTTCAAACCGGCACTAGGAAACAGACTGAAAAAGCAGAGAAAAAGTGTCTCCTGCAACGCGTTCCCTTGGTGCTAGATGAACGAACGTCTCTCCACTTGCTCAGTTCCGAGAGATAAGTGTGTATGAAAGCCGTCCTTCACCTAGCTTGTTGGGAAAACAAAGTTTCTTTTCAGTTGCAAACTCCATTCCATACATATATATGTTGAGTTAGAAGCTCCAACTCGATTTTATAGTGAAAATTGCAGGAACTTCAAACCGGCACTTGGAAACAGAATGAGAAAGCAGAGAAAAAGTGTGTCCTGCAACCCGTTCCGTTGGTGTAAATGAACGAACGTCTCTCCACTTGCTCAGTTCCGAGAGATAAGTGTGTGTGAAAGCCGTCCTTCAACTAGCTTGTTGGGAACACAAAGTTTCTTTTCAGTTGCAAATTCCATTCCATACATATATATGGGCAGGTACAAGCTCCAACTCGGTTTTACATTTAAAAACTGCAGGAAATTCAAACAGGCACTAGGAAACAGACTGAGAAAGGAGAGAAAAAGTGTCTCCTGCAACCCGTTCCCTTGGTGCTAGATGAACGAATATCTCTCCACTTGCTCTGTTCTGAGAGATAAGTGTGTGTGAAAGCCGTCCTTCACCTAGCTTGTTGGGAACACAAAGTTTCTTTTCAGTTGCAAACTCCATTCCATACATATATATGGGGAGGTACTAGCTCCAACTCGGTTTGACAGTGAAAACTGCAGGAACTTCAAACCGGCACTAGGAAACAGACTGAGAAAGTAGAGAAAAAGTGTCTCCTGCAACCCGTTCCCTTGGTGCTAGATGAACGAATATCTCTCCAATTGCTCAGTTCTGAGAGATAAGTGTGTGTGAAAGCCGACTTCAACTAGCTTGTTGGGAACACAAAGTTTCTTTTCAGTTGCAAACTCCATTCCATACTTATATATGGGGAGGTAGAATCTCCAACTCGGTTTTACAGTGAAAACTGCAGGAACTTCAAACCGGCACTAGGAAACAGACTGAGAAAGCAGAGAAAAAGTGTCTCCTACAAATCGTTCCCTTGGTGCTAGATGAACGAACGTCTCTCCACTTGCTCAGTTCTGAGAGATAAGTGTGTGTGAAAGCCGTCCTGCACCTATCTTGTTGGGTACACAAAGTTTCTTTTCAGTTGCAAACTCCAATCCATACATATATATGGAGAGGTACAAGCTCCAACACGGTTTTACAGTGAAAACTGCAGGAACTTCAAACCGGCACTAGGAAACAGACTGAGGCAGCAGAGAAAAAGTGTCTCCTGCAAACCGTTCCCTTGGTGCTAGATGAACGAACGCCTCTCCACTTGCTCAGTTCTGAGAGAAAAGTGTGTGTGAAAGCCGTCCTTCACCTAGCTTGTTGGGAACACAAAGTTTTTTTTCAGTTGCAAACTCCATTCCATACATATATATGGGGAGGTACTAGCTCCAACTCGGTTTTACAGTGAAAACTGCAGGAACTTCAAACCGGCACTAGGAAACAGACTGAGAAAGCAGAGAAAAAGTGTTTCCTGCAACCCGTTCCCTTGGTGCTACATGAACGAACGTCTCTCCACTTACTCAGTTCTGAGAGATAAGTGTGTGTGAAAGCCGTCCTTCACCTAGCTTGTTTGGAACACAAAGTTTCTTTTCACTTGCAAACTCCATTCCATACATATATATGGGGTGGTAGAAGCTCCAACTCGGTTTTACACTGAAAACTGCAGGAACTTCAAACTGCCACTAGGAAACAGACTGAGAAAGCAGAGAAAAAGTGTCTCCTGCAACCCGTTCCCTTGGTGCTAGATGAACGAACGTCTCTCCACTTGCTCAGTTCTGAGAGATAAGTGTGTGTGAAAGCCGTCCTTCACCTAGCTTGTTGGGAACACAAAGTTTCTTTTCAGTTGCAAACTCCATTCCATACATATATATGGGGAGGTAGAAGCTCCAACTCGGTTTTACAGTGAGAACTGCAGGAACTTTAAACCGGCACTAGGAAACAGACTGAGAATGCAGAGAAAAAGTGTCTCCTGCAACCCGTTCCCTTGGTGCTAGATGAACGAACGTCTCTCCACTTGCTCATTTCTGAGAGATAAGTGTGTGTGAAAGCCGTCCTTCACCTAGCTTGTTGGGAACACAAAGTTTCTTTTCAGTTGCAAACTCCATTCCATACATATATATGGGGAGGTACTAGCTCCAACACGGTTTGACAGTGAAAACTGCAGGAACTTCAAAACGGCACTAGGAAACAGACTGAGAAAGCAGAGAAAAAGTTTCTCCTGCAACCCGTTCCCTTGGTGCTAGATGAACGAACGTCTCTCCACTTGCTCAGTTCTGAGAGATAAGTGTGTGTGAAAGCCGTCCTTCACCTAGCTTGTTGGGAACACAAAGTTTCTTTCAGTTGCAAACACCATTCCATACATATATATGGGGAGGTACAAGCTCCAACTCGGTTTTACAGTGAAAACTGCAGGAACTTCAAACCGGCACTAGGAAACAGACTGAGAAAGCAGAGAATAAGTGTCCCCTGCAACCCGTTCCCTTGGTGCTAGATGAACGAACGTCTCTCCACTTGCTCAGTTCTGAGAGATAAGTGTGTGTGAAAGCCGTCCTTCACCTCACTTGTTGGGAACACAAAGTTTCTTTTCAGTTGCAAACTCCATTCCATTCATATATATGGGGAGTAAGAAGCTCCAACTCAGTTTTACAGTGAAAACTGCAGGAACATCAAACCGGCACTAGGAAACAGACTGAGAAAGCAGAGAAAAAGTGTCTCCTGCAACCCGTTCACTTGGTGCTAGATGAACGAACGTCTCTCCACTTGCTCAGTTCTGAGAGGTAAGTGTGTGTGAAAGCCGTCCTTCACCTAGCTTGTTGGGAACACAAAGTTTCTTTTCAGTTGCAAACTCCATTCCATACATATATATGGGGAGGTAGAAGCTCCAAATCGGTTTGACAGTGAAAACTGCAGGAACTTCAAACCGGCACTAGGAAACAGACTGAGAAAGCAGAGAAAAGTTTCTCCTGCCACCCGTTCCCTTGGTGCTAGATGAACGAACGTCTCTCCACTTGCTCAGTTCTGAGAGTTAAGTGTGTGTGAAAGCCGTCCTTCACCTAGCTTGTTGGGAACACAAAGTTTCTTTTCAGTTGCAAACCCCATTCCATACATATATATGGGGAGGTACTAGCTCCAACTCGGTTTTACAGTGAAAACTGCAGGAACATCAAACCGGCACTAGGAAAAAGACTGAGAAAGCAGAGAAAATGTGTCTCCTGCAACAAGTTCCCTTGGTGCTAGATGAACGAACGTCTCTCCACTTGCTCAGTTCTGAGAGATAATTGTGTGTGTAAGCCGTCCTTCACCTAGCTTGTTGGGAACACAAAGTTTCTTTTCAGTTGCAAACTCCATTCCATACATATATATTGGGAGGTACTAGCTCCAACGCGGTTTGACAGTGAAAACTGCAGGAACTTCAAGCCGGCACTAGGAAACAGACTGAGAAAGCAGAGAATAAGTGTCTCCTGCAACGCGTTCCCTTGGTGCTAGATGAACGAACGTCTCTCCACTTGCTCAGTTCCGAGAGATAAGTGTGTATGAAAGCCGTCCTTCACCTAGCTTGTTGGGAAAACAAAGTTTCTTTTCAGTTGCAAACTCCATTCCATACATATATATGTTGAGTTAGAAGCTCCAACTCGGGTTTATAGTGAAAATTGCAGGAACTTCAAACCGGCACTAGGAAACAGAATGAGAAAGCAGAGAAAAAGTGTGTGCTGCAACCCGTTCAGTTGGTGCTAAATGAACGAACGTCTCTCCACTTGCTCAGTTCCGAGAGATAAGTGTGTGTGAAAGCCGTCCTTCAACTAGCTTGTTGGGAACACAAAGTTTCTTTTCAGTTGCAAATTCCATTCCATACATATATATGGGGAGTTACTAGCTCCAACACGGTTTTACAGTGAAAACTGCAGGAACTTCAAACCGGCACTAGGAAACAGACTGAGAAAGCAGAGAAAAAGTGTCTCCTGCAACACGTTCCCTTGGTGCTAGATGAAAGAACGTCTCTCCACATGCTCAGATCTGAGAGATAAGTGTGTGTGAAAGCCGTCCTTCACCTAGCTTGTTGGGAACACAAAGTTTCTTTTCAGTTGCAAACTCCATTCCATACATATATATGGGGAGGTACAAGCTCCAACTAGGTTTTACATTTAAAAACTGCAGGAAATTCAAACAGGCACTAGGAAACAGACTGAGAAAGCAGAGAAAAAGTGTCTCCTGCAACCCGTTCCCTTGGTGCTAGATGAACGAATATCTCTCCACTTGCTCTGTTCTGAGAGATAAGTGTGAGTGAAAGCCGTCCTTCACCTAGCTTGTTGGGAACACAAAGTTTCTTTTCAGTTGCAAACTCCATTCCATACATATATATGGGGAGGTAATAGCTCCAACTCGTTTTGACAGTGAAAACTGCAGAAACTTCAAACCGGCACTAGGAAACAGACTGAGAAAGTAGAGAAAAAGTGTCTCCTGCAACCCGTTCCCTTGGTGCTAGATGAACGAATATCTCTCCAATTGCTCAGTTCTGAGAGATAAGTGTGTGTGAAAGCAGTCCTTCAAATAGCTTGTTGGGAACACAAAGTTTCTTTTCAGTTGCAAACTCCATTCCATACATATATATGGGGAGGTAGAATCTCCAACTCGGTTTTACAGTGAAAATTGCAGGAACTTCAAACCGGCACTAGGAAACAGACTGAGAAAGCAGAGAAAAAGTGTCTCCTACAAACCGTTCCCTTGGTGCTAGATGAACGAACGTCTCTCCACTTGCTCAGTTCTGAGAGATAAGTGTGTGTGAAAGCCGTCCTTCACCTAGCTTGTTGGGTACACAAAGTTTCTTTTCAGTTGCAAACTCCAATCCATACATATATATGGAGAGGTACAAGCTCCAACTCGGTTTTACAGTGAAAACTGCAGGAAATTCAAACCGGCACTAGGAAACAGACTGAGGAAGCAGAGAAAAAGTGTCTCCTGCAACCCGTTCCCTTGGTGCTAGATGAACGAACGCCTCTCCACTTGCTCAGTTCTGAGAGAATAGTGTGTGTGAAAGCCGTCCTTCACCTAGCTTGTTGGGAACACAAAGTTTTTTTTCAGTTGCAAACTCCATTCCATACATATATATGGGGAGGTACTAGCTCCAACTCGGTTTTAGAGTGAAAACTGCAGGAACTTCAAACCGGCACTAGGAAACAGACTGAGAAAGCAGAGAAAAAGTGTCCCCTGCAACCCGTTCCCTTGGTGCTAGATGAACGAACGTCTCTCCACTTGCTCTGTTCTGAGAGATAAGTGTGTGTGAAAGCCGTACTTCACCTCACTTGTTGGGAACACAAAGTTTCTTTTCAGTTGCAAACTCCATTCCATACATATATATGGGGAGTAAGAAGCTCCAAATCAGTTTTACAGTGAAAACTGCAGGAACATCAAACCGGCACTAGGAAACAGACTGAGAAAGCAGAGAAAAAGTGTCTCCTGCAACCCGTTCCCTTGGTGCTAGATGAACGAACGTCTCTCCACTTGCTCAGTTCTGAGAAATAAGTGTGTGTGAAAGCCGTCCTTCACCTGGCTTGTTGGGAACACAAAGTTTCTTTTCAGTTGCAAACTCCATTCCATACATATATATGGGGAGGTAGAAGCTCCAACTCGGTTTGACAGTGAAAACTGCAGGAACTTCAAACCGGCACTAGGAAACAGAGTGAGAAAGCAGAGAAAAAGTTTCCCTGCCACCCGTTCCCTTGGTGCTAGATGAACGAACGTCTCTCCACTTGCTCAGTTCTGAGAGTTAAGTGTGTGTGAAAGCCGTCCTTCACCTAGCTTGTTGGGAACACAAAGTTTCTTTTCAGTTGCAAACTCCATTCCATACATATATATGGGGAGGTACTAGCTCCAACTCGGTTTTACAGTGAAAACTGCAGGAACATCAAACCGGCACTAGGAAAAAGACTGAGAAAGCAGAGAAAATGTGTCTCCTGCAACAAGTTCCCTTGGTGCTAGATGAACGAACGTCTCTCCACTTGCTCAGTTCTGAGAGATAAGTGTGTGTTAAAGCCGTCCTTCACCTAGCTTGTTGGGAACACAAAGTTTCTTTTCAGTTGCAAACTCCATTCCATACATATATATTGGGAGGTACTAGCTCCAACGCTGTTTGACAGTGAAAACTGCAGGAACTTCAAACCGGCACTAGGAAACAGACTGAGAAAGCAGAGAAAAAGTGTCTCCTGCAACCCGTTCCCTTGGTGCTAGATGAACGAACGTCTCTCCACTTGCTCAGTTCTGAGAGATAAGTGTGTGTGAAAGCCGTTCTTCACCTAGCTTGTTGGGAACACAAAGTTTCTTTTCAGTTGCAAACTCCATTCCATCTATATATATGGGTAGATACAAGCTCCAACTCGGTTTTACAGTGAAAACTGCAGGAACTTCAAACCGGCACTAGGAAACAGACTGAAAAAGCAGAGAAAAAGTATCTCCTGCAACCCGTTCCCTTGGTGCTAGATGAACGAACGTCTCTCCACTTGCTCAGTTCTGAGAGATAAGTGTGTGTGAAAGCCGTCCTTCACCTAGCTTGTTGGGAAAACAAAGTTTCTTTTCAGTTGCAAACTCCATTCCATACATATATATGTTGAGTTAGAAGCTCCAACTCGGTTTTATAGTGAAAATTGCAGGAACTTCAAACCGGCACTAGGAAACAGAATGAGAAAGCAGAGAAAAAGTGTCTCCTGCAACCCGTTCCGTTGGTGCTAAATGAACGAACATCTCTCCACTTGCTCAGTTCCGAGAGATAAGTGTGTGTGAAAGCCGTCCTTCACCTAGCTTGTTGGGAACACAAAGTTTCTTTTCAGTTGCAAATTCCATTCCATACATATATATGGGGAGTTACTAGCTCCAACACGGTTTTACAGTGAAAACTGCAGGAACTTCAAACCGGCACTAGGAAACAGACTGAGAAAGCAGAGAAAAAGTGTCTCCTGCAACCCGTTCCCTTGTTGCTAGATGAAAGAACGTCTCTCCACATGCTCAGTTCTGAGAGATAAGTGTGTGTGAAAGCCGTCCTTCACCTAGATGTTGGGAACACAAAGTTTCTTTTCAGTTCCAAACTCCATTCCATACATATATAAGGGGAGGTTCAACTCCAAATCGGTTTTACATTAAAAACTGCAGGAAATTCAAACAGGCACTAGGAAACAGACTGAGAAAGCAGAGAAAAAGTGTCTCCTGCAACCCGTTCCCTTGGTGTTGGATGAACGAATATCTCTCCACTTGCTCAGTTCTGAGAGATAAGTGTGTGTGAAAGCCGTCCTTCACCTAGCTTGTTGGGAACACAAAGTTTCTTTTCAGTTGCAAACTCCATTCCATACATATATATGGGGAGGTACTAGCTCCAACTCGGTTTGACAGTGAAAACTGCAGGAACTTCAAACCGGCACTAAGAAACAGACTGAGAAAGCAGAGAAAAAGGGTCTCCTGCAACCCGTTCCCTTGGTGCTAGATGAACGAATATCTCTCCACTTGCTCAGTTCTGAGAGATAAGTGTGTGTGAAAGCCGTCCTCCAACTAGCTTGTTGGGAACACAAAGTTTCTTTTCAGTTGCAAACTCCATTCCATACATATATATGGGGAGGTACTAGCTCCAACTCGGTTTGACAGTGAAAACTGCAGGAACTTCAAAAAGGCACTAGGAAACAGACTGAGAAAGCAGAGAAAAAGTGTCTCCTACAAACCGTTCCCTTGGTGCTAGATGAACGAACGTCTCTCCACTTGCTCACTTCTGAGAGATAAGTGTGTGTGAAAGCCGTCCTTCACCTAGCTTGTTGGGTACACAAAGTTTCTTTTCAGTTGCAAACTCCATTCCATACATATATATGGAGAGGTACAAGCTCCAAATCGGTTTTACAGTGAAAACTGCAGGAACTTCAAACCGGCACTAGGAAACATACTGAGGAAGCAGAGAAAAAGTGTCTCCTGCAACCCGTTCCCTTGGTGCTAGATGAACGAACGTCTCTCCACTTGCTCAGTTCTGAGAGATAAGTGTGTGTGAAAGCCGTCCTTCAGCTAGCTTGTTGGGAACACAAAGTTTTTTTTCAGTTGCAAACTCCATTCCATACATATATATGGGGAGGTACTAGCTCCAACTCGGTTTTACACTGAAAACTGCAGGAACTTCAAACCGGCACTAGGAAACAGACTGAGAAAGCAGAGAAAAAGTGTCCCCTGCAACCCGTTCCCTTGGTGCTAGATGAACGAACGTCTCTCCACTTGCTCAGTTCTGAGAGATAAGTGTGTGTGAAAGCCGTACTTCACCTAGCTTGTTGGGAACACAAAGTTTCTTTTCAGTTGCAAACTCCATTCCATACATATATATGGGGAGGTACAAGCTCCAACTCGGTTATACAGTGAGAACTGCAGGAACTTCAAACCGGCACTAGGAAACAGACTGAGAATGCAGAGAGAAAGTGTCCCCTGCAACCCGTTCCCTTGGTGCTAGATGAACGAACGTCTCTCCACTTGCTCAGTTCTGAGAGATAAGTGTGTCTGAAAGCCGTCCTTCACCTAGCTTGTTGGGAACACAAAGTTTCTTTTCAGTTGAAAACTCCATTCCATACATATATATGGGGAGGTACTAGCTCCAACTCGGTTTGACAGTGAAAACTGCAGGTACTTCAAACCGGCACTAGGAAAAAGACTGAGAAAGCAGAGAAAAAGTGTCCCCTGCAACCCGTTCCCTTGGTGCTAGGTGAACGAACGTCTCTCCACTTGCTCTGTTCTGAGAGATAAGTGTGTGTGAAAGCCGACCTTCACCTCACTTGTTGGGAACACAAAGTTTCTTTTCAGTTGCAAACTCCATTCCATACATATATATGGGGAGTAAGAAGCTCCAACACAGTTTTACAGTGAAAACTGCAGGAACATCAAACCGGCACTAGGAAACATACTGAGAAAGCAGAGAAAAAGTGTCTCCTGCAACCCGTTCACTTGGTGCTAGATGAATGAACGTCTCTCCACTTGCTCAGTTCTGAGAGGTAAGTGTGTGTGAAAGCCGTCCTTCACCTAGCTTGTTGGGAACACAAAGTATCTTTTCAGTTGCAAACTCCATTCCATACATATATATGGGGAGGTAGAAGCTCCAACTCGGTTTGACAGTGAAAACTGCAGGAACTTCAAACCGGCACTAGGAAACAGACTGAGAAAGCAGAGAAAATTTCTCCTGCCACCCGTTCCCTTGGTGCTAGATGAACGAACGTCTCTCCACTTGCTCAGTTCTGAGAGTTAAGTGTGTGTGAAAGCCGTCCTTCACCTAGCTTGTTGGGAACACAAAGTTTCTTTTCAGTTGCAAACTCCATTCGATACATATATATGGGGAGGTACTAGCTCCAACTCGGTTTTACAGTGAAAACTGCAGGAACATCAAACCGGCACTAGGAAAAAGACTGAGAAAGCAGAGAAAATGTGTCTCCTGCAACAAGTTCCCTTGGTGCTAGATGAACGAACGTCTCTCCACTTGCTCAGTTCTGAGAGATAATTGTGTGTGAAAGCCGTCCTTCACCTAGCTTGTTGGGAACACAAAGTTTCTTTTCACTTGCAAACTCCATTCCATACATATATATGGGGTGGTAGAACCTCCAACTCGAATTTACACTGAAAACTGCAGGAAATTCAAACTGCCACTAGGAAACAGACTGAGAAAGCAGAGAAAAAGTGTCTCCTGCAACCCGTTCCCTTGGTGCTAGATGAACGAACGTCTCTCCACTTGCTCAGTTCTGAGAGACAAGTGTGTGTGAAAGCCGTACTTCACCTAGCTTGTTGGGAACACAAAGTTTCTTTTCAGTTGCAAACTCCATTCCATACATATATATGGGGAGGTACAAGCTCCAACTCGGTTTTACAGTGAGAACTGCAGGAACTTCAAACCGGCACTAGGAAACAGAGTGAGAATGCAGAGAAAAAGTGTCTCCTGCAACCCGTTCCCTTGGTGCTAGATGAACGAACGTCTCTCCACTTGCTCAGTTCTGAGAGATAAGTGTGTGTGAAAGCCGTCCTTCACCTAGCTTGTTGGGAACTCAAAGTTTCTTTTCAGTTGCAAACTCCATTCCATACATATATATGGGGAGGTACTAGCTCCAACTCGGTTTGACAGTGAAAACTGCAGGAACTTCAAACCGGCACTAGGAAACAGACTGAGAAAGCAGAGAAAAAGTGTCCCCTGCAACCCGTTCCCTTGGTGCTAGGTGAACGAACGTCTCTCCACTTGCTCTGTTCTGAGAGATAAGTGTGTGTGAAAGCCGTCCTTCACCTCACTTGTTGGGAACACAAAGTTTCTTTTCAGTTGCAAACTCCATTCCATATATATATATGGGGAGTAAGAAGCTCCAACTCAGTTTTACAGTGAAAACTGCAGGAACATCAAACCAGCACTAGGAAACAGACTGAGAAAGCAGAGAAAAAGTGTCTCTTGCAACCCGTTCACTTGGTGCTAGATGAACGAACGTCTCTCCACTTGCTCAGTTCTGAGATGTAAGTGTGTGTGAAAGCCGTCCTTCACCTAGCTTGTTGGGAACACAAAGTTTCTTTTCAGTTGCAAACTCCATTCCATACATATGTATGGGGAGGTAGAAGCTCCAACTCGGTTTGACAGTGAAAACTGCAGGAACTTCAAACCGGCACTAGGAAACAGAGTGAGAAAGCAGAGAAAAAGTTTCTCCTGCCACCCGTTCCCTTGGTGCTAGATGAACGAACGTCTCTCCACTTGCTCAGTTCTGAGAGTTAAGTGTGTGTGAAAGCCGTCCTTCACCTAGCTTGTTGGGAACACAAAGTTTCTTTTCAGTTGCAAACTCCATTCCATACATATATATGGGGAGGTACTAGCTCCAAATCGGTTTTACAGTGAAAACTGCAGGAACATCAAACCGGCTCTAGGAAAAAGACTGAGAAAGCAGAGAAAATGTGTCTCCTGCAACAAGTTCCCTTGGTGCTAGATGAACGAACGTCTCTCCACTTGCTCAGTTCTGAGAGGTAAGTGTGTGTGAAAGCCGTCCTTCACCTAGCTTGTTGGGAACACAAAGTTTCTTTTCAGTTGCAAACTCCATTCCATACATATATATGGGGAGGTAGAAGCTCCAACTCGGTTTGACAGTGAAAACTGCAGGAACTTCAAACCGGCACTAGGAAACAGAGTGAGAAAGCAGAGAAAAAGTTTCTCCTGCCACCCGTTCCCTTGGTGCTAGATGAACGAACGTCTCTCCACTTGCTCAGTTCTGAGAGTTAAGTGTGTGTGAAAGCCGGCCTTCACCTAGCTTGTTGGGAACACAAAGTTTCTTTTCAGTTGCAAACTCCATTCCATACATATATATGGGGAGGTACTAGCTCCAACTCGGTTTTACAGTGAAAACTGCAGGAACATCAAACCGGCACTAGGAAAAAGACTGAGAAAGCAGAGAAAATGTGTCTCCTGCAACAAGTTCCCTTGGTGCTAGATGAACGAACGTCTCTCCACTTGCTCAGTTCTGAGAGATAAGTGTGTGTGAAAGCCGTCCTTCACCTAGCTTGTTGGGAACACAAAGTTTCTTTTCAGTTGCAAACTCCATTCCATACATATATATTGTTAGGTACTAGCTCCAACGCTGTTTGACAGTGAAAACTGCAGGAACTTCAAGCCGGCACTAGGAAACAGACTGAGAAAGCAGAGAAAAAGTGTCTCCTGCAACCCGTTCCCTTGGTGCTAGATGAACGAACGTCTCTCCACTTGCTCAGTTCTGAGAGATAAGTGTGTGTGAAAGCCGTTCTTCACCTAGCTTGTTGGGAACACAAAGTTTCTTTTCAGTTGCAAACTCCATTCCATCTATATATATGGGGAGATACTAGCTCCAACTCGGTTTTACAGTGAAAACTGCAGGAACTTCAAACCGGCACTAGGAAACAGACTGAAAAATCAGAGAAAAATTATCTCCTGCAACCCGTTCCCTTGGTGCTAGATGAACGAACGTCTCTCCACTTGCTCAGTTCCGAGAGATAAGTGTGTGTGAAAGCCGTCCTTCACCTAGCTTGTTGGGAAAACAAAGTTTCTTTTCAGTTGCAAACTCCATTCCATACATATATATGTTGAGTTAGAAGCTCCAACTCGGTTTTATAGTGAAAATTGCAGGAACTTCAAACCGGCACTAGGAAACAGAATGAGAAAGCAGAGAAAAAGTGTCTCCTGCAACCCGTTCCGTTGGTGCTAAATGAACGAACATCTCTCCACTTGCTCAGTTCCGAGAGATAAGTGTGTGTGAAAGCCGTCCTTCACCTAGCTTGTTGGGAACACAAAGTTTCTTTTCAGTTGCAAATTCCATTCCATACATATATATGGGGAGGTACTAGCTCCAACACGGTTTTACAGTGAAAACTGCAGGAACTTCAAACCGGCACTAGGAAACAGACTGAGAAAGCAGAGAAAAAGTGTCTCCTGCAACCCGTTCCCTTGGTGCTAGATGAAAGAACGTCTCTCCACATGCTCAGTTCTGAGAGATAAGTGTGTGTGAAAGCCGTCCTTCACCTAGATGTTGGGAACACAAAGTTTCTTTTCAGTTCCAAACTCCATTCCATACATATATATGGGGAGGTACAACTCCAAATCGGTTTTACATTAAAAACTGCAGGAAATTCAAACAGGCACTAGGAAACAGACTGAGAAAGCAGAGAAAAAGTGTCTCCTGCAACCCGTTCCCTTGGTTTTGGATGAACGAATATCTCTACACTTGCTCAGTTCTGAGAGATAAGTGTGTGTGAAAGCCGTCCTTCACCTAGCTTGTTGGGAACACAAAGTTTCTTTTCAGTTGCAAACTCCATTCCATACATATATATGGGGAGGTACTAGCTCCAACTCGGTTTGACAGTGAAAACTGCAGGAACTTCAAACCGGCACTAGGAAACAGACTGATAAAGCAGAGAAAAAGTGTCTCCTACAAACCGTTCCCTTGGTGCTAGATGAACGAACGTCTCTCCACTTGCTCACTTCTGAGAGATAAGTGTGTGTGAAAGCCGTCCTTCACCTAGCTTGTTGGGTACACAAAGTTTCTTTTCAGTTGCAAACTCCATTCCATACATATATATGGAGAGGTACAAGCTCCAACTCGGTTTTACAGTGAAAACTGCAGGAACTTCAAACCGGCACTAGGAAACAGACTGAGGAAGCAGAGAAAAAGTGTCTCCTGCAACCCGTTCCCTTGGTGCTAGATGAACGAACGTCTCTCCACTTGCTCAGTTCTGAGAGATAAGTGTGTCTGAAAGCCGTCCTTCACCTAGCTTGTTGGGAACACAAAGTTTCTTTTCAGCTGCAAACTCCATTCCATACATATATATGGGGAGGTACTAGCTCCAACTCGGTTTTACAGTGAAAACTGCAGGAACTTCAAACCGGCACTAGGAAACAGACTGAGAAAGCAGAGAAAAAGTGTCCCCTGCAACCCGTTCCCTTGGTGCTAGGTGAACGAACGTCTCTCCACTTGCTCTGTTCTGAGAGATAAGTGTGTGTGAAAGCCGTCCTTCACCTCACTTGTTGGGAACACAAAGTTTCTTTTCAGTTGCAAACTCCATTCCATACATATATATGGGGAGTAAGAAGCTCCAACTCAGTTTTACAGTGAAAACTGCAGGAACATCAAACCGGCACTAGGAAACAGACTGAGAAAGCAGAGAAAAAGTGTCTCCTGCAACCCGTTCACTTGGTGCTAGATGAATGAACGTCTCTCCACTTGCTCAGTTCTGAGAGGTAAGTGTGTGTGAAAGCCGTCCTTCACCTAGCTTGTTGGGAACACAAAGTTTCTTTTCAGTTGCAAACTCCATTCCATACATATATATGGGGAGGTAGAAGCTCCAACTCGGTTTTACAGTGAAAACTGCAGGAACTTCAAACCGGCACTAGGAAACAGACTGAGAATGCAGAGAAAATTTCTCCTGCCACCCGTTCCCTTGGTGCTAGATGAACGAACGTCTCTCCACTTGCTCAGTTCTGAGAGTTAAGTGTGTGTGAAAGCCGTCCTTCACCTAGCTTGTTGGGAACACAAAGTTTCTTTTCAGCTGCAAACTCCATTCCATACATATATATGGGGAGGTACTACCTCCAACTCGGTTTTACAGTGAAAACTGCAGGAACATCAAACCGGCACTAGGAAAAAGACTGAGAAAGCAGAGAAAATGTGTCTCCTGCAACAAGTTCCCTTGGTGCTAGATGAACGAACGTCTCTCCACTTGCTCAGTTCTGAGAGATAATTGTGTGTGAAAGCCGTCCTTCACCTAGCTTGTTGGGAACACAAAGTTTCTTTTCACTTGCAAACTCCATTCCATACATATATATGGGGTGGTAGAAGCTCCAACTCGGTTTTACACTGAAAACTGCAGGAACTTCAAACTGCCACTAGGAAACAGACTGAGAAAGCAGAGAAAAAGTTTTCCCTGCAACCCGTTCCCTTGGTGCTAGATGAACGAACGTCTCTCCACTTGCTCAGTTCTGAGAGATAATTGTGTGTGAAAGCCGTACTTCACCTAGCTTGTTGGGAACACAAAGTTTCTTTTCAGTTGCAATCTCCATTCCATACATATATATGGGGAGGTACAAGCTCCAACTCGGTTTTACAGTGAGAACTGCAGGAACTTCAAACCGGCACTAGGAAACAGACTGAGAATGCAGAGAAAAAGTGTCTCCTGCAACCCGTTCCCTTGGTGATAGATGAACGAACGTCTCTCCACTTGCTCAGTTCTGAGAGATAAGTGTGTGTGAAAGCCGTCCTTCACCTAGCTTGTTGGGTACACAAAGTTTCTTTTCAGTTGCAAACTCCATTCCATACATATATATGGAGAGGTACAAGCTCCAACTCGGTTTTACAGTGAAAACTGCAGGAACTTCAAACCGGCACTAGGAAACAGACTGAGGAAGCAGAGAAAAAGTGTCTCCTGCAACCCGTTCCCTTGGTGCTAGATGAACGAACGTCTCTCCACTTGCTCAGTTCTGAGAGATAAGTGTGTCTGAAAGCCGTCCTTCACCTAGCTTGTTGGGAACACAAAGTTTCTTTTCAGCTGCAAACTCCATTCCATACATATATATGGGGAGGTACTAGCTCCAACTCGGTTTTACAGTGAAAACTGCAGGAACTTCAAACCGGCACTAGGAAACAGACTGAGAAAGCAGAGAAAAAGTGTCCCCTGCAACCCGTTCCCTTGGTGATAGGTGAACGAACGTCTCTCCACTTGCTCTGTTCTGAGAGATAAGTGTGTGTGAAAGCCGTCCTTCACCTCACTTGTTGGGAACACAAAGTTTCTTTTCAGTTGCAAACTCCATTCCATACATATATATGGGGAGTAAGAAGCTCCAACTCAGTTTTACAGTGAAAACTGCAGGAACATCAAACCGGCACTAGGAAACAGACTGAGAAAGCAGAGAAAAAGTGTCTCCTGCAACCCGTTCACTTGGTGCTAGATGAATGAACGTCTCTCCACTTGCTCAGTTCTGAGAGGTAAGTGTGTGTGAAAGCCGTCCTTCACCTAGCTTGTTGGGAACACAAAGTTTCTTTTCAGTTGCAAACTCCATTCCATACATATATATGGGGAGGTAGAAGCTCCAACTCGGTTTTACAGTGAAAACTGCAGGAACTTCAAACCGGCACTAGGAAACAGACTGAGAAAGCAGAGAAAATTTCTCCTGCCACCCGTTCCCTTGGTGCTAGATGAACGAACGTCTCTCCACTTGCTCAGTTCTGAGAGTTAAGTGTGTGTGAAAGCCGTCCTTCACCTAGCTTGTTGGGAACACAAAGTTTCTTTTCAGCTGCAAACTCCATTCCATACATATATATGGGGAGGTACTAGCTCCAACTCGGTTTTACAGTGAAAACTGCAGGAACATCAAACCGGCACTAGGAAAAAGACTGAGAAAGCAGAGAAAATGTGTCTCCTGCAACAAGTTCCCTTGGTGCTAGATGAACGAACGTCTCTCCACTTGCTCAGTTCTGAGAGATAATTGTGTGTGAAAGCCGTCCTTCACCTAGCTTGTTGGGAACACAAAGTTTCTTTTCACTTGCAAACTCCATTCCATACATATATATGTGGTGGTAGAAGCTCCAACTCGGTTTTACACTGAAAACTGCAGGAACTTCAAACTGCCACTAGGAAACAGACTGAGAAAGCAGAGAAAAAGTTTTCCCTGCAACCCGTTCCCTTGGTGCTAGATGAACGAACGTCTCTCCACTTGCTCAGTTCTGAGAGATAAGTGTGTGTGAAAGCCGTACTTCACCTAGCTTGTTGGGAACACAAAGTTTCTTTTCAGTTGCAAACTCCATTCCATACATATATATGGGGAGGTACAAGCTCCAACTCGGTTTTACAGTGAGAACTGCAGGAACTTCAAACCGGCACTAGGAAACAGACTGAGAATGCAGAGAAAAAGTGTATCCTTCAACCCGTTCCCTTGGTGCTAGATGAACGAACGTCTCTCCACTTGCTCAGTTCTGAGAGATAAGTGTGTGTGAAAGCCGTCCTTCACCTAGCTTGTTGGGAACACAAAGTTTCTTTTCAGTTGCAAACTCCATTCCATACATATATATGGGGAGGTACTAGCTCCAACTCGGTTTGACAGTGAAAACTGCAGGAACTTCAAACCGGCACTAGGAAACAGACTGAGAAAGCAGAGAAAAAGTGTCCCCTGCAACCGGTTCCCTTGGTGCTAGGTGAACGAACGTCTCTCCACTTGCTCTGTTCTGAGAGATAAGTGTGTGTGAAAGCCGTCCTTCACCTCACTTGTTGGGAACACAAAGTTTCTTTTAAGTTGCAAACTCCATTCCATATATATATATGGGGAGTAAGAAGCTCCAACTCAGTTTTACAGTGAAAACTGCAGGAACATCAAGCCGGCACTAGGAAACAGACTGAGAAAGCAGAGAAAAAGTGTCCCCTGCAACCGGTTCCCTTGGTGCTAGGTGAACGAACGTCTCTCCACTTGCTCTGTTCTGAGAGATAAGTGTGTGTGAAAGCCGTCCTTCACCTCACTTGTTGGGAACACAAAGTTTCTTTTCAGTTGCAAACTCCATTCCATATATATATATGGGGAGTAAGAAGCTCCAACTCAGTTTTACAGTGAAAACTGCAGGAACATCAAACCGGCACTAGGAAACAGACTGAGAAAGCAGAGAAAAAGTGTCTCCTGCAACCCGTTCACTTGGTGCTAGATGAACGAACGTCTCTCCACTTGCTCAGTTCTGAGAGTTAAGTGTGTGTGAAAGCCGCCCTTCACCTAGCTTGTTGGGAACACAAAGTTTCTTTTCAGTTGCAAACTCCATTCCATACATATATATGGGGAGGTAGAAGCTCCAACTCTGTTTGACAGTGAAAACTGCAGGAACTTCAAACCGGCACTAGGAAACAGACTGAGAAAGCAGAGAAAAGTTTCTCCTGCCACCCGTTCCCTTGGTGCTAGATGAACGAACGCCTCTCCACTTGCTCAGTTCTGAGAGAATAGTGTGTGTGAAAGCCGTCCTTCACCTAGCTTGTTGGGAACACAAAGTTTTTTTTCAGTTGCAAACTCCATTCCATACATATATATGGGGAGGTACTAGCTCCAACTCGGTTTTAGAGTGAAAACTGCAGGAACTTCAAACCGGCACTAGGAAACAGACTGAGAAAGCAGAGAAAAAGTGTCCCCTGCAACCCGTTCCCTTGGCGCTAGATGAACGAACGTCTCTCCACTTGCTCGGTTCTGAGAGTTAAGTGTGTGTGAAAGCCGTACTTCACCTCACTTGTTGGGAACACAAAGTTTCTTTTCAGTTGCAAACTCCATTCCATACATATATATGGGGAGGTACAAGCTCCAACTCTGTTTGACAGTGAAAACTGCAGGAACTTCAAACCGGCACTAGGAAACAGACTGAGAAAGCAGAGAAAAAGTGTCTCCTGCAACCCGTTCACTTGGTGCTAGATGAATGAACGTCTCTCCACTTGCTCAGTTCTGAGAGGTAAGTGTGTGTGAAAGCCGTCCTTCACCTAGCTTGTTGGGAACACAAAGTTTCTTTTCAGTTGCAAACTCCATTCCATACATATATATGGGGAGGTAGAAGCTCCAACTCGGTTTTACAGTGAAAACTGCAGGAACTTCAAACCGGCACTAGGAAACAGACTGAGAAAGCAGAGAAAATTTCTCCTGCCACCCGTTCCCTTGGTGCTAGATGAACGAACGTCTCTCCACTTGCTCAGTTCTGAGAGTTAAGTGTGTGTGAAAGCCGTCCTTCACCTAGCTTGTTGGGAACACAAAGTTTCTTTTCAGCTGCAAACTCCATTCCATACATATATATGGGGAGGTACTAGCTCCAACTCGGTTTTACAGTGAAAACTGCAGGAACATCAAACCGGCACTAGGAAAAAGACTGAGAAAGCAGAGAAAATGTGTCTCCTGCAACAAGTTCCCTTGGTGCTAGATGAACGAACGTCTCTCCACTTGCTCAGTTCTGAGAGATAATTGTGTGTGAAAGCCGTCCTTCACCTAGCTTGTTGGGAACACAAAGTTTCTTTTCACTTGCAAACTCCATTCCATACATATATATGTGGTGGTAGAAGCTCCAACTCGGTTTTACACTGAAAACTGCAGGAACATCAAACTGCCACTAGGAAACAGACTGAGAAAGCAGAGAAAAAGTTTTCCCTGCAACCCGTTCCCTTGGTGCTAGATGAACGAACGTCTCTCCACTTGCTCAGTTCTGAGAGATAAGTGTGTGTGAAAGCCGTACTTCACCTAGCTTGTTGGGAACACAAAGTTTCTTTTCAGTTGCAAACTCCATTCCATACATATATATGGGGAGGTACAAGCTCCAACTCGGTTTTACAGTGAGAACTGCAGGAACTTCAAACCGGCACTAGGAAACAGACTGAGAATGCAGAGAAAAAGTGTCTCCTGCAACCCGTTCCCTTGGTGCTAGATGAACGAACGTCTCTCCACTTGCTCAGTTCTGAGAGATAAGTGTGTGTGAAAGCCGTCCTTCACCTAGCTTGTTGGGAACACAAAGTTTCTTTTCAGTTGCAAACTCCATTCCATACATATATATGGGGAGGTACTAGCTCCAACTCGGTTTGACAGTGAAAACTGCAGGAACTTCAAACCGGCACTAGGAAACAGACTGAGAAAGCAGAGAAAAAGTGTCCCCTGCAACCGGTTCCCTTGGTGCTAGGTGAACGAACGTCTCTCCACTTGCTCTGTTCTGAGAGATAAGTGTGTGTGAAAGCCGTCCTTCACCTCACTTGTTGGGAACACAAAGTTTCTTTTAAGTTGCAAACTCCATTCCATATATATATATGGGGAGTAAGAAGCTCCAACTCAGTTTTACAGTGAAAACTGCAGGAACATCAAGCCGGCACTAGGAAACAGACTGAGAAAGCAGAGAAAAAGTGTCTCCTGCAACCCGTTCACTTGGTGCTAGATGAACGAACGTCTCTCCACTTGCTCAGTTCTGAGAGTTAAGTGTGTGTGAAAGCCGTCCTTCACCTAGCTTGTTGGGAACACAAAGTTTCTTTTCAGTTGCAAACTCCATTCCATACATATATATGGGGAGGTAGAAGCTCCAACTCGGTTTGACAGTGAAAACTGCAGGAACTTCAAACCGGCACTAGGAAACAGACTGAGAAAGCAGAGAAAAATTTCTCCTGCCACCCGTTCCCTTGGTGCTAGATGAACGAACGTCTCTCCACTTGCTCAGTTCTGAGAGTTAAGTGTGTGTGAAAGCCGTCCTTCACCTAGCTTGTTGGGAACACAAAGTTTCTTTTCAGTTGCAAACTCCATTCCATACATATATATGGGGAGGTACTAGCTCCAACTCGGTTTGACAGTGAAAACTGCAGGAACTTCAAACCGGCACTAGGAAACAGACTGAGAAAGCAGAGAAAAAGTGTCCCCTGCAACCGGTTCCCTTGGTGCTAGGTGAACGAACGTCTCTCCACTTGCTCTGTTCTGAGAGATAAGTGTGTGTGAAAGCCGTCCTTCACCTCACTTGTTGGGAACACAAAGTTTCTTTTCAGTTGCAAACTCCATTCCATATATATATATGGGGAGTAAGAAGCTCCAACTCAGTTTTACAGTGAAAACTGCAGGAACATCAAACCGGCACTAGGAAACAGACTGAGAAAGCAGAGAAAAAGTGTCTCCTGCAACCCGTTCACTTGGTGCTAGATGAACGAACGTCTCTCCACTTGCTCAGTTCTGAGAGTTAAGTGTGTTTGAAAGCCGCCCTTCACCTAGCTTGTTGGGAACACAAAGTTTCTTTTCAGTTGCAAACTCCATTCCATACATATATATGGGGAGGTAGAAGCTCCAACTCTGTTTGACAGTGAAAACTGCAGGAACTTCAAACCGGCACTAGGAAACAGACTGAGAAAGCAGAGAAAAGTTTCTCCTGCCACCCGTTCCCTTGGTGCTAGATGAACGAACGCCTCTCCACTTGCTCAGTTCTGAGAGAATAGTGTGTGTGAAAGCCGTCCTTCACCTAGCTTGTTGGGAACACAAAGTTTTTTTTCAGTTGCAAACTCCATTCCATACATATATATGGGGAGGTACTAGCTCCAACTCGGTTTTAGAGTGAAAACTGCAGGAACTTCAAACCGGCACTAGGAAACAGACTGAGAAAGCAGAGAAAAAGTGTCCCCTGCAACCCGTTCCCTTGGCGCTAGATGAACGAACGTCTCTCCACTTGCTCGGTTCTGAGAGTTAAGTGTGTGTGAAAGCCGTACTTCACCTCACTTGTTGGGAACACAAAGTTTCTTTTCAGTTGCAAACTCCATTCCATACATATATATGGGGAGTAAGAAGCTCCAACTCAGTTTTACAGTGAAAACTGCAGGAACATCAAACCGGCACTAGGAAACAGACTGAGAAAGCAGAGAAAAAGTGTCTCCTGCAACCCGATCCCTTGGTGCTAGATGAACGAACGTCTCTCCACTTGCTCAGTTCTGAGAGATAAGTGTGTGTGAAAGCCGTCCTTCACCTAGCTTGTTGGGAAACCAAAGTTTCTTTTCAGTTGCAAACTCCATTCCATACATATATATGGGGAGGTAGAAGCTCCAACACGGTTTGACAGTGAAAACTGCAGGAACTTCAAACCGGCACTAGGAAACAGAGTGAGAAAGCAGAGAAAAAGTTTCTCCTGCCACCCGTTCCCTTGGTGCTAGATGAACGAACGTCTCTCCACTTGCTCAGTTCTGAGAGTTAAGTGTGTGTGAAAGCCGTCCTTCACCTAGCTTGTTGGGAACACAAAGTTTCTTTTCAGTTGCCAACTCCATTCCATACATATATATGGGGAGGTACTAGCTCCAACTCGGTTTTACAGTGAAAACTGCAGGAACATCAAACCGGCACTAGGAAAAAGACTGAGAAAGCAGAGAAAATGTGTCTCCTGCAACAAGTTCCCTTGGTGCTAGATGAACGAACGTCTCTCCACTTGCTCAGTTCTGAGAGATAAGTGTGTGTGAAAGCCGTTCCTCACCTAGCTTGTTGGGTACACAAAGTTTCTTTTCAGTTGCAAACTCCATTCCATACATATATATGGAGAGGTACAAGCTCCAACTCGGTTTTACAGTGAAAACTGCAGGAACTTCAAACCGGCACTAGGAAACAGACTGAGGAAGCAGAGAAAAAGTGTCTCCTGCAACCCGTTCCCTTGGTGCTAGATGAACGAACGTCTCTCCACTTGCTCAGTTCTGAGAGATAATTGTGTGTGAAAGCCGTCCTTCACCTAGCTTGTTGGGAACACAAAGTTTTTTTTCAGTTGCAAACTCCATTCCATACATATATATGGGGAGGTACTAGCTCCAACTCGGTTTTACAGTGAAAACTGCAGGAACTTCAAACCGGCACTAGGAAACAGACTGAGAAAGCAGAGAAAAAGTGTTTCCTGCAACCCGTTCCCTTGGTGCTACATGAACGAACGTCTCTCCACTTGCTCAGTTCTGAAAGATAATTGTGTGTGAAAGCCGTCCTTCACCTAGCTTGTTTGGAACACAAAGTTTCTTTTCACTTGCAAACTCCATTCCATACATATATATGGGGAGGTAGAAGCTCCAACTCGGTTTTACACTGAAAACTGCAGGAACTTCACACTGGCACTAGGAAACAGACTGAGAAAGCAGAGAAAAAGTGTCTCCTGCAACACGTTCCCTTGGTGCTAGATGAACGAACGTCTCTCCACTTGCTCAGTTCTGAGAGATAAGTGTGTGTGAAAGCCGTACTTCACCTAGCTTGTTGGGAACACAAAGTTTCTTTTAAGTTGCAAACTCCATTCCATACATATATATGGGGAGGTACAAGCTCCAACTCGGTTTTACAGTGAGAACTGCAGGAACTTCAAACCGGCACTAGGAAACAGACTGAGAATGCAGAGAAAAAGTGTCTCCTGCAACCCGTTCCCTTGGTGCTAGATGAACGAACGTCTCTCCACTTGCTCAGTTCTGAGAGATAAGTGTGTGTGAAAGCCGTACTTCACCTAGCTTGTTGGGAACACAAAGTTTCTTTTCAGGTGCAAACTCCATTTCATACATATATATGGAGAGGTACAAGCTCCAACTCGGTTTATACAGTGAAAACTGCAGGAACTTCAAACCGGCACTAGGAAACAGACTGAGGAAGCAGAGAAAAATTGTCTCCTGCAACCCGTTCCCTTGGTGCTAGATGAACGAACCTCTCTCCACTTGCTCTGTTCTGAGAGATAAGTGTGTGTGAAAGCCGTCCTTCACCTAGCTTGTTGGGAACACAAAGTTTCTTTTCAGTTGCCAACTCCATTCCATACATATATATGGGGAGGTACTAGCTCCAACTCGGTTTTACAGTGAAAACTTCAGGAACTTCAATCCGGCACCAGGAAACAGACTGAGAAAGCAGAGAAAAAGTGTCTCCTGCAACCCGTTCCCTTGATGCTAGATGAACGAACGTCTCTCCACTTGCTCTGTTCTGAGAGATAAGTGTGTGTGAAAGCCGTCCTTCACCTAGCTTTTTGGGAACACAAAGATTCTTTTCAGTTGCAAACTGCATTCCATACATATATATGGGGAGGTAGAAGCTCCAACTCGGTTTGACAGTGAAAACTGCAGGAACTTCAAACCGGCACTAGGAAACAGACTGAGGAAGCAGAGAAAAAGTGTCTCCTGCAACCCGTTCCCTTGGTGCTAGATGAACGAACCTCTCTCCACTTGCTCTGTTCTGAGAGATAAGTGTGTGTGAAAGCCGTACTTCACCTAGCTTGTTGGGAACACAAAGTTTCTTTTCAGGTGCAAACTCCATTTCATACATATATATGGAGAGGTACAATCTCCAACTCGGTTTATACAGTGAAAACTGCAGGAACTTCAAACCGGCACTAGGAAACAGACTGAGGAAGCAGAGAAAAAGTGTCTCCTGCAACCCGTTCCCTTGGTGCTAGATGAACGAACGTCTCTCCACTTGCTCAGTTCTGAGAGATAAGTGGGTGTGAAAGCCGTCCTTCACCTAGCTTGTTGGGAACACAAAGTTTCTTTTCAGTTGCAAACTCCATTCCATACATATATATAGAGAGGTACAAGCTCCAACTCGGTTTTACAGTGAAAACTGCAGGAACTTCAAACCGGCACTAGGAAACAGACTGAGGAAGCAGAGAAAAAGTGTTTCCTGCAAACCGTTCCCTTGGTGCTAGATGAACGAACGTCTCACCACTTGCTCAGTTCTGAGAGATAAGTGTGTGTGAAAGCCGTCCTTCAACTAGCTTGTTGGGAACACAAAGTTTTTTTTCAGTTGCAAACTCCATTCCATACATATATATGGGGAGGTAGAAGCTCCAACAAGGTTTTACAGTGAGAACTGCAGGAACTTCAAACCGGCACTAGGAAACAGACTGAGAAAGCAGAGAAATAGTGTTTTCTGCAACCCGTTCCCTTGGTGCTACATGAACGAACGTCTCTCCACTTGCTCAGTTCTGAGAGATAAGTGTGTGTGAAAGCCGTCCTTCACCTAGCTTGTTTGGAACACAACGTTTCTTTTCACTTGCAAACTCCATTCCATACATATATATGGGGAGGTAGAAGCTCCAACTAGGTTTTAAACTGAAAACTGCAGGAACTTCAAACTGGCACTATGAAACAGAATGAGAAAGAAGAGAAAAAGTGTCTCCTGCAACCCGTTCCCTTGGTGCTATTTGAACGAACGTCTCTCCACTTGCTCAGTTCTGAGAGATAAGTGTGTGTGAAAGCCGTACTTCACCTAGCTTGTTGGGAACACAAAGTTTCTTTTCAGTTGCAAACTCCATTCCATACATATATATGGGGAGGTACAAGCTCCAACTCGGTTTTACAGTGAGAACTGCAGGAACTTCAAACCGGCACTAGGAAACAGACTGAGAAAGCAGAGAAAAAGTGCCTCCTGCAACCCGTTCCCTTGGTGCTAGATGAACGAACGTCTCTCCACTTGCTCAGTTCTGAGAGGTAAGTGTGTGTGAAAGCCGTCCTTCACCTAGCTTGTTGGGAACACAAAGTTTCTTTTCAGTTGCAAACTCCATCCCAAACATATATATGTGGAGGTACTAGCTCCAACTCGGTTTGACAGTGAAAACTGCAGGAACTTCAAACCGGCACTAGGAAACAGAATGAGAAAGCAGAGAAAAAGTGACTCCTGCAACCCGTTCCCTTGGTGCTAGTGAACGAACGTCTCTCCACTTGCTCAGTTCTGAGAGATAAGTGTGTGTGAAAGCCGTCCTTCACCTAGCTTGTTGGGAACACAAAGTTTCTATTCAGTTGCAAACACCATTCCATACATATATATGGGAAGGTACAAGCTCCAACTCGATTTTACAGTGAAAACTGCAGGAACTTCAAACCGGCACTAGGAAACAGACTGAGAAAGCAGAGAAAATGTGTCTCCTGCAACCCGTTCCCTTGGTGCTAGATGAACGAAAGTCTCTCCACTTGCTCTGTTCTGAGAGATAAGTGTGTGTGAAAGCCGTCCTTCACCTAGCTTGTTGGGAACACAAAGTTTCTTTTCAGTTGCAAACTCCATTCCATACATATATATGGGGAGGTACTAGCTCCAACTCGGTTTTACAGTGAAAACTGCAGGAACTTCAAACCGGCACTAGGAAACAGACTGAGAAAGCAGAGAAAAAGTGTCTCCTGCAACCCGTTCCCTTGGTGCTAGATGAAAGAACGTCTCTCCACATGCTCAGTTCTGAGAGATAAGTGTGTGTGAAAGCCGTCCTTCACCTAGATGTTGGGAACACAAAGTTTCTTGTCAGTTCCAATCTCCATTCCATACATATATATGGGGAGGTACAAGCTCCAACTCGGTTTTACAGTGAAAACTGCAGGAACTTCAAACCGGCACTAGGAAACAGACTGAGAAAGCAGAGAAAAAGTGTCTCCTGCAAACCGTTCCCTTGGTGCTACATGAACGAACGTCTCTCAACTTACTCATTTCTGAGAGATAAGTGTGTGTGAAAGCCGTCCTTCACCTAGCTTGTTTGGAACACAAAGTTTCTTTTCACTTGCAAACTCCATTCCATACATATATACGGGGTGGTAGAAGCTCCAACTCGGTTTTACACTGAAAACTGCAGGAACTTCAAACTGCCACTAGGAAACAGACTGAGAAAGCAGAGAATAAGTGTCTCCTGCAACCCGTTCCCTTGGTGCTAGATGAACGAACGTCTCTCCACTTGCTCAGTTCTGAGAGATAAGTGTGTGTGAAAGCCGTACTTCACCTAGCTTGTTGGGAACACAAAGTTTCTTTTCAGTTGCAAACTCCATTCCATACATATATATGGGGAGGTACAAGCTCCAACTCAGTTTTACAGTGAGAACTGCAGGAACTTCAAACCGGCACTAGGAAACAGAATGAGAATGCAGAGAAAAAGTGTCTCCTGCAACCCGTTCCCTTGGTGCTAGATGAACGAACGTCTCTCCACTTGCTCAGTTCTGAGAGATAAGTGTGTGTGAAAGCCGTCCTTCACCTAGCTTGTTGGGAACACAAAGTTTCTTTTCAGTTGCAAACTCCATTCCATACATATATATGGGGAGGTACTAGCTCCAACTCGGTTTGACAGTGAAAACTGCAGGAACTTCAAACCGGCACTAGGAAACAGACTGAGAATGCAGAGAAAAAGTGTCTCCTGCCACCCGTTCCCATTGTGCTAGATGAACGAACGTCTCTCCACTTGCTCAGTTCTGAGAGATAAGTGTGTGTGAAAGCCGTCCTTCACCTAGCTTGTTGGGAACACAAAGTTTCTTTTCAGTTGCAAACACCATTCCATACATATATATGGGGAGGTACAAGCTCCAACTCGGTTTTACAGTGAAAACTGCAGGAACTTCAAACCGGCACTAGGAAACAGAATGAGAAAGCAGAGAAAAAGTGTCCCCTGCAACCCGTTCCCTTGGTGCTAGATGAACGAACGTCTCTCCACTTGCTCTGTTCTGAGAGATAAGTGTGTGTGAAAGCCGTCCTTCACCTCACTTGTTGGGAACACAAAGTTTCTTTTAAGTTGCAAACTCCATTCCATACATATATATGGGGAGTAAGAAGCTCCAACTCAGTTTTACAGTGAAAACTGCAGAAACTTCAAACCGGCACTAGGAAACAGACTGAGAAAGCAGAGAAAAAGTGTCTCCTGCAAAACGTTCCCTTGGTGCTAGATGAACGAACGTCTCTCCACTTGCTCAGTTCTGAAAGATAAGTGTGTGTGAAAGCCGTCCTTCACCTAGCTTGTTGGGAACACAAAGTTTCTTTTCAGTTGCCAACTCCATTCCATACATATATATGGGGAGGTACTAGCTCCAACTCTGTTTTACAGTGAAAACTGCAGGAACATCAAACCGGCACTAGGAAAAAGACTGAGAAAGCAGAGAAAAAGTGTCTCCTGCAACAATTTCCCTTGGTGCTAGATGAACGAACGTCTCTCCACTTGCTCAGTTCTGAGAGATAATTGTGTGTGAAAGCCGTCCTTCACCTAGCTTGTTGGGAACACAAAGTTTCTTTTCAGTTGCAAACTCCATTCCATACATATATATGGGGAGGTACTAGCTCCAACTCTGTTTTACAGTGAAAACTGCAGGAACATCAAACCGGCACTAGGAAAAAGACTGAGAAAGCAGAGAAAAAGTGTCTCCTGCAACAATTTCCCTTGGTGCTAGATGAACGAACGTCTCTCCACTTGCTCAGTTCTGAGAGATAATTGTGTGTGAAAGCCGTCCTTCACCTAGCTTTTTGGGAACACAAAGTTTCTTTTCAGTTGCAAACTCCATTCCATACATATATATTGGGAGGTACTAGCTCCAACGCGGTTTGACAGTGAAAACTGCAGGAACTTCAAGCCGGCACTAGGAAACAGACTGAGAAAGCAGAGAAAAAGTGTCTCCTGCAACCCGTTCCCTTGGTGCTAGATGAACGAACGTCTCTCCACTTGCTCAGTTCTGAGAGATAAGTGTGTGTGAAAGCCGTTCTTCATCTAGCTTGTTGGGAACACAAAGTTTCTTTTCAGTTGCAAACTCCATTCCATCTATATATATGGGGAGATACTAGCTCCAACTCGGTTTTACAGTGAAAACTGCAGGAACTTCAAACCGGCACTAGGAAACAGACTGAAAAAGCAGAGAAAAAGTGTCTCCTGCAACGCGTTCCCTTGGTGCTAGATGAACGAACGTCTCTCCACTTGCTCAGTTCCGAGAGATAAATGTGTATGAAAGCCGTACTTCACCTAGCTTGTTGGGAAAACAAAGTTTCTTTTCAGTTGCAAACTCCATTCCATACATATATATGTTGAGTTAGAAGCTCCAACTCGGTATTATAGTGAAAATTGCAGGAACTTCAAAC
This sequence comes from Camelus dromedarius, assembly GCF_036321535.1. Lineage (NCBI taxonomy): Eukaryota > Metazoa > Chordata > Mammalia > Artiodactyla > Camelidae > Camelus > Camelus dromedarius. Next base: position 5,086,833 of record NW_026989801.1, read on the forward strand.
CGGCACTAGGAAACAGAATGAGAAAGCAGAGAAAAAGTGTGTCCTGCAACCCGTTCCGTTGGTGCTAAATGAACGAACGTCTCTCCACTTGCTCAGTTCCGAGAGATAAGTGTGTGTGAAAGCCGTCCTTCACCTTGCTTGTTGGGAACACAAAGTTTCTTTTCAGTTGCAAATTCCATTCCATACATATATATGGGGAGGTACTAGCTCCAACACGGTTTTACAGTGAAAACTGCAGGAACATCAAACCGGCACTAGGAAACAGACTGAGAAAGCAGAGAAAAAGTGTCTCCTGCAACCCGTTCCCTTGGTGCTAGATGAAAGAACGTCTCTCCACATGCTCAGTTCTGAGAGATAAGTGTGTGTGAAAGCCGTACTTCACCTAGATGTTGGGAACACAAAGTTTCTTTTCAGTTGCAAACTCCATTCCATACATATATATGGGGAGGTACAAGTTCCAACTCGGTTTTACATTTAAAAACTGCAGGAAATTCAAACAGGCACTAGGAAACACACTGAGAAAGCAGAGAAAAAGTGTCTCCTGCAACCCGTTCCCTTGGTGCTAGATGAACGAATATCTCTCCACTTGCTCAGTTCTGAGAGATAAGTGTGTGTGAAAGCCGTCCTTCACCTAGCTTGTTGGGAACACAAAGTTTCTTTTCAGTTGCAAACTCCATTCCATACATATATATGTTGAGTTAGAAGCTCCAACTCGGTTTTATAGTGAAAATTGCAGGAACTTCAAACCGGCACTAGGAAACAGAATGAGAAAGCAGAGAAAAAGTGTGTCCTGCAACCCGTTCCGTTGGTGCTAAATGAACGAACGTCTCTCCACTTGCTCAGTTCCGAGAGATAAGTGTGTGTGAAAGCCGTCCTTCACCTAGCTTGTTGGGAACACAAAGTTTCTTTTCAGTTGCCAACTCCATTCCATACATATATATGGGGAGGTACAAGCTCCAACTCGGTTTTACAGTGAAAACTGCAGGAACTTCAAACCGGCACTAGGAAACAGAATGAGAAACAGAGAAAAAGTGTCCCCTGCAACCCGTTCCCTTGGTGCTAGATGAACGAACGTCTCTCCACTTGCTCTGTTCTGAGAGATAAGTGTGTGTGAAAGCCGTCCTTCACCTCACTTGTTGGGAACACAAAGTTTCTTTTCAGTTGCAAACTCCATTCCATACATATATATGGGGAGTAAGAAGCTCCAACTCAGTTTTACAGTGAAAACTGCAGGAACTTCAAACCGGCACTAGGAAACAGACTGAGAAAGCAGAGAAAAAGTGTCTCCTGCAACCCGTTCCCTTGGTGCTAGATGAACGAACGTCTCTCCACTTGCTCAGTTCTGAAAGATAAGTGTGTGTGAAAGCCGTCCTTCACCTAGCTTGTTGGGAACACAAAGTTTCTTTTCAGTTGCAAACTCCATTCCATACATATATATGGGGAGGTAGAAGCTCCAACTCGATTTTACAGTGAAAACTGCAGGAACTTCAAACCGGCACTAGGAAACAGACTGAGAAAGCAGAGAAAAAGTTTCTCCTGCCACCCGTTCCCTTGGTGCTAGATGAACGAACGTCTCTCCACTTGCTCAGTTCTGAGAGTTAAGTGTGTGTGAAAGCCGTTCTTCACCTAGCTTGTTGGGAACACAAAGTGTCTTTTCAGTTACAAACTCCATTCCATCTATATATATGAGGAGATACTAGCTCCAACACCGTTTTACAGTTAAAACTGCAGGAACTTCAAACCGGCACTAGGAAACAGAATGAGAAAGCAGAGAAAAAGTGTCTCCTGCAACCCGTTCCCTTGGTGCTAGATGAACGAACGTCTCTCCACTTGCTCAGTTCCGAGAGATAAGTGTGTGTGAAAGCCGTCCTTCACCTAGCTTGTTGGGAAAACAAAGTTTCTTTTCAGTTACAAACTCCATTCCATACATATATATGTTAAGTTAGAAGCTCCAACTCGGTTTTATAGTGAAAATTGCAGGAACTTCAAACCGGCACTATGAAACAGACTGAGAAAGCAGAGAAAAAGTGTCTCCTGCAACCCGTTCCGTTGGTGCTAAATGAACGAACGTCTCTCCACTTGCTCAGTTCCGAGAGATAAGTGTGTGTTAAAGCCGTCCTTCACCTAGATGTTGGGAACACAAAGTTTCTTTTCAGTTGCAAACTACATTCCATACATATATATGGGGAGGTACAAGCTCCAACTCGGTTTTACATTTAAAAACTGCAGGAAATTCAAACAGGCACTAGGAAACAGACAGAGAAAGCAGAGAAAAAGTGTCTCCGGCAACCCGTTCCCTTGGTGCTAGATGAACGAATATCTCTCCACTTGCTCAGTTCTGAGAGATAAGTGTGTGTGAAAGCCGTCCTTCACCTAGCTTGTTGGGAACACAAAGATTCTTTTCAGTTGCAAACTCCATTCCATATAAATATATGGGGAGGTACTAGCTCCAACTATGTTTGACAGTGAAAACTGCAGGAACTTCAAACCGGCACTAGGAAACAGACTGAGAAAGCAGAGAAAAAGTGTCTCCTGCAACCCGTTCCCTTGGTGCTAGATGAACGAATATCTCTCCACTTGCTCAGTTCTGAGAGATAAGTGTGTGTGAAAGCCGTCCTTCACCTAGCTTGTTGGGAACACAAAGTTTCTTTTCAGTTGCAAACTCCATTCCATACATATATATGTTGAGTTAGAAGCTCCAACTCGGTTTTATAGTGAAAATTGCAGGAACTTCAAACCGGCACTAGGAAACAGAATGAGAAAGCAGAGAAAAAGTGTGTCCTGCAACCCGTTCCGTTGGTGCTAAATGAACGAACGTCTCTCCACTTGCTCAGTTCCGAGAGATAAGTGTGTGTGAAAGCCGTCCTTCACCTAGCTTGTTGGGAACACAAAGTTTCTTTTCAGTTGCCAACTCCATTCCATACATATATATGGGGAGGTACAAGCTCCAACTCGGTTTTACAGTGAAAACTGCAGGAACTTCAAACCGGCACTAGGAAACAGAATGAGAAACAGAGAAAAAGTGTCCCCTGCAACCCGTTCCCTTGGTGCTAGATGAACGAACGTCTCTCCACTTGCTCTGTTCTGAGAGATAAGTGTGTGTGAAAGCCGTCCTTCACCTCACTTGTTGGGAACACAAAGTTTCTTTTCAGTTGCAAACTCCATTCCATACATATATATGGGGAGTAAGAAGCTCCAACTCAGTTTTACAGTGAAAACTGCAGGAACTTCAAACCGGCACTAGGAAACAGACTGAGAAAGCAGAGAAAAAGTGTCTCCTGCAACCCGTTCCCTTGGTGCTAGATGAACGAACGTCTCTCCACTTGCTCAGTTCTGAAAGATAAGTGTGTGTGAAAGCCGTCCTTCACCTAGCTTGTTGGGAACACAAAGTTTCTTTTCAGTTGCAAACTCCATTCCATACATATATATGGGGAGGTAGAAGCTCCAACTCGATTTTACAGTGAAAACTGCAGGAACTTCAAACCGGCACTAGGAAACAGACTGAGAAAGCAGAGAAAAAGTTTCTCCTGCCACCCGTTCCCTTGGTGCTAGATGAACGAACGTCTCTCCACTTGCTCAGTTCTGAGAGTTAAGTGTGTGTGAAAGCCGTTCTTCACCTAGCTTGTTGGGAACACAAAGTGTCTTTTCAGTTACAAACTCCATTCCATCTATATATATGAGGAGATACTAGCTCCAACACCGTTTTACAGTTAAAACTGCAGGAACTTCAAACCGGCACTAGGAAACAGAATGAGAAAGCAGAGAAAAAGTGTCTCCTGCAACCCGTTCCCTTGGTGCTAGATGAACGAACGTCTCTCCACTTGCTCAGTTCCGAGAGATAAGTGTGTGTGAAAGCCGTCCTTCACCTAGCTTGTTGGGAAAACAAAGTTTCTTTTCAGTTACAAACTCCATTCCATACATATATATGTTAAGTTAGAAGCTCCAACTCGGTTTTATAGTGAAAATTGCAGGAACTTCAAACCGGCACTATGAAACAGACTGAGAAAGCAGAGAAAAAGTGTCTCCTGCAACCCGTTCCGTTGGTGCTAAATGAACGAACGTCTCTCCACTTGCTCAGTTCCGAGAGATAAGTGTGTGTTAAAGCCGTCCTTCACCTAGATGTTGGGAACACAAAGTTTCTTTTCAGTTGCAAACTACATTCCATACATATATATGGGGAGGTACAAGCTCCAACTCGGTTTTACATTTAAAAACTGCAGGAAATTCAAACAGGCACTAGGAAACAGACAGAGAAAGCAGAGAAAAAGTGTCTCCGGCAACCCGTTCCCTTGGTGCTAGATGAACGAATATCTCTCCACTTGCTCAGTTCTGAGAGATAAGTGTGTGTGAAAGCCGTCCTTCACCTAGCTTGTTGGGAACACAAAGATTCTTTTCAGTTGCAAACTCCATTCCATATAAATATATGGGGAGGTACTAGCTCCAACTATGTTTGACAGTGAAAACTGCAGGAACTTCAAACCGGCACTAGGAAACAGACTGAGAAAGCAGAGAAAAAGTGTCTCCTGCAACCCGTTCCCTTGGTGCTAGATGAACGAATATCTCTCCACTTGCTCAGTTCTGAGAGATAAGTGTGTGTGAAAGCCGTCCTTCACCTAGCTTGTTGGGAACACAAAGTTTCTTTTCAGTTACAAATTCCATTCCATACATATATATGGGGAGGTACTAGCTCCAACTCGGTTTTACAGTGAAAACTGCAGGAACTTCAAACCGGCACTAGGAAACAGACTGAAAAAGCAGAGAAAAAGTGTCTCCTGCAACCCGTTCCCTTGGTGCTAGTTGAACGAACGTCTCTCCACTTGTTCAGTTCCGAGAGATAAGTGTGTGTGAAAGCCGTCCTTCACCTAGCTTGTTGGGAAAACAAAGTTTCTTTTCAGTTGCAAACTCCATTCCATACATATATATGTTGAGTTAGAAGCTCGAACTCGGTTTTATAGTGAAAATTGCAGGAACTTCAAACCGGCACTAGGAAACAGACTGAGAAAGCAGAGAAAAAGTTTCTCCTGCCACCCGTTCCCTTGGTGCTAGATGAACGAACGTCTCTCCACTTGCTCAGTTCTGAGAGTTAAGTGTGTGTGAAAGCCGTTCTTCACCTAGCTTGTTGGGAACACAAAGTGTCTTTTCAGTTACAAACTCCATTCCATCTATATATATGAGGAGATACTAGCTCCAACTCCGTTTTACAGTTAAAACTGCAGGAACTTCAAACCGGCACTAGGAAACAGAATGAGAAAGCAGAGAAAAAGTGTCTCCTGCAACCCGTTCCCTTGGTGCTAGATGAACGAACGTCTCTCCACTTGCTCAGTTCCGAGAGGTAAGTGTGTGTGAAAGCCGTCCTTCACCTAGCTTGTTGGGAAAACAAAGTTTCTTTTCAGTTACAAACTCCATTCCATACATATATATGTTAAGTTAGAAGCTCCAACTCGGTTTTATAGTGAAAATTGCAGGAACTTCAAACCGGCACTATGAAACAGACTGAGAAAGCAGAGAAAAAGTGTCTCCTGCAACCCGTTCCGTTGGTGCTAAATGAACGAACGTCTCTCCACTTGCTCAGTTCCGAGAGATAAGTGTGTGTTAAAGCCGTCCTTCACCTAGATGTTGGGAACACAAAGTTTCTTTTCAGTTGCAAACTACATTCCATACATATATATGGGGAGGTACAAGCTCCAACTCGGTTTTACATTTAAAAACTGCAGGAAATTCAAACAGGCACTAGGAAACAGACAGAGAAAGCAGAGAAAAAGTGTCTCCGGCAACCCGTTCCCTTGGTGCTAGATGAACGAATATCTCTCCACTTGCTCAGTTCTGAGAGATAAGTGTGTGTGAAAGCCGTCCTTCACCTAGCTTGTTGGGAACACAAAGATTCTTTTCAGTTGCAAACTCCATTCCATATAAATATATGGGGAGGTACTAGCTCCAACTATGTTTGACAGTGAAAACTGCAGGAACTTCAAACCGGCACTAGGAAACAGACTGAGAAAGCAGAGAAAAAGTGTCTCCTGCAACCCGTTCCCTTGGTGCTAGATGAACGAATATCTCTCCACTTGCTCAGTTCTGAGAGATAAGTGTGTGTGAAAGCCGTCCTTCACCTAGCTTGTTGGGAACACAAAGTTTCTTTTCAGTTACAAATTCCATTCCATACATATATATGGGGAGGTACTAGCTCCAACTCGGTTTTACAGTGAAAACTGCAGGAACTTCAAACCGGCACTAGGAAACAGACTGAAAAAGCAGAGAAAAAGTGTCTCCTGCAACCCGTTCCCTTGGTGCTAGTTGAACGAACGTCTCTCCACTTGTTCAGTTCCGAGAGATAAGTGTGTGTGAAAGCCGTCCTTCACCTAGCTTGTTGGGAAAACAAAGTTTCTTTTCAGTTGCAAACTCCATTCCATACATATATATGTTGAGTTAGAAGCTCGAACTCGGTTTTATAGTGAAAATTGCAGGAACTTCAAACCGGCACTAGGAAACAGACTGAGAAAGCAGAGAAAAAGTGTCTCCTGCAACCCGTTCCCTTGGTGCTAGATGAAAGAACGTCTCTCCACATGCTCAGTTCTGAGAGATAAGTGTGTGTGAAAGCCGTCCTTCACCTAGATGTTGGGAACACAAAGTTTCTTTTCAGTTGCAAACTCCATTCCATACATATATATGGGGAGGTACAAGCTCCAACTCGGTTTTACATTTAAAAACTGCAGGAAATTCAAACAGGCACTAGGAAACAGACTGAGAAAGCAGAGAAAATGTGTCTCCTGCAACAAGTTCCCTTGGTGCTAGATGAACGAACGTCTCTCCACTTGCTCAGTTCTGAGAGATAAGTGTGTGTGAAAGCCGTCCTTCAACTAGCGTGTTGGGAACACAAAGTTTCTTTTCAGTTGCAAACTCCATTCCATACTTATATATGGGGAGGTACTAGCTCCAACTAGGTTTGACAGTGAAAACTGCAGGAACTTCAAACCGGCACTAGGAAACAGACTGAGAAAGCAGAGAAAAAGTGTCTCCTACAAACCGTTCCCTTGGTGCTAGATGAACGAACGTCTCTCCACTTGCTCAGTTCTGAGAGATAAGTGTGTGTGAAAGCCGTCCTTCACCTAGCTTGTTGGGTACACAAAGTTTCTTTTCAGTTGCAAACTCCATTCCATACATATATATGGAGAGGTACAAGCTCCAACTCGGTTTTACAGTGAAAACTGCAGGAACTTCAAACCGGCACTAGGAAACAGACTGAGGAAGCAGAGAAAAAGTGTCTCCTGCAACCCGTTCCCTTGGTGCTAGATGACCGAACGTCTCTCCACTTGCTCAGTTCTGAGAGATAAGTGTGAGTGAAAGCCGTCCTTCACCTACCTTGTTGGGAACACAAAGTTTCTTTTCAGTTGCAAACTCCATTCCATACATATATATGGGGAGGTACTAGCTCCAACTCGGTTTTACAGTGAAAACTGCAGGAACTTCAAACCGGCACTAGGAAACAGACTGAGAAAGCAGAGAAAAAGTGTTTCCTGCAACCCGTTCCCTTGGTGCTACATGAACGAACGTCTCTACACTTGCTCAGTTCTGAGAGATAAGTGTGTGTGAAAGCCGTCCTTAACCTAGCTTGTTTGGAACACAAAGTTTCTTTTCACTTGCAAACTCCATTCCATACATATATATGGGGAGGTAGAAGCTCCAACTCGGTTTTACACTGAAAACTGCAGGAACGTCAAACTGGCACTAGGAAAGAGACTGAGAAAGCAGAGAAAATTGTCTCCTGCAACCGGTTCCCTTGGTGCTAGATGAACGAACGTCTCTCCACTTCCTCAGTTCTGAGAGATATGTGTGTGTGAAAGCCGTACTTCACCTAGCTTGTTGGGAACACAAAGTTTCTTTTCAGTTGCAAACCCCATTCCATACATATATATGGGGAGGTACAAGCTCCAACTCGGTTTTACAGTGAGAACTGCAGGAACTTCAAACCGGCACTAGGAAACAGACTGAGAATGCAGAGAAAAAGTGTCTCCTGCAACCCGTTCCCTTGGTGCTAGATGAACGAACGTCTCTCCACTTGCTCAGTTCTGAGAGATAAGTGTGTGTGAAAGCCGTCCTTCACCTAGCTTGTTGGGAACACAAAGTTTCTTTTCAGTTGCAAACTCCATTCCATACATATATATGGGGAGGTACTAGCTCCAACTCGGTTTGACAGTGAAAACTGCAGGAACTTCAAACCGGCACTAGGAAACAGACTGAGAAAGCAGAGAAAAAGTGTCTCCTGCAACCCGTTCCCTTGGTGCTAGATGAACGAACGTCTCTCCACTTGCTCAGTTCAGAGAGATAAGTGTGTGTGAAAGCCGTCCTTCACCTAGCTTGTTGGGAACACAAAGTTTCTTTTCAGTTGCAAACACCATTCCATACATATATATGGGGAGGTACAAGCTCCAACTCGGTTTTACAGTGAAAACAGCAGGAACTTCAAACCGGCACTAGGAAACAGACTGAGAAAGCAGAGAAAAAGTGTCTCCTGCAACCCGATCCCTTGGTGCTAGATGAACGAACGTCTCTCCACTTGCTCTGTTCTGAGAGATAAGTGTGTGTGAAAGCCGCCTTCACCTCACTTGTTGGGAACACAAAGTTTCTTTTCAGTTGCAAACTCCATTCCATACATATATATGGGGAGTAAGAAGCTCCAACTCAGTTTTACAGTGAAAACTGCAGGAACATCAAACCGGCACTAGGAAACAGACTGAGAAAGCAGAGAAAAAGTGTCTCCTGCAACCCGTTCCCTTGGTGCTAGATGAACGAACGTCTCTCCACTTGCTCAGTTCTGAGAGATAAGTGTGTGTGAAAGCCGTCCTTCACCTAGCTTGTTGGGAACACAAAGTTTCTTTTCAGTTGCAAACTCCATTCCATACATATTTATGGGGAGGTAGAAGCTCCAACTCGGTTTTACAGTGAAAACTGCAGGAACTTCAAACCGGCACTAGGAAACAGACTGAGAAAGCAGAGAAAAAGTTTCTCCTGCCACCCGTTCCCTTGGTGCTAGATGAGCGAAAGTCCCTCCACTTGCTCAGTTCTGAGAGATAAGTGTGTGTGAAAGCCGTCCTTCACCTAGCTTGTTGGGAACACAAAGTTTCTTTTCAGTTGTAAACTCCATTCCATACATATATATGGGGAGATACTAGCTCCAAATCGGTTTGACAGTGAAAACTGCAGGAACTTCAAACCGGCACTAGGAAACAGACTGAGAAAGCAGAGAAAAAGTGTCTCATGCAACCTGATCCCTTGGTGCTAGATGAACGAACGTCTCTCCACTTGCTCAGTTCTGAGAGATAAGTGTGTGTGAAAGCCGTCCTTCACCTAGCTTGTTGGGAACACAAAGTTTCTTTTCAGTTGCAAACTCCATTCCATACATATATATGGGGAGGTACTAGCTCCAACGCGGTTTGACAGTGAAAACTGCAGGAACATCAAACCGGCACTAGGAAAATACTGAGAAAGCAGAGAAAATGTGTCTCCTGCATCAAGTTCCCTTGGTGCTAGATGAACGAACGTCTCTCCACTTGCTCAGTTCTGAGAGATAAGTGTGTGTGAAAGCCGTTCTTCACCTAGCTTGTTGGAACACAAAGTTTCTTTTCAGTTGCAAACTCCACTCCATACATATATATTGGGAGGTACTAGTTCCAACGCGGTTTGACAGTGAAAACTGCAGGAAATTCAAGCCGGCACTAGGAAACAGACTGAGAAAGCAGAGAAAAAGTGTCTCCTGCAACCGTTCCATTGGTGCTAGATGAAAGAACGTCTCTCCACTTGCTCAGTTCTGAGAGATAAGTGTGTGTGAAAGCCGTCCTTCACCTAGATGTTGGGAACACAAAGTTTCTTTTCAGTTTCAAACTCCATTCCATACATATATATGGGGAGGTACTAGCTCCAACTCGGGTTTACAGTGAAAACTGCAGGAACTTCAAACCGGCACTAGGAAACAGACTGAAAAAGCAGAGAAAAAGTGTCTCCTGCAACCCGTTCCCTTGGTGCTAGATGAACGAACGTCTCTCCACTTGCTCAGTTCCGAGAGATAAGTGTGTGTGAAAGCCGTCCTTCACCTAGCTTGTTGGGAAAACAAAGTTTCTTTTCATTTGCAAACTCCATTCCATACATATATATGTTGAGTTAGAAGCTCCAACTCGGTTTTATAGTGAAAATTGCAGGAACTTCAAAACGGCACTAGGAAACAGACTGAGAAAGCAGAGAAAAAGTGTCTCCAGCAACCCGTTCCGTTGGTGCTAAATGAACGAACGTCTCTCCACTTGCTCACTTCCGAGAGATAAGTGTGTGTGAAAGCCATCCTTCATCTAGCTTGTTGGGAACACAAAGTTTCTTTTCAGTTGCAAATTCCATTCCATACATATATAAGGGGAGGTACTAGCTCCAACTCGGTTTTACAGTGAAAACTGCAGGAACTTCAAAACGGCACTAGGAAACAGACTGAGAAAGCAGAGAAAAAGTGTCTCCTGCAACCCCTTCCCTTGGTGCTAGATGAAAGAACGTCTCTCCACATGCTCAGTTCTGAGAGATAAGTGTGTGTGAAAGCCGTCCTTCACCTAGATGTTGGGAACACAAAGTTTCTTTTCAGTTTCAAACTCCATTCCATACATATATATGGGGAGGTACTAGCTCCAACTCGGGTTTACAGTGAAAACTGCAGGAACTTCAAACCGGCACTAGGAAACAGACTGAAAAAGCAGAGAAAAAGTGTCTCCTGCAACCCGTTCCCTTGGTGCTAGATGAACGAACGTCTCTCCACTTGCTCAGTTCCGAGAGATAATTGTGTGTGAAAGCCGTCCTTCACCTAGATGTTGGGAACACAAAGTTTCTTTTCAGTTGCAAACTCCATTCCATACATATATATGGGGAGATACAAGCTCCAACTCGGTTTTACATTTAAAAACTGCAGGAAATTCAAACAGGCACTAGGAAACAAACTGAGAAAGCAGAGAAAAAGTGTCTCCTGCAACCCGTTCCCTTGGTGCTAGATGAACGAATATCTCTCCACTTGCTCAGTTCTGAGAGATAAGTGTGTGTGAAAGCCGTCCTTCACCTAGCTTGTTGGGAAAACAAAGTTTCTTTTCAGTTGCAAACTCCATTCCATACATATTTATGGGGAGGTACTAGCTCCAACTCGGTTTGACAGTGAAAACTGCAGGAACTTCAAACCGGCACTAGGAAACAGACTGAGAAAGCAGAGAAAAAGTGTCTCTTGAAACCCGTTCCCTTTGTGCTAGATGAACGAATATCTCTCCACTTGTTCAGTTCTGAGAGATAAGTGTGTGTGAAAGCCGTCCTTCACCTAGCTTGTTGGGAACACAAAGTTTCTTTTCAGTTGCAAACTCCATTCCATATATATATATGGGGAGGTACTAGCTCCAATTCGGTTTGACAGTGAAAACTGCAGGAACTTCAAACCGGCACTAGGAAACAGACTGAGAAAGCAGAGAAAAAGTGTCTCCTACAAACCGTTCTCTTGGTGCTAGATGAACGAACGTCTCTCCACTTGCTCAGTTCTGAGAGATAAGTGTGTGTGAAAGCCGTCCTTCACCTAGCTTGTTGGGTACACAAAGTTTCTTTTCAGTTGCAAACTCCATTCCATACATATATATGGAGAGGTACAAGCTCCAACTCGGTTTTACAGTGAAAACTGCAGGAACTTCAAACCGGCACTAGGAAACAGACTGAGGAAGCAGAGAAAAAGTGTCTCCTGCAACCCGTTCCCTTGGTGCTAGATGAACGAACTTCTCTCCACTTGCTCAGTTCTGAGAGATAAGTGTGTGTGAAAGCCGTCCTTCACCTAGCTTGTTGGGAACACAAAGTTTTTTTTCAGTTGCAAACTCCATTCCATACATATATATGGGGAGGTACTAGCTCCAACTCGGTTTTACAGTGAAAACTGCAGGAACTTCAAACCGGCACTAGGAAACACACTGAGAAAGCAGAGAAAAAGTGTTTCCTGCAACCCGTTCCCTTGGTGCTACATGAACGAACGTCTCTCCACTTGCTCAGTTCTGAAAGATAATTGTGTGTGAAAGCCGTCCTTCACCTAGCTTGTTTGGAACACAAAGTTTCTTTTCACTTGCAAACTCCATTCCATACATATATATGGGGAGGTAGAAGCTCCAACTCGGTTTTACACTGAAAACTGCAGGAACTTCAAACTGGCACTAGGAAACAGACTGAGAAAGCAGAGAAAAAGTGTCTCCTGCAACCCGTTCCCTTGGTGCCAGATGAACGAACGTCTCTCCACTTGCTCAGTTCTGAGAGATAAGTGTGTGTGAAAGCCGTACTTCACCTAGCTTGTTGGGAACACAAAGTTTCTTTTCAGTTGCAAACTCCATTCCATACATATATATGGGGAGGTACAAGCTCCAACTCTGTTTTACAGTGAGAACTGCAGGAACTTCAAACCGGCACTAGGAAACAGACTGAGAATGCAGAGAAAAAGTGTCTCCTGCAACCCGTTCCCTTGGTGCTAGATGAACGAACGTCTCTCCACTTGCTCAGTTCTGAGAGATAAGTGTGTGTGAAAGCCGTCCTTCACCTAGCTTGTTGGGAACACAAAGTTTCTTTCCAGGTGCAAACTCCATTTCATACATATATATGGAGAGGTACAAGCTCCAACTCGGTTTATACAGTGAAAACTGCAGGAACTTCAAACCGGCACTAGGAAACAGACTGAGGAAGCAGAGAAAAAGTGTCTCCTGCAACCCGTTCCCTTGGTGCTAGATGAACGAACCTCTCTCCACTTGCTCTGTTCTGAGAGATATGTGTGTGTGAAAGCCGTACTTCACCTAGCTTGTTGGGAAAACAAAGTTTCTTTTCAGTTGCAAACTCCATTCCATACATATATATGGGGAGGTACTAGCTCCAACTCGGTTTTACAGTGAAAACTGCAGGAACTTCAATCCGGCACCAGGAAACAGACTGAGAAAGCAGAGAAAAAGTGTCTCCTGCAACCCGTTCCCTTGATGCTAGATGAACGAACGTCTCTCCACTTGCTCTGTTCTGAGAGATAAGTGTGTGTGAAAGCCGTCCTTCACCTAGCTTTTTGGGAACACAAAGATTCTTTTCAGTTGCAAACTGCATTCCATACATATATATGGGGAGGTAGAAGCTCCAACTCGGTTTGACAGTGAAAACTGCAGGAACTTCAAACCGACACTAGGAAAAAGACTGAGAATGCAGAGAAAAATTGTCTCCTGCAACCCGTTCCCTTGGTGCTAGATGAACGAATATCTCTCCACTTGCTCAGTTCTGAGAGATAAGTGTGTGTGAAAGCCGTACTTCACCTAGCTTGTTGGGAACACAAAGTTTCTTTTCAGTTGCAAACTCCATTCCATACATATATATGGGGAGGTACAAGCTCCAACTCGGTTTTACAGTGAAAACTGCAGGAACTTCAAACCGGCACTAGGATACAGACTGAGAATGCATAGAAAAAGTGTCTCCTGCAAACCGTTCCCTTGGTGCTAGATGAACGAACGTCTCTCCACTTGCTCAGTTCTGAAATTTAAGTGTGTGTGAAAGCCGGCGTTCACCTAGCTTGTTGGGAATACAAAGTTTCTTTTCAGATGCAAACTCCATTTCATACATATATATGGAGAGGTACAAGCTCCAACTCGGTTTATACAGTGAAAACTGCAGGAACTTCAAACCGGCACTAGGAAACAGACTGAGGAAGCAGAGAAAAAGTGTCTCCTGCAACCCGTTCCCTTGGTGCTAGATGAACGAACGTCTCTCCACTTGCTCAGTTCTGAGAGATATTTGTGTGTGAAAGCCGTCCTTCACCTAGCTTGTTGGGTACAAAAAGTTTCTTTTCAGTTGCAAACTCCATTCCATACATATATATAGAGAGGTACAAGCTCCAACTCGGTTTTACAGTGAAAACTGCAGGAACTTCAAACCGGCACTAGGAAACAGACTGAGGAAGCAGAGAAAAAGTGTTTCCTGCAACCCGTTCCCTTGGTGCTAGATGAACGAACGTCTCACCACTTGCTCAGTTCTGAGAGATAAGTGTGTGTGAAAGCCGTCCTTCACCTAGCTTGTTGGGAACACAAAGTTTTTTTTCAGTTGCAAACTCCATTCCATACATATATATGGGGAGGTAGAAGCTCCAACACGGTTTTACAATGAAAACTGCAGGAACTTCAAACCGGCACTAGGAAACAGACTGAGAAAGCAGAGAAAAAGTGTTTCCTGCAACCCGTTCCCTTGGTGCTACATGAACGAACGTCTCTCCACTTGCTCAGTTCTGAGAGATAAGTGTGTGTGAAAGCCGTCCTTCACATAGCTTGTTTGGAACACAACGTTTCTTTTCACTTGCAAACTCCATTCCATACATATATATGGGGAGGTAGAAGCTCCAACTCGGTTTTACACTGAAAACTGCAGGAACTTCAAACTGGCACTATGAAACAGAATGAGAAAGCAGAGAAAAAGTGTCTCCTGCATCCCGTTCCCTTGGTGCTATTTGAACGAACGTCTCTCCACTTGCTCAGTTCTGAGAGATAAGTGTGTGTGAAAGCCGTACTTCACCTAGCTTGTTGGGAACACAAAGTTTCTTTTCAGTTGCAAACTCCATTCCATACATATATATGGGGAGGTACAAGCTCCAACTCGGTTTTACAGTGAGAACTGCAGGAACTTCAAACCGGCACTAGGAAACAGACTGAGAAAGCAGAGAAAAGTGCCTCCTGCAATCCGTTCCCTTGGTGCTAGATGAACGAACGTCTCTCCACTTGCTCAGTTCTGAGAGGTAAGAGTGTGTGTGTAAGCCGTCCTTCACCTAGCTTGTTGGGAACACAAAGTTTCTTTTCAGTTGCAAACTCCATTCCAAACATATATATGTGGAGGTACTAGCTCCAACTCGGTTTGACAGTGAAAACTGCAGGAACTTCAAACCGGCACTAGGAAACAGAATGAGAAAGCAGAGAAAAAGTGTCTCCTGCAACCCGTTCCCTTGGTGCTAGATGAACGAACGTCTCTCCACTTGCTCAGTTCTGAGAGATAAGTGTGTGTGAAAGCCGTCCTTCACCTAGCTTGTTGGGAACACAAAGTTTCTATTCAGTTGCAAACACCATTCCATACATATATATGGGGAGGTACAAGCTCCAACTCGGTTTTACAGTGAAAACTGCAGGAACTTCAAACCGGCACTAGGAAACAGACTGAGAAAGCAGAGAAAATGTGTCTCCTGCAACCCGTTCCCTTGGTGCTAGATGAACGAACGTCTCTCCACTTGCTCTGTTCTGAGAGATAAGTGTGTGTGAAAGCCGTCCTTCACCTAGCTTGTTGGGAACAGAAAGTTTCTTTTCAGTTGCAAACTCCATTCCATACATATATATGGGGAGGTACTAGCTCCAACTCGGTTTTACAGTGAAAACTGCAGGAACTTCAAACCGGCACTAGGAAACAGACTGAGAAAGCAGAGAAAAAGTGTCTCCTGCAACCCGTTCCCTTGGTGCTAGATGAAAGAACGTCTCTCCACATGCTCAGTTCTGAGAGATAAGTGTGTGTGAAAGCCGTCCTTCACCTAGATGTTGGGAACACAAAGTTTCTTTTCAGTTCCAAACTCCATTCCATACATATATATGGGGAGGTACAAGCTCCAACTCGGTTTTACAGTGAAAACTGCAGGAACTTCAAACCGGCACTAGGAAACAGACTGAGAAAGCAGAGAAAAAGTGTCTCCTGCAAACCGTTCCCTTGGTGCTAGATGAACGAACGTGTGTCCACTTGCTCAGTTCTGAAATTTAAGTGTGTGTGAAAGCCGTACTTCACCCAGCTTGTTGGGAACACAAAGTTTCTTTTCAGGTGCAAACTCCATTTCATACATATATATGGAGAGGTAAAGCTCCAACTCGGTTTATACAGTGAAAACTGCAGGAACTTCAAGCCGGCACTAGGAAACAGACTGAGGAAGCAGAGAAAAAGTGTCTCCTGCAACCCGTTCCCTTGGTGCTAGATGAAAGAACGTCTCTCCACTTGCTCAGTTCTGAGAGATATTTGTGTGTGAAAGCCGTCCTTCACCTAGCTTGTTGGGAACACAAAGTTTCTTTTCAGTTGCAAACTCCAATCCATACATATACATGGGGAGGTACTAGCTCCAACTCGGTTTGACAGTGAAAATTGCAGGAACTTCAAACCGGCACTAGGAAACAAATTGAGAAAGCAGACAAAAAGTGCCTCCTGCAACCCGTTCCCTAGGTGCTAGATGAACGAACGTCTCTCCACTTGCTGAGTTCTGAGAGATAATTGCGTGTGAAGCCGTCCTTCACCTAGCTTGTTGGGAACACAAAGTTTCTTTTCAGTTGCAAACTCCATTCCATACATATATATGGGGAGTTACAAGCTCCAAATCGGGTTGACAATGAAAACTGCAGGAACTTCAAACCGGCACTAGGAAATAGACTGATAAAGCAGAGAAAACGTGTCTCCTGCAACCCGTTCCCTTGGTGCTAGTAGAACGAACGTCTCTCTACATCCTCAGTTCTGAGAGATAAGTGTGTGTGAAAGCCGTACTTCACCTAGCTTGTTGGGAACACAAAGTTTCTTTTCAGTTGCAAACTCCATTCCATACATATATATGGGGAGGTACTACCTCCAACTCGGTTTTACCGTGAAAACTGCAGGAACATCAAACCGGCACTAGGAAACAGACTGAGAAAGCAGAGAAAAAGTGTCACCTGCAGCCCGTTCCCTTGGTTCTAGATGAACGAACGTCTCTCCACTTGCTCAGTTCTGAGAGATAAGTGTGTGTGAAAGCCGTCCTTCACCTA
Organism: Camelus dromedarius; assembly: GCF_036321535.1. Taxonomy (NCBI): domain Eukaryota; kingdom Metazoa; phylum Chordata; class Mammalia; order Artiodactyla; family Camelidae; genus Camelus; species Camelus dromedarius. The sequence goes on from NW_026989801.1 coordinate 5,103,644, forward strand.
GCTTGTAGGGAACACAAAGTTTCTTTTCAGTTGCAAACTCCATTCCATACATATATATGGGGAGGTACAAGCTCCAACTCTGTTTGACAGTGAAAACTGCAGGAACTTCAAACCGGCACTAGGAAACAGACTGAGAAAGCAGAGAAAAAGTGTCTCCTGCAACCCGTTCCCTTGGTGCTAGATGAACGAACGTCTCTCCACTTGCTCAGTTCTGAGAGATAAGTGTGTGTGAAAGCCGTCCTTCACCTAGCTTGTTGGGAACACAAAGTTTCTTTTCAGTTGCAAACTCCAATCCATACATATATATGGGGAGGTAGAAGCTCCAACTCGGTTTTACAGAGAAAACTGCAGGAACTTCAAACCGGCACTAGGAAACAGACTGAGGAAGCAGAGAAATAGTGTCTCCTGCATCCCGTTCCCTTGGTGCTAGATGAACGAACGTCTCTCCACTTGCTCAGTTCCGAGAGATAAGTGTGTGTGAAAGCCGTAATTCAACTAGCTTGTTGGGAACACAAAGTTTCTTTTCAGTTGCAAACTCCATTCCATACATATATATGGGGAGGTACTAGCTCCAACTCGGTTTGACAGTGAAAACTGCAGGAACTTCAAACCGGCACTAGGAAACAAATTGAGAAAGCAGACAAATAGTGTCTCCTGCAACCCGTTCCCTTGGTGCTAGATGAACGAACGTCTATCCACTTGCTCAGTTCTGAGAGATAAGTGCGTGTGAAAGCCGTCCTTCACCTAGCTTGTTGGGAACACAAAGTTTCTTTTAAGTTGCAAACTCCATTCCATACATATATATGGGGAGGTAGAAGCTCCAACTCAGTTTTACAGTGAAAACTGCAGGAACTTCAAACCGGCACTAGGAAACAGACTGAGAAAGCAGAGAAAAAGTGTCTCCTGCAACCTGTTCCCTTGGTGCTAGATGAACGAACGTCTCTCCAATTGCTCAGTTCTGAGAGATAAGTGTGTGTGAAAGCCGTCCTTCACCTAGCTTGTCGGGAACACAAAGTTTCTTTTCAGTTGCAAACTCTATTCCATACATATATATGGGGAGGTAGAAGCTCCAACGCGTTTTTAGAGTGAAAACTGCAGGAACTTCAAACCGGCACTAGGAAACAGACTGAGAAAGCAGAGAAAAAGTGTCTCCTGCAACCCGTTCCCTTGGTGCTAGATGAAAGAACGTCTATACACTTGCTCAGTTCTGAGAGATAAGTGTGTGTTAAAGCCGCTCTTCACCTAGCTTGTTGGGAACACAAAGTTTCTTTTATGTTGCAAACTACATTCCATACATATATATGGGAATATACTAGCTCCAACTCGATTTGACAGTGAAAACTGCAGGAAATTCAAACCGGCACTAGGAAACAAATTGAGAAAGCAGACAAAAAGTGCCTCCTGCAACCGTTCCCTAGGTGCTAGATGAACGAACGTCTCTCCACTTGCTCAGTTCTGAGAGATAATTGCGTGTGAAAGCCGTCCTTCACCTAGCTTGTTGGGAACACAAAGTTTCTTTTCAGTTGCAAACTCCATTCCATACATATATATGGGGAGGTACAAGCTCCAACTCGGGTTGACAATGAAAACTGCAGGAACTTCCAACCGGCACTAGGAAATAGACTGATAAAGCAGAGAAAAAGTGTCTCCTGCAACCCGTTCTGTTGGAGCTAGTAGAACGAACGTCTCTCTACATGCTCAGTTCTGAGAGATAAGTGTGTGTGAAAGCCGTACTTCACCTAGCTTGTTGGGAACACAAAGTTTCTTTTCAGTTGCAAACTCCATTCCATACATATATATGGGGAGGTACTACCTCCAAATCGGTTTTACCGTGAAAACTGCAGGAACATCAAACCGGCACTAGGAAACAGACTGAGAAAGCAGAGAAAAAGTGTCTCCTGCAACCCGTTCCCTTGGTTCTAGATGAACGAACGTCTCTCCACTTGCTCAGTTCTGAGAGATAAGTGTGTGTGAAAGCCGTCCTTCACCTAGCTTGTAGGGAACACAAAGTTTCTTTTCAGTTGCAAACTCCATTCCATACATATATATGGGGAGGTACAAGCTCCAACTCTGTTTGACAGTGAAAACTGCAGGAACTTCAAACCGGCACTAGGAAACAGACTGAGAAAGCAGAGAAAAAGTGTCTCCTGCAACCCGTTCCCTTGGTGCTAGATGAACGAACGTCTCTCCACTTGCTCAGTTCTGAGAGATAAGTGTGTGTGAAAGCCGTCCTTCACCTAGCTTGTTGGGAACACAAAGTTTCTTTTCAGTTGCAAACTCCATTCCATACATATATATGGGGAGGTAGAAGCTCCAACTCGGTTTTACAGAGAAAACTGCAGGAACTTCAAACCGGCACTAGGAAACAGACTGAGGAAGCAGAGAAAAAGTGTCTCCTGCATCCCGTTCCCTTGGTGCTAGATGAACGAACGTCTCTCCACTTGCTCAGTTCCGAGAGATAAGTGTGTGTGAAAGCCGTAATTCAACTAGCTTGTTGGGAACACAAAGTTTCTTTTCAGTTGCAAACTCCATTCCATACATATATATGGGGAGGTACTAGCTCCAACTCGGTTTGACAGTGAAAACTGCAGGAACTTCAAACCGGCACTAGGAAACAAATTGAGAAAGCAGACAAATAGTGTCTCCTGCAACCCGTTCCCTTGGTGCTAGATGAACGAACGTCTATCCACTTGCTCAGTTCTGAGAGATAAGTGCGTGTGAAAGCCGTCCTTCACCTAGCTTGTTGGGAACACAAAGTTTCTTTTAAGTTGCAAACTCCATTCCATACATATATATGGGGAGGTAGAAGCTCCAACTCAGTTTTACAGTGAAAACTGCAGGAACTTCAAACCGGCACTAGGAAACAGACTGAGAAAGCAGAGAAAAAGTGTCTCCTGCAACCTGTTCCCTTGGTGCTAGATGAACGAACGTCTCTCCAATTGCTCAGTTCTGAGAGATAAGTGTGTGTGAAAGCCGTCCTTCACCTAGCTTGTCGGGAACACAAAGATTCTTTTCAGTTGCAAACTCTATTCCATACATATATATGGGGAGGTAGAAGCTCCAACTCGTTTTTAGAGTGAAAACTGCAGGAAATTCAAACCGGCACTAGGAAACAGTCTGAGAAAGCAGAGAAAAAGTGTCTCCTGCAACCCGTTCCCTTGGTGCTAGATGAACGAACGTCTATCCACTTGCTCAGTTCTGAGAGATAAGTGTGTGTTAAAGACACTCTTCACCTAGCTTGTTGGGAACACAAAGTTTCTTTTCAGTTGTAAACTCCATTCCATACATATATATGGGGAGGTAGAAGCTCCAACTCGCTTTTAGAGTGAAAACTGCAGGAACTTCAAACCGGCACTAGGAAACAGACTGAGAAAGCAGAGAAAAAGTGTCTCCTGCAACCCGTTCCCTTGGTGCTAGATGAACGAACGTCTCTCCACTTGCTCAGTTCCGAGAGATAAGTGTGTGTGAAAGCCGTCCTTCACCTAGCTTGTTGGGAACACAAAGTTTCTTTTCAGTTGCAAACTCCATTCCATACATATATATATGGGGAGGTACTAGCTCCAACTCGGTTTGACAGTGAAAACTGCAGGAACTTCAAACCGGCACTAGGAAACAGACTGAGAAAGCAGAGAAAAAGTGTCTCCTGCAACCCGTTCCCTTGGTGCTAGATGAACGAACGTCTCTCCACTTGCTCAGTTCTGAGAGATAAGTGCGTGTGAAAGCCGTCCTTCACCTAGCTTGTTGGGAACACAAAGTTTCTTTTCAGTTGCAAACTCCATTCCATACATATATATGGGGAGGTACTAGCTTCAACTCGGTTTTACAGTGAAAACTGCAGGAACTTCAAACCGGCACTAGGAAACAGACTGAGAAAGCAGAGAAAAAGTGTCTCATGCAACCCGTTCCCTTGGTGCTAGATGAACGAACGTCTCTCCACTTGCTCAGTTCTGAGAGATAAGTGTGTGTGAAGGCCGTACTACACCTAGCTTGGGAACACAAAGTTTCTTTTCAGTTTCAAACTCCAATCCATAAATATATATGGGGAGGTACTAGCTCCAACTCGGTTTGACAGTGAATACTGCAGGAACTTCAAAACGGCACTAGGAAACAGACTGAGAAAGCAGAGAAAATGTGACTCCTGCAACCCGTTCCCTTGGTGCTAGATGAACGAACGTCTCTCCACTTGCTCAGTTCTGAGAGATAAGTGCGTGTGAAAGCCGTCCTTCACCTAGCTTGTTGGGAACACAAAGTTTCTTTTCAGTTGCAAACTCCATTCCATACATATATATGGGGAGGTAGAAGCTCCAACTCGGGTTTACAGTGAAAACTGCAGGAACTTCAAACCGGCACTAGGAAACAGACTGAGAAAGCAGAGAAAATGTGTCTCCTGCAACCCGTTCCCTTGGTGCTAGATGAACGAACGTCTCTCCACTTGCTCAGTTCTGAGAGATAAGTGCGTGTGAAAGCCGTCCTTCACCTAGCTTGTTGGGAACACAAAGTTTCTTTTCAGTTGCAAACTCCCTTCCATACATATATATGGGGAGGTAGAAGCTCCAACTCAATTTTACAGTGAAAACTGCAGGAACTTCAAACCGGCACTAGGAAACAGACTGAGAAAGCAGAGAAAAAGTGTCTCCTGCAACCCGTTCCATTGGTGCTAGATGAACGAACGTCTCTCCACTTGCTCAGTTCTGAGAGATAAGTGTGTGAAAGCCGTCCTTCACCTAGTTTGTTGGAAACACAAAGTTTCTTTTCAGTTGCAAACTCCATTCCATACATATATATGGGGAGGTAGAAGCTCCAACTCGGTTTTACAGTGAAAACTGCAGGAACTTCAAACCGGCACTAGGAAACAGACTGAGAAAGCAGAGAAAAAGTGTCTCCTGCAACCCGTTCCCTTGGTGCTAGATGAACGAACGTCTCTCCACTTGCTCAATTCTGAGAGATAAGTGTGTGTGAAGCCGTCCTTCACCTAGCTTGTTGGGAACACAAAGTTTCTTTTCAGTTGCAAACTCCAATCCATACATATATATGGGGAGGTAGAAGCTCCAACTCGTTTTTACAGTGAAAACTGCAGGAACTTCAAACCGAAGCTAGGAAACAGACTGAGAATGCAAAGAAAAAGTGCCTCCTGCAACCCGTTCCCTTGGTGCTAGATGAACGAACGTCTCTCCACTTGCTCAGTTCTGAGAGATAAGTGTTTGTGAAAGCCTTCTTTCACCTAGCTTGTTGGGAACACAAAGTTTCTTTTCATTTGCAAATCCATTCCATCTATATATATGGGGAGATACTAGCTCCAACTCGATTTTACAGTGAAAACTGCAGGAACTTCTAACCGGCACTAGGAAACAATCTGAAAAGCAGAGAAAATGTGTCTCCTGCAAACAGTTCCCTTGGTGCTAGATGCACGAACGTCTCTCCACTTGCTCAGTTCTGAGAGATAAGTGTGTGTTAAGCCGCTCTTCACCTAGCTTGTTGGGAACACAAAGTTTCTTTTCAGTTGTAAACTCCATTCCATACATATATATGGGGAGATACTAGCTCCAAATCTGTTTGACAGTGAAAACTGCAGGAACTTCAAACCGGCACTAGGAAACAGACTGAGAAAGCAGAGAAAAAGTGTCCCCTGCAACCCGTTCCCTTGGTGCTAGATGAACGAACGTCTCTCCACTTGCTCAGTTCCGAGAGATAAGTGTGTGTGAAAGCCGTCCTTCAACTAGCTTGTTGGGAACACAAAGTTTCTTTTCAGTTGCAAACTCCATTCCATACATATATATGGGGAGTTACTAGCTCCAACTCGGTTTGACAGTGAAAACTGCAGGAACTTCAAACCGGCACTAGGAAACAGACTGAGAAAGCAGAGAAAAAGTGTCTCCTGCAACCCGTTCCCTTGGTGCTAGATGAACGAACGTCTCTCCACTTGCTCAGTTCTGAGAGATAAGTGCGGGTGAAAGCCGTCCTTCAACTAGCTTGTTGGGAACACAAAGTTTCTTTTCAGTTGTAAACTCCATTCCATACATATATATGGGGAGATACTAGCTCCAAATCGGTTTGACAGTGAAAACTTCAGGAACTTCAAACCGGCACTAGGAAACAGACTGAGAAAGCAAAGAAAAAGTGCCTCCTGCAACCCGTTCCCTTGGTGCTAGATGAACGAACGTCTCTCCACTTGCTCAGTTCTGAGAGATAAGTGTTTGCGAAAGCCTCCTTTCACCTAGCTTGTTGGGAACACAAAGTTTCTTTTCATTTGCTAATCCATTCCATCTATATATATGGGGAGGTAGAAGCTCCAACTCGGTTTTACAGTGAAAACTGCAGGAACTTCAAAATGGCACTAGGAAACAGACTGAGAAAGAAGAGAAAAAGTGTCTCCTGCAACCCGTTCCCTTGGTGCTAGATGAACGAAAGTCTTTCCACTTGCTCAGTTCTGAGAGATAAGTGCGTGTGAAAGCCGTCCTTCACATAGCTTGTTGAGAACACAAAGATTCTTTTCAGTTGCAAACTCCATTCCATACATATATATGGGGAGGTAGAAGCTCCAACTCGGTTTTACAGTGAAAACTGCAGGAACTTCAAACCGGCACTTGGAAACAGACTGATAAAGCAGAGAAAAATTGTCTCCTGCAACCCGTTCCCTTGGTGCTAGATGAACGAACGTCTCTCCACTTGCTCAGTTCTGAGAGATAAGTGTGTGTGAAAGCCGTCCTTCACCTAGCTTGTTGGGAACACAAAGTTTCTTTTCAGTTGCAAACTCCATTCCATACATATATATGGGGAGGTACAAGCTCCAACTCGGTTTGACAGTGAAAACTGCAGGAACTTCAAACCGGCACTAGGAAACAGACTGAGAAAGCAGAGAAAAAGTGTCTCCTGCAACCCGTTCCCTTGGTGCTAGATGAACGAAAGTCTCTCCACTTGCTCAGTTCTCAGAGATAAGTGCGGGTGAAAGCCGTCCTTCAACTAGCTTGTTGGGAACACAAAGTTTCTTTTCAGTTGCAAACTCCATTCCATACATATATATGGGGAAGTAGAAGCTCCAACACGGTTTTACAGTGAAAACTGCAGGAACTTCAAACCGGCACTAGGAAACAGTCTGAGAAAGCAGAGAAAATGTGTCTCCTGCATTCGGTTCCCTTGGTGCTAGATGAACGAACGTCTCTCCACTTGCTCAGTTCCGAGAGATAAGTGCGTGTGAAAGCCGTCCTTCACCTAGCTTGTTGGGAACACAAAGTTTCTTTTCAGTTTCAAACTCCATTCCATATATATATATGGAGGTAGAAGCTCCAACACGGTTTGACAGTGAAAACTGCAGGAACTTCAAACCGGCACTAGGAAACAGACTGAGAAAGCAGAGAAAAAGTGTCCCCTGCAACCCGTTCCCTTGGTGCTAGATGAACGAACGTCTCTCCACTTGCTCAGTTCCGAGAGATAAGTGTGTGTGAAAGCCGTCCTTCAACTAGCTTGTTGGGAACACAAAGTTTCTTTTCAGTTGCAAACTCCATTCCATACATATATATGGGGTGTTCCTAGCTCCAACTCTGTTTGACAGTGAAAACTGCAGGAACTTCAAACCGGCACTAGGAAACAGACTGAGAAAGCAGAGAAAAAGTGTCTCCTGCAACCCGTTCCCTTGGTGCTAGATGAACGAACGTCTCTCCACTTGCTCAGTTCTGAGAGATAAGTGTGTGTGAAAGCCGCTCTTCACCTAGCTTGTTGGGAACACAAAGATTCTTTTCAGTTGTAAACTCCATTCCAAACATATATATGGGGAAATACTAGCTCCAAATCGGTTTGACAGTGAAAACTGCAGGAACTTCAAACCGGCACTAGGAAACAGACTGAGAAAGCAAAGAAAAAGTGCCTCCTGCAACCCGTTCCCTTGGTGCTAGATGAACGAACGTCTCTCCACTTGCTCAGTTCTGAGAGATAAGTGTTTGCGAAAGCCTCCTTTCACCTAGCTTGTTGGGAACACAAAGTTTCTTTTCATTTGCAAATCCATTCCATCTATATATATGGGGAGGTAGAAGCTCCAACTCGGTTTTACAGTGAAAACTGCAGGAACTTCAAACCTGCACTAGGAAACAGACTGAGAAAGAAGAGAAAAAGTGTCTCCTGCAACCCGTTCCCTTGGTGCTAGATGAACGAAAGTCTCTCCACTTGCTCAGTTCTGAGAGATAAGTGCGTGTGAAAGCCGTCCTTCACCTAGCTTGTTGAGAACACAAAGATTCTTTTCAGTTGCAAACTCCATTCCATACATATATATGGGGAGGTAGAAGCTCCAACTCGGTTTTACAGTGAAAACTGCAGGAACTTCAAACCGGCACTTGGAAACAGACTGAGAAAGCAGAGAAAATGTGTCTCCTGCAACCCGTTCCCTTGGTGCTCGATGAACGAACGTCTCTCCACTTGCTCAGTTCTGAGAGATAAGTGTGTGTGAAAGCCGTCCTTCACCTAGCTTGTTGGGAACACAAAGTTTCTTTTCAGTTGCAAACTCCATTCCATACATATATATGGGGAGGTACTAGCTCCAACTCGGTTTGACAGTGAAAACTGCAGGAACTTCAAACCGGCACTAGGAAACAGACTGAGAAAGCAGAGAAAAAGTGTCTCCTGCAACCCGTTCCCTTGGTGCTAGATGAACGAACGTCTCTCCACTTGCTCAGTTCTGAGAGATAAGTGCGTTTGAAAGCAGTCCTTCACCTAGCTTTTTGTGAAAACAAAGTTTCTTTTCAGTTGCAAACTCCATTCCATACATATATATGGGGAGGTTGAAGCTCCAACTCGGTTTTACAGTGAAAACTGCAGGAACTTCAAACCGGCACTAGGAAACAGACTGAGAAAGCAGGGAAAAAGTGTCTCCTGCAACCCGTTCCCTTGGTGCTAGATGAACGAACGTCTCTCCACTTGCTCAGTTCTGAGAGATAAGTGCGGGTGAAAGCCGTACTTCAACTAGCTTGTTGGGAACACAAAGTTTCTTTTAAGTTGCAAACTCCATTCCATACATATATATGGGGAGGTAGAAGCTCCAACACGGTTTTACAGTGAAAACTGCAGGAACTTCAAACCGGCACTAGGAAACAGTCTGAGAAAGCAGAGAAAAAGTGTCTCCTGCAATCGGTTCCCTTGGTGCTAGATGAACGAACGTCTCACCACTTGCTCAGTTCTGAGAGATAAGTGCGTGTGAAAGCCGTCCTTCACCTAGCTTGTTGGGAACACAAAGTTTCTTTTCAGTTGCAAACTCCATTCCATACATATATATGGGGAGGTAGAAGCTCCAACACGGTTTTACACTGAAAACTGCAGGAACTTCAAACCGGCACTAGGAAACAGACTGAGAAAGCAGAGAAAAAGTGTCTCCTGCAACCCGTTCCCTTGGTGCTAGATGAACGAAAGTCTCTCCACTTGCTCAGTTCTGAGAGATAAGTGTGAGTGAAAGCCGTCCTTCACCTAGCTTGTTGGGAACACAAAGTTTCTTTTCAGTTGCAAACTCCATTCCATACATATATATGGGGAGGTAGAAGCTCCAACTCGTTTTTACAGTGAAAACTGCAGGAACTTCAAACCGGCACTAGGAAACAGACTGAGAAAGCAGAGAAAAAGTGTCTCCTGCAACCCGTTCCCTTGGTGCTAGATGAACGAACGTCTCTCCAATTGCTCAGTTCTGAGAGATAAGTGTGTGTTAAAGCCGCTCTTCACCAAGCTTGTTGGGAACACAAAGTTTCTTTTCAGTTGTAAACTCCATTCCATACACATATATGGGGAGATACTAGCTCCAAATCGGGTTGACAGTGAAAACTGCAGGAACTTCAAACCGGCACTAGGAAACAGACTGAGGAAGCAGAGAAAAAGTGTCTCCTGCAACCCGTTCCCTTAGTGCTAGATGAACGAACGTCTCTCCACTTGCTCAGTTCTGAGGGATAAGTGTGTGTGAAAGCCGTCCTTCACCTAGCTTGTTGGGAACACAAAGTTTTTTTTCAGTTGCAAACTCCATTCCATACATATATATGGGGAGGTACTAGCTCCAACTCGGTTTTACAGTGAAAACTGCAGGAACTTCAAACCGGCACTAGGAAACACACTGAGAAAGCAGAGAAAAAGTGTTTCCTGCAACCCGTTCCCTTGGTGCTACATGAACGAACGTCTCTCCACTTGCTCAGTTCTGAAAGATAATTGTGTGTGAAAGCCGTCCTTCACCTAGCTTGTTTGGAACACAAAGTTTCTTTTCACTTGCAAACTCCATTCCATACATATATATGGTTAGGTAGAAGCTCCAACTCGGTTTTACACTGAAAACTGCAGGAACTTCAAACTGGCACTAGGAAACAGACTGAGAAAGCAGAGAAAAAGTGTCTCCTGCAAACCGTTCCCTTGGTGCCAGATGAACGAACGTCTCTCCACTTGCTCAGTTCTGAGAGATAAGTGTGTGTGAAAGCCGTACTTCACCTAGCTTGTTGGGAACACAAAGTTTCTTTTCAGTTGCAAACTCCATTCCATACATATATATGGGGAGGTACAAGCTCCAACTCGGTTTTACAGTGAGAACTGCAGGAACTTCAAACCGGCACTAGGAAACAGACTGAGAATGCAGAGAAAAAGTGTCTCCTGCAACCCGTTCCCTGGGTGCTAGATGAACGAACGTCTCTCCACTTGCTCAGTTCTGAGAGATAAGTGTGTGTGAAAGCCGTCCTTCACCTAGCTTGTTGGGAACACAAAGTTTCTTTTCAGGTGCAAACTCCATTTCATACATATATATGGAGAGGTACAAGCTCCAACTCGGTTTATACAGTGAAAACTGCAGGAACTTCAAACCGGCACTAGGAAACAGACTGAGGAAGCAGAGAAAAAGTGTCTCCTGCAACCCGTTCCCTTGGTGCTAGATGAACGAACCTCTCTCCACTTGCTCTGTTCTGAGAGATAAGTGTGTGTGAAAGCCGTACTTCACCTAGCTTGTTGGGAAAACAAAGTTTCTTTTCAGTTGCAAACTCCATTCCATACATATATATGGGGAGGTACTAGCTCCAACTCGGTTTTACAGTGAAAACTGCAGGAACTTCAATCCGGCACATAGGAAACAGACTGAGAAAGCAGAGAAAAAGTGTCTCCTGCAACCCGTTCCCTTGATGCTAGATGAACGAACGTCTCTCCACTTGCTCTGTTCTGAGAGATAAGTGTGTGTGAAAGCCGTCCTTCACCTAGCTTTTTGGGAACACAAAGATTCTTTTCAGTTGCAAACTGCATTCCATACATATATATGGGGAGGTAGAAGCTCCAACTCGGTTTGACAGTGAAAACTGCAGGAACTTCAAACCGACACTAGGAAAAAGACTGAGAATGCAGAGAAAAAGTGTCTCCTGCAACCCGTTCCCTTGGTGCTAGATGAACGAATATCTCTCCACTTGCTCAGTTCTGAGAGATAAGTGTGTGTGAAAGCCGTACTTCACCTAGCTTGTTGGGAACACAAAGTTTCTTTTCAGTTGCAAACTCCATTCCATACATATATATGGGGAGGTACAAGCTCCAACTCGGTTTTACAGTGAAAACTGCAGGAACTTCAAACCGGCACTAGGAAACAGACTGAGGAAGCAGAGAAAAAGTGTCTCCTGCAACCCGTTCCCTTGGTGCTAGATGAACGAACGTCTCTCCACTTGCTCAGTTCTGAGAGATATTTGTGTGTGAAAGCCGTCCTTCACCTAGCTTGTTGGGTACAAAAAGTTTCTTTTCAGTTGCAAACTCCATTCCATACATATATATAGAGAGGTACAAGCTCCAACTCGGGTTTACAGTGAAAACTGCAGGAACTTCAAACCGGCACTAGGAAACAGACTGAGGAAGCAGAGAAAAAGTGTTTCCTGCAACCCGTTCCCTTGGTGCTAGATGAACGAACGTCTAACCACTTGCTCAGTTCTGAGAGATAAGTGTGTGTGAAAGCCGTCCTTCACCTAGCTTGTTGGGAACACAAAGTTTTTTTTCAGTTGCAAACTCCATTCCATACATATATATGGGGAGGTAGAAGCTCCAACACGGTTTTACAGTGAAAACTGCAGGAACTTCAAACCGGCACTAGGAAACAGACTGAGAAAGCAGAGAAAAAGTGTTTCCTGCAACCCGTTCCCTTGGTGCTACATGAACGAACGTCTCTCCACTTGCTCAGTTCTGAGAGATAAGTGTGTGTGAAAGCCGTCCTTCACCTAGCTTGTTTGGAACACAACGTTTCTTTTCACTTGCAAACTCCATTCCATACATATATATGGGGAGGTAGAAGCTCCAACTCGGTTTTACACTGAAAACTGCAGGAACTTCAAACTGGCACTATGAAACAGAATGAGAAAGCAGAGAAAAAGTGTCTCCTGCATCCCGTTCCCTTGGTGCTATTTGAACGAACGTCTCTCCACTTGCTCAGTTCTGAGAGATAAGTGTGTGTGAAAGCCGTACTTCACCTAGCTTGTTGGGAACACAAAGTTTCTTTTCAGTTGCAAACTCCATTCCATACATATATATGGGGAGGTACAAGCTCCAACTCGGTTTTACAGTGAGAACTGCAGGAACTTCAAACCGGCACTAGGAAACAGACTGAGAAAGCAGAGAAAAGTGCCTCCTGCAACCCGTTCCCTTGGTGCTAGATGAACGAACGTCTCTCCACTTGCTCAGTTCTGAGAGGTAAGTGTGTGTGAAAGCCGTCCTTCACCTAGCTTGTTGGGAACATAAAGTTTCTTTTCAGTTGCAAACTCCATTCCAAACATATATATGTGGAGGTACTAGCTCCAACTCTGTTTGACAGTGAAAACTGCAGGAACTTCAAACCGGCACTAGGAAACAGAATGAGAAAGCAGAGAAAAAGTGTCTCCTGCAACCCGTTCCCTTGGTGCTAGATGAACGAACGTCTCTCCACTTGCTCAGTTCTGAGAGATAAGTGTGTGTGAAAGCCGTCCTTCACCTAGCTTGTTGGGAACACAAAGTTTCTATTCAGTTGCAAACACCATTCCATACATATATATGGGGAGGTACAAGCTCCAACTCGGTTTTACAGTGAAAACTGCAGGAACTTCAAACCGGCACTAGGAAACAGACTGAGAAAGCAGAGAAAATGTGTCTCCTGCAACCCGTTCCCTTGGTGCTAGATGAACGAACGTCTCTCCACTTGCTCTGTTCTGAGAGATAAGTGTGTGTGAAAGCCGTCCTTCACCTAGCTTGTTGGGAACAGAAAGTTTCTTTTCAGTTGCAAACTCCATTCCATACATATATATGGGGAGGTACTAGCTCCAACTCGGTTTTACAGTGAAAACTGCAGGAACTTCAAACCGGCACTAGGAAACAGACTGAGAAAACAGAGAAAAAGTGTCTCCTGCAACCCGTTCCCTTGGTGCTAGATGAAAGAACGTCTCTCCACATGCTCAGTTCTGAGAGATAAGTGTGTGTGAAAGCCGTCCTTCACCTAGATGTTGGGAACACAAAGTTTCTTATCAGTTCCAAACTCCATTCCATACATATATATGGGGAGGTACAAGCTCCAACTCGGTTTTACAGTGAAAACTGCAGGAACTTCAAACCGGCACTAGGAAACAGACTGAGAAATCAGAGAAAAAGTGTCTCCTGCAAACCGTTCCCTTGGTGCTAGATGAACGAACGTGTGTCCACTTGCTCAGTTCTGAAATTTAAGTGTGTGTGAAAGCCGTACTTCACCCAGCTTGTTGGGAACACAAAGTTTCTTTTCAGGTGCAAACTCCATTTCATACATATATATGGAGAGGTAAAGCTCCAACTCGGTTTATACAGTGAAAACTGCAGGAACTTCAAGCCGGCACTAGGAAACAGACTGAGGAAGCAGAGAAAAAGTGTCTCCTGCAACCCGTTCCCTTGGTGCTAGATGAAAGAACGTCTCTCCACTTGCTCAGTTCTGAGAGATATTTGTGTGTGAAAGCCGTCCTTCACCTAGCTTGTTGGGAACACAAAGTTTCTTTTCAGTTGCAAACTCCAATCCATACATATACATGGGGAGGTACTAGCTCCAACTCGGTTTGACAGTGAAAATTGCAGGAAATTCAAACCGGCACTAGGAAACAAATTGAGAAAGCAGACAAAAAGTGCCTCCTGCAACCCGTTCCCTAGGTGCTAGATGAACGAACGTCTCTCCACTTGCTGAGTTCTGAGAGATAATTGCGTGTGAAGCCGTCCTTCACCTAGCTTGTTGGGAACACAAAGTTTCTTTTCAGTTGCAAACTCCATTCCATACATATATATGGGGAGGTACAAGCTCCAAATCGGGTTGACAATGAAAACTGCAGGAACTTCAAACCGGCACTAGGAAATAGACTGATAAAGCAGAGAAAAAGTACCTCCTGCAACCCGTTCCCTTGGTGCTAGTAGAACGAACGTCTCTCTACATCCTCAGTTCTGAGAGATAAGTGTGTGTGAAAGCCGTACTTCACCTAGCTTGTTGGGAACACAAAGTTTCTTTTCAGTTGCAAACTCCATTCCATACATATATATGGGGAGGTACTACCTCCAACTCGGTTTTACCGTGAAAACTGCAGGAACATCAAACCGGCACTAGGAAACAGACTGAGAAAGCAGAGAAAAAGTGTCTCCTGCAGCCCGTTCCCTTGGTTCTAGATGAACGAACGTCTCTCCACTTGCTCAGTTCTGAGAGATAAGTGTGTGTGAAAGCCGTCCTTCACCTAGCTTGTAGGGAACACAAAGTTTCTTTTCAGTTGCAAACTCCATTCCATACATATATATGGGGAGGTACAAGCTCCAACTCTGTTTGACAGTGAAAACTGCAGGAACTTCAAACCGGCACTAGGAAACAGACTGAGAAAGCAGAGAAAAAGTGTCTCCTGCAACCCGTTCCCTTGGTTCTAGATGAACGAACGTCTCTCCACTTGCTCAGTTCTGAGAGATAAGTGTGTGTGAAAGCCGTACTTCACCTAGCTTGTTGGGAACACAAAGTTTCTTTTCAGTTGCAAACTCCATTCCATACATATATATGGGGAGGTACTACCTCCAACTCGGTTTTACAGTGAGAACTGCAGGAACTTCAAACCGGCACTAGGAAACAGACTGAGAAAGCAGAGAAAAGTGCCTCCTGCAACCCGTTCCCTTGGTGCTAGATGAACGAACGTCTCTCCACTTGCTCAGTTCTGAGAGGTAAGTGTGTGTGAAAGCCGTCCTTCACCTAGCTTGTTGGGAACATAAAGTTTCTTTTCAGTTGCAAACTCCATTCCAAACATATATATGTGGAGGTACTAGCTCCAACTCGGTTTGACAGTGAAAACTGCAGGAACTTCAAACCGGCACTAGGAAACAGAATGAGAAAGCAGAGAAAAAGTGTCTCCTGCAACCCGTTCCCTTGGTGCTAGATGAACGAACGTCTCTCCACTTGCTCAGTTCTGAGAGATAAGTGTGTGTGAAAGCCGTCCTTCACCTAGCTTGTTGGGAACACAAAGTTTCTATTCAGTTGCAAACACCATTCCATACATATATATGGGGAGGTACAAGCTCCAACTCGGTTTTACAGTGAAAACTGCAGGAACTTCAAACCGGCACTAGGAAACAGACTGAGAAAGCAGAGAAAATGTGTCTCCTGCAACCCGTTCCCTTGGTGCTACATGAACGAACGTCTCTCCACTTGCTCTGTTCTGAGAGATAAGTGTGTGTGAAAGCCGTCCTTCACCTAGCTTGTTGGGAACAGAAAGTTTCTTTTCAGTTGCAAACTCCATTCCATACATATATATGGGGAGGTACTAGCTCCAACTCGGTTTTACAGTGAAAACTGCAGGAACTTCAAACCGGCACTAGGAAACACACTGAGAAAACAGAGAAAAAGTGTCTCCTGCAACCCGTTCCCTTGGTGCTAGATGAAAGAACGTCTCTCCACATGCTCAGTTCTGAGAGATAAGTGTGTGTGAAAGCCGTCCTTCACCTAGATGTTGGGAACACAAAGTTTCTTTTCAGTTGCAAACTCCATTCCATACATATATATGGGGAGGTACAAGCTCCAACTCGGTTTTACAGTGAAAACTGCAGGAACTTCAAACCGGCACTAGGAAACAGACTGAGAAAGCAGAGAAAAAGTGTCTCCTGCAAACCGTTCCCTTGGTGCTAGATGAACGAACGTGTGTCCACTTGCTCAGTTCTGAAATTTAAGTGTGTGTGAAAGCCGTACTTCACCCAGCTTGTTGGGAACACAAAGTTTCTTTTCAGGTGCAAACTCCATTTCATACATATATATGGAGAGGTAAAGCTCCAACTCGGTTTATACAGTGAAAACTGCAGGAACTTCAAGCCGGCACTAGGAAACAGACTGAGGAAGCAGAGAAAAAGTGTCTCCTGCAACCCGTTCCCTTGGTGCTAGATGAAAGAACGTCTCTCCACTTGCTCAGTTCTGAGAGATAAGTGTGTGTGAAAGCCGTCCTTCACCTAGCTTGTTGGGAACACAAAGATTCTTTTCAGTTGCAAACTCCAATCCATATATATACATGGGGAGGTACTAGCTCCAACTCGGTTTGACAGTGAAAATTGCAGGAACTTCAAACCGGCACTAGGAAACAAATTGAGAAAGCAGACAAAAAGTGCCTCCTGCAACCCGTTCCCTAGGTGCTAGATGAACGAACGTCTCTCCACTTGCTGAGTTCTGAGAGATAATTGCGTGTGAAGCCGTCCTTCACCTAGCTTGTTGGGAACACAAAGTTTCTTTTCAGTTGCAAACTCCATTCCATACATATATATGGGGAGGTACAAGCTCCAAATCGGGTTGACAATGAAAACTGCAGGAACTTCAAACCGGCACTAGGAAATAGACTGATAAAGCAGAGAAAAAGTACCTCCTGCAACCCGTTCCCTTGGTGCTAGTAGAACGAACGTCTCTCTACATCCTCAGTTCTGAGAGATAAGTGTGTGTGAAAGCCGTACTTCACCTAGCTTGTTGGGAACACAAAGTTTCTTTTCAGTTGCAAACTCCATTCCATACATATATATGGGGAGGTACTACCTCCAACTCGGTTTTACCGTGAAAACTGCAGGAACATCAAACCGGCACTAGGAAACAGACTGAGAAAGCAGAGAAAAAGTGTCTCCTGCAGCCCGTTCCCTTGGTTCTAGATGAACGAACGTCTCTCCACTTGCTCAGTTCTGAGAGATAAGTGTGTGTGAAAGCCGTCCTTCACCTAGCTTGTAGGGAACACAAAGTTTCTTTTCAGTTGCAAACTCCATTCCATACATATATATGGGGAGGTACAAGCTCCAACTCTGTTTGACAGTGAAAACTGCAGGAACTTCAAACCGGCACTAGGAAACAGACTGAGAAAGCAGAGAAAAAGTGTCTCCTGCAACCCGTTCCCTTGGTGCTAGATGAACGAACGTCTCTCCACTTGCTCAGTTCTGAGAGATAAGTGTGTGTGAAAGCCGTCCTTCACCTAGCTTGTTGGGAACACAAAGTTTCTTTTCAGTTGCAAACTCCATTCCAAACATATATATGGGGAGGTAGAAGCTCCAACTCGGTTTTACAGAGAAAACTGCAGGAACTTCAAACCGGCACTAGGAAACAGACTGAGGAAGCAGAGAAATAGTGTCTCCTGCATCCCGTTCCCTTGGTGCTAGATGAACGAACGTCTCTCCACTTGCTCAGTTCCGAGAGATAAGTGTGTGTGAAAGCCGTAATTCAACTAGCTTGTTGGGAACACAAAGATTCTTTTCAGTTGCAAACTCCATTCCATACATATATATGGGGAGGTACTAGCTCCAACTCGGTTTGACAGTGAAAACTGCAGGAACTTCAAACCGGCACTAGGAAACAAATTGAGAAAGCAGACAAATACTGTCTCCTGCAACCCGTTCCCTTGGTGCTAGATGAAAGAACGTCTATCCACTTGCTCAGTTCTGAGAGATAAGTGTGTGTGAAAGCCGTCCTTCACCTAGCTTGTCGGGAACACAAAGTTTCTTTTCAGTTGCAAACTCTATTCCATACATATATATGGGGAGGTAGAAGCTCCAACTCGTTTTTAGAGTGAAAACTGCAGGAACTTCAAACCGGCACTAGGAAACAGACTGAGAAAGCAGAGAAAAAGTGTCTCCTGCAACCCGTTCCCTTGGTGCTAGATGAAAGAACGTCTATCCACTTGCTCAGTTCTGAGAGATAAGTGTGTGTTAAAGCCGCTCTTCACCTAGCTTGTTGGGAACACAAAGTTTCTTTTAAGTTGAAAACTACATTCCATACATATATATGGGAATATACTAGCTCCAACTCGATTTGACAGTGAAAACTGCAGGAACTTCAAACCGGCACTAGGAAACAAATTGAGAAAGCAGACAAAAAGTGCCTCCTGCAACCGTTCCCTAGGTGCTAGATGAACGAACGTCTCTCCACTTGCTCAGTTCTGAGAGATAATTGCGTGTGAAAGCCGTCCTTCACCTAGCTTGTTGGGAACACAAAGTTTCTTTTCAGTTGCAAACTCCATTCCATACATATATATGGGGAGGTACAAGCTCCAACTCTGTTTGACAGTGAAAACTGCAGGAACTTCAAACCGGCACTAGGAAACAGACTGAGAAAGCAGAGAAAAAGTGTCTCCTGCAACCCGTTCCCTTGGTGCTAGATGAACGAACGTCTCTCCACTTGCTCAGTTCTGAGAGATAAGTGTGTGTGAAAGCCGTCCTTCACCTAGCTTGTTGGGAACACAAAGTTTCTTTTCAGTTGCAAACTCCATTCCATACATATATATGGGGAGGTAGAAGCTCCAACTCGGTTTTACAGAGAAAACTGCAGGAACTTCAAACCGGCACTAGGAAACAGACTGAGGAAGCAGAGAAAAACTGTCTCCTGCAACCCGTTCCCTTGGTGCTAGGTGAACGAACGTCTCTCCACTTGCTCAGTTCCGAGAGATAAGTGTGTGTGAAAGCCGTAATTCAACTAGCTTGTTGGGAACACAAAGTTTCTTTTCAGTTGCAAACTCCATTCCATACATATATATGGGGAGGTACTAGCTCCAACTCGGTTTGACAGTGAAAACTGCAGGAACTTCAAACCGGCACTAGAAAACAAATTGAGAAAGCAGACAAATAGTGTCTCCTGCAACCCGTTCCCTTGGTGCTAGATGAACGAACGTCTATCCACTTGCTCAGTTCTGAGAGATAAGTGCGTGTGAAAGCCGTCCTTCACCTAGCTTGTTGGGAACACAAAGTTTCTTTTAAGTTGCAAACTCCATTCCATACATATATATGGGGAGGTACAAGCTCCAACTCAGTTTTACAGTGAAAACTGCAGGAACTTCAAACCGGCACTAGGAAACATACTGAGAAAGCAGAGAAAAAGTGTCTCCTGCAACCTGTTCCCTTGGTGCTAGATGAACGAACGTCTCTCCAATTGCTCAGTTCTGAGAGATAAGTGTGTGTGAAAGCCGTCCTTCACCTAGCTTGTCGGGAACACAAAGATTCTTTTCAGTTGCAAACTCTATTCCATACATATATATGGGGAGGTAGAAGCTCCAACTCGTTTTTAGAGTGAAAACTGCAGGAACTTCAAACCGGCACTAGGAAACAGACTGAGAAAGCAGAGAAAAATGTCTCCTGCAACCCGTTCCCTTGGTGCTAGATGAAAGAACGTCTATCCACTTGCTCAGTTCTGAGAGATAAGTGTGTGTTAAAGCCGCTCTTCACCTAGCTTGTTGGGAACACAAAGTTTCTTTTAAGTTGCAAACTACATTCCATACATATATATGGGAATATACTAGCTCCAACTCGATTTGACAGTGAAAACTGCAGGAACTTCAAACCGGCACTAGGAAACAAATTGAGAAAGCAGACAAAAAGTGCCTCCTGCAACCGTTCCCTAGGTGCTAGATGAACGAACGTCTCTCCACTTGCTCAGTTCTGAGAGATAATTGCGTGTGAAAGCCGTCCTTCACCTAGCTTGTTGGGAACACAAAGTTTCTTTTCAGTTGCAAACTCCATTCCATACATATATATGGGGAGGTACAAGCTCCAACTCGGTTTTACAGTGAAAACTGCAGGAACTTCAAACCGGCACTAGGAAACAGACTGAGAAAGCAGAGAAAAAGTGTCTCCTGCAACCCGTTCCCTTGGTGCTAGATGAAAGAACGTCTATCCACTTGCTCAGTTCTGAGAGATAAGTGTGTGTTAAAGCCGCTCTTCACCTAGCTTGTTGGGAACACAAAGTTTCTTTTCAGTTGCAAACTCCATTCCATACATATATATGGGGAGGTAGAAGCTCCAACTCAATTTTACAGTGAAAACTGCAGGAACTTCAAACCGGCACTAGGAAACAGACTGAGAAAGCAGAGAAAAAATGTCTCCTGCAACCCGTTCCCTTGGTGCTAGATGAACGATCGTCTCTCCATTTGCTCAGTTCTGAGAGATAAGTGTGTGTGAAAGCCGTCCTTCACCTAGCTTGTTGGGAACACAAAGTTTCTTTTCAGTTGCAAACTCCATTCCATACATATATATGGGGAGGTAGAAGCTCCAACTCGTTTTTAGAGTGAAAACTGCAGGAAATTCAAACCGGCACTAGGAAACAGTCTGAGAAAGCAGAGAAAAAGTGTCTCCTGCAACCCGTTCCCTTGGTGCTAGATGAACGAACGTCTATCCACTTGCTCAGTTCTGAGAGATAAGTGTGTGTTAAAGACAGTCTTCACCTAGCTTGTTGGGAACACAAAGTTTCTTTTCAGTTGTAAACTCCATTCCATACATATATATGGGGAGGTAGAAGCTCCAACTCGCTTTTAGAGTGAAAACTGCAGGAACTTCAAACCGGCACTAGGAAACAGACTGAGAAAGCAGAGAAAAAGTGTCTCCTGCAACCCGTTCCCTTGGTGCTAGATGAACGAACGTCTCTCCACTTGCTCAGTTCCGAGAGATAAGTGTGTGTGAAAGCCGTCCTTCACCTAGCTTGTTGGGAACACAAAGTTTCTTTTCAGTTGCAAACTCCATTCCATACATATATATATGGGGAGGTACTAGCTCCAACTCGGTTTGACAGTGAAAACTGCAGGAACTTCAAACCGGCACTAGGAAACAGACTGAGAAAGCAGAGAAAAAGTGTCTCCTGCAACCCGTTCCCTTGGTGCTAGATGAACGAACGTCTCTCCACTTGCTCAGTTCTGAGAGATAAGTGCGTGTGAAAGCCGTCCTTCACCTAGCTTGTTGGGAACACAAAGTTTCTTTTCAGTTGCAAACTCCATTCCATACATATATATGGGGAGGTACTAGCTTCAACTCGGTTTTACAGTGAAAACTGCAGGAACTTCAAACCGGCACTAGGAAACAGACTGAGAAAGCAGAGAAAAAGTGTCTCATGCAACCCGTTCCCTTGGTGCTAGATGAACGAACGTCTCTCCACTTGCTCAGTTCTGAGAGATAAGTGTGTGTGAAGGCCGTACTTCACCTAGCTTGGGAACACAAAGTTTCTTTTCAGTTTCAAACTCCAATCCATAAATATATATGGGGAGGTACTAGCTCCAACTCGGTTTGACAGTGAATACTGCAGGAACTTCAAACCGGCACTAGGAAACAGACTGAGAAAGCAGAGAAAATGTGACTCCTGCAACCCGTTCCCATGGTGCTAGATGAACGAACGTCTCTCCACTTGCTCAGTTCTGAGAGATAAGTGCGTGTGAAAGCCGTCCTTCACCTAGCTTGTTGGGAACACAAAGTTTCTTTTCAGTTGCAAACTCCATTCCATACATATATATGGGGAGGTAGAAGCTCCAACTCGGGTTTACAGTGAAAACTGCAGGAACTTCAAACCGGCACTAGGAAACAGACTGAGAAAGCAGAGAAAATGTGTCTCCTGCAACCCGTTTCCTTGGTGCTAGATGAACGAACGTCTCTCCACTTGCTCAGTTCTGAGAGATAAGTGCGTGTGAAAGCCGTCCTTCACCTAGCTTGTTGGGAACACAAAGTTTCTTTTCAGTTGCAAACTCCATTCCATACATATATATGGGGAGGTAGAAGCTCCAACTCGGTTTTACAGTGAAAACTGCAGGAACTTCAAACCGGCACTAGGAAACAGACTGAGAAAGCAGAGAAAAAGTGTCTCCTGCAACCCGTTCCCTTGGTGCTAGATGAACGAACGTCTCTCCACTTGCTCAATTCTGAGAGATAAGTGTGTGTGAAGCCGTCCTTCACCTAGCTTGTTGGGAACACAAAGTTTCTTTTCAGTTGCAAACTCCAATCCATACATATATATGGGGAGGTAGAAGCTCCAACTCGTTTTTACAGTGAAAACTGCAGGAACTTCAAACCGAAGCTAGGAAACAGACTGAGAATGCAAAGAAAAAGTGCCTCCTGCAACCCGTTCCCTTGGTGCTAGATGAACGAACGTCTCTCCACTTGCTCAGTTCTGAGAGATAAGTGTTTGTGAAAGCCTTCTTTCACCTAGCTTGTTGGGAACACAAAGTTTCTTTTCATTTGCAAATCCATTCCATCTATATATATGGGGAGATACTAGCTCCAACTCGATTTTACAGTGAAAACTGCAGGAACTTCTAACCGGCACTAGGAAACAATCTGAAAAGCAGAGAAAATGTGACTCCTGCAAACAGTTCCCTTGGTGCTAGATGCACGAACGTCTCTCCACTTGCTCAGTTCTGAGAGATAAGTGTGTGTTAAGCCGCTCTTCACCTAGCTTGTTGGGAACACAAAGTTTCTTTTCAGTTGTAAACTCCATTCCATACATATATATGGGGAGATACTAGCTCCAAATCTGTTTGACAGTGAAAACTGCAGGAACTTCAAACCGGCACTAGGAAACAGACTGAGAAAGCAGAGAAAAAGTGTCCCCTGCAACCCGTTCCCTTGGTGCTAGATGAACGAACGTCTCTCCACTTGCTCAGTTCCGAGAGATAAGTGTGTGTGAAAGCCGTCCTTCAACTAGCTTGTTGGGAACACAAAGTTTCTTTTCAGTTGCAAACTCCATTCCATACATATATATGGGGAGTTACTAGCTCCAACTCGGTTTGACAGTGAAAACTGCAGGAACTTCAAACCGGCACTAGGAAACAGACTGAGAAAGCAGAGAAAAAGTGTCTCCTGCAACCCGTTCCCTTGGTGCTAGATGAACGAACGTCTCTCCAATTGCTCAGTTCTGAGAGATAAGTGCGGGTGAAAGCCGTCCTTCAACTAGCTTGTTGGGAACACAAAGTTTCTTTTCAGTTGTAAACTCCATTCCATACATATATATGGGGAGATACTAGCTCCAAATCGGTTTGACAGTGAAAACTTCAAGAACTTCAAACCGGCACTAGGAAACAGACTGAGAAAGCAAAGAAAAAGTGCCTCCTGCAAACCGTTCCCTTGGTGCTAGATGAACGAACGTCTCTCCACTTGCTCAGTTCTGAGAGATAAGTGTTTGCGAAAGCCTCCTTTCACCTAGCTTGTTGGGAACACAAAGTTTCTTTTCATTTGCAAATCCATTCCATCTATATATATGGGGAGGTAGAAGCTCCAACTCGGTTTTACAGTGAAAACTGCAGGAACTTCAAAACGGCACTAGGAAACAGACTGAGAAAGAAGAGAAAAAGTGTCTCCTGCAACCCGTTCCCTTGGTGCTAGATGAACGAAAGTCTTTCCACTTGCTCAGTTCTGAGAGATAAGTGCGTGTGAAAGCCGTCCTTCACATAGCTTGTTGAGAACACAAAGATTCTTTTCAGTTGCAAACTCCATTCCATACATATATATGGGGAGGTAGAATCTCCAACTCGGTTTTACAGTGAAAACTGCAGGAACTTCAAACCGGCACTTGGAAACAGACTGATAAAGCAGAGAAAAATTGTCTCCTGCAACCCGTTCCCTTGGTGCTAGATGAACGAACGTCTCTCCACTTGCTCAGTTCTGAGAGATAAGTGTGTGTGAAAGCCGTCCTTCACCTAGCTTGTTGGGAACACAAAGTTTCTTTTCAGTTGCAAACTCCATTCCATACATATATATGGGGAGGTACAAGCTCCAACTCGGTTTGACAGTGAAAACTGCAGGAACTTCAAACCGGCACTAGGAAACAGACTGAGAAAGCAGAGAAAAAGTGTCTCCTGCAACCCGTTCCCTTGGTGCTAGATGAACGAAAGTCTCTCCACTTGCTCAGTTCTGAGAGATAAGTGCGGGTGAAAGCCGTCCTTCAAATAGCTTGTTGGGAACACAAAGTTTCTTTTCAGTTGCAAACTCCATTCCATACATATATATGGGGAGGTAGAAGCTCCAACACGGTTTTACAGTGAAAACTGCAGGAACTTCAAACCGGCACTAGGAAAAAGTCTGAGAAAGCAGAGAAAAGTGTCTCCTGCATTCGGTTCCCTTGGTGCTAGATGAACGAACGTCTCTCCACTTGCTCAGTTCCGAGAGATAAGTGCGTGTGAAAGCCGTCCTTCACCTAGCTTGTTGGGAACACAAAGTTTCTTTTCAGTTTCAAACTCCATTCCATATATATATATGGAGGTAGAAGCTCCAACACGGTTTGACAGTGAAAACTGCAGGAACTTCAAACCGGCACTAGGAAACAGACTGAGAAAGCAGAGAAAAAGTGTCCCCTGCAACCCGTTCCCTTGGTGCTAGATGAACGAACGTCTCTCCACTTGCTCAGTTCCGAGAGATAAGTGTGTGTGAAAGCCGTCCTTCAACTAGCTTGTTGGGAACACAAAGTTTCTTTTCAGTTGCAAACTCCATTCCATACATATATATGGGGAGTTCCTAGCTCCAACTCTGTTTGACAGTGAAAACTGCAGGAACTTCAAACCGGC
The DNA here is from genome assembly GCF_036321535.1 of Camelus dromedarius. NCBI lineage: Eukaryota > Metazoa > Chordata > Mammalia > Artiodactyla > Camelidae > Camelus > Camelus dromedarius. Next base: position 5,128,384 of record NW_026989801.1, read on the forward strand.
ACTAGGAAACAGACTGAGAAAGCAGAGAAAAAGTGTCTCCTGCAACCCGTTCCCTTGGTGCTAGATGAACGAACGTCTCTCCACTTGCTCAGTTCTGAGAGATAAGTGTGTGTGAAAGCCGCTCTTCACCTAGCTTGTTGGGAACACAAAGTTTCTTTTCAGTTGTAAACTCCATTCCAAGCATATATATGGGGAGATACTAGCTCCAAATCGGTTTGACAGTGAAAACTGCAGGAACTTCAAACCGGCACTAGGAAACAGACTGAGAAAGCAAAGAAAAAGTGCCTCCTGCAACCCGTTCCCTTGGTGCTAGATGAACGAACGTCTCTCCACTTGCTCAGTTCTGAGAGATAAGTGTTTGCGAAAGCCTCCTTTCACCTAGCTTGTTGGGAACACAAAGTTTCTTTTCATTTGCAAATCCATTCCATCTATATATATGGGGAGGTACAAGCTCCAACTCGGTTTGACAGTGAAAACTGCAGGAACTTCAAACCGGCACTAGGAAACAGACTGAGAAAGCAGAGAAAAAGTGTCTCCTGCAACCCGTTCCCTTGGTGCTAGATGAACGAAAGTCTCTCCACATGCTCAGTTCTGAGAGATAAGTGCGGGTGAAAGCCGTCCTTCAACTAGCTTGTTGGGAACACAAAGTTTCTTTTCAGTTGCAAACTCCATTCCATACATATATATGGGGAGGTAGAAGCTCCAACACGGTTTTACAGTGAAAACTGCAGGAACTTCAAACCGGCACTAGGAAACAGTCTGAGAAAGCAGAGAAAAAGTGTCTCCTGCATTCGGTTCCCTTGGTGCTAGATGAACGAACGTCTCTCCACTTGCTCAGTTCCGAGAGATAAGTGCGTGTGAAAGCCGTCCTTCACCTAGCTTGTTGGGAACACAAAGTTTCTTTTCAGTTTCAAACTCCATTCCATATATATATATGGAGGTAGAAGCTCCAACACGGTTTGACAGTGAAAACTGCAGGAACTTCAAACCGGCACTAGGAAACAGACAGAGAAAGCAGAGAAAAAGTGTCCCCTGCAACCCGTTCCCTTGGTGCTAGATGAACGAACGTCTCTCCACTTGCTCAGTTCCGAGAGATAAGTGTGTGTGAAAGCCGACCTTCAACTAGCTTGTTGGGAACACAAAGTTTCTTTTCAGTTGCAAACTCCATTCCATACATATATATGGGGAGTTCCTAGCTCCAACTCGGTTTGACAGTGAAAACTGCAGGAACTTCAAACCGGCACTAGGAAACAGACTGAGAAAGCAGAGAAAAAGTGTCTCATGCAACCCGTTCCCTTGGTGCTAGATGAACGAACGTCTCTCCACTTGCTCAGTTCTGAGAGATAAGTGTGTGTGAAAGCCGCTCTTCACCTAGCTTGTTGGGAACACAAAGTTTCTTTTCAGTTGTAAACTCCATTCCAAACATATATATGGGGAGATACTAGCTCCAAATCGGTTTGACAGTGAAAACTGCAGGAACTTCAAACCGGCACTAGGAAACAGACTGAGAAAGCAAAGAAAAAGTGCCTCCTGCAACCCGTTCCCTTGGTGCTAGATGAACGAACGTCTCTCCACTTGCTCAGTTCTGAGAGATAAGTGTTTGCGAAAGCCTCCTTTCACCTAGCTTGTTGGGAACACAAAGTTTCTTTTCATTTGCAAATCCATTCCATCTATATATATGGGGAGGTAGAAGCTCCAACTCGGTTTTACAGTGAAAACTGCAGGAACTTCAAACCGGCACTAGGAAACAGACTGAGAAAGAAGAGAAAAAGTGTCTCCTGCAACCCGTTCCCTTGGTGCTAGATGAACGAAAGTCTCTCCACTTGCTCAGTTCTGAGAGATAAGTGCGTGTGAAAGCCGTCCTTCACCTAGCTTGTTGAGAACACAAAGATTCTTTTCAGTTGCAAACTCCATTCCATACATATATATGGGGAGGTAGAAGCTCCAACTCGGTTTTACAGTGAAAACTGCAGGAACTTCAAACCGGCACTTGGAAACAGACTGAGAAATCAGAGAAAAATTGTCTCCTGCAACCCGTTCCCTTGGTGCTCGATGAACGAACGTCACTCCACTTGCTCAGTTCTGAGAGATAAGTGTGTGTGAAAGCCGTCCTTCACCTAGCTTGTTGGGAACACAAAGTTTCTTTTCAGTTGCAAACTCCATTCCATACATATATATGGGGAGGTACTAGCTCCAACTCGGTTTGACAGTGAAAACTGCAGGAACTTCAAACCGGCACTAGGAAACAGACTGAGAAAGCAGAGAAAAAGTGTCTCCTGCAACCCGTTCCCTTGGTGCTAGATGAACGAACGTCTCTCCACTTGCTCAGTTCTGAGAGATAAGTGCGTTTGAAAGCAGTCCTTCACCTAGCTTTTTGTGAAAACAAAGTTTCTTTTCAGTTGCAAACTCCATTCCATACATATATATGGGGAGGTTGAAGCTCCAACTCGGTTTTACAGTGAAAACTGCAGGAACTTCAAACCGGCACTAGGAAACAGACTGAGAAAGCAGAGAAAAAGTGTCTCCTGCAACCCGTTCCCTTGGTGCTAGATGAACGAACGTCTCTCCACTTGCTCAGTTCTGAGAGATAAGTGCGGGTGAAAGCCGTACTTCAACTAGCTTGTTGGGAACACAAAGTTTCTTTTAAGTTGCAAACTCCATTCCATACATATATATGGGGAGGTAGAAGCTCCAACACGGTTTTACAGTGAAAACTGCAGGAACTTCAAACCGGCACTAGGAAACAGTCTGAGAAAGCAGAGAAAAAGTGTCTCCTGCAATCGGTTCCCTTGGTGCTAGATGAACGAACGTCTCTCCACTTGCTCAGTTCTGAGAGATAAGTGCGTGTGAAAGCCGTCCTTCACCTAGCTTGTTGGGAACACAAAGTTTCTTTTCAGTTGCAAACTCCATTCCATACATATATATGGGGAGGTAGAAGCTCCAACACGGTTTTACACTGAAAACTGCAGGAACTTCAAACCGGCACTAGGAAACAGACTGAGAAAGCAGAGAAAAAGTGTCTCCTGCAACCCGTTCCCTTGGTGCTAGATGAACGAACGTCTCTCCACTTGCTCAGTTCTGAGAGATAAGTGTGAGTGAAAGCCGTCCTTCACCTAGCTTGTTGGGAACACAAAGTTTCTTTTCAGTTGCAAACTCCATTCCATACATATATATGGGGAGGTAGAAGCTCCAACTCGTTTTTACAGTGAAAACTGCAGGAACTTCAAACCGGCACTAGGAAACAGACTGAGAAAGCAGAGAAAAAGTGTCTCCTGCAACCCGTTCCCTTGGTGCTAGATGAACGAACGTCTCTCCAATTGCTCAGTTCTGAGAGATAAGTGTGTGTTAAAGCCGCTCTTCACCAAGCTTGTTGGGAACACAAAGTTTCTTTTCAGTTGTAAACTCCATTCCATACACATATATGGGGAGATACTAGCTCCAAATCGGGTTGACAGTGAAAACTGCAGGAACTTCAAACCGGCACTAGGAAACAGACTGAGAAAGCAGAGAAAATGTGCCTCCTGCAACCCGTTCCCTTGGTGCTAGATGAACGATCGTCTCTCCACTTGCTCAGTTCTGAGAGATAAGTGTGTGTGAAAGCCTTCTTTCACCTAGCTTGTTGGGAACACAAAGTTTCTTTTCAGTTGCAAATCCATTCCATCTATATATATGGGGAGATACTAGCTCCAACTCGGTTTTACAGTGAAAACTGCAGGAACTTCAAACCGGCACTAGGAAAGAATCTGAAAAGCAGAGAAAAAGTGTCTCCTGCAAACCGTTCCCTTGGTGCTACATGAACGAACGTCTCTCCACTTGCTCAGTTCTGAGAGATATGTGTGTGTTAAAGCCGCTCTTCACCTAGCTTGTTGGGAACACAAAGTTTCTTTTCAGTTGTAAACTCCATTCCATACATATATATGGGGAGATACTAGCTCCAAAACTGTTTGACAGTGAAAACTGCAGGAACTTCAAACCGGCACTAGGAAACAGACTGAGAAATCAGAGAAAAAGTGTCCCCTGCAACCCGTTCCCTTGGTGCTAGGTGAAGGAACGTCTCTCCACTTGCTCAGTTCCGAGAAATAAGTGTGTGTGAAAGCCGTCCTTCAACTAGCTTGTTGGGAACCCAAAGTTTCTTTTCAGTTGCAAACTCCATTCCATACATATATATGGGGAGTTACTAGCTCCAACACGGTTTGACAGTGAAAACTGCAGGAACTTCAAACCGGCACTAGGAAACAGACTGAGAAAGCAGAGAAAAAGTGTCTCCTGCAACCCGTTCCCTTGGTGCTAGATGAACGAACGTCTCTCCACTTGCTCAGTTCTGAGAGATAAGTGTGTGTGAAAGCCGCTCTTCACCTAGCTTGTTGGGAACACAAAGTTTCTTTTCAGTTGTAAACTCCATTCCATACATATATATGGGGAGATACTAGCTCCAAATCGGTTTGACAGTGAAAACTGCAGGAACTTCAAACCGGCACTAGGAAACAGACTGAGAAAGGAAAGAAAAAGTGCCTCCTGCAACCCGTTCCCTTGGTGCTAGATGAACGAACGTCTCTCCACTTGCTCAGTTCTTAGAGATAAGTGTTTGCGAAAGCCTCCTTTCACCTAGCTTGTTGGGAACACAAAGTTTCTTTTCAGTTGCAAACTCTATTCCATACATATATATGGGGAGGTAGAAGCTCCAACTCGGTTTTACAGTGAAAACTGCAGGAACTTCAAACCGGCACTAGGAAACAGACTGAGAAAGCAGAGAAAAAGTGTCTCCTGCAACCCGTTCCCTTGGTGCTAGATGAACGAACGTCTCTCCACTTGCTCAGTTCTGAGAGATAAGTGCGGGTGAAAGCCGTCCTTCACCTAGCTTGTTGGGAACACAAAGTTTCTTTTCAGTTGCAAACTCCATTCCATACATATATATGGGGAGGTAGAAGCACCAACACGGTTTTACAGTGAAAACTGCAGGAACTTCAAACCGGCACTAGGAAACAGTCTGAGAAAGCAGAGAAAAAGTGTCTCCTGCAATCGGTTCCCTTGGTGCTAGATGAACGAACGTCTCTCCACTTGCTCAGTTCTGAGAGATAAGTGCGTGTGAAAGCCGTCCTTCACCTAGCTTGTTGGGAACACAAAGTTTCTTTTCAGTTGCAAACTCCATTCCATACATATATATGGGGAGGTAGAAGCTCCAACACGATTTTACAGTGAAAACTGCAGGAACTTCAAACCGGCACTAGGAAACAGACTGAGAAAGCAGAGAAAAAGTGTCTCCTGCAACCCGTTCCCTTGGTGCTAGATGAAAGAACGTCTCTCCACTTGCTAAGTTCCGAGAGAAAAGTGTGTGTGAAAGCCGTCTTTCACCTCGCTTGTTGGGAACACAAAGTTTCTTTTCAGTTGCAAACTCCATTCCATACATATATATGGGTAGTTAGAAGCACCAACTCGGTTTTACAGTGAAAACTGCAGGAACTTCAAACCGGCACAAGGAAACAGACTGAGAAAGGAGAGAAATAGTGTCACCTGCAAACCGTTCCCTTGGTGCTAGATGAACGAAAGTCTCTCCACTTGCTCAGTTCCGAGAGATAAGTGTGTGGGAAAGCCGTCCTTCAACTAGCTTGTTGTTAACACAAAGTTTCTTTTCAGTTGCAAACTCCATTCCATACATATATATATGGAGGTACTAGCTCCAACTCGGTTTGACATTGAAAACTGCGGGAACTTCAAACCGGCACTAGGAAACAATTTGAAAAGCAGAGAAAAAGTGTCTCCTGCAAACCGTTCCCTTGGTGCTAGATGAACGAACGTCTCTCCACTTGCTCAGTTCTGAGAGGTAAGTGTGTGTTAAAGCCGCTCTTCACCTAGCTTGTTGGGAACACAAAGTTTCTTTTCAGTTGTAAACTCCATTCCATACATATATATGGGGAGATACTAGCTCCAAATCTGTTTGACTGTGAAAACTGCAGGAACTTCAAACCGGCACTAGGAAACAGACTGAGAAAGCAGAGAAAAAGTGTCTCCTGCAACCCGTTCCCTTGGTGCTAGATGAAAGAACGTCTCTCCACTTGCTCAGTTCCGAGAGATAAGTGTGTGTGAAAGCCGTCCTTCAACTAGCTTGTTGGGAACACAAAGTTTCTTTTCAGTTGCAAACTCCAATCCATAAATATATATGGTTAGGTACTAGCTCCAACTCGTTTACACAGTGAAAACTGCAGGAATTTCAAACCGGCACTAGGAAACAGACTGAGAAAGCAGAGAAAAGTGACTCCTGCAAAGCTTTCCCTTGGTTCTAGATGAACGAACGTCTCTCCACTTGCTCAGTTCTGAGAGATAAGTGCGTGTGAAAGCCGTCCTTCACCTAGCTTGTTGGGAACACAAAGTTTCTTTTCAGTTGCAAACTCCATTCCATACATATATATGGGGAGGTAGAAGCTCCAACTCGGTTTTACAGTGAAAACTGCAGGAACTTCAAACCGGCACTAGGAAACAGACTGAGAAAGCAGAGAAAAAGTGTCTCCTGCAACCCGTTCCCTTGGTGCTAGATGAACGAACGTCTATCCACTTGCTCAGTTCTGAGAGATAAGTGCGTGTGAAAGCCGTCCTTCACCTAGCTTGTTGGAAACACAAAGATTCTTTTCAGTTGCAAACTCCATTCCATACATATATATGGGGAGGTAGAAGCTCCAACTCGGTTTGACAGTGAAAACTGCAGGAACTTCAAACCGGCACTAGGAAACAGACTGAGAAAGCAGAGAAAAAGTGTCTCCTGCAACCCGTTCCCTTGGTGCTAGATGAACGAACGTCTCTCCACTTGCTCATTTCTGAGAGATAAGTGCGTGTGAAAGCCGTACTTCACCTAGCTTGTTGGGAACACAAAGTTTCTTTTCAGTTGCAAACTCCATTCCATACATATATATGGGGAGGTAGAAGCTCCAAATCGGTTTTACAGTGAAAACTGCAGGAACTTCAAACCGGCACTAGGAAACAGACTGAGAAAGCAGAGAAAAGTGTCTCCTGCAACCCGTTCCCTTGGTGCTAGATGAACGAACGTCTCTCCACTTGCTCAGTTCTGAGAGATAATTGTGTGTGAAAGCCGTCCTTCACCTAGCTTGTTGGGAACACAAAGTTTCTTTTCAGTTGCAAACTCCATTCCATACATATATATGGGGAGGTACTAGCTCCAACTCGTTTTGACAGTGAAAACTGCAGGAACTTCAAACCGGCACTAGGAAACAGACTGAGAAAGCAGAGAAAAAGTGTCTCCTGCAACCCGTTCCCTTGGTGCTAGATGAACAAACGTCTCTCCACTTGCTCAATTCTGAGAGATAAGTGTGTGGGAAAGCCGTCCTTCACCTAGCTTGTTGGGAACACAAAGTTTCTTTTCAGTTGCAAACTCCATTCCATACATATATATGGGGAGGTAGAAGCTCCAACTCGGTTTTACAGTGAAAACTGCAGGAACTTCAAACCGGCACTAGGATACAGACTGAGAAAGAAGAGAAAAAGTGTCTCCTGCAACCCGTTCCCTTAGTGCTAGATGAACGAACGTCTCTCCACTTGCTCAGTTCTGAGAGATAAGTGCGTGTGAAAGCCGTCCTTCACCTAGCTTGTTGGGAACACAAAGGTTCTTTTCAGCTGCAAACTCCATTCCATACATATATACGGGGAGGTAGAAGCTCCAACTCGGTTTTACAGTGAAAACTGCAGGAACTTCAAACCGGCACTAGGAAACAGACTGAGAAAGCAGAGAAAAAGTGTCTCCTGCAACCCGTTCCCTTGGTGCTACATGAACGAACGTCTCTCCACTTGCTCAGTTCTGAGAGATAAGTGCGTGTGAATGCCGTCCTTCACCTAGCTTGTTGGGAACACAAAGTTTCTTTTCAGTTGCAAACTCCATTCCATACATATATATGGGGAGGTAGAAGCTCCAACTCGTTTTTACAGTGAAAACTGCAGGAACATCAAACCGGCACTAGGAAACAGACTGAGAAATCAGAGAAAAAGTGTCTCCTGCAACCCTTTCCCTTGGTGCTAGATGAACGAACGTCTCTCCACTTGCTCAGTTCTGAGAGATAAGTGTGTGTTAAAGCCGCTCTTCACCTAGCTTGTTGGGAACACAAAGTTTCTTTTCAGTTGTAAACTCCATTCCATACATATATATGGGGAGATACTAGCTCCAAATCGGTTTGACAGTGAAAACTGCAGGAACTTCAAACCGGCACTAGGAAACAGACTGAGAAAGCAGAGAAAAAGTGCTTCCTGCAACCCGTTCCCATGGTGCTAGATGAACGAAACTCTCTCCACTTGCTCAGTTCTGAGAGATAAGTGTGTGTGAAAGCCTTCTTTCACCTAGCTTGTTGGAAACACAAAGTTTCTTTTCAGTTGCAAATCCATTCCATCTATATATATGGGGAGATACTAGCTCCAACTCGGTTTTACAGTGAAAACTGCAGGAACTTCAAACCGGCACTAGGAAACAATCAGAAAAGCAGAGAAAAAGTGTCTCCTGCAAACCGTTCCCTTGGTGCTAAATGAACGAAAGTCTCTCCACTTGCTCAGTTCTGAGGGATAAGTGTGTGTGAAAGCCGTCCTTCACCTCGCTTGTTGGGAACACAAAGTTTCTTTTCAGTTGCAAACTCCATTCCATACATATATATGGGGAGGTAGAAGCTCCAACTCGGTTTGACAGTGAAAACTGCAGGAACTTCAAACCGGCACTAGGAAACAGACTGAGAAAGCAGAGAGAAAGTGTCACCTGCAACCCGTTCCCTTGGTGCTAGATGAACGAACGTCTCTCCACTTGCTCAGTTCCGAGATACAAGTGTGTGGGAAAGCCGTCCTTCACCTAGGTTGTTGGGAACACAAAGTTTCTTTTCACTTGCAAACTCCATTCCATACATATATATGAGGAGGTACTAGCTCCAACACGGTTTGACAGTGAAAACTGCAGGAACTTCATACCGGCACTAGGAAACAGATTGAGAAAGCAGACAAAAAACTTTCTCCTGCAACCCGTTCCCTTGGTGCTAGATGAACGAACGTCTCTCCACTTGCTCAGTTCTGAGAGATAATTGCGTGTGATAGCCTTCCTTCACCTAGCTTTTTGGGAACACAAAGTTTCTTTTCAGTTGCAAACTCCATTCCATACATATATATGGGGAGGTACTAGCTCCAACTCGGTTTGACAGTGAAAACTGCAGGAACTTCAAACCGGCACTAGGAAACAGACTGAGAAAGCAGAGAAAAAGTGTCTCCTGCAACCCGTTCCCTTGGTGCTAGATGAACGATCGTCTCTCCACTTGCTCAGTTCTGAGTGATAAGTGTGTGTGAAAGCCGTCCTTCACCTAGCTTGTTGGGAACACAAAGTTTCTTTTCAGTTGCAAACTCCATTCCATACATATATATGGGGAGGTAGAAGCTCCAACTCGGTTTTACAGTGAAAACTGCAGGAACTTCAAACCGGCACTAGGAAACAGACTGAGAAAGCAGAGAAAATGTGTCTCCTGCAACCCGTTCCCTTGGTGCTAGATGAACGAACGTCTCTCCAATTGCTCAGTTCTGAGAGATAAGTGTGTGTGAAAGCCGTCCTTCACCTAGGTTGTTGGGAACACAAAGTTTCTTTTCAGTTGCAAACTCCATTCCATACATATATATGGGGAGGTAGAAGCTCCAACTCGTTTTTACAGTGAAAACTGCAGGAACTTCAAACCGGCACTAGGAAACAGACTGAGAAAGGAGAGAAAAAGTGTCTCCTGCAACCCGTTCCCTTGGTGCTAGATGAACGAACGTCTCTCCACTTGCTCTGTTCTGAGAGTTAAGTGTGTGTTAAAGCCGCTCTTCACCTAGCTTGTTGGGAACACAAAGTTTCTTTTCAGTTGTAAACTCCATTCCATACATATATATGGGGAGATACTAGCTCCAAATCGGTTTGACAGTGAAAACTGCAGGAACTTCAAACCGGCACTAGGAAACAGACTGAGAAAGCTGAGAAAAAGTGTCACCTGCAAACCGTTCCCTTGGTGCTAGATGAACGAACGTCTCTCCACTTGCTCAGTTCCGAGAGATAAGTGTGTGGGAAAGCCGACCTTCAACTAGCTTGTTGGGAACACAAAGTTTCTTTTCAGTTGCAAACTCCATTCCATACATATATAAGGGGTGTTAGAAGCTCCAACTCGGTTTTACAGTGAAAACTGCAGGAAATTCAAACCGGCACTAGGAAACAGACTGAGAAAGCAGAGAAAAAGTGTCACCTGCAAACCGTTCCCTTGGTGCCAGATGAACGAAAGTCTCTCCACTTGCTCAGTTCCGAGAGATAAGTGTGTGGGAAAGCCGTCCTTCAACTAGCTTGTTGGGAACACAAAGTTTCTTTTAAGTTGCAAACTCAATTCCATATATATATATGGGGAGGTACTAGCTCCAACTCGGTTTGACAGTGAAAACTGCAGGAACTTCATACCGGCACTAGGAAACAGATTGAGAAAGCAGACAAAAAGTGTCTCCTGCAACCCGTTCCCTTGGTGCTAGATGAACGAACGTCTCTCCACTTGCTCAGTTCTGAGAGATAAGTGTGTGTGAAAGCCGTCCTTCACCTAGCTTGTTGGGAACACAAAGTTTCTTTTCAGTTGCAAACTCCATTCCATACATATATATGGGGAGGTAGAAGCTCCAACTCGGTTTTACTGTGAAAACTGCAGGAACTTCAAACCGGCACTAGGAAACAGACTGAGAAAGCAGAGAAAAAGTGCATCCTGCAAACCGTTCCCTTGGTGCTAGATGAACGAACGTCTCTCCACTTGCTCAGTTCTGAGAGATAAGTGTGTTTGAAAGCCTTCTTTCACCTAGCTTGTTGGGAACACAAAGTTTCTTTTCAGTTGCAAATCCATTCCATCTATATGTAAGGAGAGATACTAGCTCCAACTCGGGTTTACAGTGAAAACTGCAGGAACTTAAAACCGGCACTAGGAAACAAACTGAAAAGCAGAGAAAAAGTGTCTCCTGCAAACCGTTCCCTTGGTGCTAGATGAACGAACGTCTCTCCACTTGCTCAGTTCTGAGGGATAAGTGTGTGGGAAAGCCGTCCTTCACCACGCTTGTTGGGAACACAAAGTTTCTTTTCAGTTGCAAACTCCATTTCATACATATATATGGGGAGTTAGAAGCTCCAACTCGGTTTTACAGTGAAAACTGCAGCAAATTCAAACCGGCACTAGGAAACAGACTGAGAAAGCAGAGAAAAAGTGTCTCCTGCAACCCGTTCCCTTGGTGCTAGATGAACGAACGTCTCTCCACTTGCTCAGTTCTGAGAGATAAGTGCGTGTGAAAGCCGTCCTTCTCCTAGCTTGTTGGGAACACAAAGTTTCTTTTAAGTTGCAAACTCAATTCCATATATATATATGGGGAGGTACTAGCTCCAACTCGGTTTGACAGTGAAAACTGCAGGAACTTCATACCGGCACTAGGAAACAGATTGAGAAAGCAGACAAAAAGTGTCTCCTGCAACCCGTTCCCTTGGTGCTAGATGAACGAACGTCTCTCCACTTGCTCAGTTCTGAGAGATAAGTGTGTGTGAAAGCCGTCCTTCACCTAGCTTGTTGGGAACACAAAGTTTCTTTTCAGTTGCAAACTCCATTCCATACATATATATGGGGAGGTAGAAGCTCCAACTCGGTTTTACTGTGAAAACTGCAGGAACTTCAAACCGGCACTAGGAAACAGACTGAGAAAGCAGAGAAAAAGTGTCTCCTGCAACCCGTTCCCTTGGTGCTAGATGAACGAACGTCTCTCCACTTGCTCAGTTCTGAGAGATAAGTGCGTGTGAAAGCCGTCCTTCTCCTAGCTTGTTGGGAACACAAAGTTTCTTTTAAGTTGCAAACTCAATTCCATATATATATATGGGGAGGTACTAGCTCCAACTCGGTTTGACAGTGAAAACTGCAGGAACTTCATACCGGCACTAGGAAACAGATTGAGAAAGCAGACAAAAAGTGTCTCCTGCAACCCGTTCCCTTGGTGCTAGATGAACGAACGTCTCTCCACTTGCTCAGTTCTGAGAGATAAGTGTGTGTGAAAGCCGTCCTTCACCTAGCTTGTTGGGAACACAAAGTTTCTTTTCAGTTGCAAACTCCATTCCATACATATATATGGGGAGGTAGAAGCTCCAACTCGGTTTTACTGTGAAAACTGCAGGAACTTCAAACCGGCACTAGGAAACAGACTGAGAAAGCAGAGAAAAAGTGTCTCCTGCAACCCGTTCCCTTGGTGCTAGATGAACGAACGTCTCTCCACTTGCTCAGTTCTGAGAGATAAGTGTGTGTGAAAGCCGTACTTCACATAGCTTGTTGGGAACACAAAGTTTCTTTTCAGTTGCAAACTCCATTCCATACATATATATGGGGAGGTAGAAGCTCCAACACGGTTTTACAGTGAAAACTGCAGGAACTTCAAACCGGCACTAGGAAACAGACTGAGAAAGCAGAGAAATAGTGTCTCCTGCAACACGTTCCCTTGGTGCTAGATGAACGAACGTCTTTCCACTTGCTCAGTTCTGAGAGATATGTGTGTGTTAAAGCCGCTCTTCACCTAGCTTGTTGGGAACACAAAGTTTCTTTTCAGTTGTAAACTCCATTCCATACATATATATGGGGAGATACTAGCTCCAAAACGGTTTGACAGTGAAAACTGCAGGAACTTCAAACCGGCACTAGGAAACAGACTGAGAAAGCAGAGAAAAAGTGCATCCTGCAAACCGTTCCCTTGGTGCTAGATGAACGAACGTCTCTCCACTTGCTCAGTTCTGAGAGATAAGTGTGTTTGAAAGCCTTCTTTCACCTAGCTTGTTGGGAACACAAAGTTTCTTTTCAGTTGCAAATCCATTCCATCTATATGTAAGGAGAGATACTAGCTCCAACTCGGGTTTACAGTGAAAACTGCAGGAACTTAAAACCGGCACTAGGAAACAAACTGAAAAGCAGAGAAAAAGTGTCTCCTGCAAACCGTTCCCTTGGTGCTAGATGAACGAACGTCTCTCCACTTGCTCAGTTCTGAGGGATAAGTGTGTGGGAAAGCCGTACTTCACCACGCTTGTTGGGAACACAAAGTTTCTTTTCAGTTGCAAACTCCATTTCATACATATATATGGGGAGTTAGAAGCTCCAACTCGGTTTTACAGTGAAAACTGCAGCAAATTCAAACCGGCACTAGGAAACAGACTGAGAAAGCAGAGAAAAAGTGTCTCCTGCAACCCGTTCCCTTGGTGCTAGATGAACGAACGTCTCTCCACTTGCTCAGTTCTGAGAGATAAGTGCGTGTGAAAGCCGTCCTTCTCCTAGCTTGTTGGGAACACAAAGTTTCTTTTCAGTTGCAAACTCCATTCCATACATATATATGGGGAGGTACTAGCTTCAACTCGGTTTTACAGTGAAAACTGCAGGAACTTCAAACCGGCACTAGGAAACAGACTGAGAAAGCAGAGAAAAAGTGTCTCCTGCAACCCGTTCCCTTGGTGCTAGATGAACGAACGTCTCTCCACTTGCTCAGTTCTGAGAGATAAGTGTGTGTGAAGGCCGTACTTCACATAGCTTGTTGGGAACACAAAGTTTCTTTTCAGTTGCAAACTCCATTCCATACATATATATGGGGAGGTAGAAGCTCCAACACGGTTTTACAGTGAAAACTGCAGGAACTTCAAACCGGCACTAGGAAACAGACTGAGAAAGCAGAGAAATAGTGTCTCCTGCAACACGTTCCCTTGGTGCTAGATGAACGAACGTCTTTCCACTTGCTCAGTTCTGAGAGATATGTGTGTGTTAAAGCCGCTCTTCACCTAGCTTGTTGGGAACACAAAGTTTCTTTTCAGTTGTAAACTCCATTCCATACATATATATGGGGAGATACTAGCTCCAAAACGGTTTGACAGTGAAAACTGCAGGAACTTCAAACCGGCACTAGGAAACAGACTGAGAAAGCAGAGAAAAAGTGCATCCTGCAAACCGTTCCCTTGGTGCTAGATGAACGAACGTCTCTCCACTTGCTCAGTTCTGAGAGATAAGTGTGTTTGAAAGCCTTCTTTCACCTAGCTTGTTGGGAACACAAAGTTTCTTTTCAGTTGCAAATCCATTCCATCTATATGTAAGGAGAGATACTAGCTCCAACTCGGGTTTACAGTGAAAACTGCAGGAACTTAAAACCGGCACTAGGAAACAAACTGAAAAGCAGAGAAAAAGTGTCTCCTGCAAACCGTTCCCTTGGTGCTAGATGAACGAACGTCTCTCCACTTGCTCAGTTCTGAGGGATAAGTGTGTGGGAAAGCCGTCCTTCACCACGCTTGTTGGGAACACAAAGTTTCTTTTCAGTTGCAAACTCCATTTCATACATATATATGGGGAGTTAGAAGCTCCAACTCGGTTTTACAGTGAAAACTGCAGCAAATTCAAACCGGCACTAGGAAACAGACTGAGAAAGCAGAGAAAAAGTGTCTCCTGCAACCCGTTCCCTTGGTGCTAGATGAACGAACGTCTCTCCACTTGCTCAGTTCTGAGAGATAAGTGCGTGTGAAAGCCGTCCTTCTCCTAGCTTGTTGGGAACACAAAGTTTCTTTTAAGTTGCAAACTCAATTCCATATATATATATGGGGAGGTACTAGCTCCAACTCGGTTTGACAGTGAAAACTGCAGGAACTTCATACCGGCACTAGGAAACAGATTGAGAAAGCAGACAAAAAGTGTCTCCTGCAACCCGTTCCCTTGGTGCTAGATGAACGAACGTCTCTCCACTTGCTCAGTTCTGAGAGATAAGTGTGTGTGAAAGCCGTCCTTCACCTAGCTTGTTGGGAACACAAAGTTTCTTTTCAGTTGCAAACTCCATTCCATACATATATATGGGGAGGTAGAAGCTCCAACTCGGTTTTACTGTGAAAACTGCAGGAACTTCAAACCGGCACTAGGAAACAGACTGAGAAAGCAGAGAAAAAGTGTCTCCTGCAACCCGTTCCCTTGGTGCTAGATGAACGAACGTCTCTCCACTTGCTCAGTTCTGAGAGATAAGTGTGTGTGAAAGCCTTCTTTCACCTAGCTTGTTGGGAACACAAAGTTTCTTTTCAGTTGCAAATCCATTCCATCTATATGTAAGGGGAGAAACTAGCTCCAACTCGGTTTTACAGTGAAAACTGCAGGAACTTAATACCGGCACTAGGAAACAAACTGAAAAGCAGAGAAAAAGTGTCTCGTGCAAACCGTTCCCTTGGTGCTAGATGAACGAACGTCTCTCCACTTGCTCAGTTCTGAGGGATAAGTGTGTGGGAAAGCCGTCCTTCAACTAGCTTGTTGGGAACACAAAGTTTCTTTTCAGTTGCAAACTCCATTCCATACATATATATGGGGAGGTAGAAGCTCCAACTCGGTTTTACAGTGAAAACTGCAGGAAATTCAAACCGGCACTAGGAAACAGACTGAGAAAGCAGAGAAAAAGTGTCACCTGCAAACCGTTCCCTTGGTGCTAGATGAACGAAAGTCTCTCCACTTGCTCAGTTCCGAGAGATAAGTGTGTGGGAAAGCCGTCCTTCAACTAGCTTGTTGGGAACACAAAGTTTCTTTTCAGTTGCAAACTCAATTCCATATATATATATGGGGAGGTACTAGCTCCAACTCGGTTTGACAGTGAAAACTGCAGGAACTTCATACCGGCACTAGGAAACAGATTGAGAAAGCAGAGAAAAAGTGTCTCCTGCAACCCGTTCCCTTGGTGCTAGATGAACGAACGTCTCTCCACTTGCTCAGTTCTGAGAGATAAGTGTGTGTGAAAGCCGTCCTTCACCTAGCTTGTTGGGAACACAAAGTTTCTTTTCAGTTGCAAACTCCATTCCATACATATATATAGGGAGGTAGAAGCTCCAACTCGGTTTTACTGTGAAAACTGCAGGAACTTCAAACCGGCACTAGGAAACAGACTGAGAAAGCAGAGAAAAAGTGTCTCCTGCAACCCGTTCCCTTGGTGCTAGATGAACGAACGTCTCTCCACTTGCTCAGTTCTGAGAGATAAGTGTGTGTGAAAGCCGTACTTCACATAGCTTGTTGGGAACACAAAGTTTCTTTTCAGTTGCAAACTCCATTCCATACATATATATGGGGAGGTAGAAGCTCCAACACGGTTTTACAGTGAAAACTGCAGGAACTTCAAACCGGCACTAGGAAACAGACTGAGAAAGCAGAGAAATAGTGTCTCCTGCAACACGTTCCCTTGGTGCTAGATGAACGAACGTCTTTCCACTTGCTCAGTTCTGAGAGATATGTGTGTGTTAAAGCCGCTCTTCACCTAGCTTGTTGGGAACACAAAGTTTCTTTTCAGTTGTAAACTCCATTCCATACATATATATGGGGAGATACTAGCTCCAAAACGGTTTGACAGTGAAAACTGCAGGAACTTCAAACCGGCACTAGGAAACAGACTGAGAAAGCAGAGAAAAAGTGCATCCTGCAAACCGTTCCCTTGGTGCTAGATGAACGAACGTCTCTCCACTTGCTCAGTTCTGAGAGATAAGTGTGTTTGAAAGCCTTCTTTCACCTAGCTTGTTGGGAACACAAAGTTTCTTTTCAGTTGCAAATCCATTCCATCTATATGTAAGGAGAGATACTAGCTCCAACTCGGGTTTACAGTGAAAACTGCAGGAACTTAAAACCGGCACTAGGAAACAAACTGAAAAGCAGAGAAAAAGTGTCTCCTGCAAACCGTTCCCTTGGTGCTAGATGAACGAACGTCTCTCCACTTGCTCAGTTCTGAGGGATAAGTGTGTGGGAAAGCCGTCCTTCACCACGCTTGTTGGGAACACAAAGTTTCTTTTCAGTTGCAAACTCCATTTCATACATATATATGGGGAGTTAGAAGCTCCAACTCGGTTTTACAGTGAAAACTGCAGCAAATTCAAACCGGCACTAGGAAACAGACTGAGAAAGCAGAGAAAAAGTGTCTCCTGCAACCCGTTCCCTTGGTGCTAGATGAACGAACGTCTCTCCACTTGCTCAGTTCTGAGAGATAAGTGCGTGTGAAAGCCGTCCTTCTCCTAGCTTGTTGGGAACACAAAGTTTCTTTTCAGTTGCAAACTCCATTCCATACATATATATGGGGAGGTACTAGCTTCAACTCGGTTTTACAGTGAAAACTGCAGGAACTTCAAACCGGCACTAGGAAACAGACTGAGAAAGCAGAGAAAAAGTGTCTCCTGCAACCCGTTCCCTTGGTGCTAGATGAACGAACGTCTCTCCACTTGCTCAGTTCTGAGAGATAAGTGTGTGTGAAGGCCGTACTTCACCTAGCTTGGGAACACAAAGTTTCTTTTCAGTTGCAAACTCCATTCCATAAATATATATGGGGAGGTACTAGCTCCAACTCGGTTTGACAGTGAATACTGCAGGAACTTCAAACCGGCACTAGGAAACAGACTGTGAAAGCAGAGAAAATGTGACTCCTGCAACCCGTTCCCTTGGTGCTAGATGAACGAACGTCTCTCCACTTGCTCAGTTCTGAGAGATAAGTGCGTGTGAAAGCCGTCCTTCACCTAGCTTGTTGGGAACACAAAGTTTCTTTTCAGTTGCAAACTCCATTCCATACATATATATGGGGAGGTAGAAGCTCCAACTCGGGTTTACAGTGAAAACTGCAGGAACTTCAAACCGGCACTAGGAAACAGACTGAGAAAGCAGAGAAAATGTGTCTCCTGCAACCCGTTCCCTTGGTGCTAGATGAACGAACGTCTCTCCACTTGCTCAGTTCTGAGAGATAAATGCGTGTGAAAGCCGTCCTTCACCTAGCTTGTTGGGAACACAAAGTTTCTTTTCAGTTGCAAACTCCCTTCCATACATATATATGGGGAGGTAGAAGCTCCAACTCAATTTTACAGTGAAAACTGCAGGAACTTCAAACCGGCACTAGGAAACAGACTGAGAAAGCAGAGAAAAAGTGTCTCCTGCAACCCGTTCCATTGGTGCTAGATGAACGAACGTCTCTCCACTTGCTCAGTTCTGAGAGATAAGTGTGTGAAAGCCGTCCTTCACCTAGTTTGTTGGGAACACAAAGTTTCTTTTCAGTTGCAAACTCCAATCCATACATATATATGGGGAGGTAGAAGCTCCAACTCGGGTTTACAGTGAAAACTGCAGGAACTTCAAACCGGCACTAGGAAACAGACTGAGAAAGCAGAGAAAATGTGTCTCCTGCAACCCGTTCCCTTGGTGCTAGATGAACGAAAGTCTCTCCACTTGCTCAGTTCTGAGAGATAAGTGCGTGTGAAAGCCGTCCTTCACCTAGCTTGTTGGGAACACAAAGTTTCTTTTCAGTTGCAAACTCCCTTCCAAACATATATATGGGGAGGTAGAAGCTCCAACTCAATTTTACAGTGAAAACTGCAGGAACTTCAAACCGGCACTAGGAAACAGACTGAGAAAGCAGAGAAAAAGTGTCTCCTGCAACCCGTTCCATTGGTGCTAGATGAACGAACGTCTCTCCACTTGCTCAGTTCTGAGAGATAAGTGTGTGAAAGCCGTCCTTCACCTAGTTTGTTGGGAACACAAAGTTTCTTTTCAGTTGCAAACTCCATTCCATACATATATATGGGGAGGTAGAAGCTCCAACTCGGTTTTACAGTGAAAACTGCAGGAACTTCAAACCGGCACTAGGAAACAGACTGAGAAAGCAGAGAAAAAGTGTCTCCTGCAACCCGTTCCCTTGGTGCTAGATGAACGAACGTCTCTCCACTTGCTCAATTCTGAGAGATAAGAGTGTGTGAAGCCGTCCTTCACCTAGCTTGTTGGGAACACAAAGTTTCTTTTCAGTTGCAAACTCCAATCCATACATATATATGGGGAGGTAGAAGCTCCAACTCGTTTTTACAGTGAAAACTGCAGGAACTTCAAACCGAAACTAGGAAACAGACTGAGAAAGCAAAGAAAAAGTGCCTCCTGCAACCCGTTCCCTTGGTGCTAGATGAACGAACGTCTCTCCACTTGCTCAGTTCTGAGAGATAAGTGTTTGTGAAAGCCTTCTTTCACCTAGCTTGTTGGGAACACAAAGTTTCTTTTCATTTGCAAATCCATTCCATCTATATATATGGGGAGATACTAGCTCCAACTCGATTTTACAGTGAAAACTGCAGGAACTTCTAACCGGCACTAGGAAACAATCTGAAAAGCAGAGAAAATGTGTCTCCTGCAAACAGTTCCCTTGGTGCTAGATGCACGAACGTCTCTCCACTTGCTCAGTTCTGAGAGATAAGTGTGTGTTAAGCCGCTCTTCACCTAGCTTGTTGGGAACACAAAGTTTCTTTTCAGTTGTAAACTCCATTCCATACATATATAAGGGGAGGTAGAAGCTCCAAATCTGTTTGACAGTGAAAACTGCAGGAACTTCAAACCGGCACTAGGAAACAGACTGTGAAAGCAGAGAAAAAGTGTCCCCTGCAACCCGTTCCCTTGGTGCTAGATGAACGAACGTCTCTCCACTTGCTCAGTTCCGAGAGATAAGTGTGTGGGAAAGCCGACCTTCAACTAGCTAGTTGGGAACACAAAGTTTCTTTTCAGTTGCAAACTCCATTCCATACATATATATGGGGAGTTAGAAGCTCCAACTCGGTTTTACAGTGAAAACTGCAGGAAATTCAAACCGGCACTAGGAAACAGACTGAGAAAGCAGAGAAAAAGTGTCACCTGCAAACCGTTCCCTTGGTGCTAGATGAACGAAAGTCTCTCCACTTGCTCAGTTCCGAGAGATAAGTGTGTGGGAAAGCCGTCCTTCAACTAGCTTGTTGGGAACACAAAGTTTCTTTTAAGTTGCAAACTCAATTCCATATATATATATGGGGAGGTACTAGCTCCAACTCGGTTTGACAGTGAAAACTGCAGGAACTTCATACCGGCACTAGGAAACAGATTGAGAAAGCAGACAAAAAGTGTCTCCTGCAACCCGTTCCCTTGGTGCTAGATGAACGAACGTCTCTCCACTTGCTCAGTTCTGAGAGATAAGTGTGTGTGAAAGCCGTCCTTCACATAGCTTGTTGGGAACACAAAGTTTCTTTTCAGTTGCAAACTCCATTCCATACATATATATGGGGAGGTAGAAGCTCCAACTCGGTTTTACTGTGAAAACTGCAGGAACTTCAAACCGGCACTAGGAAACAGACTGAGAAAGCAGAGAAAAAGTGTCTCCTGCAACCCTTTCCCTTGGTGCTAGATGAACGAACGTCTCTCCACTTGCTCAGTTCTGAGAGATAAGTGTGTGTGAAAGCCTTCTTTCACCTAGCTTGTTGGGAACACAAAGTTTCTTTTCAGTTGCAAATCCATTCCATCTATATGTAAGGGGAGATACTAGCTCCAACTCGGTTTTACAGTGAAAACTGCAGGAACTTAAAACCGGCACTAGGAAACAAACTGAAAAGCAGAGAAAAAGTGTCTCGTGCAAACCATTCCCTTGGTGCTAGATGAACGAACGTCTCTCCACTTGCTCAGTTCTGAGGGATAAGTGTGTGGGAAAGCCGTCCTTCAACTAGCTTGTTGGGAACACAAAGTTTCTTTTCAGTTGCAAACTCCATTCCATACATATATATGGGGAGTTAGAAGCTCCAACTCGGTTTTACAGTGAAAACTGCAGGAAATTCAAACCGGCACTAGGAAACAGACTGAGAAAGCAGAGAAAAAGTGTCACCTGCAAACCGTTCCCTTGGTGCTACATGAACGAAAGTCTCTCCACATGCTCAGTTCCGAGAGATAAGTGTGTGGGAAAGCCGTCCTTCAACTAGCTTGTTGGGAACACAAAGTTTCTTTTCAGTTGCAAACTCAATTCCATATATATATATGGGGAGGTACTAGCTCCAACTCGGTTTGACAGTGAAAACTGCAGGAACTTCATACCGGCACTAGGAAACAGATTGAGAAAGCAGAGAAAAAGTGTCTCCTGCAACCCGTTCCCTTGGTGCTAGATGAACGAACGTCTCTCCACTTGCTCAGTTCTGAGAGATAAGTGTGTGTGAAAGCCGTCCTTCACCTAGCTTGTTGGGAACACAAAGTTTCTTTTCAGTTGCAAACTCCATTCCATACATATATATGGGGAGGTAGAAGCTCCAACTCGGTTTTACTGTGAAAACTGCAGGAACTTCAAACCGGCACTAGGAAACAGACTGAGAAAGCAGAGAAAAAGTGTCTCCTGCAACCCGTTCCCTTGGTGCTAGATGAACGAACGTCTCTCCACTTGCTCAGTTCTGAGAGATAAGTGTGTGTGAAAGCCGTACTTCACATAGCTTGTTGGGAACACAAAGTTTCTTTTCAGTTGCAAACTCCATTCCATACATATATATGGGGAGGTAGAAGCTCCAACACGGTTTTACAGTGAAAACTGCAGGAACTTCAAACCGGCACTAGGAAACAGACTGAGAAAGCAGAGAAATAGTGTCTCCTGCAACACGTTCCCTTGGTGCTAGATGAACGAACGTCTTTCCACTTGCTCAGTTCTGAGAGATATGTGTGTGTTAAAGCCGCTCTTCACCTAGCTTGTTGGGAACACAAAGTTTCTTTTCAGTTGTAAACTCCATTCCATACATATATATGGGGAGATACTAGCTCCAAAACGGTTTGACAGTGAAAACTGCAGGAACTTCAAACCGGCACTAGGAAACAGACTGAGAAAGCAGAGAAAAAGTGCATCCTGTAAACCGTTCCCTTGGTGCTAGATGAACGAACGTCTCTCCACTTGCTCAGTTCTGAGAGATAAGTGTGTTTGAAAGCCTTCTTTCACCTAGCTTGTTGGGAACACAAAGTTTCTTTTCAGTTGCAAATCCATTCCATCTATATGTAAGGAGAGATACTAGCTCCAACTCGGGTTTACAGTGAAAACTGCAGGAACTTAAAACCGGCACTAGGAAACAAACTGAAAAGCAGAGAAAAAGTGTCTCCTGCAAACCGTTCCCTTGGTGCTAGATGAACGAACGTCTCTCCACTTGCTCAGTTCTGAGGGATAAGTGTGTGGGAAAGCCGTCCTTCACCACGCTTGTTGGGAACACAAAGTTTCTTTTCAGTTGCAAACTCCATTTCATACATATATATGGGGAGTTAGAAGCTCCAACTCGGTTTTACAGTGAAAACTGCAGCAAATTCAAACCGGCACTAGGAAACAGACTGAGAAAGCAGAGAAAAAGTGTCTCCTGCAACCCGTTCCCTTGGTGCTAGATGAACGAACGTCTCTCCACTTGCTCAGTTCTGAGAGATAAGTGCGTGTGAAAGCCGTCCTTCTCCTAGCTTGTTGGGAACACAAAGTTTCTTTTCAGTTGCAAACTACATTCCATACATATATATGGGGAGGTACTAGCTTCAACTCGGTTTTACAGTGAAAACTGCAGGAACTTCAAACCGGCACTAGGAAACAGACTGAGAAAGCAGAGAAAAAGTGTCTCCTGCAACCCGTTCCCTTGGTGCTAGATGAACGAACGTCTCTCCACTTGCTCAGTTCTGAGAGATAAGTGTGTGTGAAGGCCGTACTTCACCTAGCTTGGGAACACAAAGTTTCTTTTCAGTTGCAAACTCCATTCCATAAATATATATGGGGAGGTACTAGCTCCAACTCGGTTTGACAGTGAATATTGCAGGAACTTCAAACCGGCACTAGGAAACAGACTGAGAAAGCAGAGAAAATGTGACTCCTGCAACCCGTTCCCTTGGTGCTAGATGAACGAACGTCTCTCCACTTGCTCAGTTCTGAGAGATAAGTGCGTGTGAAAGCCGTCCTTCACCTAGCTTGTTGGGAACACAAAGTTTCTTTTCAGTTGCAAACTCCATTCCATACATATATATGGGGAGGTAGAAGCTCCAACTCGGGTTTACAGTGAAAACTGCAGGAACTTCAAACCGGCACTAGGAAACAGACTGAGAAAGCAGAGAAAATGTGTCTCCTGCAACCCGTTCCCTTGGTGCTAGATGAACGAACGTCTCTCCACTTGCTCAGTTCTGAGAGAAAAATGCGTGTGAAAGCCGTCCTTCACCTAGCTTGTTGGGAACACAAAGTTTCTTTTCAGTTGCAAACTCCATTCCATACATATATATGGGGAGGTAGAAGCTCCAACTCAATTTTACAGTGAAAACTGCAGGAACTTCAAACCGGCACTAGGAAACAGACTGAGAAAGCAGAGAAAAAGTGTCTCCTGCAACCCGTTCCATTGGTGCTAGATGAACGAACGTCTCTCCACTTGCTCAGTTCTGAGAGATAAGTGTGTGAAAGCCGTCCTTCACCTAGTTTGTTGGGAACATAAAGTTTCTTTTCAGTTGCAAACTCCATTCCATACATATATATGGGGAGGTAGAAGCTCCAACTCGGTTTTACAGTGAAAACTGCAGGAACTTCAAACCGGCACTAGGAAACAGACTGAGAAAGCAGAGAAAAAGTGTCTCCTGCAACCCGTTCCCTTGGTGCTAGATGAACGAACGTCTCTCCACTTGCTCAATTCTGAGAGATAAGTGTGTGTGAAGCCGTCCTTCACCTAGCTTGTTGGGAACACAAAGTTTCTTTTCAGTTGCAAACTCCAATCCATACATATATATGGGGAGGTAGAAGCTCCAACTCGGGTTTACAGTGAAAACTGCAGGAACTTCAAACCGGCACTAGGAAACAGACTGAGAAAGCAGAGAAAATGTGTCTCCTGCAACCCGTTCCCTTGGTGCTAGATGAACGAACGTCTCTCCACTTGCTCAGTTCTGAGAGATAAGATTGTGTGAAGCCGTCCTTCACCTAGCTTGTTGGGAACACAAAGTTTCTTTTCAGTTGCAAACTCCAATCCATACATATATATGGGGAGGTAGAAGCTCCAACTCGTTTTTACAGTGAAAACTGCAGGAACTTCAAACCGAACCTAGGAAACAGACTGAGAAAGCAAAGAAAAAGTGCCTCCTGCAACCCGTTCCCTTGGTGCTAGATGAACGAACGTCTCTCCACTTGCTCAGTTCTGAGAGATAAGTGTTTGTGAAAGCCTTCTTTCACCTAGCTTGTTGGGAACACAAAGTTTCTTTTCATTTGCAAATCCATTCCATCTATATATATGGGGAGATACTAGCTCCAACTCGATTTTACAGTGAAAACTGCAGGAACTTCTAACCGGCACTAGGAAACAATCTGAAAAGCAGAGAAAATGTGTCTCCTGCAAACAGTTCCCTTGGTGCTAGATGCACGAACGTCTCTCCACTTGCTCAGTTCTGAGAGATAAGTGTGTGTTAAGCCGCTCTTCACCTAGCTTGTTGGGAACACAAAGTTTCTTTTCAGTTGTAAACTCCATTCCATACATATATATGGGGAGATACTAGCTCCAAATCTGTTTGACAGTGAAAACTGCAGGAACTTCAAACCGGCACTAGGAAACAGACTGTGAAAGCAGAGAAAAAGTGTCCCCTGCAACCCGTTCCCTTGGTGCTAGATGAACGAACGTCTCTCCACTTGCACAGTTCCGAGAGATAAGTGTGTGTGAAAGCCGTACTTCAACTAGCTTGTTGGGAACACAAAGTTTCTTTTCAGTTGCAAACTCCATTCCATACATATATATGGGGAGTTACTAGCTCCAACTTGGTTTGACAGTGAAAACTGCAGGAACTTCAAACCGGCACTAGGAAACAGACTGAGAAAGCAGAGAAAAAGTGTCTCCTGCAACCCGTTCCCTTGGTTCTAGATGAACGAACGTCTCTCCACTTGCTCAGTTCTGAGAGATAAGTGTGTGTGAAAGCCGCTCTTCACCTAGCTTGTTGGGAACACAAAGTTTCTTTTCAGTTGTAAACTCCATTCCATACATACATATGGGGAGATACTAGCTCCAAATCGGTTTGACAGTGAAAACTGCAGGAACTTCAAACCGGCACTAGGAAACAGACTGAGAAAGCAAAGAAAAAGTGCCTCCTGCAACCCGTTCCCTTGGTGCTAGATGAACGAACGTCTCTCCACTTGCTCAGTTCTGAGAGATAAGTGTTTGCGAAAGCCTCCTTTCACCTAGCTTGTTGGGAACACAAAGTTTCTTTTCATTTGCAAATCCATTCCATCTATATATATGGGGAGGTAGAAGCTCCAACTCGGTTTTACAGTGAAAACTGCAGGAACTTCAAACCGGCACTAGGAAACAGACTGAGAAAGAAGAGAAAAAGTGTCTCCTGCAACCCGTTCCCTTGGTGCTAGATGAACGAAAGTCTTTCCACTTGCTCAGTTCTGAGAGATAAGTGCGTGTGAAAGCCGTCCTTCACATAGCTTGTTGAGAACACAAAGATTCTTTTCAGTTGCAAACTCCATTCCATACATATATATGGGGAGGTAGAAGCTCCAACACGGTTTTACAGTGAAAACTGCAGGAACTTCAAACCGGCACTTGGAAACAGACTGAGAAAGCAGAGAAAAATTGTCTCCTGCAACCCGTTCCCTTGGTGCTAGATGAACGAACGTCTCTCCACTTGCTCAGTTCCGAGAGATAAGTGCGTGTGAAAGCCGTTCTTCACCTAGCTTGTTGGGAACACAAAGTTTCTTTTCAGTTTCAAACTCCATTCCATACATATATATGGGGAGGTAGAAGCTCCAACACGGTTTGACAGTGAAAACTGCAGGAACTTCAAACCGGCACTAGGAAACAGACTGAGAAAGCAGAGAAAAAGTGTCCCCTGCAACCCGTTCCCTTGGTGCTAGATGAACGAACGTCTCTCCACTTGCTCAGTTCCGAGAGATAAGTGTGTGTGAAAGCCGTCCTTCAACTAGCTTGTTGGGAACACAAAGTTTCTTTTCAGTTGCAAACTCCATTCCATACATATATATGGGGAGTTCCTAGCTCCAACTCGGTTTGACAGTGAAAACTGCAGGAACTTCAAACCGGCACTAGGAAACAGACTGAGAAAGCAGAGTAAAAGTGTCTCCTGCAACCCTTTCCCTTGGTGCTAGATGAACGAACGTCTCTCCACTTGCTCAGTTCTGAGAGATAAGTGTGTGTGAAAGCCGCTCTTCACCTAGCTTGTTGGGAACACAAAGTTTCTTTTCAGTTGTAAACTCCATTCCATACATATATATGGGGAGATACTAGCTCCAAATCGGTTTGACAGTGAAAACTGCAGGAACTTCAAACCGGCACTAGGAAACAGACTGAGAAAGCAAAGAAAAAGTGCCTCCTGCAACCCGTTCCCTTGGTGCTAGATGAACGAACGTCTCTCCACTTGCTCAGTTCTGAGAGATAAGTGTTTGCGAAAGCCTCCTTTCACCTAGCTTGTTGGGAACACAAAGTTTCTTTTCATTTGCAAATCCATTCCATCTATATATATGGGGAGGTAGAAGCTCCAACTCGGTTTTACAGTGAAAACTGCAGGAACTTCAAACCGGCACTAGGAAACAGACTGAGAAAGAAGAGAAAAAGTGTCTCCTGCAACCCGTTCCCTTGGTGCTAGATGAACGAAAGTCTCTCCACTTGCTCAGTTCTGAGAGATAAGTGCGTGTGAAAGCCGTCCTTCACCTAGCTTGTTGAGAACACAAAGATTCTTTTCAGTTGCAAACTCCATTCCATACATATATATGGGGAGGTAGAAGCTCCAACTCGGTTTTACAGTGAAAACTGCAGGAACTTCAAACCGGCACTTGGAAACAGACTGAGAAAGCAGAGAAAAATTGTCTCCTGCAACCCGTTCCCTTGGTGCTCGATGAACGAACGTCTCTCCACTTGCTCAGTTCTGAGAGATAAGTGTGTGTGAAAGCCGTCCTTCACCTAGCTTGTTGGGAACACAAAGTTTCTTTTCAGTTGCAAACTCCATTCCATACATATATATGGGGAGGTACAAGCTCCAACTCGGTTTGACAGTGAAAACTGCAGGAACTTCAAACCGGCACTAGGAAACAGACTGAGAAAGCAGAGAAAAAGTGTCTCCTGCAACCCGTTCCCTTGGTGCTAGATGAACGAACGTCTTGCCACTTGCTCAGTTCTGAGAGATATGTGTGTGTTAAAGCCGCTCTTCACCTAGCTTGTTGGGAACACAAAGTTTCTTTTCAGTTGTAAACTCCATTCCATACATATATATGGGGAGATACTAGCTCCAAAACGGTTTGACAGTGAAAACTGCAGGAACTTCAAACCGGCACTAGGAAACAGACTGAGAAAGCAGAGAAAAAGTGCATCCTGCAAACCGTTCCCTTGGTGCTAGATGAACGAACGTCTCTCCACTTGCTCAGTTCTGAGAGATAAGTGTGTTTGAAAGCCTTCTTTCACCTAGCTTGTTGGGAACACAGTTTCTTTTCAGTTGCAAATCCATTCCATCTATATGTAAGGAGAGATACTAGCTCCAACTCGGGTTTACAGTGAAAACTGCAGGAACTTAAAACCGGCACTAGGAAACAAACTGAAAAGCAGAGAAAAAGTGTCTCCTGCAAACCGTTCCCTTGGTGCTAGATGAACGAACGTCTCTCCACTTGCTCAGTTCTGAGGGATAAGTGTGTGGGAAAGCCGTCCTTCACCACGCTTGTTGGGAACACAAAGTTTCTTTTCAGTTGCAAACTCCATTTCATACATATATATGGGGAGTTAGAAGCTCCAACTCGGTTTTACAGTGAAAACTGCAGCAAATTCAAACCGGCACTAGGAAACAGACTGAGAAAGCAGAGAAAAAGTGTCTCCTGCAACCCGTTCCCTTGGTGCTAGATGAACGAACGTCTCTCCACTTGCTCAGTTCTGAGAGATAAGTGCGTGTGAAAGCCGTCCTTCTCCTAGCTTGTTGGGAACACAAAGTTTCTTTTCAGTTGCAAACTCCATTCCATACATATATATGGGGAGGTACTAGCTTCAACTCGGTTTTACAGTGAAAACTGCAGGAACTTCAAACCGGCACTAGGAAACAGACTGAGAAAGCAGAGAAAAAGTGTCTCCTGCAACCCGTTCCCTTGGTGCTAGATGAACGAACGTCTCTCCACTTGCTCAGTTCTGAGAGATAAGTGTGTGTGAAGGCCGTACTTCACCTAGCTTGGGAACACAAAGTTTCTTTTCAGTTGCAAACTCCATTCCATAAATATATATGGGGAGGTACTAGCTCCAACTCGGTTTGACAGTGAATATTGCAGGAACTTCAAACCGGCACTAGGAAACAGACTGAGAAAGCAGAGAAAATGTGACTCCTGCAACCCGTTCCCTTGGTGCTAGATGAACGAACGTCTCTCCACTTGCTCAGTTCTGAGAGATAAGTGCGTGTGAAAGCCGTCCTTCACCTAGCTTGTTGGGAACACAAAGTTTCTTTTCAGTTGCAAACTCCATTCCATACATATATATGGGGAGGTAGAAGCTCCAACTCGGGTTTACAGTGAAAACTGCAGGAACTTCAAACCGGCACTAGGAAACAGACTGAGAAAGCAGAGAAAATGTGTCTCCTGCAACCCGTTCCCTTGGTGCTAGATGAACGAACGTCTCTCCACTTGCTCAGTTCTGAGAGATAAATGCGTGTGAAAGCCGTCCTTCACCTAGCTTGTTGGGAACACAAAGTTTCTTTTCAGTTGCAAACTCCATTCCATACATATATATGGGGAGGTAGAAGCTCCAACTCAATTTTACAGTGAAAACTGCAGGAACTTCAAACGGGCACTAGGAAACAGACTGAGAAAGCAGAGAAAAAGTGTCTCCTGCAACCCGTTCCATTGGTGCTAGATGAACGAACGTCTCTCCACTTGCTCAGTTCTGAGAGATAAGTGTGTGAAAGCCGTCCTTCACCTAGTTTGTTGGGAACACAAAGTTTCTTTTCAGTTGCAAACTCCATTCCATACATATATATGGGGAGGTAGAAGCTCCAACTCGGTTTTACAGTGAAAACTGCAGGAACTTCAAACCGGCACTAGGAAACAGACTGAGAAAGCAGAGAAAAAGTGTCTCCTGCAACCCGTTCCCTTGGTGCTAGATGAACGAACGTCTCTCCACTTGCTCAATTCTGAGAGATAAGTGTGTGTGAAGCCGTCCTTCACCTAGCTTGTTGGGAACACAAAGTTTCTTTTCAGTTGCAAACTCCAATCCATACATATATATGGGGAGGTAGAAGCTCCAACTCGGGTTTACAGTGAAAACTGCAGGAACTTCAAACCGGCACTAGGAAACAGACTGAGAAAGCAGAGAAAATGTGTCTCCTGCAACCCGTTCCCTTGGTGCTAGATGAACGAACGTCTCTCCACTTGCTCAGTTCTGAGAGATAAGTGCGTGTGAAAGCCGTCCTTCACCTAGCTTGTTGGGAACACAAAGTTTCTTTTCAGTTGCAAACTCCCTTCCATACTTATATATGGGGAGGTAGAAGCTCCAACTCAATTTTACAGTGAAAACTGCAGGAACTTCAAACCGGCACTAGGAAACAGACTGAGAAAGCAGAGAAAAAGTGTCTCCTGCAACCCGTTCCATTTGTGCTAGATGAACGAACGTCTCTCCACTTGCTCAGTTCTGAGAGATAAGTGTGTGAAAGCCGTCCTTCACCTAGTTTGTTGGGAACACAAAGTTTCTTTTCAGTTGCAAACTCCATTCCATACATATATATGGGGAGGTAGAAGCTCCAACTCGGTTTTACAGTGAAAACTGCAGGAACTTCAAACCGGCACTAGGAAACAGACTGAGAAAGCAGAGAAAAAGTGTCTCCTGCAACCCGTTCCCTTGGTGCTAGATGAACGAACGTCTCTCCACTTGCTCAATTCTGAGAGATAAGAGTGTGTGAAGCCGTCCTTCACCTAGCTTGTTGGGAACACAAAGTTTCTTTTCAGTTGCAAACTCCAATCCATACATATATATGGGGAGGTAGAAGCTCCAACTCGTTTTTACAGTGAAAACTGCAGGAACTTCAAACCGAAACTAGGAAACAGACTGAGAAAGCAAAGAAAAAGTGCCTCCTGCAACCCGTTCCCTTGGTGCTAGATGAACGAACGTCTCTCCACTTGCTCAGTTCTGAGAGATAAGTGTTTGTGAAAGCCTTCTTTCACATAGCTTGTTGGGAACACAAAGTTTCTTTTCATTTGCAAATCCATTCCATCTATATATATGGGGAGATACTAGCTCCAACTCGATTTTACAGTGAAAACTGCAGGAACTTCTAACCGGCACTAGGAAACAATCTGAAAAGCAGAGAAAATGTGTCTCCTGCAAACAGTTCCCTTGGTGCTAGATGCACGAACGTCTCTCCACTTGCTCAGTTCTGAGAGATAAGTGTGTGTTAAGCCGCTCTTCACCTAGCTTGTTGGGAACACAAAGTTTCTTTTCAGTTGTAAACTCCATTCCATACATATATATGGGGAGATACTAGCTCCAAATCTGTTTGACAGTGAAAACTGCAGGAACTTCAAACCGGCACTAGGAAACAGACTGAGAAAGCAGAGAAAAAGTGTCTCCTGCAACCCGTTCCCTTGGTGCTAGATGAACGAACGTCTCTCCACTTGCTCAATTCTGAGAGATAAGAGTGTGTGAAGCCGTCCTTCACCTAGCTTGTTGGGAACACAAAGTTTCTTTTCAGTTGCAAACTCCAATGCATACATATATATGGGGAGGTAGAAGCTCCAACTCTTTTTTACAGTGAAAACTGCATGAACTTCAAACCGAAACTAGGAAACAGACTGAGAAAGCAAAGAAAAAGTGCCTCCTGCAACCCGTTCCCTTGGTGCTAGATGAACGAACGTCTCTCCACTTGCTCAGTTCTGAGAGATAAGTGTTTGTGAAAGCCTTCTTTCACCTAGCTTGTTGGGAACACAAAGTTTCTTTTCATTTGCAAATCCATTCCATCTATATATATGGGGAGATACTAGCTCCAACTCGATTTTACAGTGAAAACTGCAGGAACTTCTAACCGGCACTAGGAAACAATCTGAAAAGCAGAGAAAATGTGTCTCCTGCAAACAGTTCCCTTGGTGCTAGATGCACGAACGTCTCTCCACTTGCTCAGTTCTGAGAGATAAGTGTGTGTTAAGCCGCTCTTCACCTAGCTTGTTGGGAACACAAAGTTTCTTTTCAGTTGTAAACTCCATTCCATACATATATATGGGGAGATACTAGCTCCAAATCTGTTTGACAGTGAAAACTGCAGGAACTTCAAACCGGCACTAGGAAACAGACTGTGAAAGCAGAGAAAAAGTGTCCCCTGCAACCCGTTCCCTTGGTGCTAGATGAACGAACGTCTCTCCACTTGCACAGTTCCGAGAGATAAGTGTGTGTGAAAGCCGTACTTCAACTAGCTTGTTGGGAACACAAAGTTTCTTTTCAGTTGCAAACTCCATTCCATACATATATATGGGGAGTTACTAGCTCCAACTTGGTTTGACAGTGAAAACTGCAGGAACTTCAAACCGGCACTAGGAAACAGACTGAGAAAGCAGAGAAAAAGTGTCTCCTGCAACCCGTTCCCTTGGTTCTAGATGAACGAACGTCTCTCCACTTGCTCAGTTCTGAGAGATAAGTGTTTGCGAAAGCCTCCTTTCACCTAGCTTGTTGGGAACACAAAGTTTCTTTTCATTTGCAAATCCATTCCATCTATATATATGGGGAGGTAGAAGCTCCAACTCGGTTTTACAGTGAAAACTGCAGGAACTTCAAACCGGCACTAGGAAACAGACTGAGAAAGAAGAGAAAAAGTGTCTCCTGCAACCCGTTCCCTTGGTGCTAGATGAACGAAAGTCTTTCCACTTGCTCAGTTCTGAGAGATAAGTGCGTGTGAAAGCCGTCCTTCACATAGCTTGTTGAGAACACAAAGATTCTTTTCAGTTGCAAACTCCATTCCATACATATATATGGGGAGGTAGAAGCTCCAACACGGTTTTACAGTGAAAACTACAGGAACTTCAAACCGGCACTTGGAAACAGACTGAGAAAGCAGAGAAAAATTGTCTCCTGCAACCCGTTCCCTTGGTGCTAGATGAACGAAAGTCTCTCCACTTGCTCAGTTCTGAGAGATAAGTGTGTGTGAAAGCCGTCCTTCACCTAGCTTGTTGGGAACACAAAGTTTCTTTTCAGTTGCAAACTCCATTCCATACATATATATGGGGAGGTACTAGCTCCAACTCGGTTTGACAGTGAAAACTGCAGGAACTTCAAACCGGCACTAGGAAACAGACTGAGAAAGCAGAGAAAAAGTGTCTCCTGCAACCCGTTCCCTTGGTGCTAGATGAACGAACGTCTCTCCACTTGCTCAGTTCTGAGAGTTAAGTGCGTGTGAAAGCCGTCCTTCACCTAGCTTTTTGTGAAAACAAAGTTTCTTTTCAGTTGCAAACTCCATTCCATACATATATATGGGGAGGTAGAAGCTCCAACTCGGTTTTACAGTGAAAACTGCAGGAACTTCAAACCGGCACTAGGAAACAGACTGAGAAAGCAGAGAAAAAGTGTCTCCTGCAACCCGTTCCCTTGGTGCTAGATGAACGAAAGTCTCTCCACTTGCTCAGTTCTGAGAGATAAGTGCGGGTGAAAGCCGTCCTTCAACTAGCTTGTTGGGAACACAAAGTTTCTTTTCAGTTGCAAACTCCATTCCATACATATATATGGGGAGGTAGAAGCTCCAACACGGTTTTACAGTGAAAACTGCAGGAACTTCAAACCGGCACTAGGAAACAGTCTGAGAAAGCAGAGAAAAAGTGTCTCCTGCATTCGGTTCCCTTGGTGCTAGATGAACGAACGTCTCTCCACTTGCTCAGTTCCGAGAGATAAGTGCGTGTGAAAGCCGTCCTTCACCTAGCTTGTTGGGAACACAAAGTTTCTTTTCAGTTTCAAACTCCATTCCATACATATATATGGGGAGGTAGAAGCTCCAACACGGTTTGACAGTGAAAACTGCAGGAACTTCAAACCGGCACTAGGAAACAGACTCAGAAAGCAGAGAAAAAGTGTCCCCTGCAACCCGTTCCCTTGGTGCTAGATGAACGAACGTCTCTCCACTTGCTCAGTTCCGAGAGATAAGTGTGTGTGAAAGCCGTCCTTCAACTAGCTTGTTGGGAACACAAAGTTTCTTTTCAGTTGCAAACTCCATTCCATACATATATATGGGGAGTTCCTAGCTCCAACTCGGTTTGACAGTGAAAACTGCAGGAACTTCAAACCGGCACTAGGAAACAGACTGAGAAAGCAGAGTAAAAGTGTCTCCTGCAACCCGTTCCCTTGGTGCTAGATGAACGAACGTCTCTCCACTTGCTCAGTTCTGAGAGATAAGTGTGTGTGAAAGCCGCTCTTCACCTAGCTTGTTGGGAACACAAAGTTTCTTTTCAGTTGTAAACTCCATTCCATACATATATATGGGGAGATACTAGCTCCAAATCGGTTTGACAGTGAAAACTGCAGGAACTTCAAACCGGCACTAGGAAACAGACTGAGAAAGCAAAGAAAAAGTGCCTCCTGCAACCCGTTCCCTTGGTGCTAGATGAACGAACGTCTCTCCACTTGCTCAGTTCTGAGAGATAAGTGTTTGCGAAAGCCTCCTTTCACCTAGCTTGTTGGGAACACAAAGTTTCTTTTCATTTGCAAATCCATTCCATCTATATATATGGGGAGGTAGAAGCTCCAACTCGGTTTTACAGTGAAAACTGCAGGAACTTCAAACCGGCACTAGGAAACAGACTGAGAAAGAAGAGAAAAAGTGACTCCTGCAACCCGTTCCCTTGGTGCTAGATGAACGAAAGTCTCTCCACTTGCTCAGTTCTGAGAGATAAGTGCGTGTGAAAGCCGTCCTTCACCTAGCTTGTTGAGAACACAAAGATTCTTTTCAGTTGCAAACTCCATTCCATACATATATATGGGGAGGTAGAAGCTCCAACTCGGTTTTACAGTGAAAACTGCAGGAACTTCAAACCGGCACTTGGAAACAGACTGAGAAAGCAGAGAAAAATTGTCTCCTGCAACCCGTTCCCTTGGTGCTCGATGAACGAACGTCTCTCCACTTGCTCAGTTCTGAGAGATAAGTGTGTGTGAAAGCCGTCCTTCACCTAGCTTGTTGGGAACACAAAGTTTCTTTTCAGTTGCAAACTCCTTTCCATACATATATATGGGGAGGTACTAGCTCCAACTCGGTTTGACAGTGAAAACTGCAGGAACTTCAAACCGGCACTAGGAAACAGACTGAGAAAGCAGAGAAAAAGTGTCTCCTGCAACCCGTTCCCTTGGTGCTAGATGAACGAACGTCTCTCCACTTGCTCAGTTCTGAGAGATAAGTGCGTGTGAAAGCAGTACTTCACCTAGCTTTTTGTGAAAACAAAGTTTCTTTTCAGTTGCAAACTCCATTCCATACATATATATGGGGAGGTTGAAGCTCCAACTCGGGTTTACAGTGAAAACTGCAGGAACTTCAAACCGGCACTAGGAAACAGACTGAGAAAGCAGAGAAAAAGTGTCTCCTGCAACCCGTTCCCTTGGTGCTAGATGAACGAACGTCTCTCCACTTGCTCAGTTCTGAGAGATAAGTGCGGGTGAAAGCCGTCCTTCAACTAGCTTGTTGGGAACACAAAGTTTCTTTTCAGTTGCAAACTCCATTCCATACATATATATGGGGAGGTAGAAGCTCCAACACGGTTTTACAGTGAAAACTGCAGGAACTTCAAACCGGCACTAGGAAACAGTCTGAGAAAGCAGAGAAAAAGTGCCTCCTGCAATCGGTTCCCTTGGTGCTAGATGAACGAACGTCTCTCCACTTGCTCAGTTTTGAGAGATAAGTGCGTGTGAAAGGCGTCCTTCACCTAGCTTGTTGGGAACACAAAGTTTCTTTTCAGTTGCAAACTCCATTCCATACATATATATGGGGAGGTAGAAGCTCCAACTCGATTTTACAGTGAAAACTGCAGGAACTTCAAACCGGCACTAGGAAACAGACTGAGAAAGCAGAGAAAAAGTGTCTCCTGCAACCCGTTCCCTTGGTGCTAGATGAACGAACGTCTCTCCAATTGCTCAGTTCTGAGAGATAAGTGTGTGTTAAAGCCGCTCTTCACCAAGCTTGTTGGGAACACAAAGTTTCTTTTCAGTTGTAAACTCCATTCCATACATATATATGGGGAGATACTAGCTCCAAATCGGTTTGACAGTGAAAACTGCAGGAACTTCAAACCGGCACTAGGAAACAGACTGAGAAACAGAGAAAATGTGCCTCCTGCAACCCGTTCCCTTGGTGCTAGATGAACGATCGTCTCTCCACTTGCTCAGTTCTGAGAGATAAGTGTGTGTGAAAGCCTTCTTTCACCTAGCTTGTTGGGAACACAAAGTTTCTTTTCAGTTGCAAATCCATTCCATCTATATATATGGGGAGATACTAGCTCCAACTCGGTTTTACAGTGAAAACTGCAGGAACTTCAAACCGGCACTAGGAAACAATCTGAAAAGCAGAGAAAAAGTGTCTCCTGCAAACCGTTCCCTTGGTGCTACATGAACGAACGTCTCTCCACTTGCTCAGTTCTGAGAGATATGTGTGTGTTAAAGCCGCTCTTCACCTAGCTTGTTGGGAACACAAAGTTTCTTTTCAGTTGTAAACTCCATTCCATACATATATATGGGGAGATACTAGCTCCAAAACTGTTTGACAGTGAAAACTGCAGGAACTACAAACCAGCACTAGGAAACAGACTGAGAAATCAGAGAAAAAGTGTCCCCTGCAACCCGTTCCCTTGGTGCTAGGTGAAGGAACGTCTCTCCACTTGCTCAGTTCCGAGAAATAAGTGTGTGTGAAAGCCGTCCTTCAAATAGCTTGTTGGGAACCCAAAGTTTCTTTTCAGTTGCAAACTCCATTCCATACATATATATGGGGAGTTACTAGCTCCAACTCGGTTTGACAGTGAAAACTGCAGGAACTTCAAACCGGCACTAGGAAACAGACTGAGAAAGCAGAGAAAAAGTGTCTCCTGCAACCCGTTCCCTTGGTGCTAGATGAACGAACGTCTCTCCACTTGCTCAGTTCTGAGAGATAAGTGTGTGTGAAAGCCGCTCTTCACCTAGCTTGTTGGGAACACAAAGTTTCTTTTCAGTTGTAAACTCCATTCCATACATATATATGGGGAGATACTAGCTCCAAATCGGTTTGACAGTGAAAACTGCAGGAACTTCAAACCGGCACTAGGAAACAGACTGAGAAAGCAAAGAAAAAGTGCCTCCTGCAACCCGTTCCCTTGGTGATAGATGAACGAACGTCTCTCCACTTGCTCAGTTCTTAGAGATAAGTGTTTGCGAAAGCCTCCTTTCACCTAGCTTGTTGGGAACACAAAGTTTCTTTTCAGTTGCAAACTCCATTCCATACATATATATGGGGAGGTAGAAGCACCAACACGGTTTTACAGTGAAAACTGCAGGAACTTCAAACCGGCACTAGGAAACAGTCTGAGAAAGCAGAGAAAAAGTGTCTCCTGCAATCGGTTCCCTTGGTGCTAGATGAACGAACGTCTCTCCACTTGCTCAGTTCTGAGAGATAAGTGCGTGTGAAAGCCGTCCTTCACCTAGCTTGTTGGGAACACAAAGTTTCTTTTCAGTTGCAAACTCCATTCCATACATATATATGGGGAGGTAGAAGCTCCAACTCGATTTTACAGTGAAAACTGCAGGAACTTCAAACCGGCACTAGGAAACAGACTGAGAAAGCAGAGAAAAAGTGTCTCCTGCAACCCGTTCCCTTGGTGCTAGATGAAAGAACGTCTCTCCACTTGCTCAGTTCCGAGAGATAAGTGTGTGTGAAAGCCGTCCTTCAACTAGCTTGTTGGGAACACAAAGTTTCTTTTCAGTTGCAAACTCCAATCCATAAATATATATGGTTAGGTACTAGCTCCAACTCGTTTTCACAGTGAAAACTGCAGGAATTTCAAACCGGCACTAGGAAACAGACTGAGAAAGCAGAGAAAAAGTGTCTCCTGCAACCCGTTCCCTTGGTTCTAGATGAACGAACGTCTCTCCACTTGCTCAGTTCTGAGAGATAAGTGCGTGTGAAAGCCGTCCTTCACTTAGCTTGTTGGGAACACAAAGTTTCTTTTCAGTTGCAAACTCCATTCCATACATATATATGGGGAGGTTGAAGCTCCAACTCGGTTTTACAGTGAAAACTGCAGGAACTTCAAACCGGCACTAGGAAACAGACTGAGAAAGCAGAGAAAAAGTGTCTCCTGCAACCCGTTCCCTTGGTGCTAGATGAACGAACGTCTATCCACTTGCTCAGTTCTGAGAGATAAGTGCGTGTGAAAGCCGTCCTTCACCTAGCTTGTTGGGAACACAAAGATTCTTTTCAGTTGCAAACTCCATTCCAT
The DNA here is from genome assembly GCF_036321535.1 of Camelus dromedarius. Classification (NCBI taxonomy): domain Eukaryota; kingdom Metazoa; phylum Chordata; class Mammalia; order Artiodactyla; family Camelidae; genus Camelus; species Camelus dromedarius. The sequence continues at coordinate 5,165,593 of NW_026989801.1, forward strand.
ACATATATATGGGGAGTTAGAAGCTCCAACTCGGTTTAACAGTGAAAACTGCAGGAACTTCAAACCGGCACTAGGAAACAGACTGAGAAAGCAGAGAGAAAGTGTCACCTGCAACCCGTTCCCTTGGTGCTAGATGAACGAACGTCTCTCCACTTGCTCAGTTCCGAGATACAAGTGTGTGGGAAAGCCGTCCTTCACCTAGGTTGTTGGGAACACAAAGTTTCTTTTCACTTGCAAACTCCATTCCATACATATATATGGGGAGGTACTAGCTCCAACACGGTTTGACAGTGAAAACTGCAGGAACTTCATACCGGCACTAGGAAACAGATTGAGAAAGCAGACAAAAAGTTTCTCCTGCAACCCGTTCCCTTGGTGCTAGATGAACGAACGTCTCTCCACTTGCTAATTTCTGAGAGATAATTGCGTGTGATAGCCTTCCTTCACCTAGCTTTTTGGGAACACAAAGTTTCTTTTCAGTTGCAAACTCCATTCCATACATATATATGGGGAGGTACTAGCTCCAACTCGGTTTGACAGTGAAAACTGCAGGAACTTCAAACCGGCACTAGGAAACAGACTGAGAAAGCAGAGAAAAAGTGTCTCCTGCAACCCGTTCCCTTGGTGCTAGATGAACGATCGTCTCTCCACTTGCTCAGTTCTGAGTGATAAGTGTGTGTGAAAGCCGTCCTTCACCTAGCTTGTTGGGAACACAAAGTTTCTTTTCAGTTGCAAACTCCATTCCATACATATATAAGGGGAGGTAGAAGCTCCAACTCGGTTTTACAGTGAAAACTGCAGGAACTTCAAACCGGCACTAGGAAACAGACTGAGAAAGCAGAGAAAATGTGTCTCCTGCAACCCGTTCCCTTGGTGCTAGATGAACGAACGTCTCTCCACTTGCTCAGTTCTGAGAGATAAGTGTGTGTGAAAGCCGTCCTTCACCTAGGTTGTTGGGAACACAAAGTTTCTTTTCAGTTGCAAACTCCATTCCATACATATATATGGGGAGTTAGAAGCTCCAACTCGGTTTTACAGTGAAAACTGCAGGAAATTCAAACCGGCACTAGGAAACAGACTGAGAAAGCAGAGAAAAAGTGTCACCTGCAAACCGTTCCCTTGGTGCTAGATGAACGAAAGTCTCTCCACTTGCTCAGTTCCGAGAGATAAGTGTGTGGGAAAGCCGTCCTTCAACTAGCTTGTTGGGAACACAAAGTTTCTTTTAAGTTGCAAACTCAATTCCATATATATATACGGGAAGGTACTAGCTCCAACTCGGTTTGACAGTGAAAACTGCAGGAACTTCATACCGGCACTAGGAAACAGATTGAGAAAGCAGAGAAAAAGTGTCTCCTGCAACCCGTTCCCTTGGTGCTAGATGAACGAACGTCTCTCCACTTGCTCAGTTCTGAGAGAAAAGTGTGTGTGAAAGCCGTCCTACACCTAGCTTGTTGGGAACACAAAGTTTCTTTTCAGTTGCAAATCCATTCCATCTATATGTAAGGGGAGATACTAGCTCCAACTCGGTTTTACAGTGAAAACTGCAGGAACTAAAAACCGGCACTAGGAAACAAACTGAAAAGCAGAGAAAAAGTGTCTCGTGCAAACCGTTCCCTTGGTGCTAGATGAACGAACGTCTCTCCACTTGCTCAGTTCTGAGGGATAAGTGTGTGGGAAAGCCGTCCTTCAACTAGCTTGTTGGGAACACAAAGTTTCTTTTCAGTTGCAAACTCCATTCCATACATATATATGGGGAGTTAGAAGCTCCAACTCGGTTTTACAGTGAAAACTGCAGGAAATTCAAACCGGCACTAGGAAACAGACTGAGAAAGCAGAGAAAAAGTGTCTCCTGCAAACCGTTCCCTTGGTGCTAGATGAACGAAAGTCTCTCCACTTGCTCAGTTCCGAGAGATAAGTGTGTGGGAAAGCCGTCCTTCAACTAGCTTGTTGGGAACACAAAGTTTCTTTTCAGTTGCAAACTCAATTCCATATATATATATGGGGAGGTACTAGCTCCAACTCGGTTTGACAGTGAAAACTGCAGGAACTTCATACCGGCACTAGGAAACAGATTGAGAAAGCAGAGAAAAAGTGTCTCCTGCAACCCGTTCCCTTGGTGCTAGATGAACGAACGTCTCTCCACTTGCTCAGTTCTGAGAGATAAGTGTGTGTGAAAGCCGTCCTTCACCTAGCTTGTTGGGAACACAAAGTTTCTTTTCAGTTGCAAACTCCATTCCATACATATATATGGGGAGGTAGAAGCTCCAACTCGGTTTTACTGTGAAAACTGCAGGAACTTCAAACCGGCACTAGGAAACAGACTGAGAAAGCAGAGAAAAAGTGTCTCCTGCAACCCGTTCCCTTGGTGCTAGATGAACGAACGTCTCTCCACTTGCTCAGTTCTGAGAGATAAGTGTGTGTGAAAGCCTTACTTCACATAGCTTGTTGGGAACACAAAGTTTCTTTTCAGTTGCAAACTCCATTCCATACATATATATGGGGAGGTAGAAGCTCCAACTCGTTTTTACAGTGAAAACTGCAGGAACTTCAAACCGGCACTAGGAAACAGACTGAGAAAGCAGAGAAAAAGTGTCTCCTGCAACACGTTCCCTTGGTGCTAGATGAACGAACGTCTTTCCACTTGCTCAGTTCTTAGAGATAAGTGTTTGCGAAAGCCTCCTTTCACCTAGCTTGTTGGGAACACAAAGTTTCTTTTCAGTTGCAAACTCCATTCCATAAATATATATGGGGAGGTAGAAGCACCAACACGGTTTTACAGTGAAAACTGCAGGAACTTCAAACCGGCACTAGGAAACAGTCTGAGAAAGCAGAGAAAAAGTGTCTCCTGCAATCGGTTCCCTTGGTGCTAGATGAACGAACGTCTCTCCACTTGCTCAGTTCTGAGAGATAAGTGCGTGTGAAAGCCGTCCTTCACCTAGCTTGTTGGGAACACAAAGTTTCTTTTCAGTTGCAAACTCCATTCCATACATATATATGGGGAGGTAGAAGCTCCAACTCGATTTTACAGTGAAAACTGCAGGAACTTCAAACCGGCACTAGGAAACAGACTGAGAAAGCAGAGAAAAAGTGTCTCCTGCAACCCGTTCCCTTGGTGCTAGATGAAAGAACGTCTATCCACTTGCTCAGTTCCGAGAGATAAGTGTGTGTGAAAGCCGTCTTTCACCTCGCTTGTTGGGAACACAAAGTTTCTTTTCAGTTGCAAACTCCATTCCATACATATATATGGGTAGTTAGAAGCACCAACTCGGTTTTACAGTGAAAACTGCAGGAACTTCAAACCGGCACAAGGAAACAGACTGAGAAAGGAGAGAAATAGTGTCACCTGCAAACCGTTCCCTTGGTGCTAGATGAACGAAAGTCTCTCCACTTGCTCAGTTCCGAGAGATAAGTGTGTGGGAAAGCCGTCCTTCAACTAGCTTGTTGTTAACACAAAGTTTCTTTTCAGTTGCAAACTCCATTCCATACATATATATGGGGAGGTACTAGCTCCAACTCGGTTTGACATTGAAAACTGCAGGAACTTCAAACCGGCACTAGGAAACAATCTGAAAAGCAGAGAAAAAGTGTCTCCTGCAAACCGTTCCCTTGGTGCTAGATGAACGAACGTCTCTCCACTTGCTCAGTTCTGAGAGGTAAGTGTGTGTTAAAGCCGCTCTTCACCTAGCTTGTTGGGAACACAAAGTTTCTTTTCAGTTGTAAACTCCATTCCATACATATATATGGGGAGATACTAGCTCCAAATCTGTTTGACTGTGAAAACTGCAGGAACTTCAAACCGGCACTAGGAAACAGACTGAGAAAGCAGAGAAAAAGTGTCTCCTGCAACCCGTTCCCTTGGTGCTAGATGAAAGAACGTCTCTCCACTTGCTCAGTTCCGAGAGATAAGTGTGTGTGAAAGCCGTCCTTCAACTAGCTTGTTGGGAACACAAAGTTTCTTTTCAGTTGCAAACTCCAATCCATAAATATATATGGTTAGGTACTAGCTCCAACTCGTTTTCACAGTGAAAACTGCAGGAATTTCAAACCGGCACTAGGAAACAGTCTGAGAAAGCAGAGAGAAAGTGTCACCTGCAACCCGTTCCCTTGGTGCTAGATGAACGAACGTCTCTCCACTTGCTCAGTTCCGAGATACAAGTGTGTGGGAAAGCCGTCCTTCACCTAGGTTGTTGGGAACACAAAGTTTCTTTTCACTTGCAAACTCCATTCCATACATATATATGGGGAGGTACTAGCTCCAACACGGTTTGACAGTGAAAACTGCAGGAAATTCATACCGGCACTAGGAAACAGATTGAGAAAGCAGACAAAAAGTTTCTCCTGCAACCCGTTCCCTTGGTGCTAGATGAACGAACGTCTCTCCACTTGCTCAGTTCTGAGAGATAATTGCGTGTGATAGCCTTCCTTCACCTAGCTTTTTGGGAACACAAAGTTTCTTTTCAGTTGCAAACTCCATTCCATACATATATATGGGGAGGTACTAGCTCCAACTCGGTTTGACAGTGAAAACTGCAGGAACTTCAAACCGGCACTAGGAAACAGACTGAGAAAGCAGAGAAAAAGTGTCTCCTGCAACCCGTTCCCTTGGTGCTAGATGAACGATCGTCTCTCCACTTGCTCAGTTCTGAGTGATAAGTGTGTGTGAAAGCCGTCCTTCACCTAGCTTGTTGGGAACACAAAGTTTCTTTTCAGTTGCAAACTCCATTCCATACATATATATGGGTAGGTAGAAGCTCCAACTCGGTTTTACAGTGAAAACTGCAGGAACTTCAAACCGGCACTAGGAAACAGACTGAGAAAGCAGAGAAAATGTGTCTCCTGCAACCCGTTCCCTTGGTGCTAGATGAACGAACGTCTCTCCACTTGCTCAGTTCTGAGAGATAAGTGTGTGTGAAAGCCGTCCTTCACCTAGGTTGTTGGGAACACAAAGTTTCTTTTCAGTTGCAAACTCCATTCCATACATATATATGGGGAGTTAGAAGCTCCAACTCGGTTTTACAGTGAAAACTGCAGGAAATTCAAACCGGCACTAGGAAACAGACTGAGAAAGCAGAGAAAAAGTGTCACCTGCAAACCGTTCCCTTGGTGCTAGATGAACGAAAGTCTCTCCACTTGCTCAGTTCCGAGAGATAAGTGTGTGGGAAAGCCGTCCTTCAACTAGCTTGTTGGGAACACAAAGTTTCTTTTAAGTTGCAAACTCAATTCCATATATATATACGGGAAGGTACTAGCTCCAACTCGGTTTGACAGTGAAAACTGCAGGAACTTCATACCGGCACTAGGAAACAGATTGAGAAAGCAGAGAAAAAGTGTCTCCTGCAACCCGTTCCCTTGGTGCTAGATGAACGAACGTCTCTCCACTTGCTCAGTTCTGAGAGATAAGTGTGTGTGAAAGCCGTCCTTCACCTAGCTTGTTGGGAACACAAAGTTTCTTTTCAGTTGCAAACTCCATTCCATACATATATATGGGGAGGTAGAAGCTCCAACTCGGTTTTACTGTGAAAACTGCAGGAACTTCAAACCGGCACTAGGAAACAGACTGAGAAAGCAGAGAAAAAGTGTCTCCTGCAACCCGTTCCCTTGGTGCTAGATGAACGAACGTCTCTCCACTTGCTCAGTTCTGAGAGATAAGTGTGTGTGAAAGCCTTCTTTCACTTAGCTTGTTGGGAACACAAAGTTTCTTTTCAGTTGCAAATCCATTCCATCTATATGTAAGGGGAGATACTAGCTCCAACTCGGTTTTACAGTGAAAACTGCAGGAACTTCTAACCGGCACTAGGAAACAAACTGAAAAGCAGAGAAAAAGTGTCTCGTGCAAACGGTTCCCTTGGTGCTAGATGAACGAACGTCTCTCCACTTGCTCAGTTCTGAGGGATAAGTGTGTGGGAAAGCCGTCCTTCAACTAGCTTGTTGGGAACACAAAGTTTCTTTTCAGTTGCAAACTCCATTCCATACATATATATGGGGAGTTAGAAGCTCCAACTCGGTTTTACAGTGAAAACTGCAGGAAATTCAAACCGGCACTAGGAAACAGACTGAGAAAGCAGAGAAAAAGTGTCACCTGCAAACCGTTCCCTTGGTGCTAGATGAACGAAAGTCTCTCCACTTGCTCAGTTCCGAGAGATAAGTGTGTGGGAAAGCCGTCCTTCAACTAGCTTTTTGGGAACACAAAGTTTCTTTTCAGTTGCAAACTCCATTCCATACATATATATGGGGAGGTAGAAGCTCCAACTCGGTTTTACTGTGAAAACTGCAGGAACTTCAAACCGGCACTAGGAAACAGACTGAGAAAGCAGAGAAAAAGTGTCTCCTGCAACCCGTTCCCTTGGTGCTAGATGAAAGAACGTCTCTCCACTTGCTCAGTTCTGAGAGATAAGTGTGTGTGAAAGCCTTCTTTCACCTAGCTTGTTGGGAACACAAAGTTTCTTTTCAGTTGCAAATCCATTCCATCTATATGTAAGGGGAGATACTAGCTCCAACTCGGTTTTACAGTGAAAACTGCAGGAACTTCAAACCGGCACTAGGAAACAGACTGAGAAAGCAGAGAAAAAGTGTCTCCTGCAACACGTTCCCTTGGTGCTAGATGAACGAACGTCTTTCCACTTGCTCAGTTCTGAGAGATATGTGTGTGTTAAAGCCGCTCTTCACCTAGCTTGTTGGGAACACAAAGTTTCTTTTCAGTTGTAAACTCCATTCCATACATATATATGGGGAGATACTAGCTCCAAAACGGTTTGACAGTGAAAACTGCAGGAACTTCAAACCGGCACTAGGACACAAACTGAGAAAGCAGAGAAAAAGTGTCTCCTGCAAACCGTTCCCTTGGTGCTAGATGAACGAAAGTCTCTCCACTTGCTCAGTTCCGAGAGATAAGTGTGTGGGAAAGCCGTCCTTCAACTAGCTTCTTGGGAACACAAAGTTTCTTTTCAGTTGCAAACTCAATTCCATATATATATATGGGGAGGTACTAGCTCCAACTCGGTTTGACAGTGAAAACTGCAGGAACTTCATACCGGCACTAGGAAACAGATTGAGAAAGCAGAGAAAAAGTGTCTCCTGCAACCCGTTCCCTTGGTGCTAGATGAACGAACGTCTCTCCACTTGCTCAGTTCTGAGAGATAAGTGTGTGTGAAAGCCGTCCTTCACCTAGCTTGTTGGGAACACAAAGTTTCTTTTCAGTTGCAAACTCCATTCCATAGATATATATGGGGAGGTAGAAGCTCCAACTCGGTTTTACTGTGAAAACTGCAGGAACTTCAAACCGGCACTAGGAAACAGACTGAGAAAGCAGAGAAAAAGTGTCTCCTGCAACCCGTTCCCTTGGTGCTAGATGAACGAACGTCTCTCCACTTGCTCAGTTCTGAGAGATAAGTGTGTGTGAAAGCCGTACTTCACATAGCTTGTTGGGAACACAAAGTTTCTTTTCAGTTGCAAACTCCATTCCATACATATATATGGGGAGGTAGAAGCTCCAACTCGTTTTTACAGTGAAAACTGCAGGAACTTCAAACCGGCACTAGGAAACAGACTGAGAAAGCAGAGAAAAAGTGTCTCCTGCAACACGTTCCCTTGGTGCTAGATGAACGAAAGTCTTTCCACTTGCTCAGTTCTTAGAGTTAAGTGTTTGCGAAAGCCTCCTTTCACCTAGCTTGTTGGGAACACAAAGTTTCTTTTCAGTTGCAAACTCCATTCCATACATATATATGGGGAGGTAGAAGCACCAACACGGTTTTACAGTGAAAACTGCAGGAACTTCAAACCGGCACTAGGAAACAGTCTGAGAAAGCAGAGAAAAAGTGTCTCCTGCAATCGGTTCCCTTGGTGCTAGATGAACGAACGTCTCTCCACTTGCTCAGTTCTGAGAGATAAGTGCGTGTGAAAGCCGTCCTTCACCTAGCTTGTTGGGAACACAAAGTTTCTTTTCAGTTGCAAACTCCATTCCATACATATATATGGGGAGGTAGAAGCTCCAACTCGATTTTACAGTGAAAACTGCAGGAACTTCAAACCGGCACTAGGAAACAGACTGAGAAAGCAGAGAAAAAGTGTCTCCTGCAACCCGTTCCCTTGGTGCTAGATGAAAGAACGTCTCTCCACTTGCTCAGTTCCGAGAGATAAGTGTGTGTGAAAGCCGTCTTTCACCTCGCTTGTTGGGAACACAAAGTTTCTTTTCAGTTGCAAACTCCATTCCATACATATATATGGGGAGGTACTAGCTCCAACTCGGTTTGACATTGAAAACTGCAGGAACTTCAAACCGGCACTAGGAAACAATCTGAAAAGCAGAGAAAAAGTGTCTCCTGCAAACCGTTCCCTTGGTGCTAGATGAACGAACGTCTCTCCACTTGCTCAGTTCTGAGAGGTAAGTGTGTGTTAAAGCCGCTCTTCACCTAGCTTGTTGGGAACACAAAGTTTCTTTTCAGTTGTAAACTCCATTCCATACATATATATGGGGAGATACTAGCTCCAAATCTGTTTGACTGTGAAAACTGCAGGAACTTCAAACCGGCACTAGGAAACAGACTGAGAAAGCAGAGAAAAAGTGTCTCCTGCAACCCGTTCCCTTGGTGCTAGATGAAAGAACGTCTCTCCACTTGCTCAGTTCCGAGAGATAAGTGTGTGTGAAAGCCGTCCTTCAACTAGCTTGTTGGGAACACAAAGTTTCTTTTCAGTTGCAAACTCCAATCCATAAATATATATGGTTAGGTACTAGCTCCAACTCGTTTTCACAGTGAAAACTGCAGGAATTTCAAACCGGCACTAGGAAAAAGACTGAGAAAGCAGAGAAAAAGTGTCTCCTGCAACCCGTTCCCTTGGTTCTAGATGAACGAACGTCTCTCCACTTGCTCAGTTCTGAGAGATAAGTGCGTGTGAAAGCCGTCCTTCACCTAGCTTGTTGGGAACACAAAGTTTCTTTTCAGTTGCAAACTCCATTCCATACATATATATGGGAAGGTAGAAGCTCCAACTCGGTTTTACAGTGAAAACTGCAGGAACTTCAAACCGGCACTAGGAAACAGACTGAGAAAGCAGAGAAAAAGTGTCTCCTGCAACCCGTTCCCTTGGTGCTAGATGAACGAACGTCTATCCACTTGCTCAGTTCTGAGAGATAAGTGCGTGTGAAAGCCGTCCTTCACCTAGCTTGTTGGGAACACAAAGATTCTTTTCAGTTGCAAACTCCATTCCATACATATATATGGGGAGTTAGAAGCTCCAACTCGGTTTAACTGTGAAAACTGCAGGAACTTCAAACTGGCACTAGGAAACAGACTGAGAAAGCAGAGAGAAAGTGTCACCTGCAACCCGTTCCCTTGGTGCTAGATGAACGAACGTCTCTCCACTTGCTCAGTTCCGAGATACAAGTGTGTGGGAAAGCCGTCCTTCACCTAGGTTGTTGGGAACACAAAGTTTCTTTTCACTTGCAAACTCCATTCCATACATATATATGGGGAGGTACTAGCTCCAACACGGTTTGACAGTGAAAACTGCAGGAACTTCATACCGGCACTAGGAAACAGATTGAGAAAGCAGACAAAAAGTTTCTCCTGCAACCCGTTCCCTTGGTGCTAGATGAACGAACGTCTCTCCACTTGCTCAGTTCTGAGAGATAATTGCGTGTGATAGCCTTCCTTCACCTAGCTTTTTGGGAACACAAAGTTTCTTTTCAGTTGCAAACTCCATTCCATACATATATATGGGGAGGTACTAGCTCCAACTCGGTTTGACAGTGAAAACTGCAGGAACTTCAAACCGGCACTAGGAAACAGACTGAGAAAGCAGAGAAAAAGTGTCTCCTGCAACCCGTTCCCTTGGTGCTAGATGAACGATCGTCTCTCCACTTGCTCAGTTCTGAGTGATAAGTGTGTGTGAAAGCCGTCCTTCACCTAGCTTGTTGGGAACACAAAGTTTCTTTTCAGTTGCAAACTCCATTCCATACATATATATGGGGAGGTAGAAGCTCCAACTCGGTTTTACAGTGAAAACTGCAGGAACTTCAAACCGGCACTAGGAAACAGACTGAGAAAGCAGAGAAAATGTGTCTCCTGCAACCCGTTCCCTTGGTGCTAGATGAACGAACGTCTCTCCACTTGCTCAGTTCTGAGAGATAAGTGTGTGTGAAAGCCGTCCTTCACCTAGGTTGTTGGGAACACAAAGTTTCTTTTCAGTTGCAAACTCCATTCCATACATATATATGGGGAGTTAGAAGCTCCAACTCGGTTTTACAGTGAAAACTGCAGGAAATTCAAACCGGCACTAGGAAACAGACTGAGAAAGCAGAGAAAAAGTGTCACCTGCAAACCGTTCCCTTGGTGCTAGATGAACGAAAGTCTCTCCACTTGCTCAGTTCCGAGAGATAAGTGTGTGGGAAAGCCGTCCTTCAACTAGCTTGTTGGGAAAACAAAGTTTCTTTTAAGTTGCAAACTCAATTCCATACATATATACGGGAAGGTACTAGCTCCAACTCGGTTTGACAGTGAAAACTGCAGGAACTTCATACCGGCACTAGGAAACAGATTGAGAAAGCAGAGAAAAAGTGTCTCCTGCAACCCGTTCCCTTGGTGCTAGATGAACGAACGTCTCTCCACTTGCTCAGTTCTGAGAGATAAGTGTGTGTGAAAGCCGTCCTTCACCTAGCTTGTTGGGAACACAAAGTTTCTTTTCAGTTGCAAACTCCATTCCATACATATATATGGGGAGGTAGAAGCTCCAACTCGGTTTTACTGTGAAAACTGCAGGAACTTCAAACCGGCACTAGGAAACAGACTGAGAAAGCAGAGAAAAAGTGTCTCCTGCAACCCGTTCCCTTGGTGCTAGATGAACGAACGTCTCTCCACTTGCTCAGTTCTGAGAGATAAGTGTGTGTGAAAGCCTTCTTTCACCTAGCTTGTTGGGAACACAAAGTTTCTTTTCAGTTGCAAATCCATTCCATCTATATGTAAGGGGAGATACTAGCTCCAACTCGGTTTTACAGTGAAAACTGCAGGAACTTAAAACCGGCACTAGGAAACAAACTGAAAAGCAGAGAAAAAGTGTCTCGTGCAAACCGTTCCCTTGGTGCTAGATGAACGAACGTCTCTCCACTTGCTCAGTTCTGAGGGATAAGTGTGTGGGAAAGCCGTCCTTCAACTAGCTTGTTGGGAACACAAAGTTTCTTTTCAGTTGCAAACTCCATTCCATACATATATATGGGGAGTTAGAAGCTCCAACTCGGTTTTACAGTGAAAACTGCAGGAAATTCAAACCGGCACTAGGAAACAGACTGAGAAAGCAGAGAAAAAGTGTCACCTGCAAACCGTTCCCTTGGTGCTAGATGAACGAAAGTCTCTCCACTTGCTCAGTTCCGAGAGATAAGTGTGTGGGAAAGCCGTCCTTCAACTAGCTTGTTGGGAACACAAAGTTTCTTTTCAGTTGCAAACTCCATTCCATACATATATATGGGGAGGTAGAAGCTCCAACTCGGTTTTACTGTGAAAACTGCAGGAACTTCAAACCGGCACTAGGAAACAGACTGAGAAAGCAGAGAAAAAGTGTCTCCTGCAACCCGTTCCCTTGGTGCTAGATGAAAGAACGTCTCTCCACTTGCTCAGTTCTGAGAGATAAGTGTGTGTGAAAGCCTCCTTTCACCTAGCTTGTTGGGAACACAAAGTTTCTTTTCAGTTGCAAATCCATTCCATCTATATGTAAGGGGAGATACTAGCTCCAACTCGGTTTTACAGTGAAAACTGCAGGAACTTAAAACCGGCACTAGGAAACAAACTGAAAAGCAGAGAAAAAGTGTCTCGTGCAAACCGTTCCCTTGGTGCTAGATGAACGAACGTCTCTCCACTTGCTCAGTTCTGAGGGATAAGTGTGTGGGAAAGCCGTCCTTCAACTAGCTTGTTGGGAACACAAAGTTTCTTTTCAGTTGCAAACTCCATTCCATACATATATATGGGGAGTTAGAAGCTCCAACTCGGTTTTACAGTGAAAACTGCAGGAAATTCAAACCGGCACTAGGAAACAGACTGAGAAAGCAGAGAAAAAGTGTCACCTGCAAACCGTTCCCTTGGTGCTAGATGAACGAAAGTCTCTCCACTTGCTCAGTTCCGAGAGATAAGTGTGTGGGAAAGCCGTCCTTCAACTAGCTTGTTGGGAACACAAAGTTTCTTTTCAGCTGCAAACTCCATTCCATACATATATATGGGGAGGTAGAAGCTCCAACTCGGTTTTACTGTGAAAACTGCAGGAACTTCAAACCGGCACTAGGAAACAGACTGAGAAAGCAGAGAAAAAGTGTCTCCTGCAACCCGTTCCCTTGGTGCTAGATGAAAGAACGTCTCTCCACTTGCTCAGTTCTGAGAGATAAGTGTGTGTGAAAGCCTTCTTTCACCTAGCTTGTTGGGAACACAAAGTTTCTTTTCAGTTGCAAATCCATTCCATCTATATGTAAGGGGAGATACTAGCTCCAACTCGGTTTTACAGTGAAAACTGCAGGAACTTAAAACCGGCACTAGGAAACAAACTGAAAAGCAGAGAAAAAGTGTCTCGTGCAAACCGTTCCCTTGGTGCTAGATGAACGAACGTCTCTCCACTTGCTCAGTTCTGAGGGATAAGTGTGTGGGAAAGCCGTCCTTCAACTAGCTTGTTGGGAACACAAAGTTTCTTTTCAGTTGCAAACTCCATTCCATACATATATATGGGGAGTTAGAAGCTCCAACTCGGTTTTACAGTGAAAACTGCAGGAAATTCAAACCGGCACTAGGAAACAGACTGAGAAAGCAGAGAAAAAGTGTCACCTGCAAACCGTTCCCTTGGTGCTAGATGAACGAAAGTCTCTCCACTTGCTCAGTTCCGAGAGATAAGTGTGTGTGAAAGCCGTCCTTCAACTAGCTTGTTGGGAACACAAAGTTTCTTTTCAGTTGCAAACTCCAATCCATAAATATATATGGTTAGGTACTAGCTCCAACTCGTTTTCACAGTGAAAACTGCAGGAATTTCAAACCGGCACTAGGAAACAGACTGAGAAAGCAGAGAAAAAGTGTCTCCTGCAACCCGTTCCCTTGGTTCTAGATGAACGAACGTCTCTCCACTTGCTCAGTTCTGAGAGATAAGTGCGTGTGAAAGCCGTCCTTCACCTAGCTTGTTGGGAACACAAAGTTTCTTTTCAGTTGCAAACTCCATTCCATACATATATATGGGAAGGTAGAAGCTCCAACTCGGTTTTACAGTGAAAACTGCAGGAACTTCAAACCGGCACTAGGAAACAGACTGAGAAAGCAGAGAAAAAGTGTCTCCTGCAACCCGTTCCCTTGGTGCTAGATGAACGAACGTCTATCCACTTGCTCAGTTCTGAGAGATAAGTGCGTGTGAAAGCCGTCCTTCACCTAGCTTGTTGGGAACACAAAGATTCTTTTCAGTTGCAAACTCCATTCCATACATATATATGGGGAGTTAGAAGCTCCAACTCGGTTTAACAGTGAAAACTGCAGGAACTTCAAACTGGCACTAGGAAACAGACTGAGAAAGCAGAGAGAAAGTGTCACCTGCAACCCGTTCCCTTGGTGCTAGATGAACGAACGTCTCTCCACTTGCTCAGTTCCGAGATACAAGTGTGTGGGAAAGCCGTCCTTCACCTAGGTTGTTGGGAACACAAAGTTTCTTTTCCCTTCAAACTCCATTCCATACATATATATGGGGAGGTACTAGCTCCAACACGGTTTGACAGTGAAAACTGCAGGAACTTCATACCGGCACTAGGAAACAGATTGAGAAAGCAGACAAAAAGTTTCTCCTGCAACCCGTTCCCTTGGTGCTAGATGAACGAACGTCTCTCCACTTGCTCAGTTCTGAGAGATAATTGCGTGTGATAGCCTTCCTTCACCTAGCTTTTTGGGAACACAAAGTTTCTTTTCAGTTGCAAACTCCATTCCATACATATATATGGGGAGGTACTAGCTCCAACTCGGTTTGACAGTGAAAACTGCAGGAACTTCAAACCGGCACTAGGAAACAGACTGAGAAAGCAGAGAAAAAGTGTCTCCTGCAACCCGTTCCCTTGGTGCTAGATGAACGATCGTCTCTCCACTTGCTCAGTTCTGAGTGATAAGTGTGTGTGAAAGCCGTCCTTCACTTAGCTTGTTGGGAACACAAAGTTTCTTTTCAGTTGCAAACTCCATTCCATACATATATATGGGGAGGTAGAAGCTCCAACTCGGTTTTACAGTGAAAACTGCAGGAACTTCAAACCGGCACTAGGAAACAGACTGAGAAAGCAGAGAAAATGTGTCTCCTGCAACCCGTTCCCTTGGTGCTAGATGAACGAACGTCTCTCCACTTGCTCAGTTCTGAGAGATAAGTGTGTGTGAAAGCCGTCCTTCACCTAGGTTGTTGGGAACACAAAGTTTCTTTTCAGTTGCAAACTCCATTCCATACATATATATGGGGAGTTAGAAGCTCCAACTCGGTTTTACAGTGAAAACTGCAGGAAATTCAAACCGGCACTAGGAAACAGACTGAGAAAGCAGAGAAAAAGTGTCACCTGCAAACCGTTCCCTTGGTGCTAGATGAACGAAAGTCTCTCCACTTGCTCAGTTCCGAGAGATAAGTGTGTGGGAAAGCCGTCCTTCAACTAGCTTGTTGGGAACACAAAGTTTCTTTTAAGTTGCAAACTCAATTCCATACATATATACGGGAAGGTACTAGCTCCAACTCGGTTTGACAGTGAAAACTGCAGGAACTTCATACCGGCACTAGGAAACAGATTGAGAAAGCAGAGAAAAAGTGCCTCCTGCAACCCGTTCCCTTGGTGCTAGATGAACGAACGTCTCTCCACTTGCTCAGTTCTGAGAGATAAGTGTGTGTGAAAGCCGTCCTTCACCTAGCTTGTTGGGAACACAAAGTTTCTTTTCAGTTGCAAACTCCATTCCATACATATATATGGGGAGGTAGAAGCTCCAACTCGGTTTTACTGTGAAAACTGCAGGAACTTCAAACCGGCACTAGGAAACAGACTGAGAAAGCAGAGAAAAAGTGTCTCCTGCAACCCGTTCCCTTGGTGCTAGATGAACGAACGTCTCTCCACTTGCTCAGTTCTGAGAGATAAGTGTGTGTGAAAGCCTTCTTTCACCTAGCTTGTTGGGAACACAAAGTTTCTTTTCAGTTGCAAATCCATTCCATCTATATGTAAGGGGAGATACTAGCTCCAACTCGGTTTTACAGTGAAAACTGCAGGAACTTAAAACCGGCACTAGGAAACAAACTGAAAAGCAGAGAAAAAGTGTCTCGTGCAAACCGTTCCCTTGGTGCTAGATGAACGAACGTCTCTCCACTTGCTCAGTTCTGAGGGATAAGTGTGTGGGAAAGCCGTCCTTCAACTAGCTTGTTGGGAACACAAAGTTTCTTTTCAGTTGCAAACTCCATTCCATACATATATATGGGGAGTTAGAAGCTCCAACTCGGTTTTACAGTGAAAACTGCAGGAAATTCAAACCGGCACTAGGAAACAGACTGAGAAAGCAGAGAAAAAGTGTCACCTGCAAACCGTTCCCTTGGTGCTAGATGAACGAAAGTCTCTCCACTTGCTCAGTTCCGAGAGATAAGTGTGTGGGAAAGCCGTCCTTCAACTAGCTTGTTGGGAACACAAAGTTTCTTTTCAGTTGCAAACTCCATTCCATACATATATATGGGGAGGTAGAAGCTCCAACTCGGTTTTACTGTGAAAACTGCAGGAACTTCAAACCGGCACTAGGAAACAGACTGAGAAAGCAGAGAAAAAGTGTCTCCTGCAACCCGTTCCCTTGGTGCTAGATGAAAGAACGTCTCTCCACTTGCTCAGTTCTGAGAGATAAGTGTGTGTGAAAGCCTTCTTTCACCTAGCTTGTTGGGAACACAAAGTTTCTTTTCAGTTGCAAATCCATTCCATCTATATGTAAGGGGAGATACTAGCTCCAACTCGGTTTTACAGTGAAAACTGCAGGAACTTAAAACCGGCACTAGGAAACAAACTGAAAAGCAGAGAAAAAGTGTCTCGTGCAAACCGTTCCCTTGGTGCTAGATGAACGAACGTCTCTCCACTTGCTCAGTTCTGAGGGATAAGTGTGTGGGAAAGCCGTCCTTCAACTAGCTTGTTGGGAACACAAAGTTTCTTTTCAGTTGCAAACTCCATTCCATACATATATATGGGGAGTTAGAAGCTCCAACTCGGTTTTACAGTGAAAACTGCAGGAAATTCAAACCGGCACTAGGAAACAGACTGAGAAAGCAGAGAAAAAGTGTCACCTGCAAACCGTTCCCTTGGTGCTAGATGAACGAAAGTCTCTCCACTTGCTCAGTTCCGAGAGATAATTGTGTGGGAAAGCCGTCCTTCAACTAGCTTGTTGGGAACACAAAGTTTCTTTTCAGTTGCAAACTCAATTCCATATATATATATGGGGAGGTACTAGCTCCAACTCGGTTTGACAGTGAAAACTGCAGGAACTTCATACCGGCACTAGGAAACAGATTGAGAAAGCAGAGAAAAAGTGTCTCCTGCAACCCGTTCCCTTGGTGCTAGATGAACGAACGTCTCTCCACTTGCTCAGTTCTGAGAGATAAGTGTGTGTGAAAGCCATCCTTCACCTAGCTTGTTGGGAACACGAAGTTTCTTTTCAGTTGCAAACTCCATTCCATACATATATATGGGGAGGTAGAAGCTCCAACTCGTTTTTACAGTGAAAACTGCAGGAACTTCAAACCGGCACTAGGAAACAGACTGAGAAAGCAGAGAAAAAGTGTCTCCTGCAACACGTTCCCTTGGTG
This sequence comes from Camelus dromedarius, assembly GCF_036321535.1. Classification (NCBI taxonomy): domain Eukaryota; kingdom Metazoa; phylum Chordata; class Mammalia; order Artiodactyla; family Camelidae; genus Camelus; species Camelus dromedarius. The sequence goes on from NW_026989801.1 coordinate 5,182,387, forward strand.
CTAGATGAACGAACGTCTTTCCACTTGCTCAGTTCTGAGAGATATGTGTGTGTTAAAGCCGCTCTTCACCTAGCTTGTTGGGAACACAAAGTTTCTTTTCAGTTGTAAACTCCATTCCATACATATATATGGGGAGATACTAGCTCCAAAACGGTTTGACAGTGAAAACTGCAGGAACTTCAAACCGGCACTAGGAAACAAACTGAGAAAGCAGAGAAAAAGTGCATCCTGCAAACCGTTCCCTTGTTGCTAGATGAACGAACGTCTCTCCACTTGCTCAGTTCTGAGAGATAAGTGTGTTTGAAAGCCTTCTTTCACCTAGCTTGTTGGGAACACAAAGTTTCTTTTCAGTTGCAAATCCATTCCATCTATATGTAAGGAGAGATACTAGCTCCAACTCGGGTTTACAGTGAAAACTGCAGGAACTTAAAACCGGCACTAGGAAACAAACTGAAAAGCAGAGAAAAAGTGTCTCCTGCAAACCGTTCCCTTGGTGCTAGATGAACGAACGTCTCTCCACTTGCTCAGTTCTGAGGGATAAGTGTGTGGGAAAGCCGTCCTTCACCACGCTTGTTGGGAACACAAAGTTTCTTTTCAGTTGCAAACTCCATTCCATACATATATATGGGGAGTTAGAAGCTCCAACTCGGTTTTACAGTGAAAACTGCAGGAAATTCAAACCGGCACTAGGAAACAGAATGAGAAAGCAGAGAAAAAGTGTCACCTGCAAACCGTTCCCTTGGTGCTAGATGAACGAACGTCTCTCCACTTGCTCACTTCCGAGAGATAAGTGTGTGGGAAAGCCGTCCTTCAACTAGCTTGTTGGGAACACAAAGTTTCTTTTCAGTTGCAAACACCATTCCATACATATATATGCGGAGGTACTAGCTCCAACTCGGTTTGACAGTGAAAACTGCAGGAACTTCATACCGGCACTAGGAAACAGATTGAGAAAGCAGACAAAAAGTGTCCCCTGCAACCCGTTCCCTTGGTGCTAGATGAACGAACGTCTCTCCACTTGCTCAGTTCTGAGAGATAAGTGTGTGTGAAAGCCGTCCTTCACCTAGCTTGTTGGGAACACAAAGTTTCTTTTCAGTTGCAAGCTACATTCCATAAATATATATGGGGAGGTAGAAGCTCCAACTCGGTTTTACTGTGAAAACTGCAGGAACTTCAAACCGGCACTAGGAAACAGACTGAGAAAGCAGAGAAATAGTGTCTCCTGCAACCCGTTCCCTTGGTGCTAGATGAACGAACGTCTCTCCACTTGCTCAGTTCTGAGAGATATGTGTGTGTGAAAGCCGTCCTTCACCTAGCTTGTTGGGAACACAAAGTTTCTTTTCAGTTGTAAACTCCATTCCATACATATATATGGGGAGATACAATTTCCAAATCGGTTTGACAGTGAAAACTGCAGGAACTTCAAACCGGCACTAGGAAACAGACTGAGAAAGCAGAGAAAAAGTGTCTCCTGCAAAACTTTCCCTTGGTGCTAGATGAACGAACGTCTCTCCACTTGCTCAGTTCTGAGAGATAAGTGTGTGTGAAAGCATTCTTTCACCTAGCTTGTTGGGAACACAAAGTTTCTTTTCAGTTGCAAACTCCATTCCATACATATATATGGGGAGGTACTAGCTCCAACTCGGTTTTACAGTGAAAACTGCAGGAACTTCAAACCGGCACTAGGAAACAGACTGAGAAAGCAGAGAAAAAGTGTCTCCTGCAACCCGTTCCCTTGGTGCTAGATGAACGAACGTCTCTCCACTTGCTCAGTTCTGAGAGATAAGTGTGTGTGAAAGCCGCTCTTCACCTAGCTTGTTGGGAACACAAAGTTTCTTTTCAGTTGTAAACTCCATTCCATACATATATATGGGGAGGTACTAGCTCCAACTCGATTTGACAGTGAAAACTGCAGGAACTTCAAACCGGCACTAGGAAACAGACTGAGAAAGCAGAGGAAAAGTGTCTCCTGCAACCCGTTCCCTTGGTGCTAGATGAACGAACGTCTGTCCACTTGCTCAGTTCTGAGAGATAAGTGTGTGTGCAAGCCGTCCTTCACCTAGCTTGTTGGGAACACAAAGTTTCTTTTCAGTTGCAAACTCCATTCCATACATATATATGGGGAGTTAGAAGCTCCAACTCGGTTTTACAGTGAAAACTGCAGGAACTTCAAACCGGCATTAGGAAACAGACTGAGAAAGCAGAGAAAAAGTGTCCCCTACATCCCGTTCCCTTGGTGCTAGATGAACGAACGTCTCTCCACTTGCTCAGTTCTGAGAGATAAGTGTGTGTGAAAGCTGTCCTTCACCTAGCTTGTTGGGAACACAAAGTTTCTTTTCAGTTGCAAACTCCATTCCATACATATATATGGGGAGGTACTCGCTCCAAATCGATATTACTGTGAAAACTGCAGGAACTTCAAACCGGCACTAGGAAACAGACTGAGAAAGCAGAGAAAAAGTGTCTCCTGCAACACGTTCCCTTGGTGCTAGATGAAAGAACGTCTCTCCACTTGCTCAGTTCTGAGAGATAAGTGTGTGTGAAAGCCGTCCTTCACCTAGCTTGTTGGGAACACAAAGTTTCTTTTCAGTTGCAAACTCCAATCCATACATATATATGGGGAGGTGCAAGCTCCAACTCGGTTTTACAGTGAAAACTGCAGGAACTTCAAACCGGCACTAGGAAACAGACTGAGAAAGCAGAGAAAAAGTGTCTCCTGCCACCCGTTCCCTTGGTGCTAGATGAACGAACGTCTCTCCACTTGCTCTGTTCTGAGAGGTAAGTGTGTGTGAAAGCCGTCCTTCACCTAGCTTGTTGGGAACACAAAGTTTCTTTTCAGTTGCTAACTCCATTCCATATATATATATGGGGACGTACTAGCTCCAACTCGGTTTGACAGTGAAAACTGCAGGAACTTCAAACCGGCACTAGGAAACAGACTGAGAATGCAGAGAAAAAGTGTCACCTGCAACCCGTTCCATTGGTGCAAGATGAACGAACGTCTCTCCACTTGCTCAGTTCTGAGAGATAAGTGTGTGTGAAAGCCGTTCTTCACCTAGCTTGTTGGGAACACAAAGTTCCTTTTCAGTTGCAAACTCCATTGCATACATATATATGGGGAGGTACTAGCTCCAACTCGGTTTTACCGTGAAAACTACAGGAACTTCAAACCGGCACTAGGAAACAGACTGAGAAAGCAGAGAAAAAGTGTCTCCTGCAACCCGTTACCTTGGTGCTAGATGAACGAACGTCTCTCCACTTGCTCAGTTCAGAGAGTTAAGTGTGTGTGAAAGCCGTCCTTCACCTAGCTTGTTGGGAAAAGAAAATTCTTTTCAGTTGCAAACTCCATTCCTTACATATATATGGGGAGGTACAATCTAAAACTCGGTTTTACAGTGAAAACTGCAGGAACTTCAAACCAGCACTAGGAAACAGACTGAGAAAGCAGAGAAAAAGTGTCTCCTGCAACCCGTTCCCTTGGTGCTAGATGAACGAACGTCTCTCCACTTGCTCAGTTCTGAGAGATATGTGCGTGTGAAAGCCGTCATTCAACTAGCTTGTTGGGAACACAAAGTTTCTTTTCAGTTGCAATCTCCATTCCATACATATATATGGGGAGGTAGAAGCTCCAACTCGGTTTTACAGTGAAAACTGCAGGAACTTCAAACCGGCACTAGGAAACAGACTGAGAAAGCAGAGAAAAAGTGTCTCCTGCAACCCGTTCCCTTGGTGCTAGATGAACGAACGTCTCTCCACTTGCTAAGTTCTGAGAGATAAGTGTGGGTGAAAGCAGTCCTTCACCTAGCTTGTTGGGAACACAAAGTTTCTTTTCAGTTGCAAACTCCATTCCATACATATATATGGGGAGGTAGAAGCTCCATCTCGGTTTTACAGTGAAAACTGCAGGAACTTCAAACCGGCACTAGGAAACAGACTGAGAAAGCAGAGAAAAATTGTCTCCTGCAACCCGTTCCCTTGGTGCTAGATGAACGAACGTCTCTCCACTTGCTCAGTTCTGAGAGATAAGTGTGTGTGAAAGCCGTCCTTCAACTTGCTTGTTGGGAACACAAAGTTTCTTTTCAGTTGCAATCTCCATTCCATACATATATATGGGAGGTAGAAGCTCCAACTCGATTTTACAGTGAAAACTGCAGGAACTTCAAACCGGCACTAGGAAACAGACTGAGGAAGCAGAGAAAAAGTGTCCCCTCAACCCGTTCCTTGGTGCTAGATGAACGAACGTCTCTCCACTTGCTCAGTTCTGAGAGATAAGTATGTGTGAAAGCCGTCCTTCACCTAGCTTGTTGGGAACACAAAGTTTCTTTTCAGTTGCAAACTCCATTCCATACATATATATGGGGAGGTACTAGCTCCAACTCGGTTTTACCGTGAAAACTGCAGGAACTTCAAACCGGCACTAGGAAACAGACTGAGGAAGCAGAGAAAAAGTGTCTCCTGCAACCCGTTCCCTTGGTGCCAAATGAAAGAACGTCTCTCCACTTGCTCAGTTCTGTGAGATAAGTGTGTGCGAAAGCCGTCCTTCAACTAGCTTGTTGGGAACACAAAGTTTCTTTTCAGTTGCAAACTCCATTCCATACATATATATGGGGAGGTACTAGCTCCAACTCGGTTTTACAGTGAAAACTGCAGGAACATCAAACCGGCACTAGGAAAAAGACTGAGAAAGCAGAGAAAAAGTGTCTCCTGCAACAAGTTCCCTTGGTGCTAGATGAACGAACGTCTCTCCACTTGCTCAGTTCTGAGAGATAAGTGTGTGTGAAAGCCGTCCTTCACCTAGCTTGTTGGGAACACAAAGTTTCTTTTCAGTTGCAATCTCCATTCCATACATATATATGGGGAGGTAGAAGCTCCAACTCGGTTTTACAGTGAAAACTGCAGGAACTTCAAACCGGCACTAGGAAACAGACTGAGAAAGCAGAGAAAAAGTGTCTCCTGCAACCCGTTCCCTTGGTGCTAGATGAACGAACGTCTCTCCACTTGCTAAGTTCTGAGAGATAAGTGTGTGTGAAAGCCGTCCTTCACCTAGCTTTTTGGGAAAACAAAGTTTCTTTTCAGTTGCAAACTCCATTCCATACATATATATGGGGAGGTTCAAACTAAAACTCGGTTTTACAGAGAAAACTGCAGGAACTTCAAACCGGCACTAGGAAACAGACTGAGAAAGCAGAGAAAAGTGTCTCCTGCAACCCGTTCCCTTGGTGCTAGATGAACGAACGGCTCTTCACTTGCTCAGTTCTGAGAGATAAGTGTGGGTGAAAGCAGTCCTTCACCTAGCTTGTTGGGAACACAAAGTTTCTTTTCAGTTGCAAACTCAATTCCATACATATATATGGGGAGGTAGAAGCTCCATCTCGGTTTTACAGTGAAAACTGCAGGAACTTCAAACCGGCACTAGGAAACAGACTGAGAAAGCAGAGAAAAATTGTCTCCTGCAACCCGTTCCCTTGGTGCTAGATGAACGAACGTCTCTCCACTTGCTCAGTTCTGAGAGATAAGTGTGTGTGAAAGCCGTCCTTCAACTTGCTTGTTGGGAACACAAAGTTTCTTTTCAGTTGCAATCTCCATTCCATACATATATATGGGAGGTAGAAGCTCCAACTCGATTTTACAGTGAAAACTGCAGGAACTTCAAACCGGCACTAGGAAACAGACTGAGGAAGCAGAGAAAAAGTGTCCCCTCAACCCGTTCCTTGGTGCTAGATGAACGAACGTCTCTCCACTTGCTCAGTTCTGAGAGATAAGTATGTGTGAAAGCCGTCCTTCACCTAGCTTGTTGGGAACACAAAGTTTCTTTTCAGTTGCAAACTCCATTCCATACATATATATGGGGAGGTACTAGCTCCAACTCGGTTTTACCGTGAAAACTGCAGGAACTTCAAACCGGCACTAGGAAACAGACTGAGGAAGCAGAGAAAAAGTGTCTCCTGCAACCCGTTCCCTTGGTGCCAAATGAAAGAACGTCTCTCCACTTGCTCAGTTCTGAGAGATAAGTGTGTGCGAAAGCCGTCCTTCAACTAGCTTGTTGGGAACACAAAGTTTCTTTTCAGTTGCAAACTCCATTCCATACATATATATGGGGAGGTACTAGCTCCAACTCGGTTTTACAGTGAAAACTGCAGGAACATCAAACCGGCACTAGGAAAAAGACTGAGAAAGCAGAGAAAAAGTGTCTCCTGCAACAAGTTCACTTGGTGCTAGATGAACGAACGTCTCTCCACTTGCTCAGTTCTGAGAGATAAGTGTGTGTGAAAGCCGTCCTTCACCTAGCTTGTTGGGAACACAAAGTTTCTTTTCAGTTGCAAACTCCATTCCATACATATATATGGGGAGGTACTAGCTCCAACTCTGTTTGACAGTGAAAACTGCAGGAACTTCAAACCGGCACTAGGAAACAGACTGAAAATCAGAGAAAAAGTGTCTCCTGCAAACCATTCCCTTGGTGCTAGATGAACGAACGTCTCTCCACTTGCTCAGTTTTGAGAGATAAGTGTGTGTGAAAGCCGTCCTTCACCTCGCTTGTTGGGAACACAAAGTTTCTTTTCAGTTGCAAACTCCATTCCATACATATATATGGGGAGTTAGAAGCTCCAACTCGGTTTTACAGTGAAAACTGCAGGAACTTCAAACCAGCACTAGGAAAAAGACTGAGAGAGCAGAGAAAAAGTGTCTCCTGCAACAAGTACCCTTGGTGCTAGATGAACGAACGTCTCTCCACTTGCTCAGTTCTGAGAGATAAGTGTGTGTGAAAGCCGTCCTTCACCTAGCTTGTTGGGAACACAAAGTTTCTTTTCTGTTGCAAACTCCATTCCATCTATATATATGGGGAGTTACTAGCTCCAACTAAGTTTGACAGTTAAAACTGCAGGAACTTCAAACCGGCACTAGGAAAAAGACTGAAAAGCAGAGAAATATTGTCTCCTACAAACCGTTCCCTTGGTGCTAGATGAACGAACGTCTGTCCACTTGCTCAGTTTTGAGAGATAAGTGTGTGTGAAAGCCGTACTTCACCTCGCTTGTTGGGAACACAAAGTTTCTTTTCAGTTGCAAACTCCATTCCATACATATATATGGGGAGTTAGAAGCTCCAACTCGGTTTTACAGTGAAAACTGCAGGAACTTCAAACCGGCATTAGGAAACAGACTGAGAAAGCAGAGACAAAGTGTCTCCTACATCCCGTTCCCTTGGTGCTAGATGAACGAACGTCTCTCCACTTGCTCAGTTCTGAGAGATAAGTGTGTGTGAAAGCCGTCCTTCACCTAGCTTGTTGGGAACACAAAGTTTCTTTTCAGTTGCAAACTCCATTCCATACATATATATGGGGAGGTACTCGCTCCAACTCGATATTACATTGAAAACTGCAGGAACTTCAAACCGGCACTAGGAAACAGACTGAGAAAGCAGAGAAAAAGTGTCTCCTGCAACCCGTTCCCTTGGTGCTAGATGAAAGAACGTCTCTCCACTTGCTCAGTTCTGAGAGATAAGTGTGTGTGAAAGCCGTCCTTCACCTAGCTTGTTGGGAACACAAAGTTTCTTTTCAGTTGCAAACTCAATTCCATACATATATATGGGGAGGTGCAAGCTCCAACTCGGTTTTACAGTGAAAACTGCAGGAACTTCAAACCGGCAATAGGAAACAGACTAAGAAAGCAGAGAAAATGTGTCTCCTGCAACCCGTTCCCTTGGTGCTAGATGAACGATAATCTCTCCACTTGCTCAGTTCTGAGAGATAAGTGTGTGTGAAAGCCGTTCTTCACCTAGCTTGTTGGGAACACAAAGTTACTTTTCAGTTGCAAACCCAATTCCATACATATATATGGGGAGGTACTAGCTCCACCTCGGTTTGACAGTGAAAACTGCAGGAACTTCAAACCGGCACTAGGAAACAGACTGAGAAAGCAGAGAATAAGTGTCTCCTGCAACCCGTTCCCTTAGTGCTAGATGAACGAACGTCTCTCCACTTGCTCAGTTCTGAGAGATAAGTGTGTGTGAAAGCCGTCCTTCCCCTACCTTGTTGGGAACACAAAGATTCTTTTCAGTTGCAAACACCATTCCATACATATATATGGGGAGGTACAAGCTCCAACTCGGTTATACAGTGAAAACTGCAGGAACTTCAAACAGGCACTAGGAAACAGAATCAGAAAGCAGAGGAAAAGTGTCTCCTGCAACCCGTTCCCTTGGTGCTAGATGAACGAACGTCTCTCCACTTGCTCTGTTCTGAGAGATAAGTGTGTGTGAAAGCCGTCCTTCACCTAGCTTTTTGGGAACACAAAGTTTCTTTTCAGTTGCAAACTCCATTCCATACATATATATGGGGAGGTATAAGCTACAACTCGGTTTTACAGTGAAAACTGCAGGATCTTCAAACCGGCACTAGGAAACAGACTGAGAAAGCAGGGAAAAAGTGTCTCCTGCAACCCGTTCCCTTGGTGATAAATGAACGAACGTCTCTCCACTTGCTCTTTTCTGAGAGGTAAGTGTGTGTGAAAGCCGTCCTTCACCTAGCTTGTTGGGAACACAAAGTTCCTTTTCAGTTGCAAACTCCATTCCATACATATCTATGGGGAGGTACTAGCTCCAACTCGGTTTTACCGTGAAAACTACAGGAACTTCAAACCGGCACTTGGAAACAAACTGAGAAAGCAGAGAAAAAGTGTCCCTGCAACCCGTTCCCTTGGTGCTAGATGAACGAACGTCTCTCCACTTGCTCAGTTCAGAGAGATATGTGTGTGTGAAAGCCATCCTTCACCTAGCTTGTAGGGAAAAGAAAGTTTCTATTCAGTTGCAAACTCCATTCCTTACATATATATGGGGAGGTACAAGCTAAAACTCGGTTTTACAGTGAAAACTGCAGGAACTTCAAACCGGCACTAGGAAACAGACTGAGAAAGCAGAGAAAAAGTGTCTCCTCCAACCCGTTCCCTTGGTGCTAGATGAACGAACGTCTCTTCACTTGCTCAGTTCTGAGAGATATGTGTGGGTGAAAGCAGTCCTTCACCTAGCTTGTTGGGAACACAAAGTTTCTTTTCAGTTGCAAACTCCATTCCATACATATATAAGGGGAGGTAGAAGCTCCAACTCGGTTTTACAGTGAAAACTGCAGGAACTTCAAACCGGCACTAGGAAACAGACAGAGAATGCAGAGAAAAAGTGTCTCCTGCAACCCGTTCCCTTGGTGCTAGATGAACGAACGTCTCTCCACTTGCTCAGTTCTGAGAGATAAGTGTGTGTGAAAGCCGTAATTCACCTAGCTTGTTGGGAACACAAAGTTTCTTTTCAGTTGCAAACTCCATTCCATACATATATATGGGGAGGTACAAGCTCCAACTCGTTTTGACAGTGAAAACTGCAGGAACTTCAAACCGGCACTAGGAAACAGACTGAGAAAGCAGAGAAAATGTGCCTCCTGCAACCCGTTCCCTTGGTGCTAGATGAACGAAACTCTCTCCACTTGCTCAGTTCTGAGAGATAAGTGTGTGTGAAAGCCGTCCTTCACCTAGCTTGTTGGGAACACAAAGTTCCTTTTCAGTTGCAAACTCCATTCCATACATATATATGGGGAGGTACTATCTCCAACTCGGTTTTACCGTGAAAACTACAGGAACTTCAAACCGGCACTAGGAAACAGACTGAGAAAGCAGAGAAAAAGTGTCTCCTGCAACCCGTTCCCTTGGTGCTAGATGAACGAACGTCTCTCCACTTGTTCAGTTCAGAGAGATATGTGTGTGTGAAAGCCGTCCTTCACCTAGCTTGTTGGGAAAAGAAAGTTTCTTTTCAGTTGCAAACTCCATTCCTTACATATATATGGGGAGGTACAAGCTAAAACTCGGTTTTACAGTGAAAACTGCAGGAACTTCAAACCGGCACTAGGAAACAGACTGAGAAAGCAGAGAAAAAGTGTCTCCTGCAACCCGTTCCCTTGGTGCTAGATGAACGAACGTCTCTTCACTTGCTCAGTTCTGAGAGATATGTGTGGGTGAAAGCAGTCCTTCACCTAGCTTGTTGGGAACACAAAGATTCTTTTCAGTTGCAAACTCCATTCCATACATATATAAGGGGAGGTAGAAGCTCCAACTCGGTTTTACAGTGAAAACTGCAGGAACTTCAAACCGGCACTAGGAAACAGACAGAGAATGCAGAGAAAAAGTGTCTCCTTCAACCCGTTCCCTTGGTGCTAGATGAACGAACGTCTCTCCACTTGCTCAGTTCTGAGAGATAAGTGTGTGTGAAAGCCGTCATTCACCTAGCTTGTTGGGAACACAAAGTTTCTTTTCAGTTGCAAACTCCATTCCATACATATATATGGGGAGGTACAAGCTCCAACTCTTTTTGACAGTGAAAACTGCAGGAACTTCAAACCGGCACTAGAAAACAGACTGAGAAAGCAGAGAAAATGTGTCTCCTGCAACCCGATCAATTGGTGCTAGATGAACGAAAGTCTCTCCACTTGCTCAGTTCTGAGAGATAAGTGTGTGTGAAAGCCGTCCTTCACCTAGCTTGTTGGGAACACAAAGTTTCTTTTCAGTTGCAATCTCCATTCCATACATATATATGGGGAGGTTCAAGCTAAAACTCGGTTTTACAGAGAAAACTGCAGGAACTTCAAACCGGCACTAGGAAACAGACTGAGAAAGCAGAGAAAAAGTGTCTCCTGCAACCCGTTCCCTTTGTGCTAGATGAACGAACGGCTCTTCACTTGCTCAGTTCTGAGAGATAAGTGTGGGTGAAAGCAGTCCTTCACCTAGCTTGTTGGGAACACAAAGTTTCTTTTCAGTTGCAAACTCCATTCCATACATATATATGGGGAGGTAGAAGCTTCATCTCGGTTTTACAGTGAAAACTGCAGGAACTTCAAACCGGCACTAGGAAACAGACTGAGAAAGCAGAGAAAATGTGTCTCCTGCAACCCGTTCCCTTGGTGCTAGATGAACGAACGTCTCTCCACTTGCTCAGTTCTGAGAGATAAGTGCCTGTGAAAGCCGTCATTCACCTAGCTTGTTGTGAACACAAAGTTTCTTTTCAGTTGCAAACCCCATTCCATACATATATATGGGGATGTACAAGCTCCAACTGGTTTTGACAGTGAAAACTGCAGGAACTTCAAACCGGCACTAGGAAACAGACTGAGAAAGCAGAGAAAAAGTGCCTCCTGCAACCCGTTCCCTTGGTGCTAGATGAACGAACGTCTCTCCACTTGCTCAGTTCTGAGAGATAAGTGCGTGTGAAAGCCGTCATTCACCTAGCTTGTTGGGAACACAAAGTTTCTTTTCAGTTACAAACACCATTCCATACATATATATGGGGAGATACAAGCTCCAACTCGTTTTGACAGTGAAAACTGCAGGAACTTCAAACCGGCACTAGGAAACAGAATGAGAAAGCAGAGAAAATGTGTCTCCTGCAACCCGTTCCCTTGGTGCTAGATGAACGAACGTCTCTCCACTTGCTCAGTTCTGAGAGATAAGTGTGTGTGAAAGCCGTCCTTCACCTAGCTTGTTTGGAACACAAAGTTTCTTTTCAGTTGCAATCTCCATTCCATACATATATATGGGAGGTAGAAGCTCCAACTCGGTTTTACAGTGAAAACTGCAGGAACTTCAAACCGGCACTAGGAAACAGACTGAGGAAGCAGAGAAAAAGTGTCCCCTCAACCCGTTCCTTGGTGCTAGATGAACGAACGTCTCTCCTCTTGCTCAGTTCTGAGAGATAAGTGTGTGTGAAAGCCGTCCTTCAACTAGCTTGTTGGGAACACAAAGTTTCTTTTCAGTTGCAAACTCCATTCCATACATATATATGGGGAGGTACTAGCTCCAACTCTGTTTGACAGTGAAAACTGCAGGAACTTCAAACCGGCACTAGGAAACAGACTGAAAATCAGAGAAAAAGTGTCTCCTGCAAACCATTCCCTTGGTGCTAGATGAACGAACGTCTCTCCACTTGCTCAGTTTTGAGAGATAAGTGTGTGTGAAAGCCGTCCTTCACCTCGCTTGTTGGGAACACAAAGTTTCTTTTCAGTTGCAAACTCCATTCCATACATATATATGGGGAGTTAGAAGCTCCAACTCGGATTTACACTGAAAACTGCAGGAACATCAAACCGGCATTAGGAAACAGACTGAGAAAGCAGAGAAAAAGTGTCTCCTGCCACTCGTTCCCTTGGTGCTAGATGAACGAACGTCTCTCCACTTTCTCAGTTCTGAGAGCTAAGTGTGTGTGAAAGCCGTCCTTCACCTAGCTTGTTGAGAACACAAAGTTTCTTTTCAGTTGCAAACTCCATTCCATACATATATATGGGTAGGTACTAGCTCCAACTCGGTTTTACAGTGAAAACTGCAGGAATTTTAAAACGGCACTAGGAAACAGACTGAGAAAGCAGAGAAAAAGTGTCTCCTGCAACCCGTTCCCTTGGTGCTAGATGAAAGAACGTCTCTCCACTTGCTCAGTTCTGAGAGATAAGTGTGTGTGAAAGCCGTCCTTCACCTATCTTTTTGGGAACACAAAGTTTCTTTTCAGTTGCAAACTCCATTCCATACATATATATGGGGAGGTCCCAGCTCCAACTCGGTTTTACAGTGAAAACTGCAGGAACTTCAAACCGGCACTAGGAAACAGACTGAGAAAGCAGAGAAAAAGTGTCTCCTGCAACCCGTTCCCTTGGTGCTAGATGAACGAACATCTCTCAACTTGCTCAGTTCTGAGAGATAAGTGTGTGTGAAAGCCGTCCTTCACCTAGCTTGTTGGGAACACAAAGATTCTTTTCAGTTGCAAACTCCATTCTATTCATATATAAGGGGAGGTACTAGCTCCAACTCGGTTTGACAGTGAAAACTGCAGGAACTTCAAACGGGCACTAGGAAACAGACTGAGAAAGCAGAGAAAAAGTGTCTCATGTAACCCGTTCCCTTGGTGCTAGATGAACGAACGTCTCTCCACTTGCTCAGTTCTGAGAGATAAGTGTGTGTGAAAGCCGTCCTTCACCTAGCTTGTTGGGGACACAAAGTTTCTTTTCAGTTGCAAACTCCATTCCATACATATATATGGGGAGGTACAAGCTCCAACACGTTTTGACAGTGAAAACTGCAGGAACTTCAAACCGGCACTAGGAAAAAGACTGGGAAAGCAGAGAAAAAGTGTCTCCTGCAACCCGTTCCATTGGTGCTAGATGAACGAACGTCTCTCCACTTGCTCAGTTCTGAGAGATAAGTGTGTGTGAAAGCCGTCCTTCACCTAGCTTGTTGGTAACACAAAGTTTCTTTTCAGTTGCAAACTCCATTCCATACATATATATGGGGAGGTACTAGCTCCAACTCGGTTTGACAGTGAAAATTGCAGGAACTTCAAACCGGCACTAGGAAACAGACTGAGAAAGCAGAGAAAAAGTGTCTCCTGCAACCCGTTCCCTTGATGCTAGATGAACGAACGTCTCTCCACTTGCTCAGTTCTGAGAGATAAGTGTGTGTGAAAGCCGTCCTTCACCTAGCTTGTTGGGAACACAAAGTTTCTTTTCAGTTGCAAACTCCATTCAATCTATATATATGGGGAGATACCAGCTCCAACTCGGTTTTACAGTGAAAACTGCAGGAACTTCAAACCGGCACTAGGAAACAGACAGAAAATCAGAGAAAAAGTGTCTCCTGCAAACCGTTCCCTTGGTGCTAGATGAACGAACGTCTCTCCACTTGCTCAGTTTTCAGAGATAAGTGTGTGTGAAAGCCGTCCTTCACCTAGCTTGTTGGTAACACAAAGTTTCTTTTCAGTTGCAAACTCCATTCCATACATATATATGGGGAGGTACTAGCTCCAACTCGGTTTGACAGTGAAAATTGCAGGAACTTCAAACCGGCACTAGGAAACAGACTGAGAAAGCAGAGAAAATGTGTCTCCTGCATCCCGTTCAATTGGTGCTAGATGAACGAACGTCTCTCCACTTGCTCAGTTCTGAGAGATAAGTGTGTGTGAAAGCCGTCCTTCACCTAGCTTGTTGGGAACACAAAGTTTCTTTTCAGTTGCAAACTCCATTCCATACATATATATGTGGAGGTACTAGCTCCAACTCGATTTTACAGTGAAAACTGCAGGAACTTCAAACCGGCACTAGGAAACAGACTGAGAAAGCAGAGAAAAAGTGTCTCCTGCAACCCGTTCCCTTGGTGCTAGATGAAAGAACGTCTCTCCACTTGCTCACTTCTGAGAGATAAGTGTGTGTGAAAGCCGTACTTCACCTAGCTTGTTGGGAACACAAAGATTCTTTTCAGTTGCAAACTCCATTCCATACATATATATGGGGAGGTACAAGCTCCAACTCGGTTTTACAGTGAAAACTGCAGGAACTTCAAACCGGCACTAGGAAACAGACTGAGAAGCAGAGAAAAAGTGTCTCCTGCAACCCGTTCCCTTGGTGCTAGATGAACGAACATCTCTCCACTTGCTCAGTTCTGAGAGATAAGTGTGTGTGCAAGCCGTCCTTCACCTAGCTTGTTGGGAACACAAAGTTTCTTTTCAGTTGCAAACTCCATTCCATACATATATATGGGGAGGTACTAGCTCCAACTCGGTTTGACAGTGAAAACTGCAGGAACTTCAAACCGGCACTAGAAAACAGACTGAGAAAGCAGAGGAAAAGTGTCTCCTGCAACCCATTCCCTTGGTGCTAGATGAACGAACGTATCTCCACTTGCTCAGTTCTGAGAGATAAGTGTGTGTGAAAGCCGTCCTTCACCTAGCTTGTTGGGAACACAAAGTTTCTTTTCAGTTGCAAACTCCATTCCATCTATATATATGGGGAGATACTAGCTCCAACTCGGTTTTACAGTGAAAACTGCAGGAACTTCTTACCGGCACTAGGAAACAGACTGAAAAGCATAGAAAAATTGTCTCCTGCAAACCGTTCCCTTGGTGCTAGATGAACGAACGTCTCTCCTCTTGCTCAGTTTTGAGAGGTAAGTGTGTGTGAAAGCCGTCCTTCACCTCGCTTGTTAGGAACACAAAGTTTCTTTTCAGTTGCAAACTCCATTCCATACATATATATGGGGAGTTAGAAGCTCCAACACGGTTTTACAGTGAAAACTGCAGGAACTTCAAACCGGCATTAGGAAACAGACTGAGAAAGCAGAGAAAAAGTGTCTCCTGCATCCCGTTCCCTTGGTGCTAGATGAACGAACGTCTCTCCACTTGCTCAGTTCTGAGAGATAAGTGTGTGTGAAAGCTTTCCTTCACTTAGCTTGTTGGGAACACAAAGTTTCTTTTCAGTTGCAAACTCCATTCCATACATATATATGGGGAGGTACAAGCTCCAACTCGGTTTTACAGTGAAAACTGCAGGAACTTCAAACCGGCACTAGGAAACAGACTGAGAAAGCAGGGAAAAAGTGTCTCCTGCAACCCGTTCCCTTGGTGCTAGATGAAAGAACGTCTCTCCACTTGCTCAGTTCTGAGAGATAAGTGTGTGTGAAAGCCGTCCTTCACATAGCTTGTTGGGAACACAAAGTTTCTTTTCAGTTGCAAACTCCATTCCATACATATATATGGTGAGGTTCAAGCTCCAACTCGGTTTCACAGTGAAAACTGCAGGAACTTCAAACCGGCACTAGGAAACAGACTGAGAAAGCAGAGAAAAAGTGTCACCTGCAACCCGTTCCCTTGATGCTAGATGAACGAACATCTCTCCACTTGCTCATTTCTGAGAGATATGTGTGTGTGCAAGCCGTCCTTCACCTAGCTTTTTGGGAACACAAAGTTTCTTTTCAGTTGCAAAACAAATTCCATACATATATATGGGGAGGTACTAGCTCCAACTCGGTTTTACAGTGAAAACTGCAGGAACTTCAAACCGGCACTAGGAAACAGACTGAGAAAGCAGAGAAAAGTGTCTCCTGCAACCCGTTCCCTTGGTGCTAGATGAACGAACGTCTCTCCACTTGCTCAGTTCTGAGAGATAAGTGTGTGTGAAAGCCGTCCTTCAGCTAGCTTGTTGGGAACACAAAGTTTCTTTTCAGTTGCAAACTCCATTCCATACATATATATGGGGAGGTAAAAGCTCCAACTCGGTTTTAAAGTGAAAACTGAAGGAACTTCAAACCGGCACTAGGAAACAGACTGAGAATGCAGAGAATAAGTGTCTCCTGCAAACCGTTCTCTTGGTGCTAGATGAACGAACGTCTATCCACTTGCTCAGTTCTGCGAGATAAGTGTGTGTGAGAGCCGCCCTTCACTTGGCTTGTTGGGAACAAAAAGTTTCTTTTCAGTTTCAAACTTCATTTCATACATATATATGGAGAGGTACCATCTCCAACTCGGTTTTACAGTGAAAACTGCAGGAACTTCCAACCGGCACTAGGAAACAAACTTAGGAAGCAGAGAAAAAGTGTCTCCTGCAACCCGTTCCCTTGGTGCTAGATGAACGAACGTCTATCCACTTGCTCAGTTCTGAGAGATAAGTGTGTGTGAAAGCCGTCCTTCACCTAGCTTCTTGGGAACACAAAGTTTCTTTTCAGTTGCAAACTCCATTCCATACATATATATGGGGAGGTAGAAGCTCCAACACGGTTTTACAGTGAAAACTGCAGGAACTTCAAACCGGCAGTAGGAAACAGACTGAGAAAGCAGAGAAAAATTGTCTCCTGCAACATGTTCCCTTGGTGCTAGATGAACGAACGTCTCTCCACTTGCTCAGTTCTGAGAGATAAGTGTGTGTGAAAGCCGTCCTTCACCTAGCTTGTTGGGAACACAAAGTTTCTTTTCAGTTGCAAACTCCATTCCATACATATATATGGGGAGGTAGAAGCTCCAACACGGTTTTACACTGAATACTGCAGGAACTTCAAACCGGCACTAGGAAACAGACTGAGAAAGCAGAGAAAAAGTGTCTCGTGCAAACCGTTCCCTTGGTGCTAGATGAACGAACGTCTCTCCACTTGCTCAGTTCTGAGAGATAAGTGTGTGTGAAAGCCGTCCTTCACCTAGCTTGTTGGGAACACAAAGTTTCTTTTCAGTTGCAAAATCCACTCCATCCATATATATGGGGAGGTAGAAGCTCCAACACGGTTTGACAGTGAAAACTGCAGGAACTTCAAACCGGCACTAGGAAACAGACTGAGAAAGCAGAGAAAATGTGTCTCCTGCAACCCGTTCCCTTGGTGCTAGATCAACGAACGTCTCTCAACTTGCTCAGTTCTGAGAGATATGTGTGTGTGAAAGCCGTCCTTCAACTAGCTTGTTGGGAACACAAAGTTTCTTTTCAGTTGCAAACTCCATTCCATACATATATATGATGTGGTACTAGCTCCAACTCGGTTTTACAGTGAAAACTGCATGAACTTCAAACCGGCACTAGGAAACAGACAGAGAAAGCAGAGAAAAGTGTCTCCTGCAACCCGTTCCCTTGGTGCTAGATGAACGAAAGTCTCTCCACTTGCTCAGTTCTGAGAGATAAGTGGGTGTGAAAGCCGTCCTTCACCTAGCTTGTTGGGAACACAAAGTTTCTTTTCAGTTGCAAACTCCATTCCATACATATATATGGGGAGGTACTATCTCCAACTGGTTTTTATAGTGAAATCTGCAGGGACTTCAAACCGGCACTAGGAAACAGACTGAGATAGCAGAGAATAAATGTCTCCTGCAACCCGTTCCCTTGGTGCTAGATGAACGAACGTCTCTCCACTTGCTCAGTTCTGAGACATAAGTGTGTGTGAAAGCCGTCCTTCACCTAGCTTGTTGGGAACACAAAGTTTCTTTTCAGTTGCAAACTACACTCCATCCATATATATGGGGAGGTACTAGCTCCAACTCGGTTTTACAGTGAAAACTGCAGGAACTTCAAACCGGCACTAGGAAACAGACTGAGAAAGCAGAGAAAAAGTGCCTCCTGCAAACCGTTCACTTGGTGCTAGATGAACGAAAGTCTCTCCACTTGCTCACTTCTGAGAGATAAGTGTGTGTGAAAGCCGTCCTTCACCTAGCTTGTTGGGAACACAAAGTTTCTTTTCAGTTGCAAACTCCATTCCATACATATATAAGGGGAGGGAGAAGCTCCAACTCGGTTTTACACTGAAAACTGCAGGAACTTCTAACCGGCACTAGGAAACATACTGAGAAAGCAGAGAAAAAGTGTCTCCTGCAACCCGTTCCCTTGGTGCTAGATGAACGAAAGTCTCTCCACTTGCTCACTTCTGAGAGATAAGTGGGTGTGAAAGCCGTCCTTCACCTAGCTTGTTGGGAACACAAAGTTTCTTTTAAGTTGCAAACTCCATTCCATACATATATATGGGGAGGTAGAAGCTCCAACACGGTTTTACACTGAAATCTGCAGGAACTTCAAACCGGCACTAGGAAACAGACTGAGAAAGCAGAGAAAAAGTGTCCCCTGCAACCCGTTCCCTTGGTGTTAGATGAACGAACGTCTCTCCACTTGCTCAGTTCTGAGAGATAAGTGTGTGTGAAAGCCGTACTTCAGCTAGCTTGTTGGGAACACAAAGTTTCTTTTCAGTTGCAAACTCCATTCCATACATATATATGGGGAGGTAAAAGCTCCAACTCGGTTTTAAAGTGAAAACTGCAGGAACTTCAAACCGGCACTAGGAAACAGACTGAGAATGCAGAGAATAAGTGTCTCCTGCAAACCGTTCTCTTGGTGCTAGATGAACGAACGTCTATCCACTTGCTCAGTTCTGAGAGATAAGTTTGTGTGAGAGCCGCCCTTCACTTGGCTTGTTGGTAACAATAAGTTTCTTTTCAGTTTCAAACTCCATTTCATACATATATATGGAGAGGTACCATCTCCAACTCGGTTTTACAGTGAAAACTGCAGGAACTTCAAACCGGCACTAGGAAACATACTGAGGAAGCAGAGAAAAAGTGTCTCCTGCAACCCGTTCCCTTGGTGCTAGATGAACGAACGTCTCTCCACTTGCTCAGTTCTGAGAGATAAGTGTGTGTGAAAGCCGTCCTTCAACTAGCTTCTTGGGAACACAAAGTTTCTTTTCAGTTGCAAACTCCATTCCATACATATATATGGGGAGGTAGAAGCTCCAACTCGGATTTACAGTGAAAACTGCAGGAACTTCAAACCGGCACTAGGAAACAGACTGAGAAAGCAGAGAAAAATTGTCTCCTGCAACCCGTTCCCTTGGTGCTAGATGAACGAACGTCTCTCCACTTGCTCAGTTCTGAGAGATAAGTGTGTGTGAAAGCCGTCCTTCACCTAGCTTGTGGGGAACACAAAGTTTCTTTTCAGTTGCAAACTCCATTCCATACATATATAAGGGGAGGTACAAGCTCCAACTCGGTTTTACAGTGAAAACTGCAGGAATTTCAAACCGGCACTAGGAAACAGACTGAGGAAGCAGAGAAAAAGTTTCTCCTGCCACCCGTTCCCTTGGTGCTAGATGAATGAACATCTCTCCACTTGCTCAGTTCTGAGAGATAAGTGTGTGTGAAAGCCGTCCTTCACCTAGCTTGTTGGGAACACAAAGTTTCTTTTCAGTTGCAAACTCCATTCCATACATATATATGGGGAGGTAGAAGCTCCAACTCGGTTTTACACTGAAAACTGCAGGAACTTCTAACCGGCACTAGGAAACAGACTGAGAAAGCAGAGAAAAGTGTCTCCTGCAACCCGTTCCCTTGGTGCTAGATGAACGAAAGTCTCTCCACTTGCTCAGTTCTGAGAGATAAGTGGGTGTGAAAGCCGTCCTTCACCTAGCTTGTTGGGAACACAAAGTTTCTTTTCAGGTGCAAACTCCATTCCATACATATATATGGGTAGGTAGAAGCTCCAACACGGTTTTACACTGAATACTGCAGGAACTTCAAACCGGCACTAGGAAACAGACTGAGAAAGCAGAGAAAAAGTGTCTCCTGCAAACCGTTCTCTTGGTGCTAGATGAACGAACGTCTCTCCAATTGCTCAGTTCTGAGAGATAAGTGTGTGTGAAAGCCGTCCTTCACCTAGCTTGTTGGGAACACAAAGTTTCTTTTCAGTTGCAAAATCCACTCCATCCATATATATGGGGAGGTAGAAGCTCCAACACGGTTTGACAGTGAAAACTGCAGGAACTTCAAACCGGCACTAGGAAACAGACTGAGAAAGCAGAGAAAATGAGTCTCCTGCATCCCGTTCCCTTGGTGCTAGATCAACGAACGTCCCTCCACTTGCTCAGTTCTGAGAGATATGTGTGTGTGAAAGCCGTCCTTCACCTAGCTTGTTGGGAACACAAAGTTTCTTTTCAGTTGCAAACTCCATTCCATACATATATATGATGTGGTACTAGCTCCAACTCGGTTTTACAGTGAAAACTGCAGGAACTTCAAACCGGCACTAGGAAACAGACAGAGAAAGCAGAGAAAAGTGTCTCCTGCAACCCGTTCCCTTGGTGCTAGATGAACGAAAGTCTCTCCACTTGCTCAGTTCTGAGAGATAAGTGGGTGTGAAAGCCGTCCTTCACCTACCTTGTTGGGAACACAAAGTTTCTTTTCAGTTGCAAACTCCATTCCATACATATATATGGGGAGGTACTATCTCCAACTCGGTTTTATAGAGAAATCTGCAGGGACTTCAAACCGGCACTAGGAAACAGACTGAGATAGCAGAGAATAAATGTCTCCTGCAACCCGTTCCCTTGGTGCTAGATGAACGAACGTCTCTCCACTTGCTCAGTTCTGAGACATAAGTGTGTGTGAAAGCCGTACTTCAACTAGCTTGTTGGGAACACAAAGTTTCTTTTCAGTTGCAAACTACACTCCATCCATATATATGGGGAGGTACTAGCTCCAACTCGGTTTTACAGTGAAAACTGCAGGAACTTCAAACCGGCACTAGGAAACAGACTGAGAAAGCAGAGAAAAAGTGCCTCCTGCAACCCGTTCACTTGGTGCTAGATGAACGAAAGTCTCTCCACTTGCTAACTTCTGAGAGATAAGTGTGTGTGAAAGCCGTCCTTCACCTAGCTTGTTGGGAACACAAAGTTTCTTTTCAGTTGCAAACTCCATTCCATACATATATAAGGGGAGGGAGAAGCTCCAACTCGGTTTTACACTGAAAACTGCAGGAACTTCTAACCGGCACTAGGAAACATACTGAGAATGCAGAGAAAAAGTGTCTCCTGTAACCCGTTCCCTTGGTGCTAGATGAACGAAAGTCTCTCCACTTGCTCACTTCTGAGAGATAAGTGGGTGTGAAAGCCGTCCTTCACCTAGCTTGTTGGGAACACAAAGTTTCTTTTAAGTTGCAAACTCCATTCCATACATATATATGGGGAGGTAGAAGCTCCAACACGGTTTTACACTGAAATCTGCAGGAACTTCAAACCGGCACTAGGAAACAGACTGAGAAAGCAGAGAAAAAGTGTCCCCTGCAACCCGTTCCCTTGGTGCTAGATGAACGAACGTCTCTCCACTTGCTCAGTTCTGAGAGATAAGTGTGTGTGCAAGCCGTCCTTCACCTAACTTGTTGGGAACACAAAGTTTCTTTTCAGTTGCAAAACCAATTCCATACTTATATATGGGGAGGTACTAGCTCCAACTCGGTTTTACAGTGAAAACTGCAGGAACTTCAAAACGGCACTAGGAAACAGACTGAGAAAGCAGAGAAAAGTGTCTCCTGCAACCCGTTCCCTTGGTGCTAGATGAAAGAACGTCTCTCCACTTGCTCAGTTCTGAGAGATAAGTGTGTGTGAAAGCCGTCCTTCAGCTAGCTTGTTGGGAACACAAAGTTTCTTTTCAGTTGCAAACTCCATTCCATACATATATATGGGGAGGTAAAAGCTCCAACTCGGTTTTAAAGTGAAAACTGCAGGAACTTCAAACCGGCACTAGGAAACATACTGAGAATGCAGAGAATAAGTGTCTCCTGCAAACAGTTCTCTTGGTGCTAGATGAACGAACGTCTCTCCACTTGCTCAGTTCTGAGAGATAAGTGTGTGTGAAAGCCGTCCTTCACCTAGCTTCTTGGGAACACAAAGTTTCTTTTCAGTTGCAAACTCCATTCCATACATATATATGGGGAGGTAGAAGCTCCAACTCGGATTTACAGTGAAAACTGCAGGAACTTCAAACCGGCACTAGGAAACAGACTGAGAAAGCAGAGAAAAATTGTCTCCTGCAACCCGATCCCTTGGTGCTAGATGAACGAACGTCTCTCCACTTGCTCAGTTCTGAGAGATAAGTGTGTGTGAAAGCCGTCCTTCACCTAGCTTGTGGGGAACACAAAGTTTCTTTTCAGTTGCAAACTCCATTCCATACATATATAAGGGGAGGTACAAGCTCCAACTCGGTTTTACAGTGAAAACTGCAGGAACATCAAACCGGCACTAGGAAACAGACTGAGGAAGCAGAGAAAAAGTTTCTCCTGCCACCCGTTCCCTTGGTGCTAGATGAATGAACATCTCTCCACTTGCTCAGTTCTGAGAGATAAGTGTGTGTGAAAGCCGTCCTTCACCTAGCTTGTTGGGAACACAAAGTTTCTTTTCAGTTGCATACTCCATTCCATACATATATATGGGGAGGTAGAAGCTCCAACTCGGTTTTACACTGAAAACTGCAGGAACTTCTAACCGGCACTAGGAAACAGACTGAGAAAGCAGAGAAAAAGTGTCTCCTGCAACCCGTTCCCTTGGTGCTAGATGAACGAAAGTCTCTCCACTTGCTCAGTTCTGAGAGATAAGTCTGTGTGAAAGCCGTCCTTCACCTAGCTTGTTGGGAACACAAAGTTTCTTTTCAGGTGCAAACTCCATTCCATACATATATATGGAGAGGTACCTTCTCCAACTCGGTTTTACAGTGAAATCTGCAGGAACTTCAAACCGGCACTAGGAAACAAACTGAGGAAGCAGAGAAAAAGTGTCTCCTGCAACCCGTTCCCTTGGTGCTAGATGAACGAACGTCTCTCCACTTGCTCAGTTCTGAGAGATAATTGTGTGTGAAAGCCGTCCTTCACCTAGCTTCTTGGGAACACAAAGTTTCTTTTCAGTTGCAAACTCCATTCCATACATATATATGGGGAGGTAGAAGCTCCAACTCGGTTTTACAGTGAAAACTGCAGGAACTTCACACCGGCACTAGGAAACAGACTGAGAAAGCAGAGAAAAATTGTCTCCTGCAACCCATTCCCTTGGTGCTAGATGAACGAACGTCTCTCCACTTGCTCAGTTCTGAGAGATAAGTGTGTGTGAAAGCCGTCCTTCACCTATCTTGTTGGGAACACAAAGTTTCTTTTCAGTTGCAAACTCCATTCCATACATATATATGGGGAGGTACAAGCTCCAAATCGGTTTTACAGTGAAAACTGCAGGAACTTCAAACCGGCACTAGGAAACAGACTGAGGAAGCAGAGAAAAACTTTCTCCTGCCACACGTTCCCGTGGTGCTAGATGAACGAACATCTCTCCACTTGCTCAGTTCTGAGAGATAAGTGTGTGTGAAAGCCGTACTTCACCTAGCTTGTTGGGAACACAAAGTTTCTTTTCAGTTGCAAAATCCACTCCATCCATATATATGGGGAGGTAGAAGCTCCAACACGGTTTTACAGTGAAAACTGCAGGAACTTCAAACCGGCACTAGGAAACAGACTGAGAAAGCAGAGAAAATGTGTCTCCTGCAACCCGTTCCCTTGGTGCTAGATCAACGAACGTCTCTCCACTTGCTCAGTTCTGAGAGATAAGTGTGTGTGAAAGCCGTCCTTCACGTAGCTTGTTGGGAACACAAAGTTTCTTTTCAGTTGCAAACTCCATTCCATACATATATATGATGTGGTACTAGCTCCAACTCGGTTTTACAGTGAAAACTGCAGGAACTTCAAACCGGCACTAGGAAACAGACTGAGAAAGCAGAGAAAAGTGTCTCCTGCAAACCGTTCCCTTGGTGCTAGATGAAAGAACGTCTCTCCACTTGCTCAGTTCTGAGATATAAGTGTGTGTGAAAGCCGTCCTTCACCTAGCTTGTTGGGAACACAAAGTTTCTTTTCAGTTGCAAACTCCATTCCATACATATATATGGGGAGGTAGAAGCTCCAATTCGGTTTTACAGTGAAAACTGCAGGAACTTCAAACCGGCACTAGGAAACAGACTGAGAAAGCAGAGAAAAAGTGTCTCCTGCAACCCGTTCCCTTGGTGCTAGATGAACGAACGTCTCTCCACTTGCTCAGTTCTGAGAGATAAGTCTGTGTGAAAGCCGTCGTTCACTTAGCTTGTTGGGAACACAAAGTTTCTTTTCAGTTGCAAACTCCATTCCATAAATATATATGGGGAGGTACTAGCTCCAACACTGTTTTACAGTGAAAACTGCAGGAACTTCAAACCGGCACTAGGAAACAGACTGAGAAAGCAGAGAAAAAGTGTCTCCTGCAACCTGTTCCCTTGGGGCTAGATGAACGAACGTCTCTCCACTTGCTCAGTTCTGAGAGATAAGTGTGTGTGAAAGCCGTCCTTCAACTAGCTTGTTGGGAACACAAAGTTTCTTTTCAATTGCAAACTCCATTCCATACATATATATGGGGAGGTACTAACTCCAACTCAGTTTGACAGTGAAAACTGCAGGAAGTTCAAACCGGCACTAGGAAGCAGACTGAGATAGCAGAGAAAAAGTGCCTCCTGCAACCCGTTCCCTTGGTGCTAGATGAACGAACGTCTCTCCACTTGCTCAGTTCTGAGAGATAAGTGTGTGTGAAAGCCGTCCTTCACCTAGCTTGTTGGGAACACAAAGTTTCTTTTCAGTTGCAAACTCCATTCCATACATATATAAGGGGAGGGAGAAGCTCCAACTCGGTTTTACACTGAAAACTGCACGAACTTCTAACCGGCACTAGGAAACATACTGAGAAAGCAGAGAAAAGTGTCTCCTGCAACCCGTTCCCTTGGTGCTAGATGAACGAAAGTCTCTCCACTTGCTCAGTTCTGAGAGATAAGTGGGTGTGAAAGCCGTCCTTCACCTAGCTTGTTGGGAACACAAAGTTTCTTTTAAGTTGCAAACTCCATTCCATACATATATATGGGGAGGTAGAAGCTCCAACACGGTTTTACACTGAAATCTGCAGGAACTTCAAGCCGGCACTAGGAAACAGACTGAGAAAGCAGAGAAAAAGTGTCTCCTGCAACACGTTCCCTTGGTGCTAGATGACCGAACGTCTCTCCACTTGCTCAGTTCTGAGAGATAAGTGTGTGTGAAAGCCGTCCTTCAACTAGCTTGTTGGGAACACAAAGTTTCTTTTCAGTTGCAAACTCCACTCCATCCATATATATGGGTAGGTACTAGCTCCAACTCGGTTTTACAGTGAAAACTGCAGGAAATTCAAACCGGCACTAGGAAACAGACTGAGAAAGCAGAGAAAAAGTGTCTCCTGCAACCTGTTCCCTTGGGGCTAGATGAACGAACGTCTCTCCACTTGCTCAGTTCTGAGAGATAAGTGTGTGTGAAAGCCGTCCTTCAACTAGCTTGTTGGGAACACAAAGTTTCTTTTCAATTGCAAACTCCATTCCATACATATATATGGGGAGGTACTAACTCCAACTCGGTTTGACAGTGAAAACTGCAGGAACTTCAAACCGGCACTAGGAAACAGACTGAGAAAGCAGAGAAAAAGTGTCTCCTGCATCCCGTTCCCTTGGTGCTAGATGAATGAACGTCTCTCCACTTGCTCAGTTTTGAGAGATATTTGTGTGTGAAAGCCGTCCTTCACCTAGCTTGTTGGGAACACAAAGTTTCTTTTCAGTTGCAAACTCCATTCCATAGATATATATGGGGAGGTACTAGCTCCAACTCGGTTTTACAGTGAAAACTGCAGGGACTTCAAGCCGGCACTAGGAAACAGACTGAGATAGCAGAGAAAAAGTGTCTCCTGCAACCCGTTCCCTTGGTGCTAGATGAACGAATGTCTCTCCACTTGCTCAGTTCTGAGAGATAAGTGTGTGTGAAAGCCGTACTTCAACTAGCTTGTTGGGAACACAAAGTTTCTTTTCAGTTGCAAACTCCACTCCATCCATATATATGGGTAGGTACTAGCTCCAACTCGGTTTGACAGTGAAAACTGCAGGAACTTCAAACCGGCACTAGGAAACAGACTGAGAAAGCAGAGAAAAAGTGCCTCCTGCAACCCGTTCCCTTGGTGCTAGATGAACGAACGTCTCTCCACTTGCTCAGTTCTGAGAGATAAGTGTGTGTGAAAGCCGTCCTTCACCTAGCTTGTTGGGAACACAAAGTTTCTTTTCAGTTGCAAACTCCATTCCATACATATATAAGGGGAGGGAGAAGCTCCAACTCGGTTTTACACTGAAAACTGCACGAACTTCTAACCGGCACTAGGAAACATACTGAGAAAGCAGAGAAAAGGGTCTCCTGCAACCCGTTCCCTTGGTGCTAGATGAACGAAAGTCTCTCCACTTGCTCAGTTCTGAGAGATAAGTGTGTGTGAAAGCCGACCTTCACCTAGCTTGTTGGGAACACAAAGTTTCTTTTAAGTTGCAAACTCCATTCCATACATATATATGGGGAGGTAGAAGCTCCAACACGGTTTTACACTGAAATCTGCAGGAACTTCAAACCGGCACTAGGAAACAGACTGAGAAAGCAGAGAAAAAGTGTCTCCTGCAACACGTTCCCTTGGTGCTAGATGAACGAACGTCTCTCCACTTGCTCAGTTCTGAGAGATAAGTGTGTGTGAAAGCCGTCCTTCAACTAGCTTGTTGGGAACACAAAGTTTCTTTTCAGTTGCAAACTCCACTCCATCCATATATATGGGTAGGTACTAGCTCCAACTCGGTTTTACAGTGAAAACTGCAGAAACTTCAAACCGGCACTAGGAAACAGACTGAGAAAGCAGAGAAAAAGTGCCTCCTGCAACCCGTTCCCTTGGTGCTAGATGAACGAACGTCTCTCCACTTGCTCAGTTCTGAGAGATAAGTGTGTGTGAAAGCCGTCCTTCACCTAGCTTGTTGGGAACACAAAGTTTCTTTTCAGTTGCAAACTCCATTCCATAGATATATAGGGGGAGGGAGAAGCTCAAAATCGGTTTTACACTGAAAACTGCAGGAACTTCAAACCGGCACTAGGAAACAGACTGAGAAACAGAGAAAAAGTTTCACCTACAACCTTTTCCCTTGGTGCTAGATGAACGAACGTCTCTCCACTTGCTCAGTTCTGAGAGATAAGTGTGTTTGAAAGACGTCCTTCACCTAGCTTGTTGGGAACTCAAAGTTTCTTTTCAGTTGCAAACTCCATTCCATACATATATATGGGGAGGTAGAAGCTCCAACTCGGTTTTACAGTGAAAACTGCAGGAAGTTCAAACCGGCACTAGGAAACAGACTGAGAAAGCAGAGAAAAAGTGTCTCCTGCAACCCGTTCCCTTGGTGCTAGATGAACGAACGTCTCTCCACTTGCTCAGTTCTGAGAGATAAGTGTGTGTGAAAGCCGTACTTCAACTAGCTTGTTGGGAACACAAAGTTTCTTTTCAGTTGCAAACTCCACTCCATCAATATATATGGGTAGGTACTAGCTCCAACTCGGTTTGACAGTGAAAACTGCAGGAACTTCAAACCGGCACTAGGAAACAGACTGAGATAGCAGAGAAAAAGTGCCTCCTGCAACCCGTTCCCTTGGTGCTAGATGAACGAACGTCTCTCCACTTGCTCAGTTCTGAGAGATAAGTGTGTGTGAAAGCCGTCCTTCACCTAGCTTGTTGGGAACACAAAGTTTCTTTTCAGTTGCAAACTCCATTCCATACATATATAAGGGGAGGGAGAAGCTCCAACTCGGTTTTACACTGAAAACTGCACGAACTTCTAACCGGCACTAGGAAACATACTGAGAAAGCAGAGAAAAGTGTCCCCTGCAACCCGTTCCCTTGGTGCTAGATGAACGAAAGTCTCTCCACTTGCTCAGTTCTGAGAGATAAGTGGGTGTGAAAGCCGTCCTTCACCTAGCTTGTTGGGAACACAAAGTTTCTTTTAAGTTGCAAACTCCATTCCATACATATATATGGGGAGGTAGAAGCTCCAACACGGTTTTACACTGAAATCTGCAGGAACTTCAAACCGGCACTAGGAAACAGACTGAGAAAGCAGAGAAAAAGTGTCTCCTGCAACACGTTCCCTTGGTGCTAGATGAACGAACGTCTCTCCACTTGCTCAGTTCTGAGAGATAAGTGTGTGTGAAAGCCGTCCTTCAACTAGCTTGTTGGGAACACAAAGTTTCTTTTAAGTTGCAAACTCCATTCCATACATATATATGGGGAGGTAGAAGCTCCAACACGGTTTTACACTGAAATCTGCAGGAACTTCAAACCGGCACTAGGAAACAGACTGAGAAAGCAGAGAAAAAGTGTCTCCTGCAACACGTTCCCTTGGTGCTAGATGAACGAACGTCTCTCCACTTGCTCAGTTCTGAGAGATAAGTGTGTGTGAAAGCCGTCCTTCAACTAGCTTTTTGGGAACACAAAGTTTCTTTTCAGTTGCAAACTCCACTCCATCCATATATATGGGTAGGTACTAGCTCCAACTCGGTTTTACAGTGAAAACTGCAGAAACTTCAAACCGGCACTAGGAAACAGACTGAGAAAGCAGAGAAAAAGTGCCTCCTGCAACCCGTTCCCTTGGTGCTAGATGAACGAACGTCTCTCCACTTGCTCAGTTCTGAGAGATAAGTGTGTGTGAAAGCCGTCCTTCACCTAGCTTGTTGGGAACACAAAGTTTCTTTTCAGTTGCAAACTCCATTCCATATATATATAGGGGGAGGGAGAAGCTCAAAATCGGTTTTACACTGAAAACTGCAGGAACTTCAAACCGGCACTAGGAAACAGACTGAGAAACAGAGAAAAAGTTTCACCTACAACCTTTTCCCTTGGTGCTAGATGAACGAACGTCTCTACACTTGCTCAGTTCTGAGAGATAAGTGTGTTTGAAAGACGTCCTTCACCTAGCTTGTTGGGAACTCAAAGTTTCTTTTCAGTTGCAAACTCCATTCCATACATATATATGGGGAGGTAGAAGCTCCAACTCGGTTTTACACTGAAAACTGCAGGAACTTCAAACCGGCACTAGGAAACAGACTGAGAAAGCAGAGAAAAGTGTCTCCTGCAACCCGTTCCCTTGGTGCGAGATGAACGAACGTCTCTCCACTTGCTCAGTTCTGAGAGATAAGTGTGTGTGAAAGACGTCCTTCACATAGCTTGTTGGGAACACAAAGTTTCTTTTCACTTGCAAACTCCATTCCATACATATATATGGGGAGGTAGAAGCTCCAAATCTGTTTTACACTGAAAACTGCAGGAACTTCAAACCGGCACTAGGAAACAGACTGAGAAAGCAGAGAAAAGTGTCTCCTGCAACCCGTTCCCTTGGTGCTAGATGAACGAACGTCTCTCCACTTGCTCAGTTCTGAGATATAAGTGTGTGTGAAAGCCGTCCTTCATCTAGCTTGTTGGGAACACAAAGTTTCTTTTCAGTTGCAAACTCCATTCCATACATATATATGGGGAGATAGAAGCTGCAACTCGGTTTTACAGTGAAAACTGCAGGAACTTCAAACCGGCAGTAGGAAACAGACTGAGAAAGCAGAGAAAAAGTGTCTCCTGCAACCCGTTCCCTTGGTGCTAGATGAACGAACGTCTCTCCACTTGCTCAGTTCTGAGAGATAAGTGTGTGTGAAAGCCGTCCTTCACCTAGCTTGTTGGGAACACAAAGTTTCTTTTCAGTTGCAAACTCCATTCCATACATATATAAGGGGAGGGAGAAGCTCCAAATCGGTTTTACACTGAAAACTGCAGGAACTTCAAACCGGCACTAGGAAACAGACTGAGAAACAGAGAAAAAGTGTCACCTACAATCCTTTCCCTTGGTGCTAGATGAACGAACGTCTCTCCACTTGCTCAGTTCTGAGAGATAAGTGTGTGTGAAAGACGTCCTTCACCTAGCTTGTTGGGAACACAAAGTTTCTTTTCAGTTGCAAACTCCATTCCATACATATATATGGGGAGGTAGAAGCTCCAACTCGGTTTTACAGTGAAAACTGCAGGAACTTCAAACCGGCACTAGGAAACAGACTGAGAAAGAAGAGAATAAGTGTCTCCTGCAACCCGTTCCCTTGGGGCTAGATGAACGAACGTCTCTCCACTTGCTCAGTTCTGAGAGATATGTGTGTGTGAAAGCCGTCCTTCACCTAGCTTGTTGGGAACACAAAGTTTCTTTTCAGTTGCAAACTCCATTCCATACATATATATGGGGAGGTACTAGCTCCAACTCGGTTTTACAGTGAAAACTGCAGGAACTTCAAACCGGCACTAGGAAACAGACTGAGATAGCAGAGAAAAAGTGTCTCTTGCAACCCGTTCCCTTGGTGCTAGATGAACGAACGTCTCTCCACTTGCTCAGTTCTGAGAGATAAGTGTGTGTGAAAGCCGTCCTTCAACTAGCTTGCTGGGAACACAAAGTTTCTTTTCAGTTGCAAACTCCACTCCATCCATATATATGGGTAGGTACTAGCTCCAACTCGGTTTTACTGTGAAAACTGCAGGAACTTCAAACCGGCACTAAGAAACAGACTGAGAAAGCAGAGAAAAAGTGCCTCCTGCAACCCGTTCCCTTGGTGCTAGATGAACGAACGTCTCTCCACTTGCTCAGTTCTGAGAGATAAGTGTGTGTGAAAGCCGTCCTTCACCTAGCTTGTTGGGAACACAAAGTTTCTTTTCAGTTGCAAACTCCATTCCATACATATATAAGGGGAGGGAGAAGCTCCAAATCGGTTTTACACTGAAAACTGCAGGAACTTCAAACCGGCACTAGGAAACAGACTGAGAAACAGAGAAAAAGTGTCACCTACAACCCTTTCCCTTGGTGCTAGATCAACGAACGTCTCTCCACTTGCTCAGTTCTGAGAGATATGTGTGTGTGAAAGCCGTCCTTCACGTAGCTTTTTGGGAACACAAAGTTTCTTTTCAGTTGCAAACTCCATTCCATACATATATATGATGTGGTACTAGCTCCAACTCGGTTTTACAGTGAAAACTGCAGGAACTTCAAACCGGCACTAGGAAACAGACTGAGAAAGCAGAGAAAAGTGTCTCCTGCATACCGTTCCCTTGGTGCTAGATGAAAGAACGTCTCTCCACTTGCTCAGTTCTGAGATATAAGTGTGTGTGAAAGCCGTCCTTCACCTAGCTTGTTGGGAACACAAAGTTTCTTTTCAGTTGCAAACTCCATTCCATACATATATATGGGGAGGTAGAAGCTCCAACTCGGTTTTACAGTGAAAACTGCAGGAACTTCAAACCGGCACTAGGAAACAGACTGAGAAAGCAGAGAAAAAGTGTCTCCTGCAACCCGTTCCCTTGGTGCTAGATGAACGAACGTCTCTCCACTTGCTCAGTTCTGAGAGATAAGTGTGTGTGAAAGCCGTCGTTCACTTAGCTTGTTGGGAACACAAAGTTTCTTTTCAGTTGCAAACTCCATTCCATAAATATATATGGGGAGGTACTAGCTCCAACTCGGTTTTACAGTGAAAACTGCAGGAACTTCAAACCGGCACTAGGAAACAGACTGAGAAAGCAGAGAAAAAGTGTCTCCTGCAACCTGTTCCCTTGGGGCTAGATGAACGAACGTCTCTCCACTTGCTCAGTTCTGAGAGATAAGTGTGTGTGAAAGCCGTCCTTCAACTAGCTTGTTGGGAACACAAAGTTTCTTTTCAGTTGCATACTCCATTCCATACATATATATGGGGAGGTACTAGCTCCAACTCTTTTTGACAGTGAAAACTGCAGGAACTTCAAACCGGCACTAGGAAACAGACTGAGATAGCAGAGAAAAAGTGTCTCCTGCAACCCGTTCCCTTGGTGCTAGATGAACGAACGTCTCTCCACTTGCTCAGTTCTGAGAGATAAGTGTGTGTGAAAGCCGTCCTTCACCTAGCTTGTTGGGAACACAAAGTTTCTTTTCAGTTGCAAAATCCACTCCATCCATATATATGGGGAGGTAGAAGCTCCAACACGGTTTTACAGTGAAAACTGCAGGAACTTCAAACCGGCACTAGGAAACAGACTGAGAAAGCAGAGAAAATGTGTCTCCTGCAACCCGTTCCCTTGGTGCTAGATCAACGAACGTCTCTCCACTTGCTCAGTTCTGAGAGATAAGTGTGTGTGAAAGCCGTCCTTCACGTAGCTTGTTGGGAACACAAAGTTTCTTTTCAGTTGCAAACTCCATTCCATACATATATATGATGTGGTACTAGCTCCAACTCGGTTTTACAGTGAAAACTGCAGGAACTTCAAACCGGCACTAGGAAACAGACTGAGAAAGCAGAGAAAAGTGTCTCCTGCAAACCGTTCCCTTGGTGCTAGATGAAAGAACGTCTCTCCACTTGCTCAGTTCTGAGATATAAGTGTGTGTGAAAGCCGTCCTTCACCTAGCTTGTTGGGAACACAAAGTTTCTTTTCTGTTGCAAACTCCATTCCATACATATATATGGGGAGGTAGAAGCTCCAATTCGGTTTTACAGTGAAAACTGCAGGAACTTCAAACCGGCACTAGGAAACAGACTGAGAAAGCAGAGAAAAAGTGTCTCCTGCAACCCGTTCCCTTGGTGCTAGATGAACGAACGTCTCTCCACTTGCTCAGTTCTGAGAGATAAGTCTGTGTGAAAGCCGTCGTTCACTTAGCTTGTTGGGAACACAAAGTTTCTTTTCAGTTGCAAACTCCATTCCATAAATATATATGGGGAGGTACTAGCTCCAACACTGTTTTACAGTGAAAACTGCAGGAACTTCAAACCGGCACTAGGAAACAGACTGAGAAAGCAGAGAAAAAGTGTCTCCTGCAACCTGTTCCCTTGGGGCTAGATGAACGAACGTCTCTCCACTTGCTCAGTTCTGAGAGATAAGTGTGTGTGAAAGCCGTCCTTCAACTAGCTTGTTGGGAACACAAAGTTTCTTTTCAATTGCAAACTCCATTCCATACATATATATGGGGAGGTACTAACTCCAACTCGGTTTGACAGTGAAAACTGCAGGAAGTTCAAACCGGCACTAGGAAACAGACTGAGAAAGCAGAGAAAAAGTGTCTCCTGCAACCCGTTCCCTTGGTGCTAGATGAATGAACGTCTCTCCACTTGCTCAGTTCTGAGAGATATGTGTGTGTGAAAGCCGTCCTACACCTAGCTTGTTGGGAACACAAAGTTTCTTTTCAGTTGCAAACTCCATTCCATACATATATATGGGGAGGTACTAGCTCCAACTCGGTTTTACAGTGAAAACTGCAGGGACTTCAAACCGGCACTAGGAACCAGACTGAGATAGCAGAGAAAAAGTGTCTCCTGCAACCCGTTCCCTTGGTGCTAGATGAACGAACGTCTCTCCACTTGCTCAGTTCTGAGAGATAAGTGTGTGTGAAAGCCGTACTTCAACTAGCTTGTTGGGAACACAAAGTTTCTTTTCAGTTGCAAACTCCACTCCATCAATATATATGGGTAGGTACTAGCTCCAACTCGGTTTGACAGTGAAAACTGCAGGAACTTCAAACCGGCACTAGGAAACAGACTGAGATAGCAGAGAAAAAGTGCCTCCTGCAACCCGTTCCCTTGGTGCTAGATGAACGAAAGTCTCTCCACTTGCTCAGTTCTGAGAGATAAGTGTGTGTGAAAGCCGTCCTTCACCTAGCTTGTTGGGAACACAAAGTTTCTTTTCAGTTGCAAACTCCATTCCATACATATATAAGGGGAGGGAGAAGCTCCAACTCGGTTTTACACTGAAAACTGCACGAACTTCTAACCGGCACTAGGAAACATACTGAGAAAGCAGAGAAAAGTGTCTCCTGCAACCCGTTCCCTTGGTGCTAGATGAACGAAAGTCTCTCCACTTGCTCAGTTCTGAGAGATAAGTGGGTGTGAAAGCCGTCCTTCACCTAGCTTGTTGGGAACACAAAGTTTCTTTTAAGTTGCAAACTCCATTCCATACATATATATGGGGAGGTAGAAGCTCCAACACGGATTTACACTGAAATCTGCAGGAACTTCAAACCGGCACTAGGAAACAGACTGAGAAAGCAGAGAAAAAGTGTCTCCTGCAACACGTTCCCTTGGTGCTAGATGAACGAACGTCTCTCCACTTGCTCAGTTCTGAGAGATAAGTGTGTGTGAAAGCCGTCCTTCAACTAGCTTGTTGGGAACACAAAGTTTCTTTTCAGTTGCAAACTCCACTCCATCCATATATATGGGTAGGTACTAGCTCCAACTCGGTTTTACAGTGAAAACTGCAGGAAATTCAAACCGGCACTAGGAAACAGACTGAGAAAGCAGAGAAAAAGTGTCTCCTGCAACCTGTTCCCTTGGGGCTAGATGAACGAACGTCTCTCCACTTGCTCAGTTCTGAGAGATAAGTGTGTGTGAAAGCCGTCCTTCAACTAGCTTGTTGGGAACACAAAGTTTCTTTTCAATTGCAAACTCCATTCCATACATATATATGGGGAGGTACTAACTCCAACTCGGTTTGACAGTGAAAACTGCAGGAACTTCAAACCGGCACTAGGAAACAGACTGAGAAAGCAGAGAAAAAGTGTCTCCTGCATCCCGTTCCCTTGGTGCTAGATGAATGAACGTCTCTCCACTTGCTCAGTTTTCAGAGATATTTGTGTGTGAAAGCCGTCCTTCACCTAGCTTGTTGGGAACACAAAGTTTCTTTTCAGTTGCAAACTCCATTCCATAGATATATATGGGGAGGTACTAGCTCCAACTCGGTTTTACAGTGAAAACTGCAGGGACTTCAAGCCGGCACTAGGAAACAGACTGAGATAGCAGAGAAAAAGTGTCTCCTGCAACCCGTTCCCTTGGTGCTAGATGAACGAATGTCTCTCCACTTGCTCAGTTCTGAGAGATAAGTGTGTGTGAAAGCCGTACTTCAACTAGCTTGTTGGGAACACAAAGTTTCTTTTCAGTTGCAAACTCCACTCCATCCATATATATGGGTAGTTACTAGCTCCAACTCGGTTTGACAGTGAAAACTGCAGGAACTTCAAACCGGCACTAGGAAACAGACTGAGAAAGCAGAGAAAAAGTGCCTCCTGCAACCCGTTCCCTTGGTGCTAGATGAACGAACGTCTCTCCACTTGCTCAGTTCTGAGAGATAAGTGTGTGTGAAAGCCGTCCTTCACCTAGCTTGTTGGGAACACAAAGTTTCTTTTCAGTTGCAAACTCCATTCCATACATATATAAGGGGAGGGAGAAGCTCCAACTCGGTTTTACACTGAAAACTGCACGAACTTCTAACCGGCACTAGGAAACATACTGAGAAAGCAGAGAAAAGTGTCTCCTGCAACCCGTTCCCTTGGTGCTAGATGAACGAAAGTCTCTCCACTTGCTCAGTTCTGAGAGATAAGTGTGTGTGAAAGCCGAACTTCACCTAGCTTGTTGGGAACACAAAGTTTCTTTTAAGTTGCAAACTCCATTCCATACATATATATGGGGAGGTAGAAGCTCCAACACGGTTTTACACTGAAATCTGCAGGGACTTCAAACCGGCACTAGGAAACAGACTGAGAAAGCAGAGAAAAAGTGTCTCCTGCAACACGTTCCCTTGGTGCTAGATGAACGAACGTCTCTCCACTTGCTCAGTTCTGAGAGATAAGTGTGTGTGAAAGCCGTCCTTCACCTAGCTTTTTGGGAAAACAAAGTTTCTTTTCAGTTGCAAACTCCACTCCATCCATATATATGGGTAGGTACTAGCTCCAACTCGGTTTTACAGTGAAAACTGCAGAAACTTCAAACCGGCACTAGGAAACAGACTGAGAAAGCAGAGAAAAAGTGCCTCCTGCAACCCGTTCCCTTGGTGCTAGATGAACGAACGTCTCTCCACTTGCTCAGTTCTGAGAGATAAGTGTGTGTGAAAGCCGTCCTTCACCTAGCTTGTTGGGAACACAAAGTTTCTTTTCAGTTGCAAACTCCATTCCATAGATATATAGGGGGAGGGAGAAGCTCAAAATCGGTTTTACACTGAAAACTGCAGGAACTTCAAACCGGCACTAGGAAACAGACTGAGAAAGCAGAGAAAAAGTTTCACCTACAACCTTTTCCCTTGGTGCTAGATGAACGAACGTCTCTCCACTTGCTCAGTTCTGAGAGATAAGTGTGTTTGAAAGACGTCCTTCACCTAGCTTGTTGGGAACTCAAAGTTTCTTTTCAGTTGCAAACTCCATTCCATACATATATATGGGGAGGTAGAAGCTCCAACTCGGTTTTACAGTGAAAACTGCAGGAAGTTCAAACCGGCACTAGGAAACAGACTGAGAAAGCAGAGAAAAAGTGTCTCCTGCAACCCGTTCCCTTGGTGCTAGATGAACGAACGTCTCTCCACTTGCTCAGTTCTGAGAGATAAGTGTGTGTGAAAGCCGTACTTCAACTAGCTTGTTGGGAACACAAAGTTTCTTTTCAGTTGCAAACTCCACTCCATCAATATATATGGGTAGGTACTAGCTCCAACTCGGTTTGACAGTGAAAACTGCAGGAACTTCAAACCGGCACTAGGAAACAGACTGAGATAGCAGAGAAAAAGTGCCTCCGGCAACCCGTTCCCTTGGTGCTAGATGAACGAACGTCTCTCCACTTGCTCAGTTCTGAGAGATAAGTGTGTGTGAAAGCCGTCCTTCACCTAGCTTGTTGGGAACACAAAGTTTCTTTTCAGTTGCAAACTCCATTCCATACATATATAAGGGGAGGGAGAAGCTCCAACTCGGTTTTACACTGAAAACTGCACGAACTTCTAACCGGCACTAGGAAACATACTGAGAAAGCAGAGAAAAGTGTCCCCTGCAACCCGTTCCCTTGGTGCTAGATGAACGAAAGTCTCTCCACTTGCTCAGTTCTGAGAGATAAGTGGGTGTGAAAGCCGTCCTTCACCTAGCTTGTTGGGAACACAAAGTTTCTTTTAAGTTGCAAACTCCATTCCATACATATATATGGGGAGGTAGAAGCTCCAACACGGTTTTACACTGAAATCTGCAGGAACTTCAAACCGGCACTAGGAAACAGACTGAGAAAGCAGAGAAAAAGTGTCTCCTGCAACAGGTTCCCTTGGTGCTAGATGAACGAACTTCTCTCCACTTGCTCAGTTCTGAGAGATAAGTGTGTGTGAAAGCCGTCCTTCAACTAGCTTGTTGGGAACACAAAGTTTCTTTTCAGTTGCAAACTCCACTCCATCCATATATATGGGTAGGTACTAGCTCCAACTCGGTTTTACAGTGAAAACTGCAGGAACTTCAAACCGGCACTAGGAAACAGACTGAGAAAGCAGAGAAAAAGTGTCTCCTGCAACCTGTTCCCTTGGGGCTAGATGAACGAACGTCTCTCCACTTGCTCAGTTCTGAGAGATAAGTGTGTGTGAAAGCCGTCCTTCAACTAGCTTGTTGGGAACACAAAGTTTCTTTTCAATTGCAAACTCCATTCCATACATATATATGGGGAGGTACTAACTCCAACTCGGTTTGACAGTGAAAACTGCAGGAACTTCAAACCGGCACTAGGAAACAGACTGAGAAAGCAGAGAAAAAGTGTCTCCTGCATCCCGTTCCCTTGGTGCTAGATGAATGAACGTCTCTCCACTTGCTCAGTTCTGAGAGATATTTGTGTGTGAAAGCCGTCCTTCACCTAGCTTGTTGGGAACACAAAGTTTCTTTTCAGTTGCAAACTCCATTCCATAGATATATATGGGGAGGTACTAGCTCCAACTCGGTTTTACAGTGAAAACTGCAGGGACTTCAAGCCGGCACTAGGAAACAGACTGAGATAGCAGAGAAAAAGTGTCTATTGCAACCCGTTCCCTTGCTGCTAGATGAACGAACGTCTCTCCACTTGCTCAGTTCTGAGAGATAAGTGTGTGTGAAAGCCGTCCTTCACCTAGCTTGTTGGGAACACAAAGTTTCTTTTCAGTTGCAAACTCCATTCCATACATATATAAGGGGAGGGAGAAGCTCCAACTCGGTTTTACACTGAAAACTGCACGAACTTCTAACCGGCACTAGGAAACATACTGAGAAAGCAGAGAAAAGTGTCTCCTGCAACCCGTTCCCTTGGTGCTAGATGAACGAAAGTCTCTCCACTTGCTCAGTTCTGAGAGATAAGTGTGTGTGAAAGCCGACCTTCACCTAGCTTGTTGGGAACACAAAGTTTCTTTTAAGTTGCAAAATCCATTCCATACATATATATGGGGAGGTAGAAGCTCCAACACGGTTTTACACTGAAATCTGCAGGAACTTCAAACCGGCACTAGGAAACAGACTGAGAAAGCAGAGAAAAAGTTTCACCTACAACCTTTTCCCTTGGTGCTAGATGAACGAACGTCTCTCCACTTGCTCAGTTCTGAGAGATAAGTGTGTTTGAAAGACGTCCTTCACCTAGCTTGTTGGGAACTCAAAGTTTCTTTTCAGTTGCAAACTCCATTCCATAGATATATAGGGGGAGGGAGAAGCTCAAAATCGGTTTTACACTGAAAACTGCAGGAACTTCAAACCGGCACTAGGAAACAGACTGAGAAACAGAGAAAAAGTTTCACCTACAACCTTTTTCCTTGGTGCTAGATGAACGAACGTCTCTCCACTTGCTCAGTTCTGAGAGATAAGTGTGTTTGAAAGACTTCCTTCACCTAGCTTGTTGGGAACTCAAAGTTTCTTTTCAGTTGCAAACTCCATTCCATACATATATATGGGGAGGTAGAAGCTCCAACTCGGTTTTACACTGAAAACTGCAGGAACTTCAAACCGGCACTAGGAAACAGACTGAGAAAGCAGAGAAAAGTGCCTCCTGCAACCCGTTCCCTTGGTGCGAGATGAACGAACGTCTCTCCACTTGCTCAGTTCTGAGAGATAAGTGTGTGTGAAAGACGTCCTTCACATAGCTTGTTGGGAACACAAAGTTTCTTTTCACTTGCAAACTCCATTCCATACATATATATGGGGAGGTAGAAGCTCCAAATCTGTTTTACACTGAAAACTGCAGGAACTTCAAACCGGCACTAGGAAACAGACTGAGAAAGCAGAGAAAAGTGTCTCCTGCAACACGTTCCCTTGGTGCTAGATGAACGAACGTCTCTCCACTTGCTCAGTTCTGAGATATAAGTGTGTGTGAAAGCCGTCCTTCACCTAGCTTGTTGGGAACACAAAGTTTCTTTTCAGTTGCAAACTCCATTCCATACATATATATGGGGAGATAGAAGCTGCAACTCGGTTTTACAGTGAAAACTGCAGGAACTTCAAACCGGCAGTAGGAAACAGACTGAGAAAGCAGAGAAAAATTGTCTCCTGCAACCCTTTCCCTTGGTGCTAGATGAACGAACTTCTCTCCACTTGCTCAGTTCTGAGAGATAAGTGTGTGTGAAAGCCGTCCTTCACCTAGCTTGTTGGGAACACAAAGTTTCTTTTCAGTTGCAAACTCCATTCCATACATATATAAGGGGAGGGAGAAGCTCCAAATCGGTTTTACACTGAAAACTGCAGGAACTTCAAACCGGCACTAGGAAACAGACTGAGAAACAGAGAAAAAGTGTCACCTACAACCCTTTCCCTTGGTGCTAGTTGAACGAACGTCTCTCCACTTGCTCAGTTCTGAGAGATAAGTGTGTGTGAAAGACGTCCTTCACCTAGCTTGTTGGGAACACAAAGTTTCTTTTCAGTTGCAAACTCCATTCCATACATATATATGGGGAGGTAGAAGCTCCAACTCGGTTTTACAGTGAAAACTGCAGGAACTTCAAACCGGCACTAGGAAACAGACTGAGAAAGCAGAGAATAAGTGTCTCCTGCAACCCGTTCCCTTGGGGCTAGATGAACGAACGTCTCTCCACTTGCTCAGTTCTGAGAGATATGTGTGTGTGAAAGCCGTCCTTCACCTAGCGTGTTGGGAACACAAAGTTTCTTTTCAGTTGCAAACTCCATTCCATACATATATATGGGGGGGTAGAAGCTCCAACTCGGTTTTACAGTGAAAACTGCAGGAACTTCAAACCGGCACTAGGAAACAGACTGAGAAAGCAGAGAATAATTGTCTCATGCAACCCGTTCCATTGGGGCTAGATGAACGAACGTCTCTCCACTTGCTCAGTTCTGAGAGATATGTGTGTGTGAAAGCCTTCCTTCACCTAGCTTGTTGGGAACACAAAGTTTCTTTTCAGTTGCAAACTCCATTCCATACATATATATGGGGAGGTACTAGCTCCAACTCGGTTTTACAGTGAAAACTGCAGGAACTTCATACCGGCACTAGGAAACAGACTGAGATAGCAGAGAAAAACTGTCTCTTGCAACCCGTTCCCTTGGTGCTAGATGAACGAACGTCTCTCCACTTGCTCAGTTCTGAGAGATAAGTGTGTGTGAAAGCCGTCCTTCAACTAGCTTGCTGGGAACACAAAGTTTCTTTTCAGTTGCAAACTCCACTCCATCCATATATATGGGTAGGTACTAGCTCCAACTCGGTTTTACTGTGAAAACTGCAGGAACTTCAAACCGGCACTAAGAAACAGACTGAGAAAGCAGAGAAAAAGTGCCTCCTGCAACCCGTTCCCTTGGTGCTAGATGAACGAACGTCTCTCCACTTGCTCAGTTCTGAGAGATAAGTGTGTGTGAAAGCCGTCCTTCACCTAGCTTGTTGGGAACACAAAGTTTCTTTTCAGTTGCAAACTCCATTCCATACATATATAAGGGGAGGGAGAAGCTCCAAATCGGTTTTACACTGAAAACTGCAGGAACTTCAAACCGGCACTAGGAAACAGACTGAGAAACAGAGAAAAAGTGTCACCTACAACCCTTTCCCTTGGTGCTAGATCAACGAACGTCTCTCCACTTGCTCAGTTCTGAGAGATATGTGTGTGTGAAAGCCGTCCTTCACGTAGCTTTTTGGGAACACAAAGTTTCTTTTCAGTTGCAAACTCCATTCCATACATATATATGATGTGGTACTAGCTCCAACTCGGTTTTACAGTGAAAACTGCAGGAACTTCAAACCGGCACTAGGAAACAGACTGAGAAAGCAGAGAAAAGTGTCTCCTGCATACCGTTCCATTGGTGCTAGATGAAAGAACGTCTCTCCACTTGCTCAGTTCTGAGATATAAGTGTGTGTGAAAGCCGTCCTTCACCTAGCTTGTTGGGAACACAAAGTTTCTTTTCAGTTGCAAACTCCATTCCATACATATATATGGGGAGGTAGAAGCTCCAACTCGGTTTTACAGTGAAAACTGCAGGAACTTCAAACCGGCACTAGGAAACAGACTGAGAAAGCAGAGAAAAAGTGTCTCCTGCAACCCGTTCCCTTGGTGCTAGATGAACGAACGTCTCTCCACTTGCTCAGTTCTGAGAGATAAGTGTGTGTGAAAGCCGTCGTTCACTTAGCTTGTTGGGAACACAAAGTTTCTTTTCAGTTGCAAACTCCATTCCATAAATATATATGGGGAGGTACTAGCTCCAACTC
This sequence comes from Camelus dromedarius, assembly GCF_036321535.1. Classification (NCBI taxonomy): domain Eukaryota; kingdom Metazoa; phylum Chordata; class Mammalia; order Artiodactyla; family Camelidae; genus Camelus; species Camelus dromedarius. Next base: position 5,223,826 of record NW_026989801.1, read on the forward strand.
GGTTTTACAGTGAAAACTGCAGGAACTTCAAACCGGCACTAGGAAACAGACTGAGAAAGCAGAGAAAAAGTGTCTCCTGCAACCTGTTCCCTTGGGGCTAGATGAACGAACGTCTCTCCACTTGCTCAGTTCTGAGAGATAAGTGTGTGTGAAAGCCGTCCTTCACCTAGCTTGTTGGGAACACAAAGTTTCTTTTCAGTTGCAAACTCCAATCCATCCATATATATGGGGAGGTAGAAGCTCCAACACGGTTTTACAGTGAAAACTGCAGGAACTTCAAACCGGCACTAGGACACAGACTGAGAAAGCAGAGAAAATGTGCCACCTGCAACCCGTTCCCTTGGTGCTAGATGAACGAACGTCTCTCCACTTGCTCAGTTCTGAGAGATAAGTGTGTGTGAAAGCCGTCCTTCAACTAGCTTGTTGGGAACACAAAGTTTCTTTTCAGTTGCAAACTCCATTCCATACATATATATGGGGTGGTACTAGTTCCAACTCGGTTTTACAGTGAAAACTCAGGAACTTCAAACCGGCACTATGAAACAGACTGAGAAAGCTGAGAAAACTGTCTCCTGCAACCCGTTCCCTTGGTGCTAGATGAACGAACGTCTCTCCACTTGCTCAGTTCTGAGATATAAGTGTGTGTGAAAGCCGTCCTTCACCTAGCTTGTTGGGAACACAAAGTTTCTTTTCAGTTGCAAACTCCATTCCATACATATATATGGGGAGGTAGAAGCTCCAACTCGGTTTTACAGTGAAAACTGCAGGAACTTCAAACCGGCAGTAGGAAAAATACTGAGAAAGCAGAGAAAAAGTTTATCCTGCAACCCGTTCCCTTGGTGCTAGATGAACGAACGTCTCTCCACTTGCTCAGTTCTGAGAGATAAGTGTGTGTGAAAGCCGTCGTTCACTTAGCTTGTTGGGAACACAAAGTTTCTTTTCAGTTGCAAACTCCATTCCATACATATATATGGGGAGGTACTAGCTCCAACTCGGTTTTACAGTGAAAACTGCAGGAACTTCAAACCGGCACTAGGAAACAGACTGAGAAAGCAGAGAAAAAGTGCCTCCTGCAACCCGTTCCCTTGGTGCTAGATGAACGAACGTCTCTCCACTTGCTCAGTTCTGAGAGATAAGTGTGTGTGAAAGCCGTCCTTCACCTAGCTTGTTGGGAACACAAAGTTTCTTTTCAGTTGCAAACTCCATTCCATAGATATATAAGGGGAGGGAGAAGCTCCAAATCGGTTTTACAATGAAAACTGCAGGATCTTCAAACCGGCACTAGGAAACAGACTGAGAAACAGAGAAAAAGTTTCACCTACAACCCTTTCCCTTGGTGCTAGATGAACGAACGTCTCTCCACTTGCTCAGTTCTGAGAGATAAGTGTGTGTTAAAGACGTCCTTCACCTATCTTGTTGGGAACACAAAGTTTCTTTTCAGTTGCAAACTATATTCCATACATATATATGGGGTGGTAGAAGCTCCAACTCGGTTTTACACTGAAATATGCAGGAACTTCAAAACGGCACTAGGAAACAGACTGAGAAAGCAGAGAAAAGTGTCTCCTGCAACCCTTTCCCTTGGTGCTAGATGAACGAACGTCTCTCCACTTGCTCAGTTCTGAGAGATAAGTGTGTGTGAAAGACGTCCTTCACCTAGCTTGTTGGGAACACAAAGTTTCTTTTCAGTTGCAAACTCCATTCCATACATATATATGGGGAGGTAGAAGCTCCAACTCGGTTTTACACTGAAAACTGCAGGAACTTCAAACCGGCACTAGGAAACAGACTGAGAAAGCAGAGAAAAGTGTCTCCTGCAACCCGTTCCCTTGGTGCTAGATGAACGAACGTCTCTCCACTTGCTGAGTTCTGAGATATAAGTGTGTGTGAAAGCCGTCCTTCACCTAGCTTGTTGGGAACACAAAGTTTCTTTTCAGTTGCTAACTCCATTCCATACATATATATGGGGAGGTAGAAGCTGCAACTCGGTTTTACAGTGAAAACTGCAGGAACTTCAAACCGGCAGTAGGAAACAGACTGAGAAACAGAGAAAAAGTGTCACCTACAACCCTTTCCCTTGGTGCTAGATCAACGAACGTCTCTCCACTTGCTCAGTTCTGAGAGATATGTGTGTGTGAAAGCCGTCCTTCACGTAGCTTTTTGGGAACACAAAGTTTCTTTTCAGTTGCAAACTCCATTCCATACATATATATGATGTGGTACTAGCTCCAACTCGGTTTTACAGTGAAAACTGCAGGAACTTCAAACCGGCACTAGGAAACAGACTGAGAAAGCAGAGAAAAGTGTCTCCTGCATACCGTTCCATTGGTGCTAGATGAAAGAACGTCTCTCCACTTGCTCAGTTCTGAGATATAAGTGTGTGTGAAAGCCGTCCTTCACCTAGCTTGTTGGGAACACAAAGTTTCTTTTCAGTTGCAAACTCCATTCCATACATATATATGGGGAGGTAGAAGCTCCAACTCGGTTTTACAGTGAAAACTGCAGGAACTTCAAACCGGCACTAGGAAACAGACTGAGAAAGCAGAGAAAAAGTGTCTCCTGCAACCCGTTCCCTTGGTGCTAGATGAACGAACGTCTCTCCACTTGCTCAGTTCTGAGAGATAAGTGTGTGTGAAAGCCGTCGTTCACTTAGCTTGTTGGGAACACAAAGTTTCTTTTCAGTTGCAAACTCCATTCCATAAATATATATGGGGAGGTACTAGCTCCAACTCGGTTTTACAGTGAAAACTGCAGGAACTTCAAACCGGCACTAGGAAACAGACTGAGAAAGCAGAGAAAAAGTGTCTCCTGCAACCTGTTCCCTTGGGGCTAGATGAACGAACGTCTCTCCACTTGCTCAGTTCTGAGAGATAAGTGTGTGTGAAAGCCGTCCTTCAACTAGCTTGTTGGGAACACAAAGTTTCTTTTCAGTTGCATACTCCATTCCATACATATATATGGGGAGGTACTAGCTCCAACTCTTTTTGACAGTGAAAACTGCAGGAACTTCAAACCGGCACTAGGAAACAGACTGAGATAGCAGAGAAAAAGTGTCTCCTGCAACCCGTTCCCTTGGTGCTAGATGAACGAACGTCTCTCCACTTGCTCAGTTCTGAGAGATATGTGTGTGTGAAAGCCGTCCTTCACCTAGCTTGTTGGGAACACAAAGTTTCTTTTCAGTTGCAAACTCCATTCCATACATATATATGGGGAGGTACTAGATCCAACTCGGTTTTACAGTGAAAACTGCAGGGACTTCAAACCGGCACTAGGAAACAGACTGAGATAGCAGAGAAAAAGTGTCTCCTGCAAACCGTTCCCTTGGTGCTAGATGAACGAACGTCTCTCCACTTGCTCAGTTCTGAGAGATAAGTGTGTGTGAAAGCCGTACTTCAACTAGCTTGTTGGGAACACAAAGTTTCTTTTCAGTTGCAAACTCCACTCCATCCATATATATGGGTGGGTACTAGCTCCAAATCGGTTTGACAGTGAAAACTGCAGGAACTTCAAACCGGCACTAGGAAACAGACTGAGAAAGCAGAGAATAAGTGCCTCCTGCATCCCGTTCCCTTGGTGCTAGATGAACGAACGTCTCTCCACTTGCTCAGTTCTGAGAGATAAGTGTGTGTGAAAGCCGTCCTTCACCTAGCTTGTTGGGAACACAAAGTTTCTTTTCAGTTGTAAACTCCATTCCATACATATATAAGGGGAGGGAGAAGCTCCAACTCGGTTTTACACTGAAAACTGCAGGAATTTCTAACCGGCACTAGGAAACATACTGAGAAAGCAGAGAAAAAGTGTCTCCTGCAACCCGTTCCCTTGGTGCTAGATGAACGAAAGTCTCTCCACTTCCTCAGTTCTGAGAGATAAGTGGGTGTGAATGCCGTCCTTCACCTAGCTTGTTGGGAACACAAAGTTTCTTTTAAGTTGCAAACTCCATTCCATACATATATATGGGGAGGTAGAAGCTCCAACACGGTTTTACACTGAAATCTGCAGGAACTTCAAACCGGCACTAGGAAACAGACTGAGAAAGCAGAGAAAAAGTGTCTCCTGCAACCCGTTCCCTTGGTGCTAGATGAACGAACGTCTCTCCACTTGCTCAGTTCTGAGAGATAAGTGTGTGTGAAAGCCGTCCTTCACCTAGCTTGTTGGGAACACAAAGTTTCTTTTCAGTTGCAAACTCCAATCCATCCATATATATGGGGAGGTAGAAGCTCCAACACGGTTTTACAGTGAAAACTGCAGGAACTTCAAACCGGCACTAGGACACAGACTGAGAAAGCAGAGAAAATGTGCCACCTGCAACCCGTTCCCTTGGTGCTAGATGAACGAACGTCTCTCCACTTGCTCAGTTCTGAGAGATAAGTGTGTGTGAAAGCCGTCCTTCAACTAGCTTGTTGGGAACACAAAGTTTCTTTTCAGTTGCAAACTCCATTCCATACATATATATGGGGTGGTACTAGTTCCAACTCGGTTTTACAGTGAAAACTGCAGGAACTTCAAACCGGCACTATGAAACAGACTGAGAAAGCTGAGAAAACTGTCTCCTGCAACCCGTTCCCTTGGTGCTAGATGAACGAACGTCTCTCCACTTGCTCAGTTCTGAGATATAAGTGTGTGTGAAAGCCGTCCTTCACCTAGCTTGTTGGGAACACAAAGTATCTTTTCAGTTGCAAACTCCATTCCATACATATATATGGGGAGGTAGAAGCTCCAACTCGGTTTTACAGTGAAAACTGCAGGAACTTCAAACCGGCAGTAGGAAAAATACTGAGAAAGCAGAGAAAAAGTTTATCCTGCAACCCGTTCCCTTGGTGCTAGATGAACGAACGTCTCTCCACTTGCTCAGTTCTGAGAGATAAGTGTGTGTGAAAGCCGTCGTTCACTTAGCTTGTTGGGAACACAAAGTTTCTTTTCAGTTGCAAACTCCATTCCATACATATATATGGGGAGGTACTAGCTCCAACTCGGTTTTACAGTGAAAACTGCAGGAACTTCAAACCGGCACTAGGAAACAGACTGAGAAAGCAGAGAAAAAGTGCCTCCTGCAACCCGTTCCCTTGGTGCTAGATGAACGAACGTCTCTCCACTTGCTCAGTTCTGAGAGATAAGTGTGTGTGAAAGCCGTCCTTCACCTAGCTTGTTGGGAACACAAAGTTTCTTTTCAGTTGCAAACTCCATTCCATAGATATATAAGGGGAGGGAGAAGCTCCAAATCGGTTTTACAATGAAAACTGCAGGATCTTCAAACCGGCACTAGGAAACAGACTGAGAAACAGAGAAAAAGTTTCACCTACAACCCTTTCCCTTGGTGCTAGATGAACGAACGTCTCTCCACTTGCTCAGTTCTGAGAGATAAGTGTGTGTGAAAGACGTCCTTCACCTATCTTGTTGGGAACACAAAGTTTCTTTTCAGTTGCAAACTATATTCCATACATATATATGGGGAGGTAGAAGCTCCAACTCGGTTTTACACTGAAATATGCAGGAACTTCAAAACGGCACTAGGAAACAGACTGAGAAAGCAGAGAAAAGTGTCTCCTGCAACCCTTTCCCTTGGTGCTAGATGAACGAACGTCTCTCCACTTGCTCAGTTCTGAGAGATAAGTGTGTGTGAAAGACGTCCTTCACCTAGCTTGTTGGGAACACAAAGTTTCTTTTCAGTTGCAAACTCCATTCCATACATATATATGGGGAGGTAGAAGCTCCAACACGGTTTTACAGTGAAAACTGCAGGAACTTCAAATCGGCACTAGGAAACAGACTGAGAAAGCAGAGAAAAGTGTCTCCTGCAACCCGTTCCCTTGGTGCTAGATGAACGAACGTCTCTCCACTTGCTCAGTTCTGAGATATAAGTGTGTGTGAAAGCCGTCCTTCACCTAGCTTGTTGGGAACACAAAGTTTCTTTTCAGTTGCTAACTCCATTCCATACATATATATGGGGAGGTAGAAGCTGCAACTCGGTTTTACAGTGAAAACTGCAGGAACTTCAAACCGGCAGTAGGAAACAGACTGAGAAAGCAGAGAAAAAGTGTCTCCTGCAACCCGTTCCCTTGGTGCTAGATGAACGAACGTCTCTCCACTTGCTCAGTTCTGAGAGATAAGTGTGTGTGAAAGCCGTCCTTCACCTAGCTTGTTGGGAACACAAAGTTTCTTTTCAGTTGCAAACTCCATTTCATACATATATAAGGGGAGGGAGAAGCTCCAAATCGGTTTTACACTGAAAACTGCAGGAACTTCAAACCGGCACTAGGAAACAGACTGAGAAACAGAGAAAAAGTGTCACCTACAACCCTTTCCCTTGGTGCTAGATGAACGAACGTCTCTCCACTTGCTCAGTTGTGAGAGATAAGTGTGTGTGAAAGACGTCCTTCACCTAGCTTGTTGGGATCACAAAGTTTCTTTTCAGTTGCAAACTCCATTCCATACATATATATGGGGAGGTAGAAGCTGCAACTCGGTTTTACAGTGAAAAATGCAGGAACTTCAAACCGGCAGTAGGAAACAGACTGAGAAAGCAGAGAAAAAGTGTCTCCTGCAACCCGTTCCCTTGGGGCTAGATGAACGAACGTCTCTCCACTTGCTCAGTTCTGAGAGATATGTGTGTGTGAAAGCCTTCCTTCACCTAGCTTGTTGGGAACACAAAGTTTCTTTTCAGTTGCAAACTCCATTCCATACATATATATGGGGAGGTACTAGCTCCAACACGGTTTTACAGTGAAAACTGCAGGAACTTCAAACCGGCACTAGGAAACAGACTGAGATAGCAGAGAAAAAGTGTCTCCTGCAACCCGTTCCCTTGGTGCTAGATGAACGAACGTCTCTCCACTTGCTCAGTTCTGAGAGATAAGTGTGTGTGAAAGCCGTCCTTCAACTAGCTTGCTGGGAACACAAAGTTTCTTTTCAGCTGCAAACTCCACTCCATCCATATATATGGGTAGGTACTAGCTCCAACTCGGTTTTACAGTGAAAACTGCAGGAACTTCAAACCGGCACTAGGAAACAGACTGAGAAACAGAGAAAAAGTGTCACCTACAACCCTTTCCCTTGGTGCTAGATGAACGAACGTCTCTCCACTTGCTCAGTTCTGAGAGATAAGTGTGTGTGAAAGACGTCCTTCACCTAGCTTGTTGGGAACACAAAGTTTCTTTTCAGTTGCAAACTCCATTCCATACATATATATGGGGAGGTAGAAGCTCCAAATCGGTTTTACAGTGAAAACTGCAGGAACTTCAAACCGGCACTAGGAAACAGACTGAGAAAGCAGAGAATAAGTGTCTCATGCAACCCGTTCCATTGGGGCTAGATGAACGAACGTCTCTCCACTTGCTCAGTTCTGAGAGATATGTGTGTGTGAAAGCCTTCCTTCACCTAGCTTGTTGGGAACACAAAGTTTCTTTTCAGTTGCAAACTCCATTCCATACATATATATGGGGTGGTACTAGCTCCAACTCGGTTTTACAGTGAAAACTGCAGGAACTTCAAACCGGCACTAGGAAACAGACTGAGAAAGCAGAGAAAAATTGTCTCCTGCAACCCGTTCCCTTGGTGCTAGATGAACGAACGTCTCTCCACTTGCTCAGTTCTGAGAGATAAGTGTGTGTGAAAGCCGTCCTTCAACTAGCTTGCTGGGAACACAAAGTTTCTTTTCAGTTGCAAACTCCACTCCATCCATATATATGGGTAGGTACTAGCTCCTATTCGGTTTTACAGTGAAAACTGCAGGAACTTCAAACCGGCACTAGGAAACAGACTGAGAAAGCAGAGAAATAGTGCCTCCTGCAACCCGTTCCCTTGGTGCTAGATGAACGAACGTCTCTACACTTGCTCAGTTCTGAGAGTTAAGTGTGTGTGAAAGCCGTCCTTCACCTAGCTTGTTGGGAACACAAAGTTTCTTTTCAGTTGCAAACTCCATTACATACATATATAAGGGGAGGGAGAAGCTCCAAATCGGTTTTACACTGAAAACTGCAGGAACTTCAAACCGGCACTAGGAAACAGACTGAGAAACAGAGAAAAAGTGTCACCTACAACCCTTTCCCTTGGTGCTAGATGAACGAACGCCTCTCCACTTGATCAGTTCTGAGAGATAAGTGTGTGTGAAAGCCGTCCTTCACCTAGATTGTTGGGAACACAAAGTTTCTTTTCAGTTGCAAACTCCATTCCATACATATATATGGGGAGGTAGAAGCTAAAACTCGGTTTTACACTGAAAACTGCAGGAACTTCAAACCGGCACTAGGAAACAGACTGAGAAAGCAGAGAAATATTGTCTCCTGCAACCGGTTCCCTTGGTGCTAGATGAACGAACGTCTCTCCACTTGCTCAGTTCTGAGAGATAAGTGTGTGTGAAAGCCGTCCTTCACCTAGCTTGTTGGGAACACAAAGTTTCTTTTCAGTTGCAAACTCCATTCCATACATATATATGGGGAGGTACTAGCTCCAACTCGGTTTTACAGTGAAAACTGCAGGAACTTCAAACCGGCTCTAGGAAACAACTGAGAAAGCAGAGGAAAGACTCTCCTGCAACCCGTTCCTTGGAGCTAGATGAACGAACGTCTCTCCACTTGCTCAGTTCTGAGAGATAAGTGTGTGTGAAAGCCGTCCTTCACCTAGCTTGTTGGGAACACAAAGTTTCTTTTCAGTTGCAAACCCCATTCCATACATATATATGGGGAGGTACTAGCTCCAACTCGGTTTGACAGTGAAAACTGCAGGAACTTCAAACCGGCACTAGGAAACAGACTGAGAAAGCAGAGAAAAAGTGTCTCCTGCAACCCGTTCCCTTGGTGCTAAATGAACGAACGTCTCTCCACTTGCTCTGTTCTGAGAGATAACTGTGTGTGTGAAAGCCTTCCTTCACCTAGCTTGTTGGGAACACAAAGTTTCTTTTCAGTTGCAAACTCCATTCCATACATATATATGGGGAGGTACTAGCTCCAACACGGTTTTACAGTGAAAACTGCAGGAACTTCAAACCGGCACTAGGAAACAAACTGAGATAGCAGAGAAAAAGTGTCTCCTGCAACCCGTTCCCTTGGTGCTAGATGAACGAACGTCTCTCCACTTGCTCAGTTCTGAGAGATAAGTGTGTGTGAAAGCCGTCCTTCAACTAGCTTGCTGGGAACACAAAGTTTCTTTTCAGTTGCAAACTCCACTCCATCCATATATATGGGTAGGTACTAGCTCCAACTCGGTTTTACAGTGAAAACTGCAGGAACTTCAAACCGGCACTAGGAAACAGACTGAGAAACAGAGAAAAAGTGTCACCTACAACCCTTTCCCTTGGTGCTAGATGAACGAACGTCTCTCCACTTGCTCAGTTCTGAGAGATAAGTGTGTGTGAAAGACGTCCTTCACCTAGCTTGTTGGGAACACAAAGTTTCTTTTCAGTTGCAAACTCCATTCCATACATATATATGGGGAGGTAGAAGCTCCAAATCGGTTTTACAGTGAAAACTGCAGGAACTTCAAACCGGCACTAGGAAACAGACTGAGAAAGCAGAGAATAAGTGTCTCATGCAACCCGTTCCATTGGGGCTAGATGAACGAACGTCTCTCCACTTGCTCAGTTCTGAGAGATATGTGTGTGTGAAAGCCTTCCTTCACCTAGCTTGTTGGGAACCCAAAGTTTCTTTTCAGTTGCAAACTCCATTCCATACATATATATGGGGTGGTACTAGCTCCAACTCGGTTTTACAGTGAAAACTGCAGGAAATTCAAACCGGCACTAGGAAACAGACTGAGAAAGCAGAGAAAAATTGTCTCCTGCAACCCGTTCCCTTGGTGCTAGATGAACGAACGTCTCTCCACTTGCTCAGTTCTGAGAGATAAGTGTGTGTGAAAGCCGTCATTCAACTAGCTTGCTGGGAACACAAAGTTTCTTTTCAGTTGCAAACTCCACTCCATCCATATATATGGGTAGGTACTAGCTCCAACTCGGTTTTACAGTGAAAACTGCAGGAACTTCAAACCGGCACTAGGAAACAGACTGAGAAAGCAGAGAAATAGTGCCTCCTGCAACCCGTTCCCTTGGTGCTAGATGAACGAACGTCTCTACACTTGCTCAGTTCTGAGAGTTAAGTGTGTGTGAAAGCCGTCCTTCACCTAGCTTGTTGGGAACACAAAGTTTCTTTTCAGTTGCAAACTCCATTACATACATATATAAGGGGAGGGAGAAGCTCCAAATCGGTTTTACACTGAAAACTGCAGGAAGTTCAAACCGGCACTAGGAAACAGACTGAGAAACAGAGAAAAAGTGTCACCTACAACCCTTTCCCTTCGTGCTAGATGAACGAACGCCTCTCCACTTGATCAGTTCTGAGAGATAAGTGTGTGTGAAAGCCGTCCTTCACCTAGATTGTTGGGAACACAAAGTTTCTTTTCAGTTGCAAACTCCATTCCATACATATATATGGGGAGGTAGAAGCTAAAACTCGGTTTTACACTGAAAACTGCAGGAACTTCAAACCGGCACTAGGAAACAGACTGAGAAAGCAGAGAAATATTGTCTCCTGCAACCGGTTCCCTTGGTGCTAGATGAACGAACGTCTCTCCACTTGCTCAGTTCTGAGAGATAAGTGTGTGTGAAAGCCGTCCTTCACCTAGCTTGTTGGGAACACAAAGTTTCTTTTCAGTTGCAAACTCCATTCCATACATATATATGGGGAGGTACTAGCTCCAACTCGGTTTTACAGTGAAAACTGCAGGAACTTCAAACCGGCTCTAGGAAACAGACTGAGAAAGCAGAGAAAAGTCTCTCCTGCAACCCGTTCCCTTGGAGCTAGATGAACGAACGTCTCTCCACTTGCTCAGTTCTGAGAGATAAGTGTGTGTGAAAGCCGTCCTTCACCTAGCTTGTTGGGAACACAAAGTTTCTTTTCAGTTGCAAACCCCATTCCATACATATATATGGGGAGGTACTAGCTCCAACTCGGTTTGACAGTGAAAACTGCAGGAACTTCAAACCGGCACTAGGAAACAGACTGAGAAAGCAGAGAAAAAGTGTCTCCTGCAACCCGTTCCCTTGGTGCTAAATGAACGAACGTCTCTCCACTTGCTCAGTTCTGAGAGATAACTGTGTGTGAAAGCCGTCCTTCACCTAGCTTGTTGTGAACACAAAGTTTCTTTTCAGTTGCAAACTCCATTCCACACATATATATGGGGAGGTACTAGCTCCAACTCGGTTTTACAGTGAAAACTGCAGGAACTTCAAACCGGCACTATGAAAAAGACTGAGAAAGCAGAGAAAAAGTGTCTCCTGCAACCCGTTCCCTTGGTGCTAGATGAACGAACGTCTCTCCACTTGCTCTGTTCTGAGAGATAAGTGTGTGTGAAAGCCGTACTTCACCTAGCTTGTTGGGAACACAAAGTTTCTTTTCAGTTGCAAACTCCATTCCATAGATATATATGGGGAGGTAGAAGCTCCAACACGGTTTTACAGTGAAAACTGCAGGAACTTCAAACCGGCACTAGGAAACAGACTGAGAATGCAGAGAAAATGTTCCTCCTGCTACCCGTTCCCTTGGCGCTAGTTGAACGAACGTCTCTCCACTTGCTCAGTTCTGAGAGATAAGTGTGTGTGAAAGCCGTCCTTCACCTAGCTTGTTGTGAACACAAAGTTTCTTTTCAGTTGCCAACTCCATTCCATACATATATATGGGTAGGTACTAGCTCCAACTCGGTTTTACACTGAAAACTGCAGGAACTTCAAACCGGCACTAGGAAAAAGACTGAGAAAGCAGAGAAAATGTGTCTCCTGCAAACCGTTCTCTTGGTGCTAGATGAACGAACGTCTCTCCACTTGCTCAGTTCTGAGAGATAAGTGTGTGTGAAAGCCGTCCTTCACCTAGCTTGTTGGGAACACAAAGTTTCTTTTCAGTTGCAAACTCCATTCCATACATATATATGGGGAGGTACTAGCTCCAACTCGGTTTTACAGTGAAAACTGCAGGAACTTCAAACCGGCACTAGGAAACAGACTGAGAAAGCAGAGAAAAAGTGTTTCCTGCAACCCGTTCCCTTGGTGCTAGATGAACGAACATCTCTCCACTTGCTCATTTCTGAGATATAAGTGTGTGTGAAAGCCGTCCTTCACCTAGCTTGTTGGGAACACAAAGTTTCTTTTCAGTTGCAAACTCCATTCCATACATATATATGGGGAGGTAGAAGCTCCAACACGGTTTTACACTGAAAACTGCAGGAACTTCAAACCGGCACTAGGAAACAGACTGAGAAAGCAGAGAAAAAGTGTCTCCTGCAACCCGTTCCCTTGGAGCTAGATGAACGAACGTCTCTCCACTTGCTCAGTTCTGAGAGATAAGTGTGTGTGAAAGCCGTCCTTCACCTAGCTTGCTGGGAACACAAAGTTTCTTTTCAGTTGCAAACTCCACTCCATCCATATATATGGGTAGGTAGAAGCTCCAAATCGGTTTTACAGTGAAAAATGCAGGAACTTCAAACCGGCACTAGGAAACAGACTGAAAAAGCAGAGAATAAGTGACACCTGCAACCCGTTCCCTTGGTGCTAGATGAACGAACGTCTCTCCACTTGCTCAGTTCTGAGAGATAAGTGTGTGTGAAAGCCGTCCTTCACCTAGCTTGTTGTGAACACAAAGTTTCTTTTCAGTTGCAAACTCCATTCCATACATATATATGGGTTGGTACAAGCTCCAACTCGGTTTTACAGTGAAAACTGCAGGAACTTCAAACCGGCACTAGGAAACAGACTGAGAAAGCAGAGAAAAAGTGTCTCCTGCAACCCGTTCCCTTGGTGCTAGATGAACGAACGTCTCTCCACTTGCTCAGTTCTGAGATATAAGTGTGTGTGAAAGCAGTCCTTCACCTAGCTTGTTGGGAACACAAAGTTTCTTTTCAGTTGCAAACTCCATTCTATACATATATATGGTGAGGTACTAGCTCCAACTCGGTTTTACAGTGAAAACTGCAGGAACTTCAAACCGGCAGTAGGAAACAGACTGAGAAAGCAGAGAAAAAGTGTCTCCTTCAACCCGTTCCCTTGGTGCTAGATGAACGAACGTCTCTCCACTTGCTCAGTTCTGAGAGATAAGTGTGTGTGAAAGCCGTCCTTCACCTAGATTGTTTGGAACACAAAGTTTCTTTTCAGTTGCAAACTCCATTCCATACATATATATGGGGAGGTAGAAGCTAAAACTCCGTTTGACAGTGAAAACTGCAGGAACTTCAAACCGGCACTAGGAAACAGACTGAGAAAGCAGAGAAAAAGTGTCTCCTGCAACCCGTTCCCTTGGTGCTAAATGAACGAACGTCTCTCCACTTGCTCAGTTCTGAGAGATAACTGTGTGTGAAAGCCGTCCTTCACCTAGCTTGTTGTGAACACAAAGTTTCTTTTCAGTTGCAAACTCCATTCCACACATATATATGGGGAGGTACTAGCTCCAACTCGGTTTTACAGTGAAAACTGCAGGAACTTCAAACCGGCACTATGAAACAGACTGAGAAAGCAGAGAAAAAGTGTCTCCTGCAACCCGTTCCCTTGGTGCTAGATGAACGAACGTCTCTCCACTTGCTCTGTTCTGAGAGATAAGTGTGTGTGAAAGCCGTACTTCACCTAGCTTGTTGGGAACACAAAGTTTCTTTTCAGTTGCAAACTCCATTCCATAGATATATATGGGGAGGTAGAAGCTCCAACACGGTTTTATAGTGAAAACTGCAGGAACTTCAAACCGGCACTAGGAAACAGACTGAGAAAGCAGAGAAAATGTTCCTCCTGCTACCCGTTCCCTTGGCGCTAGTTGAACGAACGTCTCTCCACTTGCTCAGTTCTGAGAGATAAGTGTGTGTGAAAGCCGTCCTTCACTTAGCTTGTTGGGAACACAAAGTTTCTTTTCAGTTGCAAACTCCATTCCATACATATATATGGGTAGGTACTAGCTCCAACTCGGTTTTACACTGAAAACTGCAGGTACTTCAAACCAGCACTAGGAAACAGACTGAGAAAGCAAAGAAAATGTGTCTCCTGCAACCCGTTCCCTTGGTGCTAGATGAACGAAAGTCTCTCCACTTGCTTAGTTCTGAGAGATAAGTGTGTGTGAAAGCCGTCCTTCACCTAGCTTGTTGGGAACACAAAGTTTCTTTTCAGTTGCAAACTCCATTCCATACATATATATGGGGAGGTACTAGCTCCAACTCTGTTTTACACTGAAAACTGCAGGAACTTCAAACCGGCACTAGGAAACAGACTGAGAAAGCAGAGAAAATGTGTCTCCTGCAACCCGTTTCCTTGGTGCTAGATGAACGAACGTCTCTCCACTTGCTCAGTTCTGAGAGATAAGTGTGTGTGAAAGCCGTCCTTCACCTAGCTTGTTGTGAACACAAAGTTTCTTTTCAGTTGCAAACTCCATTCCATACATATATATGGGTAGGTACTAGCTCCAACTCGGTTTTACACTGAAAACTGCAGGAACTTCAAACCGGCACTAGGAAAAAGACTGAGAAAGCAGAGAAAATGTGTCTCCTGCAAACCGTTCTCTTGGTGCTAGATGAACGAACGTCTCTCCACTTGCTCAGTTCTGAGAGATAAGTGTGTGTGAAAGCCGTCCTTCACCTAGCTTGTTGGGAACACAAAGTTTCTTTTCAGTTGCAAACTCCATTCCATACATATATATGGGGAGGTACTAGCTCCAACTCGGTTTTACAGTGAAAACTGCAGGAACTTCAAACCGGCACTAGGAAACAGACTGAGAAAGCAGAGAAAAAGTGTTTCCTGCAACCCGTTCCCTTGGTGCTAGATGAACGAACATCTCTCCACTTGCTCATTTCTGAGATATAAGTGTGTGTGAAAGCCGTCCTTCACCTAGCTTGCTGGGAACACAAAGTTTCTTTTCAGTTGCAAACTCCACTCCATCCATATATATGGGTAGGTAGAAGCTCCAAATCGGTTTTACAGTGAAAAATGCAGGAACTTCAAACCGGCACTAGGAAACAGACTGAAAAAGCAGAGAATAAGTGACACCTGCAACCCGTTCCCTTGGTGCTAGATGAACGAACGTCTCTCCACTTGCTCAGTTCTGAGAGATAAGTGTGTGTGAAAGCCGTCCTTCACCTAGCTTGTTGTGAACACAAAGTTTCTTTTCAGTTGCAAACTCCATTCCATACATATATATGGGTTGGTACAAGCTCCAACTCGGTTTTACAGTGAAAACTGCAGGAACTTCAAACCGGCACTAGGAAACAGACTGAGAAAGCAGAGAAAAAGTGTCTCCTGCAACCCGTTCCCTTGGTGCTAGATGAACGAACGTCTCTCCACTTGCTCAGTTCTGAGATATAAGTGTGTGTGAAAGCAGTCCTTCACCTAGCTTGTTGGGAACACAAAGTTTCTTTTCAGTTGCAAACTCCATTCTATACATATATATGGTGAGGTACTAGCTCCAACTCGGTTTTACAGTGAAAACTGCAGGAACTTCAAACCGGCAGTAGGAAACAGACTGAGAAAGCAGAGAAAAAGTGTCTCCTTCAACCCGTTCCCTTGGTGCTAGATGAACGAACGTCTCTCCACTTGCTCAGTTCTGAGAGATAACTATGTGTGAAAGCCGTCCTTCACCTAGCTTGTTGTGAACACAAAGTTTCTTTTCAGTTGCAAACTCCATTCCATAGATATATATGGGGAGGTAGAAGCTCCAACACGGTTTTACAGTGAAAACTGCAGGAACTTCAAACCGGCACTAGGAAACAGACTGAGAATGCAGAGAAAATGTTCCTCCTGCTACCCGTTCCCTTGGCGCTAGTTGAACGAACGTCTCTCCACTTGCTCAGTTCTGAGAGATAAGTGTGTGTGAAAGCCGTCCTTCACCTAGCTTGTTGTGAACACAAAGTTTCTTTTCAGTTGCCAACTCCATTCCATACATATATATGGGTAGGTACTAGCTCCAACTCGGTTTTACACTGAAAACTGCAGGAACTTCAAACCGGCACTAGGAAAAAGACTGAGAAAGCAGAGAAAATGTGTCTCCTGCAAACCGTTCTCTTGGTGCTAGATGAACGAACGTCTCTCCACTTGCTCAGTTCTGAGAGATAAGTGTGTGTGAAAGCCGTCCTTCACCTAGCTTGTTGGGAACACAAAGTTTCTTTTCAGTTGCAAACTCCATTCCATACATATATATGGGGAGGTACTAGCTCCAACTCGGTTTTACAGTGAAAACTGCAGGAACTTCAAACCGGCACTAGGAAACAGACTGAGAAAGCAGAGAAAAAGTGTTTCCTGCAACCCGTTCCCTTGGTGCTAGATGAACGAACATCTCTCCACTTGCTCATTTCTGAGATATAAGTGTGTGTGAAAGCCGTCCTTCACCTAGCTTGTTGGGAACACAAAGTTTCTTTTCAGTTGCAAACTCCATTCCATACATATATATGGGGAGGTAGAAGCTCCAACACGGTTTTACACTGAAAACTGCAGGAACTTCAAACCGGCACTAGGAAACAGACTGAGAAAGCAGAGAAAAAGTGTCTCCTGCAACCCGTTCCCTTGGAGCTAGATGAACGAACGTCTCTCCACTTGCTCAGTTCTGAGAGATAAGTGTGTGTGAAAGCCGTCCTTCACCTAGCTTGCTGGGAACACAAAGTTTCTTTTCAGTTGCAAACTCCACTCCATCCATATATATGGGTAGGTAGAAGCTCCAAATCGGTTTTACAGTGAAAAATGCAGGAACTTCAAACCGGCACTAGGAAACAGACTGAAAAAGCAGAGAATAAGTGACACCTGCAACCCGTTCCCTTGGTGCTAGATGAACGAACGTCTCTCCACTTGCTCAGTTCTGAGAGATAAGTGTGTGTGAAAGCCGTCCTTCACCTAGCTTGTTGTGAACACAAAGTTTCTTTTCAGTTGCAAACTCCATTCCATACATATATATGGGTTGGTACAAGCTCCAACTCGGTTTTACAGTGAAAACTGCAGGAACTTCAAACCGGCACTAGGAAACAGACTGAGAAAGCAGAGAAAAAGTGTCTCCTGCAACCCGTTCCCTTGGTGCTAGATGAACGAACGTCTCTCCACTTGCTCAGTTCTGAGATATAAGTGTGTGTGAAAGCAGTCCTTCACCTAGCTTGTTGGGAACACAAAGTTTCTTTTCAGTTGCAAACTCCATTCTATACATATATATGGTGAGGTACTAGCTCCAACTCGGTTTTACAGTGAAAACTGCAGGAACTTCAAACCGGCAGTAGGAAACAGACTGAGAAAGCAGAGAAAAAGTGTCTCCTTCAACCCGTTCCCTTGGTGCTAGATGAACGAACGTCTCTCCACTTGCTCAGTTCTGAGAGATAAGTGTGTGTGAAAGCCGTCCTTCACCTAGATTGTTTGGAACACAAAGTTTCTTTTCAGTTGCAAACTCCATTCCATACATATATATGGGGAGGTAGAAGCTAAAACTCCGTTTGACAGTGAAAACTGCAGGAACTTCAAACCGGCACTAGGAAACAGACTGAGAAAGCAGAGAAAAAGTGTCTCCTGCAACCCGTTCCCTTGGTGCTAAATGAACGAACGTCTCTCCACTTGCTCAGTTCTGAGAGATAACTGTGTGTGAAAGCCGTCCTTCACCTAGCTTGTTGTGAACACAAAGTTTCTTTTCAGTTGCAAACTCCATTCCACACATATATATGGGGAGGTACTAGCTCCAACTCGGTTTTACAGTGAAAACTGCAGGAACTTCAAACCGGCACTATGAAACAGACTGAGAAAGCAGAGAAAAAGTGTCTCCTGCAACCCGTTCCCTTGGTGCTAGATGAACGAACGTCTCTCCACTTGCTCTGTTCTGAGAGATAAGTGTGTGTGAAAGCCGTACTTCACCTAGCTTGTTGGGAACACAAAGTTTCTTTTCAGTTGCAAACTCCATTCCATAGATATATATGGGGAGGTAGAAGCTCCAACACGGTTTTACAGTGAAAACTGCAGGAACTTCAAACCGGCACTAGGAAACAGACTGAGAAAGCAGAGAAAATGTTCCTCCTGCTACCCGTTCCCTTGGCGCTAGTTGAACGAACGTCTCTCCACTTGCTCAGTTCTGAGAGATAAGTGTGTGTGAAAGCCGTCCTTCACTTAGCTTGTTGGGAACACAAAGTTTCTTTTCAGTTGCAAACTCCATTCCATACATATATATGGGTAGGTACTAGCTCCAACTCGGTTTTACACTGAAAACTGCAGGTACTTCAAACCAGCACTAGGAAACAGACTGAGAAAGCAAAGAAAATGTGTCTCCTGCAACCCGTTCCCTTGGTGCTAGATGAACGAAAGTCTCTCCACTTGCTTAGTTCTGAGAGATAAGTGTGTGTGAAAGCCGTCCTTCACCTAGCTTGTTGGGAACACAAAGTTTCTTTTCAGTTGCAAACTCCATTCCATACATATATATGGGGAGGTACTAGCTCCAACTCTGTTTTACACTGAAAACTGCTGGAACTTCAAACCGGCACTAGGAAACAGACTGAGAAAGCAGAGAAAATGTGTCTCCTGCAACCCGTTTCCTTGGTGCTAGATGAACGAACGTCTCTCCACTTGCTCAGTTCTGAGAGATAAGTGTGTGTGAAAGCCGTCCTTCACCTAGCTTGTTGTGAACACAAAGTTTCTTTTCAGTTGCAAACTCCATTCCATACATATATATGGGTAGGTACTAGCTCCAACTCGGTTTTACACTGAAAACTGCAGGAACTTCAAACCGGCACTAGGAAAAAGACTGAGAAAGCAGAGAAAATGTGTCTCCTGCAAACCGTTCTCTTGGTGCTAGATGAACGAACGTCTCTCCACTTGCTCAGTTCTGAGAGATAAGTGTGTGTAAAAGCCGTCCTTCACCTAGCTTGTTGGGAACACAAAGTTTCTTTTCAGTTGCAAACTCCATTCCATACATATATATGGGGAGGTACTAGCTCCAACTCGGTTTTACAGTGAAAACTGCAGGAACTTCAAACCGGCACTAGGAAACAGACTGAGAAAGCAGAGAAAAAGTGTTTCCTGCAACCCGTTCCCTTGGTGCTAGATGAACGAACATCTCTCCACTTGCTCATTTCTGAGATATAAGTGTGTGTGAAAGCCGTCCTTCACCTAGCTTGCTGGGAACACAAAGTTTCTTTTCAGTTGCAAACTCCACTCCATCCATATATATGGGTAGGTAGAAGCTCCAAATCGGTTTTACAGTGAAAAATGCAGGAACTTCAAACCGGCACTAGGAAACAGACTGAAAAAGCAGAGAATAAGTGACACCTGCAACCCGTTCCCTTGGTGCTAGATGAACGAACGTCTCTCCACTTGCTCAGTTCTGAGAGATAAGTGTGTGTGAAAGCCGTCCTTCACCTAGCTTGTTGTGAACACAAAGTTTCTTTTCAGTTGCAAACTCCATTCCATACATATATATGGGTTGGTACAAGCTCCAACTCGGTTTTACAGTGAAAACTGCAGGAACTTCAAACCGGCACTAGGAAACAGACTGAGAAAGCAGAGAAAAAGTGTCTCCTGCAACCCGTTCCCTTGGTGCTAGATGAACGAACGTCTCTCCACTTGCTCAGTTCTGAGATATAAGTGTGTGTGAAAGCAGTCCTTCACCTAGCTTGTTGGGAACACAAAGTTTCTTTTCAGTTGCAAACTCCATTCTATACATATATATGGTGAGGTACTAGCTCCAACTCGGTTTTACAGTGAAAACTGCAGGAACTTCAAACCGGCAGTAGGAAACAGACTGAGAAAGCAGAGAAAAAGTGTCTCCTTCAACCCGTTCCCTTGGTGCTAGATGAACGAACGTCTCTCCACTTGCTCAGTTCTGAGAGATAACTATGTGTGAAAGCCGTCCTTCACCTAGCTTGTTGTGAACACAAAGTTTCTTTTCAGTGGCAATCTCCATTCCATACATATATATGGGGAGGTAGAAGCTATAACTCGGTTTTACAGTGAAAACTGCAGGAACTTCAAACCGGCACTAGGAAACAGACTGAGAAAGCAGAGAAAATGTTCCTCCTGCAACCCGTTCCCTTGGTGCTAGATGAACGAACGTCTCTCCACTTGCTCAGTTCTGAGAGATAAGTGTGTGTGAAAGCCGTCCTTCACCTAGCTTGTTGGGAACACAAAGTTTCTTTTCAGTTGCAAACTCCATTCCATACATATATATGGGGAGGTACTAGCTCAAACTCGGTTTTACAGTGAAAACTGCAGGAACTTCAAATCGGCACTAGGAAACAGACTGAGAAAGCAGAGGAAAAGTGTCTCCTGCAACCCGTTCCCTTGGTGCTAGATGAACGAACGTCTTTCCACTTGCTCATTTCTGAGAGATAAGTGTGTGTGAAAGCCGTCCTTCACCTAGCTTGTTGGGAACACAAAGTTTCTTTTCAGTTGCAAACTCGATTCCATACATATATATTTTGAGGTAGAAGCTCCAACACGGTTTTACACTGAAAACTGCAGGAACTTCAAACCGGCACTAGAAAACAGACTGAGAAAGCAGAGAAAAAGTGTCTCCTGCAACCCGTTCCCTTGGAGCTAGATGAACGAACGTCTCTCCACTTGCTCTGTTCTGAGAGATAAGTGTGTGTGAAAGCCGTACTTCACCTAGCTTGTTGGGAACACAAAGTTTCTTTTCAGTTGCAAACTCCATTCCATAGATATATATGGGGAGGTAGAAGCTCCAACACGGTTTTACAGTGAAAACTGCAGGAACTTCAAACCGGCACTAGGAAACAGACTGAGAAAGCAGAGAAAATGTTCCTCCTGCTACCCGTTCCCTTGGCGCTAGTTGAACGAACGTCTCTCCACTTGCTCAGTTCTGAGAGATAAGTGTGTGTGAAAGCCGTCCTTCACTAAGCTTGTTGGGAACACAAAGTTTCTTTTCAGTTGCAAACTCCATTCCATACATATATATGGGTAGGTACTAGCTCCAACTCGGTTTTACACTGAAAACTGGAGGTACTTCAAACCAGCACTAGGAAACAGACTGAGAAAGCAAAGAAAATGTGTCTCCTGCAACCCGTTCCCTTGGTGCTAGATGAACGAAAGTCTCTCCACTTGCTTAGTTCTGAGAGATAAGTGTGTGTGAAAGCCGTCCTTCACCTAGCTTGTTGGGAACACAAAGTTTCTTTTCAGTTGCAAACTCCATTCCATACATATATATGGGGAGGTACTAGCTCCAACTCTGTTTTACACTGAAAACTGCAGGAACTTCAAACCGGCACTAGGAAACAGACTGAGAAAGCATAGAAAATGTGTCTCCTGCAACCCGTTTCCTTGGTGCTAGATGAACGAACGTCTCTCCACTTGCTCAGTTCTGAGAGATAAGTGTGTGTGTAAGCCGTCCTTCACCTAGCTTGTTGGGAACACAAAGTTTCTTTTCAGTTGCAAACTCCATTCCATACATATATATGGGTAGGTACTAGCTCCAACTCGGTTTTACACTGAAAACTGCAGGAACTTCAAACCGGCACTAGGAAAAAGACTGAGAAAGCAGAGAAAATGTGTCTCCTGCAAACAGTTCTCTTGGTGCTAGATGAACGAACGTCTCTCCACTTGCTCAGTTCTGAGAGATAAGTGTGTGTGAAAGCCGTCCTTCACTTAGCTTGTTGGGAACACAAAGTTTCTTTTCAGTTGCAAACTCCATTCCATACATATATATGGGGAGGTACTAGCTCCAACTCGGTTTTACAGTGAAAACTGCAGGAACTTCAAACCGGCACTAGGAAACAGACTGAGAAAGCAGAGAAAAAGTGTTTCCTGCAACCCGTTCCCTTGGTGCTAGATGAACGAACGTCTCTCCACTTGCTCAGTTCTGAGAGATAAGTGTGTGTGAAAGCCGTCCTTCACCTAGCTTGTTGGGAACACAAAGTTTCTTTTCAGTTGCAAACTCCATTCCATACATATATATGGGGAGGTACTAGCTCAAACTCGGTTTTACAGTGAAAACTGCAGGAACTTCAAATCGGCAGTAGGAAACAGACTGAGAAAGCAGAGGAAAAGTGTCTCCTGCAACCCGTTCCCTTGGTGCTAGATGAACGAACGTCTTTCCACTTGCTCATTTCTGAGAGATAAGTGTGTGTGAAAGCCGTCCTTCACCTAGCTTGTTGGGAACACAAAGTTTCTTTTCAGTTGCAAACTCCATTCCATACATATATATTTTGAGGTAGAAGCTCCAACACGGTTTTACACTGAAAACTGCAGGAACTTCAAACCGGCACTAGAAAACAGACTGAGAAAGCAGAGAAAAAGTGTCTCCTGCAACCCGTTCCCTTGGAGCTAGATGAACGAACGTCTCTCCACTTGCTCAGTTCTGAGAGATAAGTGTGTGTGAAAGCCGTCCTTCACCTAGCTTGCTGGGAACACAAAGTTTCTTTTCAGTTGCAAAATCCACTCCATCCATATATATGGGGAGGTAGAAGCTCCAAATCGGTTTTACAGTGAATACTGCAGGAACTTCAAACCGGCACTAGGAAACAGACTGAAAAAGCAGAGAAAAAGTGACTCCTGCAACCCGTTCCCTTGGTGCTAGATGAACGAACGTCTCTCCACTTGCTCAGTTCTGAGAGATAAGTGTGTGTGAAAGCCGTCCTTCACCTAGCTTGTTGGGAACACAAAGTTTCTTTTCAGTTGCAAACTCCATTCCATACATATATATGGGGTGGTTCAAGCTCCAACTCGGTTTTACAGTGAAAACTGCAGGAACTTCAAACCGGCACTAGGAAACAGACTGAGAAAGCAGAGAAAAAGTGTCTCCTGCAACCCGTTCCCTTGGTGCTAGATGAACGAACGTCTCTCCACTTGCTCATTTCTGAGAGATAACTATGTGTGAAACCCGTCCTTCACCTAGCTTGTTGAGAACACAAAGTTTCTTTTCAGTTGCAAACTCCATTCCACACATATATATGGGGAGGTACTAGCTCCAACTCGGTTTTACATTGAAAACTGCAGGAACTTCTAACCGGCACTATGAAACAGACTGAGAAAGCAGAGAAAAGTGTCTCCTGCAACCCGTTCCCTTGGTGCTAGATGAACGAACGTCTCTCCACTTGCTCTGTTCTGAGAGATAAGTGTGTGTGAAAGCCGTACTTCACCTAGCTTGTTCGGAACACAAAGTTTCTTTTCAGTTGCAATCTCCATTCCATACATATATATGGGGAGGTAGAAGCTCCAACTCGGTTTTACAGTGAAAACTGCAGGAACTTCAAACCGGCACTAGGAAACAGACTGAGAAAGCAGAGAAAATGTTCCTCCTGCAACCCGTTCCCTTGGTGCTAGATGAACGAACGTCTCTCCACTTGCTCAGTTCTGAGAGTTAAGTGTGTGTGAAAGCCGTCCTTCACTTAGCTTGTTGGGAACACAAAGTTTCTTTTCAGTTGCAAACTCCATTCCATACATATATATGGGGAGGTACTAGCTCCAACTCGGTTTTACACTGAAAACTGCAGGTACTTCAAACCGGCACTAGGAAAAAGAATGAGAAAGCAAAGAAAATGTGTCTCCTGCAACCCGTTCCCTTGGTGCTAGATGAACGAACGTCTCTCCACTTGCTTAGTTCTGAGAGATAATTGTGTGTGAAAGCCGTCCTTCACCAAGCTTGTTGGGAACACAAAGTTTCTTTTCAGTTGCAAACCCCATTCCATACATATATATGGGGAGGTACTAGCTCCAACTCTGTTTTACACTGAAAACTGCAGGAACTTCAAACCGGCACTAGGAAACAGACTGAGAAAGCAGAGTAAATGTGTCTCCTGCAACCCGTTCCCTTGGTGCTAGATGAACGAACGTCTCTCCACTTGCTCAGTTCTGAGAGATAAGTGTGTGTGAAAGCCGTCCTTCACCTAGCTTGTTGTGAACACAAAGTTTCTTTTCAGTTGCAAACTCCATTCCATACATATATATGGGTAGGTACTAGCTCCAACTCGATTTTACACTGAAAACTGCAGGAAATTCAAACCGGCACTAGGAAACAGACTGAGAAAGCAGAGAAAATGTGTCTCCTGCAAACCGTTCCCTTGGTGCTAGATGAACGAACGTCTCTCACTTGCTCAGTTCTGAGAGATAAGTGTGTGTGAAAGCCGTCCTTCACTTAGCTTGTTGGGAACACAAAGTTTCTTTTCAGTTGCAAACTCCATTCCATAAATATATATGGGGAGGTACTAGCTCCAACTCTGTTTTACACTGAAAACTGCAGGAACTTCAAACCGGCACTAGGAAACAGACTGAGAAAGCAGAGAAAATGTGTCTCCTGCAACCCGTTCCCTTGGTGCTAGATGAACGAACGTCTCTCCACTTGCTCAGTTCTGAGAGATAAGTGTGTGTGAAAGCCGTCCTTCACCTAGCTTGTTGTGAACACAAAGTTTCTTTTCAGTTGCAAACTCCATTCCATACATATATATGGGGAGGTACTAGCTCCAACTCGTTTTTACAGTGAAAACTGCAGGAACTTCAAACCGGCACTAGGAAACAGACTGAGAAAGCAGAGAAATAGTGTCTCCTGCAACCCGTTCCCTTGGTGCTAGATGAACGAACGTCTCTCCACTTGCTCTGTTCTGAGAGATAAGTGTGTGTGAAAGCCGTCCTTCACCTAGCTTGTTGGGAACACAAAGTTTCTTTTCAGTTGCAAACTCCATTCCATACATATATATGGGGAGGTAGAAGCTCCAACTCGGTTTTACAGTGAAAACTGCAGGAACTTCAAACAGGCACTAGGAAACAGACTGAGAAAGCAGAGAAAATGTTCCTCCTGCAACCCGTTCCCTTGGTGCTAGTTGAATGAACGTCTCTCCACTTGCTCAGTTCTGAGAGATAAGTGTGTGTGAAAGCCGTCCTTCACTTAGCTTGTTGGGAACACAAAGTTTCTTTTCAGTTGCAAACTCCATTCCATACATATATATGGGGAGGTACTAGCTCCAACTCGGTTTTACACTGAAAACTGCAGGTACTTCAAAACGGCACTAGGAAACATACTGAAAAACAAAGAAAATGTGTCTCCTGCAACCCGTTCCCTTGGTGCTAGATGAACGAACGTCTCTCCACTTGCTCAGTTCTGAGAGATAAGTGTGTGTGAAAGCCGTCCTTCACCTAGCTTGTTGGGAACACAAAGTTTCTTTTCAGTTGCAAACTCCATTCCATACATATATATGGGGAGGTACTAGCTCCAACTCTGTTTTACACTGAAAACTGCAGGAACTTCAAACCGGCACTAGGAAACAGACTGAGAAAGCAGAGAAAATGTGTCTCCTGCTACCCGTTCCCTTGGTGCTAGATGAACGAACGTCTCTCCACTTGCTCAGTTCTGAGAGGTAAGTGTGTGTGAAAGCCGTCCTTCACCTAGCTTGTTGTGAACACAAAGTTTCTTTTCAGTTGCAAACTAAATTCCATACATATATATGGGGAGGTACTAGCTCCAACTCGGATTTACACTGAAAACTGCAGGAACTCCAAACCGGCACTAGGAAACAGACTGAGAAAGCAGAGAAATTGTGTCTCCTGCAACCCGTTCCCTTGGTGCTAGATGAACGAACGTCTCTCCACTTGCTCAGTTCTGAGAGATAAGTGTGTGTGAAAGCCGTCCTTCACCTATCTTGTTGGGAACACAAAGTTTCTTTTCAGTTGCATACTCCATTCCATACATATATATGGGGAGGTACTAGCTCCAAATCTGTTTTACACTGAGAACTGCAGGAACTTCAATCCGGCACTAGGAAACAGACTGAGAAAGCAGAGAAAATGTGTCTCCTGCAACCCGTTCCCTTGGTGCTAGATGAACGAACGTCTCTCCACTTGCTCACTTCTGAGAGATAAGTGTGTGTGAAACCCGACCTTCACCTAGCTTGTTGTGAACACAAAGTTTCTTTTCAGTTGCAAACTCCATTCCATACATATATATGGGGAGGTACTAGCTCCAACTCGGTTTTACAGTGAAAACTGCAGGAACTTCAAACCGGCACTAGGAAACAGACTGAGAAAGCAGAGAAAAAGTGTCTCCTGCAACCCGTTCCCTTGGTGGTAGATGAACGAACGTCTCTCCACTTGCTCTGTTCTGAGAGATAAGTGTGTGTGAAAGCCGTCCTTCACCTAGCTTGTTGGGAACACAAAGTTTCTTTTCAGTTGCAAACTCCATTCCATACATATATATGGGGAGGTAGAAGCTCCAACTAGGCTTTACAGTGAAAACTGCAGGAACTTCAAACCGGCACTAGGAAACAGACTGAGAAAGCAGACAAAATGTGCCTCCTGCAACCCGTTCCCATGGTGCTAGTTGAACGAAAGTCTCTCCACTTGCTCAGTACTGAGAGATAAGTGTGTGTGAAAGCCGTCCTTCAATTAGCTTGTTGGGAACACAAAGTTTCTTTTCAGTTGCAAACTCCATTCCATACATATATATGGTGAGGTACTAGCTCCAACTCGGTTTTACAGTGAAAACTGCAGGAACTTCAAACAGGCACTAGGAAACAGACTGAGAATGAAGAGAAAATGTGTCTCCTGCAACCCGTTCCGTTGGTGCTAGATGAACGAACGTCTCTCCACTTGCTCAGTTCTGAGAGATAAGTGTGTGTGAAAGCCGTCCTTCACCTAGCTTGTTGGGAACACAAAGTTTCTTTTCAGGTGCAAACTCCATTCCATACATATATATGGGGAGGTACTAGCTCCAACTCGGTTTGACAGTGAAAACTGCAGGAACTTCAAACAGGCACTAGGAAACAGACTGAGAAAGTAGAGAAAAGTGTCTCCTGTAACCCGTTCCCTTGGTGCTAGATGAACGAACGTCTCTCCACTTGCTCAGTTCTGAGAGATATGTGTGTGTGAAAGCCGTCCTTCACATAGCTTGTTGTGAACACAAAGTTTCTTTTCAGTTGCAAACTCCATTACATACATATATATAGTGAGGTACAAGCTCCAACTCGGTTTTACAGTGAAAACTGCAGCAACTTCAAAACAGCACTAAGAAACAGACTGAGAAAGCAGAGAAAAAGTGTCTCCTGCAACCCGTTCCCTTGGTGCTAGATGAACGAACGTCTCTCCACTTGCTCTGTTCTGAGAGATAAGTATGTGTGAAAGCCGTACTTCACCTAGGTTGTTGGGAACACAAAGTTTCTTTTCAGTTGCAAACTCCATTCCATACATATATATGGGGAGGTAGTAGCTCCAACTCGGGTTTACAGTGAAAACTGCAGGAACTTCAAATCGGCACTAGGAAACAGACTGAGAAAGCAGAGAAAAAGTGTCTCCTGCAACCCGTTCCCTTGGTGCTAGATGAACGAACGTCTTCCACTTGCTCATTTCTGAGAGATAAGTGTGTGTGAAAGCCGTACTTCACCTAGCTTGTTGGGAACACAAAGTTTCTTTTCAGTTGCAAACTCCATTCCATACATATATATGGGAGGAACTAGCTGCAACACGGTTTTACAGTGAAAACTTCAGGAACTTCAAACCGGCACTAGGAAACAGACTGAGAAAGCAGAGAAAAAGTGTCTCCTGCAACCCGTTCCCTTGGTGCTAGATGAACGAACGTCTCTCCACTTGCTCAGTTCTGAGAGATAAGTGTGTGTGAAAGCCGTCCTTCACCTAGCTTTTTGGGAACACAAAGTTTCTTTTCAGTTGCAAACTCCAATCCATACATATATATGGGGAGGTACTAGCTCCAACTCGGTTTTACACTGAAAACTGCAGGAACTTCAAACCGGCACTAGGAAACAGACTGAGAAAGCAGAGAAAATGTGTCTCCTGCAACCCGTTCCCTTGGTGCTAGACGAACGAACGTCTCTCCACTTGCTCAGTTCTGAGAGATAAGTGTGTGTGAAAGCCGTCCTTCACCTAGCTTGATGGGAACACAAAGTTTCTTTTCAGTTGCAAACACCATTCCATACATATATATGGGGAGGTACAAGCTCCAACTCGGTTTTACAGTGAAATCTGCAGGAACTTCAAACCGGCACTAGGAAACAGACTGAGAAAGCAGAGAAAATGTGCCACCAGCAAACCGTTCCCTTGGTGCTAGATGAACGAACGTCTCTCCACTTGCTCAGTTCTGATAGATAATTGTGTGTGAAAGCCGTCCTTCACGTATCTTGTTGGGAACACAAAGTTTCTTTTCAGTTGCAAACTCCATTCCATACATATATATGGGGAGGTACTAGCTCCAAATCGGTTTGACAGTGAAAACTGCAGGAACTTCAAACCGGCACTAGGAAACAGACTGAGAAAGCAGAGAAAAAGTGTCTCCTGCAACCCGTTCCCTTGGTTCTAGATGAACGAACGTCTCTCCATTTGCTCACTTCTGAGAGATAAGTGTGTGTGAAAGCCGTCCTTCACCTAGCTTGTTGGGAACACAAAGTTTCTTTTCAGTTGCAAACTCCATTCCATACATATATATAGGGAGGTACTAGCTCCAACTCGTTTTGACAGGGAAAACTGCAGGAACTTCAAACCGGCACTAGGAAACAGACTGAGAAAGCAGAGAAAAAGTGTCTCCTGCAACCCGTTCCCTTGGTGCTAGATGAACGAACGTCTCTCCACTTGCTCAGTTCTGAGAGATAAGTGTGTGTGAAAGCCGTCCTTCACCTAGCTTGTTGGGAACACAAAGTTTCTTTTCAGTTGCAAACTCCATTCCATACATATATATGGAGAGGTACTAGCTCCAACTCGGTTTTACAGTGAAAACTGCAGGAACTTCAAACCGGCACTAGGAAACAGACTGAGAAATCATAGAAAAAGTGTCTCCTGCAACCCGTTCCCTTGGTGCTAGATGAACGAACGTCTCTCCACTTGCTCTGTTCTGAGAGATAAGTGTGTGTGAAAGCCGTCCTTCACCTAGCTTGTTGGGAACACAAAGTTTCTTTTCAGTTGCAAACTCCATTCCATACATATATATGGGGAGGTAGAAGCTCCAACTCGGTTTTACAGTGAAAACTTCAGGAACTTCAAACCGGCACTAGGAAACAGACTGAGAAAGCAGAGAAAAAGTGTCTCCTGCAACCCGTTCCCTTGGTGCTAGATGAACGAACGTCTCTCCACTTGCTCAGTTCTGAGAGATAAGTGTGTGTGAAAGCCGTCCTTCACCTAGCTTGTTGGGAACACAAAGTTTCTTTTCAGTTGCAAACTCCATTCCATACATATATATGGAGAGGTACTAGCTCCAACTCGGTTTTACAGTGAAAACTGCAGGAACTTCAAACCGGCACTAGGAAACAGACTGAGAAATCATAGAAAAAGTGTCTCCTGCAACCCGTTCCCTTGGTGCTAGATGAACGAACGTCTCTCCACTTGCTCTGTTCTGAGAGATAAGTGTGTGTGAAAGCCGTCCTTCACCTAGCTTGTTGGGAACACAAAGTTTCTTTTCAGTTGCAAACTCCATTCCATACATATATATGGGGAGGTAGAAGCTCCAACTCGGTTTTACAGTGAAAACTGCAGGAACTTCAAACCGGCACTAGTAAACAGACTGAGAAAGCAGAGAAAAAGTGCCTCCTGCAACCCGTTCCCTTGGTGCTAGATGAACGAACGTCTCTCCACTTGCTCAGTTCTGAGAGATAAGTGTGTGTGAAAGCCGTCCTTCACCTAGCTTGTTGGGAACACAAAGTTTCTTTTCAGTTGCAAACTCCATTCCATACATATATATGGGGAGGAACTAGCTCCAACTCGGTTTTACAGTGAAAACTGCAGGAACTTCAAACCGGCACTAGGAAAAGACTGAGAAAGCAGAGAAAAAGTGTCTCCTGCAACCAGTTCCCTTAGTGCTAGATGAACGAACTTCTCTCCACTTGCTCAATTCTGAGAGAAAAGTGTGTGTGAAAGCCGTCCTTCACCTAGCTTTTTGGGAACACAAAGTTTCTTTTCAGTTGCAAACTCCAATCCATACATATATATGGGGAGGTACTAGCTCCAACTCGGTTTGACAGTGAAAACTGCAGGAACTTCAAACCGGCACTAGGAAACAGACTGAGAAAGCAGAGAAATAGGTTCTCCTGCAACCCGTTCCCTTGGTGCTAGATGAACGAACGTCTCTCCACTTGCTCAGTTCTGAGAGATAAGTGTGTGTGAAAGCCGTCCTTCACCTAGCTTGTTGGGAACACATAGTTTCTTTTCAGTTGCAAACTCCATTCCATACATATATATGGAGAGGTACTAGCTCCAACTCGGTTTTGCAGTGAAAACTGCAGGAACTTCAAACCGGCACTAGGAAACAGACTGAGAAATCATAGAAAAAGTGTCTCCTGCAACCCGTTCCCTTGGTGCTAGATGAACGAACGTCTCTCCACTTGCTCTGTTCTGAGAGATAAGTCTGTGTGAAAGCCGTCCTTCACCTAGCTTGTTGGGAACACAAAGTTTCTTTTCAGTTGCAAACACCATTCCATACATATATAAGGGGAGGTACAAGCTCCAACTCGATTTTACAGTGAAATCTGCAGGAACTTCAAACCGGCACTAGGAAACAGACTGAGAAAGCAGAGAAAATGTGCCACCAGCAAACCGTTCCCTTGGTGCTAGATGAACGAACGTCTCTCCACTTGCTCAGTTCTGATAGATAATTGTGTGTGAAAGCCGTCCTTCACCTATCTTGTTGGGAACACAAAGTTTCTTTTCAGTTGCAAACTCCATTCCATACATATATATGGGGAGGTACTAGCTCCAAATCGGTTTGACAGTGAAAACTGCAGGAACTTCAAACCGGCACTAGGAAACAGACTGAGAAAGCAGAGAAAAAGTGTCTCCTGCAACCCGTTCCCTTGGTTCTAGATGAACGAACGTCTCTCCATTTGCTCACTTCTGAGAGATAAGTGTGTGTGAAAGCCGTCCTTCACCTAGCTTGTTGGGAACACAAAGTTTCTTTTCAGTTGCAAACTCCATTCCATACATATATATAGGGAGGTACTAGCTCCAAATCGTTTTGACAGTGAAAACTGCAGGAACTTCAAACCGGCACTAGGAAACAGACTGAGAAATCATAGAAAAAGTGTCTCCTGCAACCCGTTCCCTTAGTGCTAGATGAACGAACATCTCTCCACTTGCTCTGTTCTGAGAGATAAGTGTGTGTGAAAGCCGTCTTTCACCTAGCTTGTTGGGAACACAAAGTTTCTTTTCAGTTGCAAACTCCATTCCATACATATATATGGGGAGGTAGAAGCTCCAACTCGGTTTTACAGTGAAAACTGCAGGAACTTCAAACCGGCACTAGTAAACAGACTGAGAAAGCAGAGAAAAAGTGCCTCCTGCAACCCGTTCCCTTGGTGCTAGATGAACGAACGTCTCTCCACTTGCTCAGATCTGAGAGATAAGTGTGTGTGAAAGCCGTCCTTCACCTAGCTTGTTGGGAACACAAAGTTTCTTTTCAGTTGCAAACTCCATTCCATACATATATATGGGGAGGAACTAGCTCCAACTCGGTTTTACAGTGAAAACTGCAGGAACTTCAAACCGGCACTAGGAAACAGACTGAGAAAGCAGAGAAAAAGTGTCTCCTGCAACCAGTTCCCTTGGTGCTAGATGAACGAACTTCTCTCCACTTGCTCAATTCTGAGAGAAAAGTGTGTGTGAAAGCCGTCCTTCACCTAGCTTTTTGGGAACACAAAGTTTCTTTTCAGTTGCAAACTCCAATCCATACATATATATGGGGAGGTACTAGCTCCAACTCGGTTTGACAGTGAAAACTGCAGGAACTTCAAACCGGCACTAGGAAACAGACTGAGAAAGCAGAGAAAAAGGTTCTCCTGCAACCCGTTCCCTTGGTGCTAGATGAACGAACGTCTCTCCACTTGCTCTGTTCTGAGAGATAAGTGTGTGTGAAAGCCGTCCTTCACCTAGCTTGTTGGGAACACAAAGTTTCTTTTCAGTTGCAAACTCCATTCCATACATATATATGGGGAGGTAGAAGCTCCAAATCGGTTTTACAGTGAAAACTGCAGGAACTTCAAACCGGCACTAGTAAACAGACTGAGAAAGCAGAGAAAAAGTGCTTCCTGCAACCCGTTCCCTTGGTGCTAGGTGAACGAACGTCTCTCCACTTGCTCAGTTCTGAGAGATAATTGTGTGTGAAAGCCGTCCTTCAACTAGCTTGTTGGGAACACAAAGTTTCTTTTCAGTTGCAAACTCCATTCCATACATACATATGGGGAGGAACTAGCTCCAACTCGGTTTTACAGTGAAAACTGCAGGAACTTCAAACCGCCACTAGGAAACAGACTGAGAAAGCAGAGAAAAAGTGTCTCCTGCAACCCGTTCCCTTGGTGCTAAATGAACGAACGTCTCTCCACTTGCTCAGTTCTGAGAGATAAGTGTGTGTGAAAGCCGTCCTTCACCTAGCTTGTTGGGAACACAAAGTTTCTTTTCAGTTGCAAACTCCATTCCATACATATATATGGGGAGGAACTAGCTCCAACTCGGTTTTACAGTGAAAACTGCAGGAACTTCAAACCGGCACTAGGAAACAGACTGAGAAAGCAGAGAAAAAGTGTCTCCTGCAACCAGTTCCCTTGGTGCTAGATGAACGAACTTCTCTCCACTTGCTCAATTCTGAGAGAAAAGTGTGTGTGAAAGCCGTCCTTCACCTAGCTTTTTGGGAACACAAAGTTTCTTTTCAGTTGCAAACTCCAATCCATACATATATATGGGGAGGTACTAGCTCCAACTCGGTTTGACAGTGAAAACTGCAGGAACTTCAAACCGGCACTAGGAAACAGACTGAGAAAGCAGAGAAAAAGGTTCTCCTGCAACCCGTTCCCTTGGTGCTAGATGAACGAACGTCTCTCCACTTGCTCAGTTCTGAGAGATAAGTGTGTGTGAAAGCCGTCCTTCACCTAGCTTGTTGGGAACACAAAGTTTCTTTTCAGTTGCAAACTCCATTCCATACATATATATGGAGAGGTACTAGCTCCAACTCGGTTTTGCAGTGAAAACTGCAGGAACTTCAAACCGGCACTAGGAAACAGACTGAGAAATCATAGAAAAAGTGTCTCCTGCAACCCGTTCCCTTGGTGCTAGATGAACGAACGTCTCTCCACTTGCTCTGTTCTGAGAGATAAGTGTGTGTGAAAGCCGTCCTTCACCTAGCTTGTTGGGAACACAAAGTTTCTTTTCAGTTGCAAACTCCATTCCATACATATATATGGGGAGGTAGAAGCTCCAACTCGGTTTTACAGTGAAAACTGCAGGAACTTCAAACCGGCACTAGTAAACAGACTGAGAAAGCAGAGAAAAAGTGCCTCCTGCAACCCGTTCCTTTGGTGCTAGGTGAACGAACGTCTCTCCACTTGCTCAGTTCTGAGAGATAATTGTGTGTGAAAGCCGTCCTTCAACTAGCTTGTTGGGAACACAAAGTTTCTTTTCAGTTGCAAACTCCATTCCATACATACATATGGGGAGGAACTAGCTCCAACTCGGTTTTACAGTGAAAACTGCAGGAACTTCAAACCGCCACTAGGAAACAGACTGAGAAAGCAGAGAAAAAGTGTCTCCTGCAACCCGTTCCCTTGGTGCTAAATGAACGAACGTCTCTCCACTTGCTCAGTTCTGAGAGATAAGAATGTGTGAAAGCCGTCCTTCACCTAGCTTTTTGGGAACACAAAGTTTCTTTTCAGTTGCAAACTCCAATCCATACATATATATGGGGAGGTACTAGCTCCAACTCGATTTGACAGTGAAAACTGCAGGAACTTCAAACCGGCACTAGGAAACAGACTGAGAAATCAGAGAAAAAGGGTCTCCTGCAACCCGTTCCCTTTGTGCTAGACGAACGAACGTCTCTCCCCTTGCTCAGTTCTGAGAGATAAGTGTGTGTGAAAGCCGAACTTAACCTAGCTTGATGGGAAAACAAAGTTTCTTTTCAGTTCCAAACACCATTCCATACATATATATGGGGTGGTAGAAGCTCCAAATCGGTTTTACAGTGAAATCTGCAGGAACTTCATACCGGCACTAGGAAACAGACTGAGAAAGCAGAGAAAATGTGCCTCCTGCAACCCGTTCCCTTGGTGCTAGATGAACGAACGTCGCTCCACTTGCTCAGTTCTGAGAGATAATTGTGTGTGAAAGCCGTCCTTCACCTAGCTTGTTGGGAACACAAAGTTTCTTTTCAGTTGCAAACTCCATTCCATACATATATATGGGGAGGTACTAGCTCCAACTCGGTTTGACAGTGAAAACTGCAGGAACTTCAAACCGGCACTAGGAAACAGACTGAGAAAGCAGAGAAAATGTGTCTCCTGCAACCCGTTCCCTTGGTGCTAGATGAACGAACGTCTCTCCACTTGCTCTGTTCTGAGAGATAATTGTGTGTGAAAGCCTTCCTTCACCTAGATTGTTGGGAACACAAAGTTTCTTTTCAGTTGCAAACTCCATTCCATACATATATATGGGGAGTTAGAAGCTCCAACTCGGTTTTACAGTGAAAACTGCAGGAACTTCAAATCGGCACTAGGAAACAGACTGAGAAAGCAGAGAAATTGTGTCTCCTGCAACCCGTTCCCTTGGTGCTAGATGAACGAACGTCTCTCCACTTGCTCAGTTCTGAGAGATTATTGTGTGTGAAAGCCTTCCTTCACCTATCTTGTTGGGAACATAAAGTTTCTTTTCAGTTGCAAACTCCATTCCATACATATATATGGCGAGGTACTAGCTCCAAATCGGTTTTACACTGAAAACTGCACGAACTTCAAACCGGCACTAGGAAACAGACTGAGAAAGCAGAGAAAAAGTGTCTCCTGCAACCCGTTCCCTTGGTGCTAGATGAACGAACGTCTCTCCACTTGCTCTCTTCTGAGAGATAAGTGTGTGTGAAAGCCGTCCTTCACCTAGCTTGTTGGGAACACAAAGTTTCTTTTCAGTTGCAAACTCCATTCCATACATATATATGAGGAGGTAGAAGCTCCAACTAGGTTTTACAGTGAAAACTGCAGGAACATCAAATCGGCTCTAGGAAACAGACTGAGAAATCAGAGAAAATGTGTCTCCTGCAACCCGTTCCCTTGGTGCTAGATGAACGAACGTCTCTCCACTTGCTCAGTTCTGAGAGATAAGTGTGTGTGAAAGCCGTCCTTCACCTAGATTGTTGGGAACACAAAGTTTCTTTTCAGTTGCAAACTCCATTCCATACATATATATGGGGAGGTACAAGCTCCAAATCGGTTTGACAGTGAAAACTGCAGGAACTTCAAACCGGCACTAGGAAACAGACTGAGAAAGCAGAGAAAAGTGTATCCTGCAACCCGTTCCCTTGGTGCTAGATGAACGAACGTCTCTCCACTTGCTCAGTTCTGAGAGATAAGTGTGTGTGAAAGCCGTCCTTCACCTAGCTTGTTGGGAACACAAAGTTTCTTTTCAGTTGCATACTCCATTCCATACATATATATGGGGAGGTAGAAGCTCCAACTCTGTTTTACACTGAAAACTGCAGGAACTTCAAACCCGCACTAGGAAACAGACTGAGAAAGCAGAGAAAATGTGTCTCCTGCAACCCGTTCCCTTGGTGCTAGATGAACGAACGTCTCTCCACTTGCTCAATTCTGAGATATAAGTGTGTGTGAAAGCCGTCCTTCACCTAGCTGGCTGTGAACACAAAGTTTCTTTTCAGTTGCAAACTCCATTCCATACATATATATGGGGAGGTACTAGCTCCAACTCGGTTTTACAGTGAAAACTGCAGGAACTTCAAACCGGCACTAGGAAACAGACTGAGAAATCAGAGAAAAAGTGTCTCCTGCAACCCGTTCCCTTTGTGCTAGACGAACGAACGTCTCTCCCCTTGCTCAGTTCTGAGAGATAAGTGTGTGTGAAAGCCGAACTTAACCTAGCTTGATGGGAACACAAAGTTTCTTTTCAGTTGCAAACACCATTCCATACATATATATGGGGTGGTAGAAGCTCCAAATCGGTTTTACAGTGAAATCTGCAGGAACTTCATACCGGCACTAGGAAACAGACTGAGAAAGCAGAGAAAATGTGCCTCCTGCAACCCGTTCCCTTGGTGCTAGATGAACGAACGTCGCTCCACTTGCTCAGTTCTGAGAGATAATTGTGTGTGAAAGCCGTCCTTCACCTAGCTTGTTGGGAACACAAAGTTTCTTTTCAGTTGCAAACTCCATTCCATACATATATATGGGGAGGTACTAGCTCCAACTCGGTTTGACAGTGAAAACTGCAGGAACTTCAAACCGGCACTAGGAAACAGACTGAGAAAGCAGAGAAAATGTGTCTCCTGCAACCCGTTCCCTTGGTGCTAGATGAACGAACGTCTCTCCACTTGCTCTGTTCTGAGAGATAATTGTGTGTGAAAGCCTTCCTTCACCTAGATTGTTGGGAACACAAAGTTTCTTTTCAGTTGCAAACTCCATTCCATACATATATATGGGGAGTTAGAAGCTCCAACTCGGTTTTACAGTGAAAACTGCAGGAACTTCAAATCGGCACTAGGAAACAGACTGAGAAAGCAGAGAAATTGTGTCTCCTGCAACCCGTTCCCTTGGTGCTAGATGAACGAACGTCTCTCCACTTGCTCAGTTCTGAGAGATTATTGTGTGTGAAAGCCTTCCTTCACCTATCTTGTTGGGAACATAAAGTTTCTTTTCAGTTGCAAACTCCATTCCATACATATATATGGCGAGGTACTAGCTCCAAATCGGTTTTACACTGAAAACTGCAGGAACTTCAAACCGGCACTAGGAAACAGACTGAGAAAGCAGAGAAAAAGTGTCTCCTGCAACCCGTTCCCTTGGTGCTAGATGAACGAACGTCTCTCCACTTGCTCTCTTCTGAGAGATAAGTGTGTGTGAAAGCCGTCCTTCACCTAGCTTGTTGGGAACACAAGGTTTCTTTTCAGTTGCAAACTCCATTCCATACATATATATGAGGAGGTAGAAGCTCCAACTAGGTTTTACAGTGAAAACTGCAGGAACATCAAATCGGCACTAGGAAACAGACTGAGAAATCAGAGAAAATGTGTCTCCTGCAACCCGTTCCCTTGGTGCTAGATGAACGAACGTCTCTCCACTTGCTCAGTTCTGAGAGATAAGTGTGTGTGAAAGCCGTCCTTCAACTTGCTTGTTGGGAACACAAAGTTTCTTTTCAGTTGCAAACTCCATTCCATACATATATATGGGGAGGTACTAGCTCCAACTCGGTTTGACAGTGAAAACTGCAGGAACTTCAAACCAGCACTAGGAAACAGACTGAGAAAGCAGAGAAAAGTGTATCCTGCAACCCGTTCCCTTGGTGCTAGATGAACGAACGTCTCTCCACTTGCTCAGTTCTGAGAGATAAGTGTGTGTGAAAGCCGTCCTTCACCTAGCTTGTTGGGAACACAAAGTTTCTTTTCAGTTGCATACTCCATTCCATACATATATATGGGGAGGTAGAAGCTCCAACTCTGTTTTACA
The DNA here is from genome assembly GCF_036321535.1 of Camelus dromedarius. NCBI lineage: Eukaryota > Metazoa > Chordata > Mammalia > Artiodactyla > Camelidae > Camelus > Camelus dromedarius. Next base: position 5,261,158 of record NW_026989801.1, read on the forward strand.
CTGAAAACTGCAGGAACTTCAAACCCGCACTAGGAAACAGACTGAGAAAGCAGAGAAAATGTGTCTCCTGCAACCCGTTCCCTTGGTGCTAGATGAACGAACGTCTCTCCACTTGCTCACTTCTGAGATATAAGTGTGTGTGAAAGCCGTCCTTCACCTAGCTGGCTGTGAACACAAAGTTTCTTTTCAGTTGCAAACTCCATTCCATACATATATATGGGGAGGTACTAGCTCCAACTCGGTTTTACAGTGAAAACTGCAGGAACATCAAACCGGCACTAGGAAACAGACTGAGAAAGCAGAGAAAAAGTGTCTCCTGCAACCCGTTCCCTTGGTGCTAGATGAACGAACGTCTCTCCACTTGCTCTGTTCTGAGAGATAAGTGTGTGTGAAAGCCGTCCTTCACCTAGCTTGTTGGGAACACAAAGTTTCTTTTCACTTGCAAACTCCATTCCATACATATATATGGGGAGGTAGAAGCTCCAACTCGGCTTTACAGTGAAAACTGCAGGAACTTCAAACCGGCACTAGGAAACAGACTGAGAAAGCAGAGAAAATGTGCCTCCTGCAACCCGTTCCCTTGGTGCTAGTTGAACGAAAGTCTCTCCAATTGCTCAGTACTGAGAGATAAGTGTGTGTGAAAGCCATCCTTCACTTAGCTTGTTGGGAACACAAAGTTTCTTTTCAGTTGCAAACTCCATTCCATACATATATATGGGGAGGTACTAGCTCCAACTCGGTTTTACAGTGAAATCTGCAGGAACTTCAAACCGGCACTAGGAAACAGACTGAGAAAGAAGAGAAAATGTGTCTCCTGCAACCCGTTCCCTTGTTGCTAGATGAACGAACGTCTCTCCACTTGCTCAGTTCTGAGAGATAAGTGTGTGTGAAAGCAGTCCTTCACCTAGCTTGTTGGGAACACAAAGTTTCTTTTCAGGTGCAAACTCCATTCCATACATATATATGGGGAGGTACTAGCTCCAACTCGGTTTGACAGTGAAAACTGCAGGAAATTCAAACAGGCACTAGGAAACAGACTGAGAAAGTAGAGAAAAAGTGTCTCCTGTAACCCGTTCCCTTGGTGCTAGATGAACGAACGTCTCTCCACTTGCTCAGTTCTGAGAGATATGTGTGTGTGAAAGCCGTCCTTCACGTAGCTTGTTGTGAACACAAAGTTTCTTTTCAGTTGCAAACTCCATTCCATACATATATATGGTGAGGTACAAGCTCCAACTCGGTTTTACAGTGAAAACTGCAGGAACTTCAAACCAGCACTAGGAAACAGACTGAGAAAGCAGAGAAAAAGTGTCTCCTGCAACCCGTTCCCTTGGTGCTAGATGAACGAACGTCTCTCCACTTGCTCTGTTCTGAGAGATAAGTATGTGTGAAAGCCGTCCTTCACCTAGCTTGTTGGGAACACAAAGTTTCTTTTCAGTTGCAAACTCCATTCCATACATATATATGGGGGGGTACTAGCTCCAACTCGGTTTTACAGTGAAAACTGCAGGAACTTCAAATCGGCACTAGGAAACAGACTGAGAAAGCAGAGAAAAAGTGTCTCCTGCAACCCGTTCCCTTGGTGCTAGATGAACGAACGTCTTTCCACTTGCTCATTTCTGAGAGATAAGTGTGTGTGAAAGCCGTCCTTCACCTAGCTTGTGGGGAACACAAAGTTTCTTTTCAGTTGCAAACTCCATTCCATACATATATATGGGAGGAACTAGCTCCAACACGGTTTTACAGTGAAAACTGCAGGAACTTCAAACCGGCACTAGGAAACAGACTGAGAAAGCAGAGAAAAAGTGTCTCCTGCAACCCGTTCCCTTGGTGCTAGATGAACGAACGTCTCTCCACTTGCTCAGTTCTGAGAGATATGTGTGTGTGAAAGCCGTCCTTCACCTAGCTTTTTGGGAACACAAAGTTTCTTTTCAGTTGCAAACTCCAATCCATACATATATATGGGGAGGTACTAGCTCCAGCACGGTTTGACAGTGAAATCTGCAGGAACTTCAAACCGGCACTAGGAAACAGACTGAGAAAGCAGAGAAAATTTGCCACCTGCAACCCGTTCCCTTGGTGCTAGATGAACGAACGTCTCTCCACTTGCTCAGTTCTGAGAGTTAATTGTGTGTGAAAGCCGTCCTTCACCTATCTTGTTGGGAACACAAAGATTCTTTTCAGTTGCAAACTCCATTCCATACATATATATGGGGAGGTACTAGCTCCAAATCGGTTTGACAGTGAAAACGGCAGGAACTTCAAACCGGCACTAGGAAACAGACTGAGAAAGCAGAGAAAAAGTGTCTCCTGCAACCCGTTCCCTTGGTGCTAGATGAACGAACGTCTCTCCACTTGCTCTGTTCTGAGAGATAAGTGTGTGTGAAAGCCGTCCTTCACCTAGATTGTTGGGAACACAAAGTTTCTTTTCAGTTGCAAACTCCATTCCATACATATATATGAGGAGGTAGAAGCTCCAACTCGATTTTACAGTGAAAACTGCAGGAACTTCAAACCGGCACTAGGAAACAGACTGAGAAAGCAGAGAAAAAGTGTCTCCTTCAAACCGTTCCCTTGGTTCTAGATGAACGAACGTCTCTCCATTTGCTCAGTTCTGAGAGATAAGTGTGTGTGAAAGCCGTCCTTCACCTAGCTTGTTGGGAACACAAAGTTTCTTTTCAGTTGCAAACTCCATTCCATACATATATATGGGGAGGTACTAGCTCCAACTCGTTTTGACAGTGAAAACTGCAGGAACTTCAAACCGGCACTAGGAAACAGATTGTGAAAGCAGAGAAAAAGTGTCTCCTGCAACCCGTACCCTTGGTGCTAGATGAACGAACGTCTCTCCACTTGCTCAGTTCTGAGAGATAAGTGTGTGTGAAAGCCGTCCTTCACCTAGCTTGTTGGGAACACAAAGTTTCTTTTCAGTTGCAAACTCCATTCCATACATATATATGGAGAGGTACTAGCTCCAACTCGGTTTTACAGTGAAAACTGCAGGAACTTCAAACCGGCACTAGGAAACAGACTGAGAAATCAGAGAAATAGTGTCTCCTGCAAACCGTTCCCTTGGTGCTAGATGAACGAACGTCTCTCCACTTGCTCTGTTCTGAGAGATAAGTGTGTGTGAAAGCCGTCCTTCACCTAGCTTGTTGGGAACACAAAGTTTCTTTTCAGTTGCAAACTCCATTCCATACATATATATGGGGAGGTAGAAGCTCCAACTCGGTTTTACAATGAAAATTGCAGGAACTTCAAATCGGCACTAGGAAACAGACTGAGAAAGCAGAGAAATTGTGTCTCCTGCAACCCGTTCCTTAGTGTTAGATGAACGAACGTCTCTCCACTTGCTCAGTTCTGAGAGATAAGTGTGTGTGAAAGCCTTCCTTCACCTATCTTGTTGGGAACATAAAGTTTCTTTTCAGTTGCAAACTCCATTCCATACATATATATGGCGAGGTACTAGCTCCAAATCGGTTTTACACTGAAAACTGCAGGAACTTCAAACCGGCACTAGGAAACAGACTGAGAAAGCAGAGAAAAAGTGTCTCCTGCAACCCGTTCCCTTGGTGCTAGATGAACGAAAGTCTCTCCACTTGCTCAGTTCTGAGAGATAAGTGTGTGTGAAAGCCGTCCTTCACCTAGCTTGTTGGGAACACAAAGTTTCGTTTCAGTTGCAAACTCCATTCCAAACATATATATGGGGAGGTACAAGCTCCAACTCGGTTTGACAGTGAAAACTGCAGGTACTTCAAACCGGCAATAGGAAACAGACTGAGAAAGCAGAGAAAAAGGGTCTCCTGCAACCCGTTCCCTTGGTGCTAGACGAACGAACGTCTCTCCACTTCCTCAGTTCTGAGAGATAAGTGTGTGTGAAAGCCGAACTTAACCTAGCTTGATGGGAACACAAAGTTTCTTTTCAGTTGCAAACACAATTCCATACATATATATGGGGAGGTAGAAGCTCCAAATCGGTTTTACAGTGAAATCTGCAGGAACTTCAAACCGGCACTAGGAAACAGACTGAGAAAGCAGAGAAAATGTGCCTCCTGCAACCCGTTCCCTTGGTGCTAGATGAACGAACGTCTCTCCACTTGCTCAGTTCTGAGAGATAATTGTGTGTGAAAGCCGTACTTCACCTAGCTTGTTGGGAACACAAAGTTTCTTTTCAGTTGCAAACTCCATTCCATACATATATATGGGGAGGTACTAGCTCCAACTCGGTTTGACAGTGAAAACTGCAGGAACTTCAAACCGGCACTAGGAAACAGACTGAGAAAGCAGAGAAAAAGTGCCTCCTGCAACCCGTTCCCTTGGTGCTAGATGAACGAACGTCTCTCCACTTGCTCTGTTCTGAGAGAAATGTGTGTGTGAAAGCCGTCCTTCACCTAGATTGTTGAGAACACAAAGTTTCTTTTCAGTTGCAAACTCCATTCCATACATATATATGGGGAGGTAGAAGCTCCAACTCGGTTTTACAATGAAAACTGCAGGAACTTCAAATCGGCACTAGGAAACAGACTGAGAAAGCAGAGAGATTGTGTCTCCTGCAACCCGTTCCCTTGGTGCTAGATGAACGAACGTCTCTCCACTTGCTCAGTTCTGAGAGATAATTGTGCGTGAAAGCCTTCCTTCACCTATCTTGTTGGGAACATAAAGTTTCTTTTCAGTTGCAAACTCCATTCCATACATATATATGGCGAGGTACTAGCTCCAACTCGGATTATAAAGTGAAAACTGCAGGAACTTCAAACCGGCACTAGGAAACAGACTGAGAAAGCAGAGAAAAGTGTATCCTGCAACCCGTTCCCTTGGTGCTAGATGAACGAACGTCTCTCCACTTGCTCAGTTCTGAGAGATAAGTGTGTGTGAAAGCCGTCCTTCACCTAGCTTGTTGGGAACACAAAGTTTCTTTTCAGTTGCATACTCCATTCCATACATATATATGGGGAGGTAGAAGCTCCAACTCTGTTTTACACTGAAAACTGCAGGAACTTCAAACCCGCACTAGGAAACAGACTGAGAAAGCAGAGAAAATGTGTCTCCTGCAACCCGTTCCCTTGGTGCTAGATGAACGAACGTCTCTCCACTTGCTCACTTCTGAGATATAAGTGTGTGTGAAAGCCGTCCTTCACCTAGCTGGCTGTGAACACAAAGTTTCTTTTCAGTTGCAAACTCCATTCCATACATATATATGGGGAGGTACTAGCTCCAACTCGGTTTTACAGTGAAAACTGCAGGAACATCAAACCGGCACTAGGAAACAGACTGAGAAAGCAGAGAAAAAGTGTCTCCTGCAACCCGTTCCCTTGGTGCTAGATGAACGAACGTCTCTCCACTTGCTCTGTTCTGAGAGAGAAGTGTGTGTGAAAGCCGTCCTTCACCTAGCTTGTTGGGAACACAAAGTTTCTTTTCACTTGCAAACTCCATTCCATACATATATATGGGGAGGTAGAAGCTCCAACTCGGCTTTACAGTGAAAACTGCAGGAACTTCAAACCGGCACTAGGAAACAGACTGAGAAAGCAGAGAAAATGTGCCTCCTGCAACCCGTTCCCTTGGTGCTAGTTGAACGAAAGTCTCTCCAATTGCTCAGTACTGAGAGATAAGTGTGTGTGAAAGCCATCCTTCACTTAGCTTGTTGGGAACACAAAGTTTCTTTTCAGTTGCAAACTCCATTCCATACATATATATGGGGAGGTACTAGCTCCAACTCGGTTTTACAGTGAAATCTGCAGGAACTTCAAACCGGCACTAGGAAACAGACTGAGAAAGAAGAGAAAATGTGTCTCCTGCAACCCGTTCCCTTGTTGCTAGATGAACGAACGTCTCTCCACTTGCTCAGTTCTGAGAGATAAGTGTGTGTGAAAGCAGTCCTTCACCTAGCTTGTTGGGAACACAAAGTTTCTTTTCAGGTGCAAACTCCATTCCATACATATATATGGGGAGGTACTAGCTCCAACTCGGTTTGACAGTGAAAACTGCAGGAAATTCAAACAGGCACTAGGAAACAGACTGAGAAAGTAGAGAAAAAGTGTCTCCTGTAACCCGTTCCCTTTGTGCTAGATGAACGAACGTCTCTCCACTTGCTCAGTTCTGAGAGATATGTGTGTGTGAAAGCCGTCCTTCACGTAGCTTGTTGTGAACACAAAGTTTCTTTTCAGTTGCAAACTCCATTCCATACATATATATGGTGAGGTACAAGCTCCAACTCGGTTTTACAGTGAAAACTGCAGGAACTTCAAACCAGCACTAGGAAACAGACTGAGAAAGCAGAGAAAAAGTGTCTCCTGCAACCCGTTCCCTTGGTGCTAGATGAACGAACGTCTCTCCACTTGCTCTGTTCTGAGAGATAAGTATGTGTGAAAGCCGTCCTTCACCTAGCTTGTTGGGAACACAAAGTTTCTTTTCAGTTGCAAACTCCATTCCATACATATATATGGGGGGGTACTAGCTCCAACTCGGTTTTACAGTGAAAACTGCAGGAACTTCAAATCGGCACTAGGAAACAGACTGAGAAAGCAGAGAAAAAGTGTCTCCTGCAACCCGTTCCCTTGGTGCTAGATGAACGAACGTCTTTCCACTTGCTCATTTCTGAGAGATAAGTGTGTGTGAAAGCCGTCCTTCACCTAGCTTGTGGGGAACACAAAGTTTCTTTTCAGTTGCAAACTCCATTCCATACATATATATGGGAGGAACTAGCTCCAACACGGTTTTACAGTGAAAACTGCAGGAACTTCAAACCGGCACTAGGAAACAGACTGAGAAAGCAGAGAAAAAGTGTCTCCTGCAACCCGTTCCCTTGGTGCTAGATGAACGAACGTCTCTCCACTTGCTCAGTTCTGAGAGATATGTGTGTGTGAAAGCCGTCCTTCACCTAGCTTTTTGGGAACACAAAGTTTCTTTTCAGTTGCAAACTCCAATCCATACATATATATGGGGAGGTACTAGCTCCAGCACGGTTTGACAGTGAAAACTGCAGGAACTACAAACCGGCACTAGGAAACAGACTGAGAAAGCAGAGAAAAAGGGTCTCCTGCAACCCGTTCCCTTGGTGCTAGACGAGCGAACGTCTCTCCACTTGCTCAGTTCTGAGAGATAAGTGTGTGTGAAAGCCGTCCTTCACCTAGCTTGATGGGAACACAAAGTTTCTTTTCAGTTGCAAACACCATTCCATACATATATATGGGGAGGTACAAGCTCCAACTCGGTTTTACAGTGAAATCTGCAGGAACTTCAAACCGGCACTAGGAAACATACTGAGAAAGCAGAGAAAATTTGCCACCTGCAACCCGTTCCCTTGGTGCTAGATGAACGAACGTCTCTCCACTTGCTCAGTTCTGAGAGTTAATTGTGTGTGAAAGCCGTCCTTCACCTATCTTGTTGGGAACACAAAGTTTCTTTTCAGTTGCAAACTCCATTCCATACATATATATGGGGAGGTACTAGCTCCAAATCGGTTTGACAGTGAAAACGGCAGGAACTTCAAACCGGCACTAGGAAACAGACTGAGAAAGCAGAGAAAAAGTGTCTCCTGCAACCCGTTCCCTTGGTGCTAGATGAACGAACGTCTCTCCACTTGCTCTGTTCTGAGAGATAAGTGTGTGTGAAAGCCGTCCTTCACCTAGATTGTTGGGAACACAAAGTTTCTTTTCAGTTGCAAACTCCATTCCATACATATATATGAGGAGGTAGAAGCTCCAACTCGATTTTACAGTGAAAACTGCAGGAACTTCAAACCGGCACTAGGAAACAGACTGAGAAAGCAGAGAAAAAGTGTCTCCTTCAAACCGTTCCCTTGGTTCTAGATGAACGAACGTCTCTCCATTTGCTCAGTTCTGAGAGATAAGTGTGTGTGAAAGCCGTCCTTCACCTAGCTTGTTGGGAACACAAAGTTTCTTTTCAGTTGCAAACTCCATTCCATACATATATATGGGGAGGTACTAGCTCCAACTCGTTTTGACAGTGAAAACTGCAGGAACTTCAAACCGGCACTAGGAAACAGATTGTGAAAGCAGAGATAAAGTGTCTCCTGCAACCCGTACCCTTGGTGCTAGATGAACGAACGTCTCTCCACTTGCTCAGTTCTGAGAGATAAGTGTGTGTGAAAGCCGTCCTTCACCTAGCTTGTTGGGAACACAAAGTTTCTTTTCAGTTGCAAACTCCATTCCATACATATATATGGAGAGGTACTAGCTCCAACTCGGTTTTACAGTGAAAACTGCAGGAACTTCAAACCGGCACTAGGAAACAGACTGAGAAATCAGAGAAATAGTGTCTCCTGCAAACCGTTCCCTTGGTGCTAGATGAACGAACGTCTCTCCACTTGCTCTGTTCTGAGAGATAAGTGTGTGTGAAAGCCGTCCTTCACCTAGCTTGTTGGGAACACAAAGTTTCTTTTCAGTTGCAAACTCCATTCCATACATATATATGGGGAGGTAGAAGCTCCAACTCGGTTTTACAATGAAAATTGCAGGAACTTCAAATCGGCACTAGGAAACAGACTGAGAAAGCAGAGAAATTGTGTCTCCTGCAACCCGTTCCTTAGTGTTAGATGAACGAACGTCTCTCCACTTGCTCAGTTCTGAGAGATAAGTGTGTGTGAAAGCCTTCCTTCACCTATCTTGTTGGGAACATAAAGTTTCTTTTCAGTTGCAAACTCCATTCCATACATATATATGGCGAGGTACTAGCTCCAAATCGGTTTTACACTGAAAACTGCAGGAACTTCAAACCGGCACTAGGAAACAGACTGAGAAAGCAGAGAAAAAGTGTCTCCTGCAACCCGTTCCCTTGGTGCTAGATGAACGAAAGTCTCTCCACTTGCTCAGTTCTGAGAGATAAGTGTGTGTGAAAGCCGTCCTTCACCTAGCTTGTTGGGAACACAAAGTTTCGTTTCAGTTGCAAACTCCATTCCAAACATATATATGGGGAGGTACAAGCTCCAACTCGGTTTGACAGTGAAAACTGCAGGTACTTCAAACCGGCAATAGGAAACAGACTGAGAAAGCAGAGAAAAAGGGTCTCCTGCAACCCGTTCCCTTGGTGCTAGACGAACGAACGTCTCTCCACTTCCTCAGTTCTGAGAGATAAGTGTGTGTGAAAGCCGAACTTAACCTAGCTTGATGGGAACACAAAGTTTCTTTTCAGTTGCAAACACAATTCCATACATATATATGGGGAGGTAGAAGCTCCAAATCGGTTTTACAGTGAAATCTGCAGGAACTTCAAACCGGCACTAGGAAACAGACTGAGAAAGCAGAGAAAATGTGCCTCCTGCAACCCGTTCCCTTGGTGCTAGATGAACGAACGTCTCTCCACTTGCTCAGTTCTGAGAGATAATTGTGTGTGAAAGCCGTACTTCACCTAGCTTGTTGGGAACACAAAGTTTCTTTTCAGTTGCAAACTCCATTCCATACATATATATGGGGAGGTACTAGCTCCAACTCGGTTTGACAGTGAAAACTGCAGGAACTTCAAACCGGCACTAGGAAACAGACTGAGAAAGCAGAGAAAAAGTGCCTCCTGCAACCCGTTCCCTTGGTGCTAGATGAACGAACGTCTCTCCACTTGCTCTGTTCTGAGAGAAATGTGTGTGTGAAAGCCGTCCTTCACCTAGATTGTTGAGAACACAAAGTTTCTTTTCAGTTGCAAACTCCATTCCATACATATATATGGGGAGGTAGAAGCTCCAACTCGGTTTTACAATGAAAACTGCAGGAACTTCAAATCGGCACTAGGAAACAGACTGAGAAAGCAGAGAGATTGTGTCTCCTGCAACCCGTTCCCTTGGTGCTAGATGAACGAACGTCTCTCCACTTGCTCAGTTCTGAGAGATAATTGTGCGTGAAAGCCTTCCTTCACCTATCTTGTTGGGAACATAAAGTTTCTTTTCAGTTGCAAACTCCATTCCATACATATATATGGCGAGGTACTAGCTCCAACTCGGTTTTACAGTGAAAACTGCAGGAACTTCAAACCGGCACTAGGAAACAGACTGAGAAAGCAGAGAAAAAGTGTCTCCTGCAACCCGTTCCCTTGGTGCTAGATGAACGAACGTCTCTCCACTTGCTCACTTCTGAGAGATAAGTGTGTGTGAAAGCCGTCCTTCACCTAGCTTGTTGGGAACACAAAGTTTCTTTTCAGTTGCAAACTCCATTCCATACATATATATGGGGAGGTACTAGCTCCAACTCGGTTTTACAGTGAAAACTGCAGGAACTTCAAACCGGCACTAGGAAACAGACTGAGAAATCAGAGAAAAAGTGTCACCTACAACCCGTTCCCTTGGTGCTAGATGAACGAACGTCTCTCCAATTGCTCTGTTCTGAGAGATAAGAGTGTGTGAAAGCCGTCCTTCAACTAGCTTGTTGGGAACACAAAGTTTCTTTTCAGTTGCAAACTCCATTCCATACATATATATGGGGAGGTAGAAGCTCCAACTCGGTTTTACATTGAAAACTGCAGGAACTTCAAACCGGCACTAGGAAACAGAATGAGAAAGCAGAGAAAAAGTGTCTCCTGCAACTCGTTCCCTTGGTGCTAGATGAACGAACGTCTATCCACTTGCTCAGTTCTGAGAGATAAGTGTGTGTGAAAGCCGTCCTTAACTTATCTTGTTGGGAACACAAAGTTTCTTTTCAGTTGCAAACTCCATTCCATACATATATATTGGGAGGTACTAGCTCCAACTCTGTTTTACACTGAAAAGTGCAGGAACTTCATACCGGCACTAGGAAACAGACTGAGAAAGCAGAGAAAAAGTGTCTCCTGCAACCCGTTCCCTTGGTGCTAGATGAACGAACGTCTCTCCACTTGCTCAGTTCTGAGAGATAAGTGTGTGTGAAAGCCGCACTTCACCTAGATTGTTGGGAACACAAAGTTTCTTTTCAGTTGCAAACTCCATTCCATACATATATATGGGGAGGTACTAGCTCCAACTCTGTTTTACACTGAAAACTGCAGGAACTTCAAACCGGCACTAGGAAACAGACTGAGAAAGCAGAGAAAATGTGTCTCCTGCAACCCGTTCCCTTGGTGCTAGATGAACGAACGTCTCTCCACTTGCTAGGTTCTGAGAGATAAGTGTGTGTGAAAGCCGTCCTTCACCTAGCTTGTTGGGAACACAAAGTTTCTTTTCAGTTGCAAACTCCATTCCATACATATATATGGGGAGGTACTAGCTCCAACTCTGTTTTACACTGAAAACTGCAGGAACTTCAAACCGGCACTAGGAAACAGACTGAGAAAGCAGAGAAAAAGTGTCTCCTGCAACCCGTTCCCTTGGTGCTAGATGAACGAACGTCTCTCCACTTGCTCAGTTCTGAGAGCTAAGTGTGTGTGAAAGCCGTCCTTCACCTAGCTTGTTGTGAACACAAAGTTTCTTTTCAGTTGCAAACTCCATTCCATACATATATATGGGGAGGTACTAGCTCCAACTCGGTTTTACAGTGAAAACTGCAGGAACTTCAAACCGGCACTAGGAAACAGACTGAGAAAGCAGAGAAAAAGTGTCTCCTGCAACCCGTTCCCTTGGTGCTAGATGAACGAACGTCTCTCCACTTGCTCTGTTCTGAGAGATAAGTGTGTGTGAAAGCCATCCTTCACTTAGCTTGTTGGGAACACAAAGTTTCTTTTCAGTTGCAAACTCCATTCCATACATATATATGGGGAGGTAGAAGCTCCAACTCGGTTTTACAGTGAAAACTGCAGGAACTTCAAACCGGCACTAGGAAACAGACTGAGAAAGGAGAGAAAATGTTCCTCCTGCAACCCGTTCCCTTGGTGCTTGTTGAACGAAAGTCTCTCCACTTGCTCAGTTCTGAGAGATAAGTGTGTGTGAAAGCCGTCCTTCACTTAGCTTGTTGGGAACACAAAGTTTCTTTTCAGTTGCAAACTCCATTCCATGCATATATATGGGGAGGTACTAGCTCCAACTCGCTTTTACACTGAAAACTGCAGGTACTTCAAACCGGCACTAGGAAACAGGTTGAGAAAGCAAAGAAATTGTGTCTCCTGCAACCCGTTCCCTTGGTGCTAGATGAACGAACGTCTCTCCACTTGCTCAGTTCTGAGAGATAAGTGTGTGTGAAAGCCGTCCTTCACCTAGCTTGTTGGGAACACAAAGTTTCTTTTCAGTTGCAAACTCCATTCCATACATATATATGGGGAGGTACTAGCTCCAACTCGGTTTGACAGTGAAAACTGCAGGAACTTCAAACCGGCACTAGGAAACAGACTGAGAATGTAGAGAAAAAGTGTCTCCTGTAACCCGTTCTCTTGGTGCTAGATGAACGAACGTCTCTCCACTTGCTCAGTTCTGAGAGATATGTGTGTGTGAAAGCCGTCCTTCACATAGCTTGTTGTGAACACAAAGTTTCTTTTCAGTTACAAACTCCATTCCATACATATATATGGTGAGGTACAAGCTCCAACTCGGTTTTACAGTGAAAACTGCAGGAACTTCAAACCGGCACTAGGAAACAGACTGAGAAAGCAGAGAAAAAGTGTTTCCTGCAACCCGTTCCCTTGGTGCTAGATGAACGAACGTCTCCCCACTTGCTCTGTTCTGAGAGATAAGTATGTGTGAAAGCCGTCCTTCACCTAGCTTGTTGGGAACACAAAGTTTCTTTTCAGTTGCAAACTCCATTCCATACATATATATGGGGAGGTAGTAGCTCCAACTCGGTTTTACAGTGAAAACTGCAGGAACTTCAAATCGGCACTAGGAAACAGACTAAGAATGCAGAGGATAAGTGTCTCCTGCAACCCGTTCCCTTGGTGCTAGATGAACGAACGTCTCTCCACTTGCTCAGTTCTGAGAGATAAGTGTGTGTGAAAGCCGTCCTTCACCTAGCTTGTTGGGAACACAAAGTTTCTTTTCAGTTGCAAACTCCATTCCATACATATATATGGGAGGAACTAGCTCCAACACGGTTTTACAGTGAAAACTGCAGGAACTTCAAACCGGCACTAGGAAACAGACTGAGAAAGCAGAGAAAAAGTGTCTCCTGCAAACCGTTCCCTTGGTGCTAGATGAACGAACGTCTCTCCACTTGCTCAGTTCTGAGAGATAAGTGTGTGTGAAAGCCGTACTTCACCTAGCTTTTTGGGAACACAAAGTTTCTTTTCAGTTGCAAACTCCAATCCATACATATATATGGGGAGGTACTAGCTCCAACTCGGTTTGACAGTGAAAACTGCAGGAAATTCAAACCGGCAATAGGAAACAGACTGAGAAAGGAGAGAAAAAGTGTCTCCTGCAACCCGTTCCCTTGGTGCTAGACGAACGAACGTCTCTCCACTTGCTCAGTTCTGAGAGATAAGTGTGTGTGAAAGCCGTCCTTCACCTAGCTTGATGGGAACACAAAGATTCTTTTCAGTTGCAAACACCATTCCATACATATATATGGGGAGATAGAAGCTCCAACTCGGTTTTACAGTGAAATCTGCAGGAACTTCAAACCGGCACTAGGAAACAGACTGAGAAAGCAGAGAAAATATGCCACCTGCAACCCGTTCCCTTGGTGCTAGATGAACGAACGTCTCTCCACTTGCTCAGTTCTGAGAGATAATTGTGTGTGAAAGCCGTTCTTCACATATCTTGTTGGGAACACAAAGTTTCTTTTCAGTTGCAAACTCCATTCCATACATATATATGGGGAGGTACTAGCTCCAAATCGGTTTTACACTGAAAACTGCAGGAACTTCAAACCGGCACTAGGAAACAGACTGAGAAAGCAGAGAAATTGTGTCTCCTGCAACCCGTTCCCTTGGTGTTAGATGTACGAACGTCTCTCCACTTGCTCAGTTCTGAGAGATAAGTGTGTGTGAAAGCCGTCCTTCACCTAGATTGTTGGGAACACAAAGTTTCTTTTCAGTTGCAAACTCCATTCCATACATATATATGAGGAGGTAGAAGCTCCAACACGATTTTACAGTGAAAACTGCAGGAACTTCAAACCGGCACTAGGAAACAGACTGAGAAAGCAGAGAAAAAGTGTCTCCTGCAACCCGTTCACTTGGTTCTAGATGAACGAACCTCTCTCCACTTGCTCAGTTCTGAGAGATAAGTGTGTGTGAAAGCCGTCCTTCACCTAGCTTGTTGGGAACACAAAGTTTCTTTTCAGTTGCAAACTCCATTCCAGACATATATATGGGGAGGTACTAGCTCCAACTCGTTTTTCAGTGAAAACTGCAGGAACTAAAATCCGGCACTAGGAAACAGACTGAGAAAGCAGAGAAAAACTGTCTCCTGCAACCCGTTCCCTTGGTGCTAGATGAACGAACGTCTCTCCACTTGCTCAGTTCTGAGAGATAAGTGTGTGTGAAAGCCGTACTTCACCTAGCTTGTTGGGAACACAAAGTTTCTTTTCAGTTGCAAACTCCATTCCATACATATATATGGGGAGGTACTAGCTCCAACTCGGTTTGACAGTGAAAACTGCAGGAACTTCAAACCGGCACTAGGAAACAGACTGAGAAATCAGAGAAAAAGTGTCTCCTGCAAACCGTTCCCTTGGTGCTAGATGAACGAACGTCTCTCCACTTGCTCTGTTCTGAGAGATAAGTGTGTGTGAAAGCCGTCCTTCACCTAGCTTGTTGGGAACACAAAGTTTCTTTTCAGTTGCAAACTCCATTCCATACATATATATGGGGAACTAGAAGCTCCAACTCGGTTTTACAGTGAAAACTGCAGGAACTTCAAACCGGCACTAGAAAACAGACTGAGAAAGCAGAGAAAAAGTGCCTCCTGCAACCCGTTCCCTTGGTGCTAGATGAACGAACGTCTCTCCACTTGCTCTGTTCTGAGAGATAAGTGTGTGTGAAAGCCGTCCTTCACCTAGATTGTTGGGAACACAAAGTTTCTTTTCAGTTGCAAACTCCATTCCATACATATATATGAGGAGGTAGAAGCTCCAACTCGATTTTACAGTGAAAACTGCAGGAACTTCAAACCGGCACTAGGAAACAGACTGAGAAAGCAGAGAAAAAGTGTCTCCTTCAAACCGTTCCCTTGGTTCTAGATGAACGAACGTCTCTCCATTTGCTCAGTTCTGAGAGATAAGTGTGTGTGAAAGCCGTCCTTCACCTAGCTTGTTGGGAACACAAAGTTTCTTTTCAGTTGCAAACTCCATTCCATACATATATATGGGGAGGTACTAGCTCCAACTCGTTTTGACAGTGAAAACTGCAGGAACTTCAAACCGGCACTAGGAAACAGATTGTGAAAGCAGAGATAAAGTGTCTCCTGCAACCCGTACCCTTGGTGCTAGATGAACGAACGTCTCTCCACTTGCTCAGTTCTGAGAGATAAGTGTGTGTGAAAGCCGTCCTTCACCTAGCTTGTTGGGAACACAAAGTTTCTTTTCAGTTGCAAACTCCATTCCATACATATATATGGAGAGGTACTAGCTCCAACTCGGTTTTACAGTGAAAACTGCAGGAACTTCAAACCGGCACTAGGAAACAGACTGAGAAATCAGAGAAATAGTGTCTCCTGCAAACCGTTCCCTTGGTGCTAGATGAACGAACGTCTCTCCACTTGCTCTGTTCTGAGAGATAAGTGTGTGTGAAAGCCGTCCTTCACCTAGCTTGTTGGGAACACAAAGTTTCTTTTCAGTTGCAAACTCCATTCCATACATATATATGGGGAGGTAGAAGCTCCAACTCGGTTTTACAATGAAAATTGCAGGAACTTCAAATCGGCACTAGGAAACAGACTGAGAAAGCAGAGAAATTGTGTCTCCTGCAACCCGTTCCTTAGTGTTAGATGAACGAACGTCTCTCCACTTGCTCAGTTCTGAGAGATAAGTGTGTGTGAAAGCCTTCCTTCACCTATCTTGTTGGGAACATAAAGTTTCTTTTCAGTTGCAAACTCCATTCCATACATATATATGGCGAGGTACTAGCTCCAAATCGGTTTTACACTGAAAACTGCAGGAACTTCAAACCGGCACTAGGAAACAGACTGAGAAAGCAGAGAAAAAGTGTCTCCTGCAACCCGTTCCCTTGGTGCTAGATGAACGAAAGTCTCTCCACTTGCTCAGTTCTGAGAGATAAGTGTGTGTGAAAGCCGTCCTTCACCTAGCTTGTTGGGAACACAAAGTTTCGTTTCAGTTGCAAACTCCATTCCAAACATATATATGGGGAGGTACAAGCTCCAACTCGGTTTGACAGTGAAAACTGCAGGTACTTCAAACCGGCAATAGGAAACAGACTGAGAAAGCAGAGAAAAAGGGTCTCCTGCAACCCGTTCCCTTGGTGCTAGACGAACGAACGTCTCTCCACTTCCTCAGTTCTGAGAGATAAGTGTGTGTGAAAGCCGAACTTAACCTAGCTTGATGGGAACACAAAGTTTCTTTTCAGTTGCAAACACAATTCCATACATATATATGGGGAGGTAGAAGCTCCAAATCGGTTTTACAGTGAAATCTGCAGGAACTTCAAACCGGCACTAGGAAACAGACTGAGAAAGCAGAGAAAATGTGCCTCCTGCAACCCGTTCCCTTGGTGCTAGATGAACGAACGTCTCTCCACTTGCTCAGTTCTGAGAGATAATTGTGTGTGAAAGCCGTACTTCACCTAGCTTGTTGGGAACACAAAGTTTCTTTTCAGTTGCAAACTCCATTCCATACATATATATGGGGAGGTACTAGCTCCAACTCGGTTTGACAGTGAAAACTGCAGGAACTTCAAACCGGCACTAGGAAACAGACTGAGAAAGCAGAGAAAAAGTGCCTCCTGCAACCCGTTCCCTTGGTGCTAGATGAACGAACGTCTCTCCACTTGCTCTGTTCTGAGAGAAATGTGTGTGTGAAAGCCGTCCTTCACCTAGATTGTTGAGAACACAAAGTTTCTTTTCAGTTGCAAACTCCATTCCATACATATATATGGGGAGGTAGAAGCTCCAACTCGGTTTTACAATGAAAACTGCAGGAACTTCAAATCGGCACTAGGAAACAGACTGAGAAAGCAGAGAGATTGTGTCTCCTGCAACCCGTTCCCTTGGTGCTAGATGAACGAACGTCTCTCCACTTGCTCAGTTCTGAGAGATAATTGTGCGTGAAAGCCTTCCTTCACCTATCTTGTTGGGAACATAAAGTTTCTTTTCAGTTGCAAACTCCATTCCATACATATATATGGCGAGGTACTAGCTCCAACTCGGTTTTACAGTGAAAACTGCAGGAACTTCAAACCGGCACTAGGAAACAGACTGAGAAAGCAGAGAAAAAGTGTCTCCTGCAACCCGTTCCCTTGGTGCTAGATGAACGAACGTCTCTCCACTTGCTCACTTCTGAGAGATAAGTGTGTGTGAAAGCCGTCCTTCACCTAGCTTGTTGGGAACACAAAGTTTCTTTTCAGTTGCAAACTCCATTCCATACATATATATGGGGAGGTACTAGCTCCAACTCGGTTTTACAGTGAAAACTGCAGGAACTTCAAACCGGCACTAGGAAACAGACTGAGAAATCAGAGAAAAAGTGTCACCTACAACCCGTTCCCTTGGTGCTAGATGAACGAACGTCTCTCCAATTGCTCTGTTCTGAGAGATAAGAGTGTGTGAAAGCCGTCCTTCAACTAGCTTGTTGGGAACACAAAGTTTCTTTTCAGTTGCAAACTCCATTCCATACATATATATGGGGAGGTAGAAGCTCCAACTCGGTTTTACATTGAAAACTGCAGGAACTTCAAACCGGCACTAGGAAACAGAATGAGAAAGCAGAGAAAAAGTGTCTCCTGCAACTCGTTCCCTTGGTGCTAGATGAACGAACGTCTATCCACTTGCTCAGTTCTGAGAGATAAGTGTGTGTGAAAGCCGTCCTTAACTTATCTTGTTGGGAACACAAAGTTTCTTTTCAGTTGCAAACTCCATTCCATACATATATATTGGGAGGTACTAGCTCCAACTCTGTTTTACACTGAAAAGTGCAGGAACTTCATACCGGCACTAGGAAACAGACTGAGAAAGCAGAGAAAAAGTGTCTCCTGCAACCCGTTCCCTTGGTGCTAGATGAACGAACGTCTCTCCACTTGCTCAGTTCTGAGAGATAAGTGTGTGTGAAAGCCGCACTTCACCTAGATTGTTGGGAACACAAAGTTTCTTTTCAGTTGCAAACTCCATTCCATACATATATATGGGGAGGTACTAGCTCCAACTCTGTTTTACACTGAAAACTGCAGGAACTTCAAACCGGCACTAGGAAACAGACTGAGAAAGCAGAGAAAATGTGTCTCCTGCAACCCGTTCCCTTGGTGCTAGATGAACGAACGTCTCTCCACTTGCTAGGTTCTGAGAGATAAGTGTGTGTGAAAGCCGTCCTTCACCTAGCTTGTTGGGAACACAAAGTTTCTTTTCAGTTGCAAACTCCATTCCATACATATATATGGGGAGGTACTAGCTCCAACTCTGTTTTACACTGAAAACTGCAGGAACTTCAAACCGGCACTAGGAAACAGACTGAGAAAGCAGAGAAAAAGTGTCTCCTGCAACCCGTTCCCTTGGTGCTAGATGAACGAACGTCTCTCCACTTGCTCAGTTCTGAGAGCTAAGTGTGTGTGAAAGCCGTCCTTCACCTAGCTTGTTGTGAACACAAAGTTTCTTTTCAGTTGCAAACTCCATTCCATACATATATATGGGGAGGTACTAGCTCCAACTCGGTTTTACAGTGAAAACTGCAGGAACTTCAAACCGGCACTAGGAAACAGACTGAGAAAGCAGAGAAAAAGTGTCTCCTGCAACCCGTTCCCTTGGTGCTAGATGAACGAACGTCTCTCCACTTGCTCTGTTCTGAGAGATAAGTGTGTGTGAAAGCCATCCTTCACTTAGCTTGTTGGGAACACAAAGTTTCTTTTCAGTTGCAAACTCCATTCCATACATATATATGGGGAGGTAGAAGCTCCAACTCGGTTTTACAGTGAAAACTGCAGGAACTTCAAACCGGCACTAGGAAACAGACTGAGAAAGGAGAGAAAATGTTCCTCCTGCAACCCGTTCCCTTGGTGCTTGTTGAACGAAAGTCTCTCCACTTGCTCAGTTCTGAGAGATAAGTGTGTGTGAAAGCCGTCCTTCACTTAGCTTGTTGGGAACACAAAGTTTCTTTTCAGTTGCAAACTCCATTCCATGCATATATATGGGGAGGTACTAGCTCCAACTCGCTTTTACACTGAAAACTGCAGGTACTTCAAACCGGCACTAGGAAACAGGTTGAGAAAGCAAAGAAATTGTGTCTCCTGCAACCCGTTCCCTTGGTGCTAGATGAACGAACGTCTCTCCACTTGCTCAGTTCTGAGAGATAAGTGTGTGTGAAAGCCGTCCTTCACCTAGCTTGTTGGGAACACAAAGTTTCTTTTCAGTTGCAAACTCCATTCCATACATATATATGGGGAGGTACTAGCTCCAACTCGGTTTGACAGTGAAAACTGCAGGAACTTCAAACCGGCACTAGGAAACAGACTGAGAATGTAGAGAAAAAGTGTCTCCTGTAACCCGTTCTCTTGGTGCTAGATGAACGAACGTCTCTCCACTTGCTCAGTTCTGAGAGATATGTGTGTGTGAAAGCCGTCCTTCACATAGCTTGTTGTGAACACAAAGTTTCTTTTCAGTTACAAACTCCATTCCATACATATATATGGTGAGGTACAAGCTCCAACTCGGTTTTACAGTGAAAACTGCAGGAACTTCAAACCGGCACTAGGAAACAGACTGAGAAAGCAGAGAAAAAGTGTTTCCTGCAACCCGTTCCCTTGGTGCTAGATGAACGAACGTCTCCCCACTTGCTCTGTTCTGAGAGATAAGTATGTGTGAAAGCCGTCCTTCACCTAGCTTGTTGGGAACACAAAGTTACTTTTCAGTTGCAAACTCCATTCCATACATATATATGGGGAGGTAGTAGCTCCAACTCGGTTTTACAGTGAAAACTGCAGGAACTTCAAATCGGCACTAGGAAACAGACTAAGAATGCAGAGGATAAGTGTCTCCTGCAACCCGTTCCCTTGGTGCTAGATGAACGAACGTCTCTCCACTTGCTCAGTTCTGAGAGATAAGTGTGTGTGAAAGCCGTCCTTCACCTAGCTTGTTGGGAACACAAAGTTTCTTTTCAGTTGCAAACTCCATTCCATACATATATATGGGAGGAACTAGCTCCAACACGGTTTTACAGTGAAAACTGCAGGAACTTCAAACCGGCACTAGGAAACAGACTGAGAAAGCAGAGAAAAAGTGTCTCCTGCAAACCGTTCCCTTGGTGCTAGATGAACGAACGTCTCTCCACTTGCTCAGTTCTGAGAGATAAGTGTGTGTGAAAGCCGTACTTCACCTAGCTTTTTGGGAACACAAAGTTTCTTTTCAGTTGCAAACTCCAATCCATACATATATATGGGGAGGTACTAGCTCCAACTCGGTTTGACAGTGAAAACTGCAGGAAATTCAAACCGGCAATAGGAAACAGACTGAGAAAGGAGAGAAAAAGTGTCTCCTGCAACCCGTTCCCTTGGTGCTAGACGAACGAACGTCTCTCCACTTGCTCAGTTCTGAGAGATAAGTGTGTGTGAAAGCCGTCCTTCACCTAGCTTGATGGGAACACAAAGATTCTTTTCAGTTGCAAACACCATTCCATACATATATATGGGGAGATAGAAGCTCCAACTCGGTTTTACAGTGAAATCTGCAGGAACTTCAAACCGGCACTAGGAAACAGACTGAGAAAGCAGAGAAAATATGCCACCTGCAACCCGTTCCCTTGGTGCTAGATGAACGAACGTCTCTCCACTTGCTCAGTTCTGAGAGATAATTGTGTGTGAAAGCCGTTCTTCACATATCTTGTTGGGAACACAAAGTTTCTTTTCAGTTGCAAACTCCATTCCATACATATATATGGGGAGGTACTAGCTCCAAATCGGTTTTACACTGAAAACTGCAGGAACTTCAAACCGGCACTAGGAAACAGACTGAGAAAGCAGAGAAATTGTGTCTCCTGCAACCCGTTCCCTTGGTGTTAGATGTACGAACGTCTCTCCACTTGCTCAGTTCTGAGAGATAAGTGTGTGTGAAAGCCGTCCTTCACCTAGATTGTTGGGAACACAAAGTTTCTTTTCAGTTGCAAACTCCATTCCATACATATATATGAGGAGGTAGAAGCTCCAACACGATTTTACAGTGAAAACTGCAGGAACTTCAAACCGGCACTAGGAAACAGACTGAGAAAGCAGAGAAAAAGTGTCTCCTGCAACCCGTTCACTTGGTTCTAGATGAACGAACCTCTCTCCACTTGCTCAGTTCTGAGAGATAAGTGTGTGTGAAAGCCGTCCTTCACCTAGCTTGTTGGGAACACAAAGTTTCTTTTCAGTTGCAAACTCCATTCCAGACATATATATGGGGAGGTACTAGCTCCAACTCGTTTTTCAGTGAAAACTGCAGGAACTAAAATCCGGCACTAGGAAACAGACTGAGAAAGCAGAGAAAAACTGTCTCCTGCAACCCGTTCCCTTGGTGCTAGATGAACGAACGTCTCTCCACTTGCTCAGTTCTGAGAGATAAGTGTGTGTGAAAGCCGTACTTCACCTAGCTTGTTGGGAACACAAAGTTTCTTTTCAGTTGCAAACTCCATTCCATACATATATATGGGGAGGTACTAGCTCCAACTCGGTTTGACAGTGAAAACTGCAGGAACTTCAAACCGGCACTAGGAAACAGACTGAGAAATCAGAGAAAAAGTGTCTCCTGCAAACCGTTCCCTTGGTGCTAGATGAACGAACGTCTCTCCACTTGCTCTGTTCTGAGAGATAAGTGTGTGTGAAAGCCGTCCTTCACCTAGCTTGTTGGGAACACAAAGTTTCTTTTCAGTTGCAAACTCCATTCCATACATATATATGGGGAACTAGAAGCTCCAACTCGGTTTTACAGTGAAAACTGCAGGAACTTCAAACCGGCACTAGAAAACAGACTGAGAAAGCAGAGAAAAAGTGCCTCCTGCAACCCGTTCCCTTGGTGCTAGATGAACGAACGTCTCTCCACTTTCTCAGTTCTGAGAGATAAGTGTGTGTGAAAGCCGCCTTCACCTAGCTTGATGGGAACACAAAGTTTCTTTTCAGTTGCAAACACCATTCCATACATATATATGGGGAGGTAGAAGCTCCAAATCGGTTTTACAGTGAAATCTGCAGGAACTTCAAACCGGCACTAGGAAACAGACTGAGAAAGCAGAGAAAATGTGCCTCCTGCAACCCGTTCCCTTGGTGATAGATGAACGAACGTCTCTCCACTTGCTCAGTTCGGAGAGATAATTGTGTGTGAAAGCCGTCCTTCACCTAGCTTGTTGGGAACACAAAGTTTCTTTTCAGTTGCAAACTCCATTCCATACATATAAATGGGGAGGTACTAGGTCCAACTCGGTTTGACAGTGAAAACTGCAGGAACTTCAAACCGGCACTAGGAAACAGACTGAGAAAGCAGAGAAAAGTGTCTCCTGCAACCCGTTCCCTTGGTGCTAGATGAACGAACGTCTCTCCACTTGCTCTGTTCTGAGAGATAAGTGTGTGTGAAAGCCGTCCTTCACCTAGATTGTTGGGAACACAAAGTTTCTTTTCAGTTGCAAACTTCATTCCATTCATATATAAGGGGAGGTTGAAACTCCAACTCGGTTTTACAGTGAAAACTGCAGGAACTTCAAATCGGCACTAGGAAACAGACTGAGAAAGCAGAGAAAATGTGTCTCCTGCAACCCGTTCCCTTGGTGCTAGATGAACGAACGTCTCTCCACTTGCTCTGTTCTGAGAGATAAGTGTGTGTGAAAGCCGTCCTTCACCTAGCTTGTTGGGAACACAAAGTTTCTTTTCAGTTGCAAACTCCATTCCATACATATATATGAGGAGGTAGAAGCTCCAACACGATTTTAGAGTGAAAACTGCAGGAACTTCAAACCGGCACTAGGAAACAGACTGAGAAAGCAGAGAAAATGTGTCTCCTGCAACCCGTTCCCTTGGTGCTAGATGAACGAACGTCTCTCCACTTGCTCAGTTCTGAGAGATAAGTGTGTGTGAAAGCCGACCTTCACCTAGCTTGTTGGGAACACAAAGTTTCTTTTCAGTTGCAAACTCCATTCCATACATATATATGGGAGGTACTAGCTCCAACTCGGTTTTACACTGAAAACTGCAGGAACTTCAAATCGGCACTAGGAAACAGACTGAGAAAGCAGACAAAAGTGTCTCCTGCAACCCGTTCCCTTGGTGCTAGATGAACGAACGTCTCTCCACTTGCTCAGTTCTGAGAGATAAGTGTGTGTGAAAGCCGTCCTTCACCTAGCTTGTTGGGAACACAAAGTTTCTTTTCAGTTGCAAACTCCATTCCATACATATATATGGGGAGGTACTAGCTCCAACTCGGTTTTACAGTGAAAACTGCAGGAACTTCAAACCGGCACTAGGAAACAGAATGAGAAAGCAGAGAAAAAGTGTCCCCTGCAACTCGTTCCCTTGGTGCTAGATGAACGAACGTCTATCCACTTGCTCAGTTCTGAGAGATAAGTGTGTGTGAAAGCCGCACTTCACCTAGCTTGTTGGGAACACAAAGTTTCTTTTCAGTTGCAAACTCCAATCCATACATATATATGAGGAGGTAGAAGCTCCAACACGATTTTACAGTGAAAACTGCAGGAACTTCAAACCGGCACTAGGAAACAGACTGAGAAAGCAGAGAAAAAGTGTCTCCTGCAACCCTTTCACTTGGTTCTAGATGAACGAACCTCTCTCCACTTGCTCAGTTCTGAGAGATAAGTGTGTGTGAAAGCCGTCCTTCACCTAGCTTGTTGGGAACACAAAGTTTCTTTTCAGTTGCAAACTCCATTCCAGACATATATATGGGGAGGTACTAGCTCCAACTCGTTTTTCAGTGAAAACTGCAGGAACTACAAACCGGCACTAGGAAACAGACTGAGAAAGCAGAGAAAAACTGTCTCCTGCAACCCGTTCCCTTGGTGCTAGATGAACGAACGTCTCTCCACTTGCTCAGTTCTGAGAGATAAGTGTGTGTGAAAGCCGTACTTCACCTAGCTTGTTGGGAACACAAAGTTTCTTTTCAGTTGCAAACTCCATTCCATACATATATATGGGGAGGTACTAGCTCCAACTCGGTTTGACAGTGAAAACTGCAGGAACTTCAAACCGGCACTAGGAAACAGACTGAGAAATCAGAGAAAAAGTGTCTCCTGCAAACCGTTCCCTTGGTGCTAGATGAACGAACGTCTCTCCACTTGCTCTGTTCTGAGAGATAAGTGTGTGTGAAAGCCGTCCTTCACCTAGCTTGTTGGGAACACAAAGTTTCTTTTCAGTTGCAAACTCCATTCCATACATATATATGGGGAACTAGAAGCTCCAACTCGGTTTTACAGTGAAAACTGCAGGAACTTCAAACCGGCACTAGAAAACAGACTGAGAAAGCAGAGAAATAGTGCCTCCTGCAACCCGTTCCCTTGGTGCTAGATGAACGAACGTCTCTCCACTTGCTCAGTTCTGAGAGATAAGTGTGTGTGAAAGCCGTCCTTCACCTAGCTTGATGGGAACACAAAGTTTCTTTTCAGTTGCAAACACCATTCCATACATATATATGGGGAGGTAGAAGCTCCAAATCGGTTTTACAGTGAAATCTGCAGGAACTTCAAACCGGCACTAGGAAACAGACTGAGAAAGCAGAGAAAATGTGCCTCCTGCAACCCGTTCCCTTGGTGATAGATGAACGAACGTCTCTCCACTTGCTCAGTTCGGAGAGATAATTGTGTGTGAAAGCCGTCCTTCACCTAGCTTGTTGGGAACACAAAGTTTCTTTTCAGTTGCAAACTCCATTCCATACATATAAATGGGGAGGTACTAGGTCCAACTCGGTTTGACAGTGAAAACTGCAGGAACTTCAAACCGGCACTAGGAAACAGACTGAGAAAGCAGAGAAAAGTGTCTCCTGCAACCCGTTCCCTTGGTGCTAGATGAACGAACGTCTCTCCACTTGCTCTGTTCTGAGAGATAAGTGTGTGTGAAAGCCGTCCTTCACCTAGATTGTTGGGAACACAAAGTTTCTTTTCAGTTGCAAACTTCATTCCATTCATATATAAGGGGAGGTTGAAACTCCAACTCGGTTTTACAGTGAAAACTGCAGGAACTTCAAATCGGCACTAGGAAACAGACTGAGAAAGCAGAGAAAATGTGTCTCCTGCAACCCGTTCCCTTGGTGCTAGATGAACGAACGTCTCTCCACTTGCTCTGTTCTGAGAGATAAGTGTGTGTGAAAGCCGTCCTTCACCTAGCTTGTTGGGAACACAAAGTTTCTTTTCAGTTGCAAACTCCATTCCATACATATATATGAGGAGGTAGAAGCTCCAACACGATTTTAGAGTGAAAACTGCAGGAACTTCAAACCGGCACTAGGAAACAGACTGAGAAAGCAGAGAAAATGTGTCTCCTGCAACCCGTTCCCTTGGTGCTAGATGAACGAACGTCTCTCCACTTGCTCAGTTCTGAGAGATAAGTGTGTGTGAAAGCCGTCCTTCACCTAGCTTGTTGGGAACACAAAGTTTCTTTTCAGTTGCAAACTCCATTCCATACATATATATGGGGAGGTACTAGCTCCAACTCGGTTTTACACTGAAAACTGCAGGAACTTCAAATCGGCACTAGGAAACAGACTGAGAAAGCAGACAAAAGTGTCTCCTGCAACCCGTTCCCTTGGTGCTAGATGAACGAACGTCTCTCCACTTGCTCAGTTCTGAGAGATAAGTGTGTGTGAAAGCCGTCCTTCACCTAGCTTGTTGGGAACACAAAGTTTCTTTTCAGTTGCAAACTCCATTCCATACATATATATGGGGAGGTACTAGCTCCAACTCGGTTTTACAGTGAAAACTGCAGGAACTTCAAACCGGCACTAGGAAACAGAATGAGAAAGCAGAGAAAAAGTGTCCCCTGCAACTCGTTCCCTTGGTGCTAGATGAACGAACGTCTATCCACTTGCTCAGTTCTGAGAGATAAGTGTGTGTGAAAGCCGCACTTCACCTAGCTTGTTGGGAACACAAAGTTTCTTTTCAGTTGCAAACTCCAATCCATACATATATATGGGGAGGTACTAGCTCCAACTCGGTTTGACAGTGAAAACTGCAGGAATTTCAAACCGGCTCTAGGAAACAGACTGAGAAAGCAGAGAAAAAGTGTCTCCTGCAACCGGTTCCCTTGGTGCTAGACGAACGAACGTCACTCCACTTGCTCAGTTCTGATAGTTAAGTGTGTGTGAAAGCCGTCCTTCACCTAGCTTGATGGGAACACAAAGTTTCTTTTCAGTTGCAAACACCATTCCATACATATATATGGGGAGGTAGAAGCTCCAACTCGGTTTTACAGTGAAATCTGCAGGAACTTCAAACCGGCACTAGGAAACAGACTGAGAAAGCAGAGAAAATGTGCCTCCTGCAACCCGTTCCCTTGGTTCTAGATGAACGAACCTCTCTCCACTTGCTCAGTTCTGAGAGATAATTGTGTGTGAAAGCCGTCCTTCACCTAGCTTGTTGGGAACACAAAGTTTCTTTTCAGTTGCAAACTCTATTCCATACATATATATGGGGAGGTACTAGCTCCAACTCGGTTTGACAGTGAAAACTGCAGGAACTTCAAACCGGCACTAGGAAACAGACTGAGAAAGCAGAGAAAAAGTGTCTCCTGCAACCCGTTCCCTTGGTGCTAGATGAACGAACGTCTCTCCACTTGCTAAGTTCTGAGAGATAAGTGTGTGTGAAAGCCGTCCTTCAACTAGCTTGTTGGGAACACAAAGTTTCTTTTCAGTTGCAAACTCCATTCCATACATATATATGGGGAAGTACTAGCTCCAACTCGTTTTTACAGTGAAAACTGCAGGAACTTCAAACCGGCACTAGGAAATAGACTGAGAAAGCAGAGAAAATGTATCTCCTGCAACCCGTTCCCTTGGTGCTAGATGAACGAAAGTCTCTCCACTTGCTCAGTTCTGAGAGATAAGTGTGTGTGAAAGCCGTCCTTCACCTAGCTTGATGGGAACACAAAGTTTCTTTTCAGTTGCAAACACCATTCCATATATATATATGGGGAGGTAGAAGCTCCAACTCGGTTTTACAGTGAAATCTGCAGGAACTTCAAACCGGCACTAGGAAACAGACTGAGAAAGCAGAGAAAATATGCCTCCTGCAACCCGTTCCCTCGGTGCTAGATGAACGAACTTCTCTCCACATGCTCAGTTCTGAGAGAAATGTGTGTGTGAAAGCCGTCCTTCACCTAGCTTGTTGGGAACACAAAGTTTCTTTTCAGTTGTAACCTCCATTCCATACATATATATCGGGAGGTACTAGCTCCAATACGGTTTTACACTGAAAACTGCAGGAACTTCAAACCGGCACTAGGAAACAGACTGAGAAAGCAGAGAAAAAGTGTCTCCTGCAACCCGTTCCCTTGGTGCTAGATGAACGAACGTCTCTCCACTTGCTCAGTTCTGAGAGATAAGTGTGTGTGAAAGCCGTACTTCACCTAGCTTGTTGGGAACACAAAGTTTCTTTTCAGTTGCAAACTCCATTCCATACATATATATGGGGAGGTACTAGCTCCAACTCGATTTTACAGTGAAAACTGCAGGAACTTCAAACCGGCACTAGGAAACAGACTGAGAAAGCAGAGAAAAAGTGTCTCCTGCAACCCGTTCCCTTGGTGCTAGATGAACGAAAGTCTCTCCACTTGCTCAGTTCTGAGAGATAAGTGTGTGTGAAAGCCGTCCTTCACCTAGCTTGATGGGAACACAAAGTTTCTTTTCAGTTGCAAACACCATTCCATACATATATATGGGGAGGTAGAAATTCCAACTCGGTTTTACAGTGAAATCTGCAGGAACTTCTAACCGACACTAGGAAACAGACTAAGAAAGCAGAGAAAAAGTGCCTCCTGCAACCAGTTCCTTTGGTGCTACATGAACGAACGTCTCTCCACTTGCTCAGTTCTGAGAGGTTAGTGTGTGTGAAAGCCGTCCTTCACCTAGCTTGTTGGGAACACAAAGTTTCTTTTCAGTTGCAAACTCCATTCCATACATATATATGGGGAGGTACTAGCTCCAACTCGGTTTTACAGTGAAAACTGCAGGAACTTCAAACCGGCACTAGGAAACAGACTGAGAAAGCAGAGAAAAAGTGTCTCCTGCAACCCGTTCCCTTGGTGCTAGATGAACGAACGTCTATCCACTTGCTCAGTTCTGAGAGATAAGTGTGTGTGAAAGCCGTCCTTCACCTAGCTTGTTGGGAACACAAAGTTTCTTTTCAGTTGCAAACTCCATTCCATACATATATATGGGGAGGTACTACCTCCAAATCGGTTTTACAGTGAAAGCTGCAGGAACTTCATACCGGCACTTGGAAACAGGCTGAGAAAGAAGAGAAAAAGTGTCTCCTGCAACCCGTTCCCTTGGTGCTAGATGAACGAACGTCTCTCCACTTGCTCAGTTCTGAGAGATAAGTGTGTGTGAAAGCCGTCCTTCACCTAGCTTGTTGGAAACACAAAGTTTCTTTTCAGTTGCAAACTCCATTCCATCCATATATATGGGGAGGTACTAGCACCAACTCGGTTTTACAGTGAAAACTGCAGGAACTTCAAACCGGCACTAGGAAACAGACTGAGAAAGCAGAGAAAAAGTGTCTCCTGCAACCCGTTCCCTTGGTGCTAGATGAACGAACGTCTCTCCACTTGCTCAGTTCTGAGAGATAAGTGTGTGTGAAAGCCGTCCTTCACATAGCTTGTTGGGAACACAAAGATTCTTTTCAGTTGCAAACTCCATTCCATACATATATATGGGGAGGTACTAGCTCCAACTCGGTTTTACACTGAAAACTGCAGGAACTTCAAACCGGAACTTGGAAACAGACTGAGAAAGCAGAGAAAATGTGTCTCCTGCAACCCGTTCCCTTGGTGCTAGATGAACGAACGTCTCTCTACTTGCTCAGTTCTGAGAGATAAGTGTGTGTGAAAGCCGTCCTTCACATAGCTTGTTGGGAACACATAGATTCTTTTCAGTTGCAAACTCCATTCCATACATATATATGGGGAGGTACTAGCTCCAACTCGGTTTTACAGTGAAAACTGCAGGAACTTCAAACCGGCACTAGGAAACAGACTTAGAAAGCAGAGAAAAAGTGTCTCCTGCAACCCGTTCCCTTGGTGCCAAATGAACGAACGTCTCTCCACTTGCTCAGTTCTGAGAGATAAGTGTGTGTGAAAGCCGTCCTTCACTTAGCTTGATGGGAACACAAAGTTTCTTTTCAGTTGCAAACACTATTCCATACATATATATGGGGAGGTAGAAACTCCAACTAGGTTTTAAAGTGAAATCTGCAGGAACTTCAAACCGGCACTAGGAAACAGACTGACAAAGCAGAGAAAAAGTGCCTCCTGCATCCCGTTCCCTTGGTGCTAGATGAACGAAAGTCTCTCCACTTGCTAACTTCTGAGATGTAAGTGTGTGTGAAAGCCGTCCTTCACATAGCTTGATGGGAACACAAAGTTTCTTTTCAGTTGCCAACACCATTCCATACATATATATTGGGAGGTAGAAGCTCCAACTCTGTTTTACAGTGAAATCTGCAGGAACTACAAACCGGCACTAGGAAACAGACTGAGAAAGCAGAGAAAAAGTGCCCCCTGCAACCCGTTCCCTTGGTGCTAGATGAACGAACGTCTCTCCACTTGCTCAGTTCTGAGAGATAATTGTGTATGAAAGCCGTCCTTCACCTAGCTTGTTGGGAACACAAAGTTTCTTTTCAGTTGCAAACTCCATTTCATACATATATATGGGGAGGTACTAGCTCCAACTCGGTTTTACTCTGAAAACTGCAGGAACTTCAAACCGGCATTAGGAAACAGACTGAGAAAGCAGAGAAAAAGTGTCTCCTGCAACCCGTTCCCTTGGTGCTAGATGAACGAACGTCTCTCCACTTGCTCAGTTCTGAGAGATAAGTGTGAGTGAAAGCCGTCCTTCACCTAGCTTGTTGGGAACACAAAGTTTCTTTTCAGTTGCAAACTCTATTCCATACATATATATGGTGAGGTACTAGCTCCAACTCGGTTTGACAGTGAAAACTGCAGGAACTTCAAACCGGCACTAGGAAACAGACTGAGAAAGCAGAGAAAAAGTGTCTCCTGCAACCCGTTCCCTTGGTGCTAGATGAACGAAAGTCTCTCCACTTGCTCAGTTCTGAGAGATGTGTGTGTGTGAAAGCCGTCCTTCACCTAGCTTGTTGGGAACACAAAGTTTCTTTTCAGTTGCAAACTCCATTCCATACATATATATGGGGAGGTACTAGCTCCAACTCGTTTTTACAGTGAAAACTGCAGGAACTTCAAACCGGCACTAGGAAACAGACTGAGAAAGCAGAGAAATAGTGTCTCCTGCAACCCGTTCCCTTGGTGCTAGATGAACGAAAGTCTCTCCACTTGCTCAGTTCTGAGAGATAAGTGTGTGTGAAAGGCGTCCTTCACCTAGCTTGATGGGAACACAAAGTTTCTTTTCAGTTGCAAACACCATTCCATACATATATATGGGGATGTAGAAGCTCCAACTCGGTTTTACAGTGAAATCTGCAGGTACTTCAAACCGGCACTAGGAAACAGACTGAGAAAGCAGAGAAAATGTGCCACCTCCAACCCGTTCCCTTGGTGCTAGATGAACGAACGTCTCTCCACTTGCTCAGTTCTGAGAGAAATGTGTGTGTGAAAGCCGTCCTTCACCTAGCTTGTTGGGAACACAAAGTTTCTTTTCAGTTGCAAACTCCATTCCATACATATATATCGGGAGGTACTAGCTCCAACTCGGTTTTACACTGAAAACTGCAGGAACTTCAAACCGGCACTAGGATACAGACTGAGAAAGCAGAGAATAAGTGTCTCCTGCAACCCGTTCCCTTGGTGCTAGATGAACGAACGTCTCTCCACTTGCTCAGTTCTGAGAGATAAGTGTGTGTGAAAGCCGTCCTTCACCTAGCTTGATGGGAACACAAAGTTTCTTTTCAGTTGCAAATACCATTCCATACATATATATGGGGAGGTAGAAACTCCAACTCGGTTTTACAGTGAAATCTGCAGGAACTTCTAACCGGCACTAGGAAACAGACTACGAAAGCAGAGAAAAAGTGCCTCCTGCAACCAGTTCCTTTGGTGCTACATGAACGAACGTTTCTCCACTTGCTCAGTTCTGAGAGGTTAGTGTGTGTGAAAGCCGTCCTTCACCTAGCTTGTTGGGAACACAAAGTTTCTTTTAAGTTGCAAACTCCATTCCATACATATATATGGGGAGGTACTAGCTCCAACTCGGTTTTACAGTGAAAACTGCAGGAACTTGAAACCGGCAATAGGAAAAAGACTGAGAAAGCAGAGAAAAAGTGTCTCCTGCAACCCGTTCCCTTGGTGCTAGATGAACGAACGTCTCTCCACTTGCTCAGTTCTGAGAGATAAGTGTGTGTGAAAGCCGTCCTTCACCTAGCTTGTTGGGAACACAAAGTTTCTTTTCAGTTGCAAACTCCATTCCATACATATATATGGGGAGGTACTACCTCCAACTCGGTTTTACAGTGAAAACTGCAGGAACTTCATACCGGCACTAGGAAACAGACTGAGAAAGAAGAGAAAAAGTGTCTCCTGCAACCCGTTCCCTTGGTGCTAGATGAACGAACGTCTCTCCACTTGCTCAGTTCTGAGAGATAAGTGTGTGTGAAAGCCGTCCTTCACCTAGCTTGTTGGGAACACAAAGTTTCTTTTCAGTTGCAAACTCCATTCCATCCATATATATGGGGAGGTAGAAGCTCCAACTCGGTTTTACAGTGAAAACTGCAGGAACTTCAAACCGGCACTAGGAAACAGACTGAGAAAGCAGAGAAAATGTGTCCCCTGCAACCCGTTCCCTTGGTGCTAGATGAACGAACGTCTCTGCACTTGCTCAGTTCCGAGAGATAAGTGTGTGTGTAAGCCGTCCTTCACCTAGCTTGTTGGGAACACAAAGTTTCTTTTCAGTTGCAAACTCCATTCCATACATATATATGGGGAGGTACAATCTCCAACTCGGTTTTACAGTGAAAACTGCAGGAACTTCAAACCGGCACTAGGAAACAGAATGAGAAAGCAGAGAAAAAGTGTCTCCTGCAACTCGTTCCCTTGGTGCTAGATGAAAGAACGTCTCTCCACTTGCTCAGTTCTGAGGGATAAGTGTGTGTGAAAGCCGTCCTTCACTTATCTTGTTGGGAACACAAAGTTTCTTTTTAGTTGCAAACTCCATTCCATACATATATATGGGGAGGAACTAGCTCCAACTCGGTTTTACAGTGAAAACTGCAGGAACTTCAAACCGGCACTAGTAAACAGACTGAGAAAGCAGAGAAAAAGTGTCTCCTGCAACCCGTTCCCTTGGTGCTAGATGAACGAACGTCTCTCCACTTGCTCAGTTCTGAGAGATAAGTGTGTGTGAAAGCCGTCCTTCACCTAGCTTGTTGGGAACACAAAGTTTCTTTTCAGTTGCAAACTCCATTCCATACATATATATGGGGAGGTACTACCTCCAACTCGGTTTTACAGTGAAAGCTGCAGGAACTTCATACCGGCACTTGGAAACAGACTGAGAAAGAAGAGAAAAAGTGTCTCCTGCAACCCGTTCCCTTGGTGCTAGATGAACGAACGTCTCTCCACTTGCTCAGTTCTGAGAGATAAGTGTGTGTGAAAGCCGTCCTTCACCTAGCTTGTTGGAAACACAAAGTTTCTTTTCAGTTGCAAACTCCATTCCATCCATATATATGGGGAGGTAGAAGCTCCAACTCGGTTTTACAGTGAAAACTGCAGGAACTTCAAACCGGCACTAGGAAACAGACTGAGAATTCAGAGAAAAAGTGTCCCCTGCAACCCGTTCCCTTGGTGCTAGATGAACGAACGTCTCTGCACTTGCTCAGTTCCGAGAGATAATTGTGTGTGTAAGCCGTCCTTCACCTAGCTTGTTGGGAACACAAAGTTTCTTTTCAGTTGCAAACTCCATTCCATACATATATATGGGGAGGTACTAGCTCCAACTCTGTTTTACAGTGAAAACTGCAGGATCTTCAAACCAGCACTAGGAAACAGACTGAGAAAGCAGAGAAAAAGTGTCTCCTGCAACCCGTTCCCTTGGTGCCAAATGAACGAACGTATCTCCACTTGCTCAGTTCTGAGAGATAAGTGTGTGTGAAAGCCGTCCTTCACATAGCTTGATGGGAACACAAAGATTCTTTTCAGTTGCAAACTCCATTCCATACATATATATGGGGAGGTACTAGCTCCGACTCGGTTTTACACTGAAAACTGCAGGAACTTCAAACCGGAACTTGGAAACAGACTGAGAAAGCAGAGAAAATGTGTCTCCTGCAACCCGTTCCCTTGGTGCTAGATGAACGAACGTCTCTCTACTTGCTCAGTTCTGAGAGATAAGTGTGTGTGAAAGCCGTCCTTCACCTAGCTTGTTGGGAACACAAAGATTCTTTTCAGTTGCAAACTCCATTCCATACATATATATGGGGAGGTACTAGCTGCAACTCGGTTTTACAGTGAAAACTGCAGGAACTTCAAACCGGCACTAGGAAACAGACTGAGAAAGCAGAGAAAAAGTGTCTCCTGCAACCCGTTCCCTTGGTGCCAAATGAACGAACGTCTCTCCACTTGCTCAGTTCTGAGAGATAAGTGTGTGTGAAAGCCGTCCTTCACTTAGCTTGATGGGAACACAAAGTTTCTTTTCAGTTGCAAACACCATTCCATACATATATATGGGGAGGTAGAAACTCCAACTCGGTTTTACAGTGAAATCTGCAGGAACTTCTAACCGGCACTAGGAAACAGACTAAGAAAGCAGAGAAAAAGTGCCTCCTGCAACCAGTTCCTTTGGTGCTACATGAACGAACGTCTCTCCACTTGCTCAGTTCTGAGAGGTTAGTGTGTGTGAAAGCCGTCCTTCACCTAGCTTGTTGGGAACACAAAGTTTCTTTTAAGTTGCAAACTCCATTCCATACATATATATGGGGAGGTACTAGCTCCAACTCGGTTTGACAGTGAAAACTGCAGGAACTTCAAACCGGCACTAGGAAACAGACTGAGAAAGCAGAGAAAAAGTGTCTCCTGCAACCCGTTCCCTTGGTGCTAGATGAACGAACGTCTCTCCACTTGCTCAGTTCTGAGAGCTAAGTGTGTGTGAAAGCCGTCCTTCACCTAGCTTGTTGGGACCACAAAGTTTCTTTTCAGTTGCAAACTCCATTCCATACATATATATGGGGAGGTACTACCTCCAACTCGGTTTTACAGTGAAAACTGCAGGAACTTCATACCGGCACTAGGAAACAGACTGAGAAAGAAGAGAAAAAGTGTCTCCTGCAACCCGTTCCCTTGGTGCTAGATGAACGAACGTCTCTCCACTTGCTCAGTTCTGAGAGATAAGTGTGTGTGAAAGCCGTCCTTCATCTAGCTTGTTGGGAACACAAAGTTTCTTTTCAGTTGCAAACTCCATTCCATCCATATATATGGGGAGGTAGAAGCTCCAACTCGGTTTTACAGTGAAAATTGCAGGAACTTCAAACCGGCACTAGGAAACAGACTGAGAAAGCAGAGAAAATGTGTCTCCTGCATCCCGTTCCCTTGGTGCTAGATGAACGAACGTCTCTGCACTTGCTCAGTTCCGAGAGATAAGTGTGTGTGTAAGCCGTCCTTCACCTAACTTGATGGGAACACAAAGTTTCTTTTCAGTTGCAAACACCATTCCATATATATATATGGGGAGGTAGAAACTCCAACTCGGTTTTACAGTGAAATCTGCAGGAACTTCTAACCGGCACTAGGAAACAGACTACGAAAGCAGAGAAAAAGTGCCTCCTGCAACCAGTTCCTTTGGTGCTACATGAACGAACGTTTCTCCACTTGCTCAGTTCTGAGAGGTTAGTGTGTGTGAAAGCCGTACTTCACCTTGCTTGTTGGGAACACAAAGTTTCTTTTAAGTTGCAAACTCCATTCCATACATATATATGGGGAGGTACTAGCTCCAACTCGGTTTTACAGTGAAAACTGCAGGAACTTCAAACCGGCACTAGGAAAAAGACTGAGAAAGCAGAGAAAAAGTGTCTCCTGCAACCCGTTCCCTTGGTGCTAGATGAACGAACGTCTCTCCACTTGCTCAGTTCTGAGAGATAAGTGTGTGTGAAAGCCGTCCTTCACCTAGCTTGTTGGGAACACAAAGTTTCTTTTCAGTTGCAAACTCCATTCCATACATATATATGGGGAGGTACTACCTCCAACTCGGTTTTACAGTGAAAACTGCAGGAACTTCATACCGGCACTAGGAAACAGACTGAGAAAGAAGAGAAAAAGTGTCTCCTGCAACCCGTTCCCTTGGTGCTAGATGAACGAACGTCTCTCCACTTGCTCAGTTCTGAGAGATAAGTGTGTGTGAAAGCCGTCCTTCACCTAGCTTGTTGGGAACACAAAGTTTCTTTTCAGTTGCAAACTCCATTCCATCCATATATATGGGGAGGTAGAAGCTCCAACTCGGTTTTACAGTGAAAACTGCAGGAACTTCAAACCGGCACTAGGAAACAGACTGAGAAAGCAGAGAAAATGTGTCTCCTGCAACCCGTTCCCTTGGTGCTAGATGAACGAACGTCTCTGCACTTGCTCAGTTCCGAGAGATAAGTGTGTGTGTAAGCCGTCCTTCACCTAGCTTGTTGGGAACACAAAGTTTCTTTTCAGTTGCAAACTCCATTCCATACATATATATGGGGAGGTACTATCTCCAACTCGGTTTTACAGTGAAAACTGCAGGAACTTCAAACCGGCACTAGGAAACAGAATGAGAAAGCAGAGAAAAAGTGTCTCCTGCAACTCGTTCCCTTGTTGCTAGATGAACGAACGTCTCTCCACTTGCTCATTTCTGAGGGATAAGTGTGTGTGAAAGCCGTCCTTCACTTATCTTGTTGGGAACACAAAGTTTCTTTTTAGTTGCAAACTCCATTCCATACATATATATGGGGAGGAACTAGCTCCAACTCGGTTTTACAGTGAAAACTGCAGGAACTTCAAACCGGCACTAGTAAACAGACTGAGAAAGCAGAGAAAAAGTGTCTCCTGCAACCCGTTCCCTTGGTTCTAGATGAACGAACGTCTCTCCACTTGCTCAGTTCTGAGAGATAAGTGTGTGTGAAAGCCGTCCTTCACCTAGCTTGTTGGGAACACAAAGTTTCTTTTCAGTTGCAAACTCCATTCCATACATATATATGGGGAGGTACTACCTCCAACTCGGTTTTACAGTGAAAGCTGCAGGAACTTAATACCGGCACTTGGAAACAGACTGAGAAAGAAGAGAAAAAGTGTCTCCTGCAACCCGTTCCCTTGGTGCTAGATGAACGAACGTCTCTCCACTTGCTCAGTTCTGAGAGATAAGTGTGTGTGAAAGCCGTCCTTCACCTAGCTTGTTGGAAACACAAAGTTTCTTTTCAGTTGCAAACTCCATTCCATCCATATATATGGGGAGGTAGAAGCTCCAACTCGGTTTTACAGTGAAAACTGCAGGAACTTCAAACCGGCACTAGGAAACAGACTGAGAAATCAGAGAAAAAGTGTCCCCTGCAACCCGTTCCCTTGGTGCTAGATGAACGAACGTCTCTGCACTTGCTCAGTTCCGAGAGATAATTGTGTGTGTAAGCCGTCCTTCACCTAGCTTGTTGGGAACACAAAGTTTCTTTTCAGTTGCAAACTCCATTCCATACATATATATGAGGAGGTACTAGCTCCAACTCTGTTTTACAGTGAAAACTGCAGGAACTTCAAACCGGCACTAGGAAACAGACTGAGAAAGCAGAGAAAAAGTGTCTCCTGCAACCCGTTCCCTTGGTGCCAAATGAACGAACGTCTCTCCACTTGCTCATTTCTGAGAGATAAGTGTGTGTGAAAGCCGTCCTTCACTTAGCTTGATGGGAACACAAAGTTTCTTTTCAGTTGCAAACTCCATTCCATCCATATATATGGGGAGGTAGAAGCTCCAACTCGGTTTTACAGTGAAAACTGCAGGAACTTCAAACCGGCACTAGGAAACAGACTGAGAAATCAGAGAAAAAGTGTCCCCTGCAACCCGTTCCATTGGTGCTAGATGAACGAACGTCTCTGCACTTGCTCAGTTCCGAGAGATAATTGTGTGTGTAAGCCGTCCTTCACCTATCTTGTTGGGAACACAAAGTTTCTTTTCAGTTGCAAACTCCATTCCATACATATATATGGGGAGGTACTAGCTCCAACTCGGTTTTACAGTGAAAACTGCAGGAACTTCAAACCGGCACTAGGAAACAGACTGAGAAAGCAGAGAAAATGTGTCTCCTGCAACCCGTTCCCTTGGTGCTAGATGAACGAACGTCTCTCTACTTGCTCAGTTCTGAGAGATAAGTGTGTGTGAAAGCCGTCCTTCACCTAGCTTGTTGGGAACACAAAGATTCTTTTCAGTTGCAAACTCCATTCCATACATATATATGGGGAGGTACTAGCTGCAACTCGGTTTTACAGTGAAAACTGCAGGAACTTCAAACTGGCACTAGGAAACAGACTGAGAAAGCAGAGAAAAAGTGTCTCCTGCAACCCGTTCCCTTGGTGCCAAATGAACGAACGTCTCTCCACTTGCTCAGTTCTGAGAGATAAGTGTGTGTGAAAGCCGTCCTTCACTTAGCTTGATGGGAACACAAAGTTTCTTTTCAGTTGCAAACACTATTCCATACATATATATGGGGAGGTAGAAACTCCAACTAGGTTTTAAAGTGAAATCTGCAGGAACTTCAAACCGGCACTAGGAAACAGACTGAGAAAGCAGAGAAAAAGTGCCTCCTGCATCCCGTTCCCTTGGTGCTAGATGAACGAAAGTCTCTCCACTTGCTAATTTCTGAGAGGTAAGTGTGAGTGAAAGCCGTCCTTCACCTAGCTTGTTGGGAAAACAAAGTTTCTTTTCAGTTGCAAACTCTATTCCATACATATATATGGGGAGGTACTAGCTCCAACTCGGTTTGACAGTGAAAACTGCAGGAACTTCAAACCGGCACTAGGAAACAGACTGAGAAAGCAGAGAAAAAGTGTCTCCTGCAACCCGTTCCCTTGGTGCTAGATGAACGAACGTCTCTCCACTTGCTCAGTTCTGAGAGATAAATGTGTGTGAAAGCCGTCCTTCACCTAGCTTGTTGGGAACACAAAGTTTCTTTTCAGTTGCAAACTCCATTCCATACATATATATGGGGAGGTACTTGCTCCAACTCGTTTTTACAGTGAAAACTGCAGGAACTTCAAACCGGCACTAGGAAACAGACTGAGAAAGCAGAGAAATAGTGTCTCCTGCAACCCGTTCCCTTGGTGCTAGATGAACGAAAGTCTCTCCACTTGCTCAGTTCTGAGAGATAAGTGTGTGTGAAAGCTGTCCTTCACCTAGCTTGATGGGAACACAAAGTTTCTTTTCAGTTGCAAACACCATTCCATACATATATATGGGGATGTAGAAGCTCCAACTCGGTTGTACAGTGAAATCTGCAGGAACTTCAAACCGGCACTAGGAAACAGACTGAGAAAGCAGAGAAAATGTGCCTCCTGCAACCCGTTCCCTTGGTGCTAGATGAACGAACGCCTCTCCACTTGCTCAGTTCTGAGAGAAATGTGTGTGTGAAAGCCGTCCTTCACCTAGCTTGTTGGGAATACAAAGTTTCTTTTCAGTTGCAAACTCCATTCCATACATATATATGGGGAGGTACTAGCTCCAACACTGTTTTACACTGAAAACTGCAGGAACTTCAAACCGGCACTAGGAAACAGACTGAGAAAGCAGAGAAAATGTGTCTCCTGCAACCCGTTCCCTTGGTGCTAGATGAACGAACGTCTCTCCACTTGCTCAGTTCTGAGAGATAAGTGTGTGTGAAAGCCGTACTTCACCTAGCTTGTTGGGAACACAAAGTTTCTTTTCAGTTGCAAACTCCATTCCATACATATATAAAGGGAGGTACTAGCTCCAACTCGGTTTTACAGTGAAAACTGCAGGAACTTCAAACCGGCACTAGGAAACAGACTGAGAAAGCAGAGAAAAAGTGTCTCCTGCAACCCGTTCCCTTGGTGCTAGATGAACGAACGTCTCTCCACTTGCTCAGTTCTGAGAGATAAGTGTGTGTGAAAGCCGTCCTTCACCTAGCTTGTTGGGACCACAAAGTTTCTTTTCAGTTGCAAACTCCATTCCATACATATATATGGGGAGGTACTACCTCCAACTCTGTTTTACAGTGAAAACTGCAGGAACTTCATACCGGCACTAGGAAACAGACTGAGAAAGAAGAGAAAAAGTGTCTCCTGCAACCCGTTCCCTTGGTGCTAGATGAACGAACGTCTCTCCACTTGCTCAGTTCTGAGAGATAAGTGTGTGTGAAAGCCGTCCTTCACCTAGCTTGTTGGGAACACAAAGTTTCTTTTCAGTTGCAAACTCCATTCCATCCATATATATGGGGAGGTAGAAGCTCCAACTCGGTTTTACAGTGAAAACTGCAGGAACTTCAAACCGGCACTAGGAAACAGACTGAGAAAGCAGAGAAAATGTGTCTCCTGCATCCTGTTCCCTTGGTGCTAGATGAACGAACGTCTCTGCACTTGCTCAGTTCCGAGAGATAAGTGTGTGTGTAAGCCGTCCTTCACCTAGCTTGTTGGGAACACAAAGTTTCTTTTCAGTTGCAAACTCCATTCCATACATATATATGGGGAGGTACTAGCTCCAACTCGGTTTGACAGTGAAAACTGCAGGAACTTCAAACCGGCACTAGTAAACAGACTGAGAAAGCAGAGAAAAAGTGTCTCCTGCAACCCGTTCCCTTGGTGCTAGATGAACGAACGTCTCTCCACTTGCTCAGTTCTGAGAGAAAAGTGTGTGTGAAAGCCGTCCTTCACCTAGCTTGTTGGGAACACAAAGTTTCTTTTCAGTTGCAAACTCCATTCCATACATATATTTGGGGAGGTACTTGCTCCAACTCGGTTTTACACTGAAAACTGCAGGAACTTCAAACCGGCACTAGGAAACAGACTGAGAAAGCAGAGAAAAAGTGTCTCCTGCAACCCGTTCCCTTGGTGCTAGATGAACGAACGTCTCTCCACTTGCTCAGTTCTGAGAGATAAGTGTGTGTGAAAGCCGTCCTTCACCTAGCTTGTTGGGAACACAAAGTTTCTTTTCAGTTGCAAACTCCATTCCATACATATATATGGGGAGGTACTACCTCCAACTCGGTTTTACAGTGAAAACTGCAGGAACTTCATACCGGCACTAGGAAACAGACTGAGAAAGAAGAGAAAAAGTGTCTCCTGCAACCCGTTCCCTTGGTGCTAGATGAACGAACGTCTCTCCACTTGCTCAGTTCTGAGAGATAAGTGTGTGTGAAAGCCGTCCTTCACCTAGCTTGTTGGGAACACAAAGTTTCTTTTAAGTTGCAAACTCCATTCCATCCATATATATGGGGAGGTAGAAGCTCCAACTCGGTTTTACAGTGAAAACTGCAGGAACTTCAAACCGGCACTAGGAAACAGACTGAGAAAGCAGAGAAAATGTGTCTCCTGCAACCCGTTCCCTTGGTGCTAGATGAACGAACGTCTCTGCACTTGCTCAGTTCCGAGAGATAAGTGTGTGTGTAAGCCGTCCTTCACCTAGCTTGTTGGGAACACAAAGTTTCTTTTCAGTTGCAAACTCCATTCCATACATATATATGGGGAGGTACTATCTCCAACTCGGTTTTACAGTGAAAACTGCAGGAACTTCAAACCGGCACTAGGAAACAGAATGAGAAAGCAGAGAAAAAGTGTCTCCTGCAACTCGTTCCCTTGGTGCTAGATGAACGAACGTCTCTCCACTTGCTCAGTTCTGAGAGATAAGTGTGTGTGAAAACCGTACTTCACCTAGCTTGTTGGGAACACAAAGTTTCTTTTCAGTTGCAAACACCATTCCATACATATATATGGGGAGGTACTAGCTCCAACTCGTTTTTACAGTGAAAACTGCAGGAACTTCAAACCGGCACTAGGAAACAGACTGAGAAAGCAGAGAAATAGTGTCTCCTGCAACCCGTTCCCTTGGTGCTAGATGAACGAAAGTCTCTCCAATTGCTCAGTTCTGAGAGATAAGTGTGTGTGAAAGCCGTCATTCAGCTAGCTTGATGGGAACACAAAGTTTCTTTTCAGTTGCAAACACCATTCCATACATATATATGGGGAGGTAGAAGCTCCAACTCGGTTTTACAGTGAAATCTGCAGGAACTTCAAACCGGCACTAGGAAACAGACTGAGAAAGCAGAGAAAATGTGCCTCCTGCAACCCGTTCCCTTGGTGCTAGATGAACGAACGTCTCTCCACTTGCTCAGTTCTGAGAGAAATTGTGTGTGAAAGCCGTCCTTCACCTAGCTTGTTGGGAACACAAAGTTTCTTTTCAGTTGCAAACTCCATTCCATACATATATTTGGGGAGGTACTAGCTCCAACTCGGTTTTACACTGAAAACTGCAGGAACTTCAAACCGCCACTAGGAAACAGACTGAGAAAGAAGAGAAAAAGTGTCTCCTGCAACCCGTTCCCTTGGTGCTAGATGAACGAACGTCTCTCCACTTGCTCAGTTCTGAGAGATAAGTGTGTGTGAAAGCCGTCCTTCACCTAGCTTGTTGGGAACACAAAGTTTCTTTTCAGTTGCAAACTCCATTCCATACATATATATGGGGAGGTACTACCTCCAACTCGGTTTTACAGTGAAAACTGCAGGAACTTCATACCGGCACTAGGAAACAGACTGAGAAAGAAGAGAAAAAGTGTCTCCTGCAACCCGTTCCCTTGGTGCTAGATGAACGAACGTCTCTCCACTTGCTCAGTTCTGAGAGATAAGTGTGTGTGAAAGCCGTACTTCACCTAGCTTGTTGGGAACACAAAGTTTCTTTTCAGTTGCTAACTCCATTCCATCCATATATATGGGGAGGTAGAAGCTCCAACTCGGTTTTACAGTGACAACTGCAGGAACTTCAAACCGGCACTAGGAAACAGACTGAGAAAGCAGAGAAAATGTGTCTCCTGCAACCCGTTCCCTTGGTGCTAGATGAACGAACGTCTCTGCACTTGCTCAGTTCCGAGAGATAAGTGTGTGTGTAAGCCGTCCTTCACCTAGCTTGTTGGGAACACAAAGTTTCTTTTCAGTTGCAAACTCCATTCCATACATATATATGGGGAGGTACTAGCTCCAACTCGGTTTTACAGTGAAAACTGCAGGAAATTCAAACCGGCACTAGGAAACAGAATGAGAAAGCAGAGAAAAAGTGTCTCCTGCAACTCGTTCCCTTGGTGCTAGATGAACGAACGTCTTTCCACTTGCTCAGTTCTGAGGGATAATTGTGTGTGAAAGCCGTCCTTCACTTATCTTGTTGGGAACACAAAGTTTCTTTTTAGTTGCAAACTCCATTCCATACATATATATGGGGAGGAACTAGCTCCAACTCGGTTTTACAGTGAAAACTGCAGGAACTTCAAACCGGCACTAGGAAACAGACTGAGAAAGCAGAGAAAATGTGTCTCCTGCAACCCGTTCCCTTGGTGCTAGATGAACGAACGTCTCTGCACTTGCTCAGTTCCGAGAGATAAGTGTGTGTGTAAGCCGTCCTTCACCTAGCTTGTTGGGAACACAAAGTTTCTTTTCAATTGCAAACTCCATTCCATACATATATATGGGGAGGTACTATCTCCAACTCGGTTTTACAGTGAAAACTGCAGGAACTTCAAACCGGCACTAGGAAACAGAATGAGAAAGCAGAGAAAAAGTGTCTCCTGCAACTCGTTCCCTTGGTGCAAGATGAACGAACGTCTCTCCACTTGCTCAGTTCTGAGAGATAAGTGTGTGTGAAAACCGTACTTCACCTAGCTTGTTGGGAACACAAAGTTTCTTTTCAGTTGCAAACTCCATTCCATACATATATATGGGGAGGTACTAGCTCCAACTCGTTTTTACAGTGAAAACTGCAGGAACTTCAAACCGGC
The DNA here is from genome assembly GCF_036321535.1 of Camelus dromedarius. NCBI lineage: Eukaryota > Metazoa > Chordata > Mammalia > Artiodactyla > Camelidae > Camelus > Camelus dromedarius. Next base: position 5,304,246 of record NW_026989801.1, read on the forward strand.
ACTAGGAAACAGACTGAGAAAGCAGAGAAATAGTGTCTCCTGCAACCCGTTCCCTTGGTGCTAGATGAACGAAAGTCTCTCCAATTGCTCAGTTCTGAGAGATAAGTGTGTGTGAAAGCCGTCATTCAGCTAGCTTGATGGGAACACAAAGTTTCTTTTCAGTTGCAAACACCATTCCATACATATATATGGGGAGGTAGAAGCTCCAACTCGGTTTTACAGTGAAATCTGCAGGAACTTCAAACCGGCACTAGGAAACAGACTGAGAAAGCAGAGAAAATGTGCCTCCTGCAACCCGTTCCCTTGGTGCTAGATGAACGAACGTCTCTCCACTTGCTCAGTTCTGAGAGAAAAGTGTGTGTGAAAGCCGTCCTTCACCTAGCTTGTTGGGAACACAAAGTTTCTTTTCAGTTGCAAACTCCATTCCATACATATATTTGGGGAGGTACTAGCTCCAACTCGGTTTTACACTGAAAACTGCAGGAACTTCAAACCGGCACTAGGAAACAGACTGAGAAAGCAGAGAAAAAGTGTCTCCTGCAACCCGTTCCCTTGGTGCTAGATGAACGAACGTCTCTCCACTTGCTCAGTTCTGAGAGATAAGTGTGTGTGAAAGCCGTCCTTCACCTAGCTTGTTGGGAACACAAAGTTTCTTTTCAGTTGCAAACTCCATTCCATACATATATATGGGGAGGTCCTACCTCCAACTCGGTTTTACAGTGAAAACTGCAGGAACTTCATACCGGCACTAGGAAACAGACTGAGAAAGAAGAGAAAAAGTGTCTCCTGCAACCCGTTCCCTTGGTGCTAGATGAACGAACGTCTCTCCACTTGCTCAGTTCTGAGAGATAAGTGTGTGTGAAAGCCGTCCTTCACCTAGCTTGTTGGGAACACAAAGTTTCTTTTCAGTTGCTAACTCCATTCCATCCATATATATGGGGAGGTAGAAGCTCCAACTCGGTTTTACAGTGACAACTGCAGGAACTTCAAACCGGCACTAGGAAACAGACTGAGAAAGCAGAGAAAATGTGTCTCCTGCAACCCGTTCCCTTGGTGCTAGATGAACGAACGTCTCTGCACTTGCTCAGTTCCGAGAGATAAGTGTGTGTGTAAGCCGTCCTTCACCTAGCTTGTTGGGAACACAAAGTTTCTTTTCAGTTGCAAACTCCATTCCATACATATATATGGGGAGGTACTAGCTCCAACTCGGTTTTACAGTGAAAACTGCAGGAACTTCAAACCGGCACTAGGAAACAGAATGAGAAAGCAGAGAAAAAGTGTCTCCTGCAACTCGTTCCCTTGGTGCTAGATGAACGAACGTCTCTCCACTTGCTCAGTTCTGAGGGATAATTGTGTGTGAAAGCCGTCCTTCACTTATCTTGTTGGGAACACAAAGTTTCTTTTTAGTTGCAAACTCCATTCCATACATATATATGGGGAGGAACTAGCTCCAACTCGGTTTTACAGTGAAAACTGCAGGAACTTCAAACCGGCACTAGGAAACAGACTGAGAAAGCAGAGAAAATGTGTCTCCTGCAACCCGTTCCCTTGGTGCTAGATGAACGAACGTCTCTGCACTAGCTCAGTTCCGAGAGATAAGTGTGTGTGTAAGCCGTCCTTCACCTAGCTTGTTGGGAACACAAAGTTTCTTTTCAATTGCAAACTCCATTCCATACATATATATGGGGAGGTACTATCTCCAACTCGGTTTTACAGTGAAAACTGCAGGAACTTCAAACCGGCACTAGGAAACAGAATGAGAAAGCAGAGAAAAAGTGTCTCCTGCAACTCGTTCCCTTGGTGCAAGATGAACGAACGTCTCTCCACTTGCTCAGTTCTGAGAGATAAGTGTGTGTGAAAACCGTACTTCACCTAGCTTGTTGGGAACACAAAGTTTCTTTTCAGTTGCAAACTCCATTCCATACATATATATGGGGAGGTACTAGCTCCAACTCGTTTTTACAGTGAAAACTGCAGGAACTTCAAACCGGCACTAGGAAACAGACTGAGAAAGCAGAGAAATAGTGTCTCCTGCAACCCGTTCCCTTGGTGCTAGATGAACGAAAGTCTCTCCAATTGCTCAGTTCTGAGAGATAAGTGTGTGTGAAAGCCGTCATTCAGCTAGCTTGATTTGAACACAAAGTTTCTTTTCAGTTGCAAACACCATTCCATACATATATATGGGGAGGTACTAGCTCCAACTCGGTTTTACAGTGAAATCTGCAGGAACTTCAAACCGGCACTAGGAAACAGACTGAGAAAGCAGAGAAAATGTGCCTCCTGCAACCCGTTCCATTGGTGCTAGATGAACGAACGTCTCTCCACTTGCTCAGTTCTGAGAGAAAATTGTGTGTGAAAGCGGTCCTTCACCTAGCTTGTTGGGAACACAAAGTTTCTTTTCAGTTGCAAACTCCATTCCATACATATATTTGGGGAGGTACTAGCTCCAACTCGGTTTTACACTGAAAACTGCAGGAACTTCAAACCGGCACTAGGAAACAGACTGAGAAAGCAGAGAAAATGTGTCTCCTGCAACCCGTTCCCTTGGTGCTAGATGAACGAACGTCTCTCCACTTGCTCAGTTCTGAGAGATAAGTGTGTGTGAAAGCCGTCCTTCACCTAGCTTGTTGGGAACACAAAGTTTCTTTTCAGTTGCAAACTCCATTCCATACATATATATGGGGAGGTACTACCTCCAACTCGGTTTTACAGTGAAAACTGCAGGAACTTCATACCGGCACTAGGAAACAGACTGAGAAAGAAGAGAAAAAGTGTCTCCTGCAACCCGTTCCCTTGGTGCTAGATGAACGAACGTCTCTCCACTTGCTCAGTTCTGAGAGATAAGTGTGTGTGAAAGCCGTCCTTCACCTAGCTTGTTGGGAACACAAAGTTTCTTTTCAGTTGCTAACTCCATTCCATCCATATATATGGGGAGGTAGAAGCTCCAACTCGGTTTTACAGTGACAACTGCAGGAACTTCAAACCGGCACTAGGAAACAGACTGAGAAAGCAGAGAAAATGTGTCTCCTGCAATCCGTTCCCTTGGTGCTAGATGAACGAACGTCTCTGCACTTGCTCAGTTCCGAGAGATAAGTGTGTGTGTAAGCCGTCCTTCACCTAGCTTGTTGGGAACACAAAGTTTCTTTTCAGTTGCAAACTCCATTCCATACATATATATGGGGTGGTACTAGCTCCAACTCGGTTTTACAGTGAAAACTGCAGGAACTTCAAACCGGCACTAGGAAACAGAATGAGAAAGCAGAGAAAAAGTGTCTCCTGCAACTCGTTCCCTTGGTGCTAGATGAACGAACGTCTCTCCACTTGCTCAGTTCTGAGGGATAATTGTGTGTGAAAGCCGTCCTTCACTTATCTTGTTGGGAACACAAAGTTTCTTTTTAGTTGCAAACTCCATTCCATACATATATATGGGGAGGAACTAGCTCCAACTCGGTTTTACAGTGAAAACTGCAGGAACTTCAAACCGGCACTAGTAAACAGACTGAGAAAGCAGAGAAAAAGTGTCTCCTGCAACCCGTTCCCTTGGTGCTAGATGAACGAACGTCTCTCCACTTGCTCAGTTCTGAGAGATAAGTGTGTGTGAAAGCCGCACTTCACCTAGATTGTTGGGAACAAAAAGTTTCTTTTCAGTTGCAAACTCCAATCCATACATATATATGGGGAGGTACAATCTCCAACTCGGTTTGACAGTGAAAACTGCAGGAACTTCAAACCGGCTCTAGGAAACAGACTGAGAAAGCAGAGAAAAAGTGTCTCCTGCAACCGGTTCCCTTGGTGCTAGACGAACAAACGTCACTCCACTTGCTCAGTTCTGAGAGATAAGTGTGTGTGAAAGCCGTCCTTCACCTAGCTTGATGGGAACACAAAGTTTCTTTTCAGTTACAAACACCATTCCATACATATATATGGGAAGGTAGAAGCTCCAACTCTGTTTTACAGTGAAATCTGCAGGAACTTCAAACCGGCACTAGGAAACAGACTTAGAAAGCAGAGAAAATGTGCCTCTTGCATCCCGTTCCCTTGGTGCTAGATGAACGAACGTCTCTCCACTTGCTCAGTTCTGAGAGATAATTGTGTGTGAAAGCCGTCCTTCACCTAGCTTGTTGGGAACACAAAGTTTCTTTTCAGTTGCAAACTCCATTCCATACATATATATGGGGTGGTACTACCTCCAACTCGGTTTTACAGTGAAAACTGCAGGAACTTCATACCGGCACTAGGAAACAGACTGAGAAAGAAGAGAAAAAGTGTCTCCTGCAACCCGTTCCCTTGGTGCTAGATGAACGAACGTCTCTCCACTTGCTCAGTTCTGAGAGATAAGTGTGTGTGAAAGCCGTCCTTCACCTAGCTTGTTGGGAACACAAAGTTTCTTTTCAGTTGCAAACTCCATTCCATCCATATATATGGGGAGGTAGAAGCTCCAACTCGGTTTTACAGTGAAAACTGCAGGAACTTCAAACAGGCACTAGGAAACAGACTGAGAAAGCAGAGGAAATGTGTCTCCTGCAACCCGTTCCCTTGGTGCTAGATGAACGAACGTCTCTGCACTTGCTCAGTTCCGAGATATAAGTGTGTGTGTAAGCCGTCCTTCACCTAGCTTGTTGGGAACACAAAGTTTCTTTTCAGTTGCAAACTCCATTCCATACATATATATGGGGAGGTACTATCTCCAACTCGGTTTTACAGTGAAAACTGCAGGAACTTCAAACCGGCACTAGGAAACAGAATGAGAAAGCAGAGAAAAAGTGTCTCCTGCAACTCGTTCCCTTGGTGCTAGATGAACGAACGTCTCTCCACTTGCTCAGTTCTGAGGGATAATTGTGTGTGAAAGCCGTCCTTCACTTATCTTGTTGGGAACACAAAGTTTCTTTTTAGTTGCAAACTCCATTCCATAAATATATATGGGGAGGAACTAGCTCCACCTCGGTTTTACAGTGAAAACTGCAGGAACTTCAAACCGGCACTAGTAAACAGACTGAGAAAGCAGAGAAAAAGTGTCTCCTGCAACCCGTTCCCTTGGTGCTAGATGAACGAACGTCTCTCCACTTGCTCAGTTCTGAGAGATAAGTGTGTGTGAAAGCCGCACTTCACCTAGATTGTTGGGAACACAAAGTTTCTTTTCAGTTGCAAACTCCAATCCATACATATATATGGGGAGGTACAAGCTCCAACTCGGTTTGACAGTGAAAACTGCAGGAACTTCAAACCGGCACTAGGAAACAGACTGAGAAAGCAGAGAAAAAGTGTCTCCTGCAACCGGTTCCCTTGGTGCTAGACGAACGAACGTCAATCCACTTGCTCAGTTCTGAGAGATAAGTGTGTGTGAAAGCCGTCCTTCACCTAGCTTGATGGGAACACAAAGTTTCTTTTCAGTTACAAACACCATTCCATACATATATATGGGGAGGTAGAAGCTCCAACTCGGTTTTACAGTGAAATCTGCAGGAACATCAAACCGGCACTAGGAAACAGACTGAGAAAGCAGAGAAAATGTGCCTCCTGCAACCCGTTCCCTTGGTGCTAGATGAACGAACGTCTCTCCATTTGCTCAGTTCTGAGAGATAATTGTGTGTGAAAGCCGTCCTTCACCTAGCTTGTTGGGAACACAAAGTTTCTTTTCAGTTGCAAACTCCATTCCATACATATATATGGGGAGGTACTAGCTCCAACTCGGTTTGACAGTGAAAACTGCAGGAACTTCAAACCGGCACTAGGAAACAGACTGAGAAAGCAGAGAAAAAGTGTCTCCTGCAACCCGTTCCCTTGGTGCTACATGAACGAACGTCTATCCACTTGCTCAGTTCTGAGAGATAAGTGTGTGTGAAAGCCGTACTTCACCTAGCTTGTTGGGAACACAAAGTTTCTTTTCAGTTGCAAACTCCATTCCATACATATATATGGGGAGGTACTAGCTCCAACTCGTTTTTACAGTGAAAACTGCAGGAACTTCAAACCGGCACTAGGAAACAGACTGAGAAAGCAGAGAAATAGTGTCTCCTGCAACCCGTTCCCTTGGTGCTAGATGAACGAAAGTCTCTCCAATTGCTCAGTTCTGAGAGATAAGTGTGTGTGAAAGCCGTCATTCAGCTAGCTTGATGAGAACACAAAGTTTCTTTGCAGTTGCAAACACCATTCCATACATATATATGGGGAGGTAGAAGCTCCAACTCGGTTTTACAGTGAAATCTGCAGGAACTTCAAACCGGCACTAGGAAACAGACTGAGAAAGCAGAGAAAATGTGCCTCCTGCAACCCGTTCCCTTGGTGCTAGATGAACGAACGTCTCTCCACTTGCTCAGTTCTGAGAGAAAAGTGTGTGTGAAAGCCGTCCTTCACCTAGCTTGTTGGGAACGCAAAATTTCTTTTCAGTTGCAAACTCCATTCCATACATATATTTGGGGAGGTACTAGCTCCAACTCGGTTTTACACTGAAAACTGCAGGAACTTCAAACCGGCACTAGGAAACAGACTGAGAAAGCAGAGAAAAAGTGTCTCCTGCAACCCGTTCCCTTGGTGCTAGATGAACGAACGTCTCTCCACTTGCTCAGTTCTGAAAGATAAGTGTGTGTGAAAGCCGTCCTTCACCTAGCTTGTTGGGAACACAAAGATTCTTTTCAGTTGCAAACTGCATTCCATACATATATATGGGGAGGTACTAGCTCCAACTCGGTTTGACAGTGAAAACTGCAGGAACTTCAAAACGGCACTAGGAAACAGACTGAGAAAGCAGAGAAAAAGTGTGTCCTGCAACCCGTTCCCTTGGTGCTAGATGAACGAACGTCTATCCACTTGCTCAGTTCTGAGAGATATGTGTGTGTGAAAGCCGTACTTCACCTAGCTTGTTGGGAACACAAAGTTTCTTTTCAGTTGCAAACTCCATTCCATACATATATATGGGGAGGTACTAGCTCCAACTCGTTTTTACAGTGAAAACTGCAGGAACTTCAAACCGGCACTAGGAAACAGACTGAGAAAGCAGAGAAATAGTGTCTCCTGCAACCCGTTCCCTTGGTGATAGATGAACGAAAGTCTCTCCAATTGCTCAGTTCTGAGAGATAAGTGTGTGTGAAAGCCGTACTTCAGCTAGCTTGATGGGAACACAAAGTTTCTTTTCAGTTGCAAACACCATTCCATACATATATATGGGGAGATAGAAGCTCCAACTCGGTTTTACAGTGAAATCTGCAGGAACTTCAAACCGGCACTAGGAAACAGACTGAGAAAGCAGAGAAAATGTGCCTCCTGCAACCCGTTCCCTTGGTGCTAGATGAACGAAAGTCTCTCCACTTGCTCAGTTCTGAGAGAAAAGTGTGTGTGAAAGCCGTCCTTCACCTAGCTTGTTGGGAACACAAAGTTTCTTTTCAGTTGCAAACTCCATTCCATACATATATATGGGGAGGTACTAGCTCCAACTCGGTTTTACACTGAAAACTGCAGGAACTTCAAACCGGCACTAGGAAACAGACTGAGAAAGCAGAGAAAAAGTGTCTCCTGCAACCCGTTCCCTTGGTGCTAGATGAACGAACGTCTCTCCACTTGCTCAGTTCTGAGAGATAAGTGTGTGTGAAAGCCGTCCTTCACCTAGCTTGTTGGGAACACAAAGTTTCTTTTCAGTTGCAAACTCCATTCCATACATATATAAAGGAAGGTACTAGCTCCAACTCGGTTTTACAGTGAAAACTGCAGGAACTTCAAACCGGCACTAGGAAACAGACTGAGAAAGCAGAGAAAAAGTGTCTCCTGCAACCCGTTCCCTTGGTGCTAGATGAACGAAAGTCTCTCCACTTGCTCAGTTCTGAGAGATAAGTGTGTGTGAAAGCCGTCCTTCACCTAGCTTGATGGGAACACAAAGTTTCTTTTCAGTTGCAAACACCATTCCATACATATATATGGGGAGGTAGAAATTCCAACTCGGTTTTACAGTGAAATCTGCAGGAACTTCTAACCGGCACTAGGAAACAGACTAAGAAAGCAGAGAAAAAGGGCCTCCTGCATCCAGTTCCTTTGGTGCTACATGAACGAACGTCTCTCCACTTGCTCAGTTCTGAGAGGTTAGTGTGTGTGAAAGCCGTCCTTCACCAAGCTTGTTGGGAACACAAAGTTTCTTTTCAGTTGCAAACTCCATTCCATACATATATATGGGGAGGTACTAGCTCCAAATAGGTTTTACAGTGAAAACTGCAGGAACTTCAAACCGGCACTAGGAAACAGACTGAGAAAGCAGAGAAAAAGTGTCTCCTGCAACCCGTTCCCTTGGTGCTGGATGAACGAACGTCTCTCCACTTGCTCAGTTCTGAGAGATAAGTGTGTGTGAAAGCCGTCCTTCACCTAGCTTGTTGGGAACACAAAGTTTCTTTTCACTTGCAAACTCCTTTCCATACATATATATGTGGAGGTACTACCTCCAACTCGGTTTTACAGTGAAAGCTGCAGGAACTTCATACCGGCACTTGGAAACAGACTGAGAAATCAGAGAAAAAGTGTCTCCTGCAACCCGTTCCCTTGGTGCTAGATGAACGAACGTCTCTGAACTTGCTCAGTTCCGAGAGATAAGTGTGTGTATAAGCCGTCCTTCACCTAGCTTGTTGGGAACACAAAGTTTCTTTTCAGTTGCAAACTCCATTCCATACATATATATGGGGAGGTACTAACTCCAACTCGGTTTTACAGTGAAAACTGCAGGAACTTCAAACCGGCACTAGGAAACAGACTGAGAAAGCAGAGAAAAAGTGTCTCCTGCAACCCGTTAAATTGGTGCTAGATGAACGAACGTCTCTCCACTTGCTCAGTTCTGAGAGATAAGTGTGTGTGAAAGCCGTCCTTCACCTAGCTTGATGGGAACACAAAGTTTCTTTTCAGTTACAAACACCATTCCATACATATATATGGGGAGGTAGAAGCTCCAACTCGGTTTTACAGTGAAATCTGCAGGAACTTCAAACCGGCACTAGGAAACAGACTGAGAAAGCAGAGAAAATGTGCCTCCTGCAACCCGTTCCCTTGGTGCTAGATGAACGAACGTCTCTCCATTTGCTCAGTTCTGAGAGATAATTGTGTGTGAAAGCCGTCCTTCACCTAGCTTGTTGGGAACACAAAGTTTCTTTTCAGTTGCAAACTCCATTCCATACATATATATGGGGAGGTACTAGCTCCAACTCGGTTTGACAGTGAAAACTGCAGGAACTTCAAAACGGCACTAGGAAACAGACTGAGAAAGCAGAGAAAAAGTGTCTCCTGCAACCCGTTCCCTTGGTGCTACATGAACGAACGTCTATCCACTTGCTCAGTTCTGAGAGATAAGTGTGTGTGAAAGCCGTACTTCACCTAGCTTGTTGGGAACACAAAGTTTCTTTTCAGTTGCAAACTCCATTCCATACATATATATGGGGAGGTACTAGCTCCAACTCGTTTTTACAGTGAAAACTGCAGGAACTTCAAACCGGCACTAGGAAACAGACTGAGAAAGCAGAGAAATAGTGTCTCCTGCAACCCGTTCCCTTGGTGCTAGATGAACGAAAGTCTCTCCAATTGCTCAGTTCTGAGAGATAAGTGTGTGTGAAAGCCGTCATTCAGCTAGCTTGATGAGAACACAAAGTTTCTTTGCAGTTGCAAACACCATTCCATACATATATATGGGGAGGTAGAAGCTCCAACTCGGTTTTACAGTGAAATCTGCAGGAACTTCAAACCGGCACTAGGAAACAGACTGAGAAAGCAGAGAAAATGTGCCTCCTGCAACCCGTTCCCTTGGTGCTAGATGAACGAACGTCTCTCCACTTGCTCAGTTCTGAGAGAAAAGTGTGTGTGAAAGCCGTCCTTCACCTAGCTTGTTGGGAACGCAAAGTTTCTTTTCAGTTGCAAACTCCATTCCATACATATATTTGGGGAGGTACTAGCTCCAACTCGGTTTTACACTGAAAACTGCAGGAACTTCAAACCGGCACTAGGAAACAGACTGAGAATGCAGAGAAAAAGTGTCTCCTGCAACCCGTTCCCTTGGTGCTAGATGAACGAACGTCTCTCCACTTGCTCAGTTCTGAAAGATAAGTGTGTGTGAAAGCCGTCCTTCACCTAGCTTGTTGGGAACACAAAGATTCTTTTCAGTTGCAAACTGCATTCCATACATATATATGGGGAGGTACTAGCTCCAACTCGGTTTGACAGTGAAAACTGCAGGAACTTCAAAACGGCACTAGGAAACAGACTGAGAAAGCAGAGAAAAGTGTGTCCTGCAACCCGTTCCCTTGGTGCTAGATGAACGAACGTCTATCCACTTGCTCAGTTCTGAGAGATATGTGTGTGTGAAAGCCGTACTTCACCTAGCTTGTTGGGAACACAAAGTTTCTTTTCAGTTGCAAACTCCATTCCATACATATATATGGGGAGGTACTAGCTCCAACTCGTTTTTACAGTGAAAACTGCAGGAACTTCAAACCGGCACTAGGAAACAGACTGAGAAAGCAGAGAAATAGTGTCTCCTGCAACCCGTTCCCTTGGTGATAGATGAACGAAAGTCTCTCCAATTGCTCAGTTCTGAGAGATAAGTGTGTGTGAAAGCCGTACTTCAGCTAGCTTGATGGGAACACAAAGTTTCTTTTCAGTTGCAAACACCATTCCATACATATATATGGGGAGATAGAAGCTCCAACTCGGTTTTACAGTGAAATCTGCAGGAACTTCAAACCGGCACTAGGAAACAGACTGAGAAAGCAGAGAAAATGTGCCTCCTGCAACCCGTTCCCTTGGTGCTAGATGAACGAAAGTCTCTCCACTTGCTCAGTTCTGAGAGAAAAGTGTGTGTGAAAGCCGTCCTTCACCTAGCTTGTTGGGAACACAAAGTTTCTTTTCAGTTGCAAACTCCATTCCATACATATATATGGGGAGGTACTAGCTCCAACTCGGTTTTACACTGAAAACTGCAGGAACTTCAAACCGGCACTAGGAAACAGACTGAGAAAACAGAGAAAAAGTGTCTCCTGCAACCCGTTCCCTTGGTGCTAGATGAACGAACGTCTCTCCACTTGCTCAGTTCTGAGAGATAAGTGTGTGTGAAAGCCGTCCTTCACCTAGCTTGTTGGGAACACAAAGTTTCTTTTCAGTTGCAAACTCCATTCCATACATATATAAAGGAAGGTATTAGCTCCAACTCGGTTTTACAGTGAAAACTGCAGGAACTTCAAACCGGCACTAGGAAACAGACTGAGAAAGCAGAGAAAAAGTGTCTCCTGCAACCCGTTCCCTTGGTGCTAGATGAACGAAAGTCTCTCCACTTGCTCAGTTCTGAGAGATAAGTGTGTGTGAAAGCCGTCCTTCACCTAGCTTGATGGGAACACAAAGTTTCTTTTCAGTTGCAAACACCATTCCATACATATATATGGGGAGGTAGAAATTCCAACTCGGTTTTACAGTGAAATCTGCAGGAACTTCTAACCGGCACTAGGAAACAGACTAAGAAAGCAGAGAAAAAGGGCCTCCTGCATCCAGTTCCTTTGGTGCTACATGAACGAACGTCTCTCCACTTGCTCAGTTCTGAGAGGTTAGTGTGTGTGAAAGCCGTCCTTCACCAAGCTTGTTGGGAACACAAAGTTTCTTTTCAGTTGCAAACTCCATTCCATACATATATATGGGGAGGTACTAGCTCCAAATAGGTTTTACAGTGAAAACTGCAGGAACTTCAAACCGGCACTAGGAAACAGACTGAGAAAGCAGAGAAAAAGTGTCTCCTGCAACCCGTTCCCTTGGTGCTGGATGAACGAACGTCTCTCCACTTGCTCAGTTCTGAGAGATAAGTGTGTGTGAAAGCCGTCCTTCACCTAGCTTGTTGGGAACACAAAGTTTCTTTTCACTTGCAAACTCCTTTCCATACATATATATGTGGAGGTACTACCTCCAACTCGGTTTTACAGTGAAAGCTGCAGGAACTTCATACCGGCACTTGGAAACAGACTGAGAAATCAGAGAAAAAGTGTCTCCTGCAACCCGTTCCCTTGGTGCTAGATGAACGAACGTCTCTGAACTTGCTCAGTTCCGAGAGATAAGTGTGTGTATAAGCCGTCCTTCACCTAGCTTGTTGGGAACACAAAGTTTCTTTTCAGTTGCAAACTCCATTCCATACATATATATGGGGAGGTAGTAACTCCAACTCGGTTTTACAGTGAAAACTGCAGGAACTTCAAACCGGCACTAGGAAACAGACTGAGAAAGCAGAGAAAAAGTGTCTCCTGCAACCCGTTAAATTGGTGCTAGATGAACGAACGTCTCTCCACTTGCTCAGTTCTGAGAGATAAGTGTGTGTGAAAGCCGTCCTTCACCTAGCTTGTTGGGAACACAAAGATTCTTTTCAGTTGCAAATTCCAATCCATACATATATATGGGGAGGTACTAGCTCCAACTCGATTTTACACTGAAAACTGCAGGAACTTCAAACCGGCACTAGGAAACAGACTGAGAAAACAGAGAAAAAGTGTCTCCTGCAACCCGTTCCCTTGGTGCTAGATGAACGAACGTCTCTCCACTTGCTCAGTTCTGAGAGATAAGTGAGTGTGAAAGCCGTCCTTCACCTAGCTTGTTGGGAACACAAAGTTTCTTTTCAGTTGCAAACTCCATTCCATACATATATATGGGGAGGTACTAGCTCCAACTCGGTTTTACAGTGAAAACTGCAGGAACTTCAAACCGGCACTAGGAAACAGACTGAGAAAGCAGAGAAAAAGTGTCTCCTGCAACCCGTTCCCTTGGTGCTAGATGAACGAACGTCTCTCCACTTGCTCAGTTCTGAGAGATAAGTGTGTGTGAAAGCCGTCCTTCACATAGCTTGTTGGGAACACAAAGATTCTTTTCAGTTGCAAACTCCATTCCATACATATATATGGGCAGGTACTAGCTCCAACTCGGTTTTACACTGAAAACTGCAGGAACTTCAAACCGGAACTAGGAAACAGACTGAGAAAGCAGAGAAAATGTGTCTCCTGCAACCCGTTCCCTTGGTGCTAGATGAAAGAACGTCTCTCCACTTGCTCAGTTCTGAGAGATAAGTGTGTGTGAAAGCCGTCCTTCACCTTGCTTGTTGGGAACACAAAGATTCTTTTCATTTGCAAACTCCATTCCATACATATATATGGGGAGGTACTAGCTCCAACTCGGTTTTACAGTGAAAACTGCAGGAACTTCAAACCGGCACTAGGAAACAGACTGAGAAAGCAGAGAAAAAGTGTCTCCTGCAACCCGTTCCCTTGGTGCTAGATGAACGAACGTCTCTCCACTTGCTCAGTTCTGAGAGATAAGTGTGTGTGAAAGCCGTCCTTCACTTAGCTTGATGGGAACACAAAGTTTCTTTTCAGTTGCAAACACTATTCCATACATATATATGGGGAGGTAGAAACTCCAACTAGGTTTTAAAGTGAAATCTGCAGGAACTTCAAACCAGCAGTAGGAAACAGACTGAGAAAGCAGAGAAAAAGTGCCTCCTGCATCCCGTTCCCTTGGTGCTAGATGAACGAAAGTCTCTCCACTTGCTAATTTCTGAGAGGTAAGTGTGTGTGAAAGCCGTCCTTCACATAGCTTGATGGGAACACAAAGTTTCTTTTCAGTTGCCAACACCATTCCATACATATATATGGGGAGGTAGAAGCTCCAACTCTGTTTTACAGTGAAATCTGCAGGAACTTCAAACCGGCACTAGGAAACAGACTGAGAAAGCAGAGAAAAAGTGCCTCCTGCAACCCGTTCCCTTGGTGCTAGATGAACGAACGTCTCTCCACTTGCTCAGTTCTGAGAGATAAGTGTGTATGAAAGCCGTCCTTCACCTAGCTTGTTGGGAACATAAAGATTCTTTTCAGTTGCAAACTCCATTCCATACATATATATGGGGAGGTACTAGCTCCATCTCGGTTTTACTCTGAAAACTGCAGGAACTTCAAACCGGCATTAGGAAACAGACTGAGAAAGCAGAGAAAAAGTGTCTCCTGCAACCCGTTAACTTGGTGCTAGATGAACGAACGTCTCTCCACTTGCTCAGTTCTGAGAGATAAGTGTGTGTGAAAGCCGTCCTTCACCTAGCTTGTTGGGAACACAAAGATTCTTTTCAGTTGCAAACTGCATTCCATACATATATATGGGGAGGTACTAGCTCCAACTCGGTTTGACAGTGAAAACTGCAGGAACTTCAAAACGGCACTAGGAAACAGACTGAGAAAGCAGAGAAAAAGTGTGTCCTGCAACCCGTTCCCTTGGTGCTAGATGAACGAACGTCTATCCACTTGCTCAGTTCTGAGAGATAAGTGTGTGTGAAAGCCGTCCTTCACATAGCTTGTTGGGAACACAAAGTTTCTTTTCAGTTGCAAACTCCATTCCATACATATATATGGGGAGGTACTAGCTCCAACTCGTTTTTACAGTGAAAACTGCAGGAACTTCAAACCGGCACTAGGAAACAGACTGAGAAAGCAGAGAAATAGTGTCTCCTGCAACCCGTTCCCTTGGTGATAGATGAACGAAAGTCTCTCCAATTGCTCATTTCTGAGAGAAAAGTGTGTGTGAAAGCCGTCCTTCAGCTAGCTTGATGGGAACACAAAGTTTCTTTTCAGTTGCAAACACCATTCCATACATATATATGGGGAGGTAGAAGCTCCAACTCGGTTTTACAGTGAAATCTGCAGGAACATCAAACCGGCACTAGGAAACAGACTGAGAAAGCAGAGAAAAAGTGTCTCCTGCAACCCGTTAAATTGGTGCTAGATGAACGAACGTCTCTCCACTTGCTCAGTTCTGAGAGATAATTGTGTGTGAAAGCCGTCCTTCACCTAGCTTGTTGGGAACACAAAGATTCTTTTCAGTTGCAAATTCCAATCCATACATATATATGGGGAGGTACTAGCTCCAACTCGGTTTTACACTGAAAACTGCAGGAACTTCAAACCGGCACTAGGAAACAGACTGAGAATACAGAGAAAAAGTGTCTCCTGCAACCCGTTCCCTTGGTGCTAGATGAACGAACGTCTCTCCACTTGCTCAGTTCTGAGAGATAAGTGAGTGTGAAAGCCGTCCTTCACCTAGCTTGTTGGGAACACAAAGTTTCTTTTCAGTTGCAAACTCCATTCCATACATATATATGGGGAGGTACTAGCTCCAACTCGGTTTTACAGTGAAAACTGCAGGAACTTCAAACCGGCACTAGGAAACAGACTGAGAAAGCAGAGAAAAAGTGTCTCCTGCAACCCGTTCCCTTGGTGCTAGATGAACGAACGTCTCTCCACTTGCTCAGTTCTGAGAGATAAGTGTGTGTGAAAGCCGTCCTTCACATAGCTTGTTGGGAACACAAAGATTCTTTTCAGTTGCAAACCCCATTCCATACATATATATGGGCAGGTACTAGCTCCAACTCGGTTTTACACTGAAAACTGCAGGAACTTCAAACCGGAACTAGGAAACAGACTGAGAAAGCAGAGAAAATGTGTCTCCTGCAACCCGTTCCCTTGGTGCTGGATGAACGAACGTCTCTCCACTTGCTCAGTTCTGAGAGATAAGTGTGTGTGAAAGCCGTCCTTCACCTAGGTTGTTGGGAACACAAAGTTTCTTTTCACTTGCAAACTCCTTTCCATACATATATATGGGGAGGTACTACCTCCAACTCGGTTTTACAGTGAAAGATGCAGGAACTTCATACCGGCACTTGGAAACAGACTGAGAAATCAGAGAAAAAGTGTCTCCTGCAACCCGTTCCCTTGGTGCTAGATGAACGAACGTCTCTGCACTTGCTCAGTTCCGAGAGATAAGTGTGTGTATAAGCCGTCCTTCACCTAGCTTGTTGGGAACACAAAGTTTCTTTTCAGTTGCAAACTCCATTCCATACATATATATGGGGAGGTACTAACTCCAACTCGGTTTTACAGTGAAAACTGCAGGAACTTCAAACCGGCACTAGGAAACAGACTGAGAAAGCAGAGAAAAAGTGTCTCCTGCAACCCGTTAAATTGGTGCTAGATGAACGAACGTCTCTCCACTTGCTCAGTTCTGAGAGATAAGTGTGTGTGAAAGCCGTCCTTCACCTAGCTTGTTGGGAACACAAAGATTCTTTTCAGTTGCAAATTCCAATCCATACATATATATGGGGAGGTACTAGCTCCAACTCGGTTTTACACTGAAAACTGCAGGAACTTCAAACCGGCACTAGGAAACAGACTGAGAAAACAGAGAAAAAGTGTCTCCTGCAACCCGTTCCCTTGGTGCTAGATGAACGAACGTCTCTCCACTTGCTCAGTTCTGAGAGATAAGTGAGTGTGAAAGCCGTCCTTCACCTAGCTTGTTGGGAACACAAAGTTTCTTTTCAGTTGCAAACTCCATTCCATACATATATATGGGGAGGTACTAGCTCCAACTCGGTTTTACAGTGAAAACTGCAGGAACTTCAAACCGGCACTAGGAAACAGACTGAGAAAGCAGAGAAAAAGTGTCTCCTGCAACCCGTTCCCTTGGTGCTAGATGAACGAACGTCTCTCCACTTGCTCAATTCTGAGAGATAAGTGTGTGTGAAAGCCGTCCTTCACATAGCTTGTTGGGAACACAAAGATTCTTTTCAGTTGCAAACTCCATTCCATACATATATATGGGCAGGTACTAGCTCCAACTCGGTTTTACACTGAAAACTGCAGGAACTTCAAACCGGAACTAGGAAACAGACTGAGAAAGCAGAGAAAATGTGTCTCCTGCAACCCGTTCCCTTGGTGCTAGATGAAAGAACGTCTCTCCACTTGCTCAGTTCTGAGAGATAAGTGTGTGTGAAAGCCGTCCTTCACCTTGCTTGTTGGGTACACAAAGATTCTTTTCAGTTGCAAACTCCATTCCATACATATATATGGGGAGGTACTAGCTCCAACTCGGTTTTACAGTGAAAACTGCAGGAACTTCAAACCGGCACTAGGAAACAGACTGAGAAAGCAGAGAAAAAGTGTCTCCTGCAACACGTTCCCTTGGTGCTAGATGAACGAACGTCTCTCCACTTGCTCAGTTCTGAGAGATAAGTGTGTGTTTAAGCCGTCCTTCACTTAGCTTAATGGGAACACAAAGTTTCTTTTCAGTTGCAAACACTATTCCATACATATATATGGGGAGGTAGAAACTCCAACTAGGTTTTAAAGTGAAATCTGCAGGAACTTCAAACCAGCAGTAGGAAACAGACTGAGAAAGCAGAGAAAAAGTGCCTCCTGCATACCGTTCCCTTGGTGCTAGATGAACGAAAGTCTCTCCACTTGCTAATTTCTGAGAGGTAAGTGTGTGTGAAAGCCGTCCTTCACATAGCTTGATGGGAACACAAAGTTTCTTTTCAGTTGCCAACACCGTTCCATACATATATATGGGGAGGTAGAAGCTCCAACTCTGTTTTACAGTGAAATCTGCAGGAACTTCAAACCGGCACTAGGAAACAGACTGAGAAAGCAGAGAAAAAGTGCCTCCTGCAACCCGTTCCCTTGGTGCTAGATGAACGAACGTCTCTCCACTTGCTCAGTTCTGAGAGATAAGTGTGTATGAAAGCCGTCCTTCACCTAGCTTGTTGGGAACACAAAGATTCTTTTCAGTTGCAAACTCCATTCCATACATATATATGGGGAGGTACTAGCTCCAACTCGGTTTTACTCTGAAAACTGCAGGAACTTCAAACCGGCATTAGGAAACAGACTGAGAAAGCAGAGAAAAGTGTCTCCTGCAAACCGTTAACTTGGTGCTAGATGAACGAACGTCTCTCCACTTGCTCAGTTCTGAGAGATAAGTGTGTGTGAAAGCCGTCCTTCACCTAGCTTGTTGGGAACACAAAGATTCTTTTCAGTTGCAAACTGCATTCCATACATATACATGGGGAGGTACTAGCTCCAACTCGGTTTTACTCTGAAAACTGCAGGAACTTCAAACCGGCATTAGGAAACAGACTGAGAAAGCAGAGAAAAAGTGTCTCCTGCAACCCGTTAACTTGGTGCTAGATGAACGAACGTCTCTCCACTTGCTCAGTTCTGAGAGATAAGTGTGTGTGAAAGCCGTCCTTCACCTAGCTTGTTGGGAACACAAAGTTTCTTTTCAGTTGCAAACTCCATTCCATACATATATATGGCGAGGTACTATCTCCAACTCGGTTTTACACTGAAAACTGCAGGAACTTCAAACCGGCACTAGGAAACAGACTGAGAAAGCAGAGAAAAAGTGTCTCCTGCAACCCTTTCCCTTGGTGCTATATGAACTAACGTCTCTCCACTTGCTCAGTTCTCAGAGATAAGTGTGTGTGAAAGCCGTCCTTCACCTAGCTTGATGGGAACACAAAGTTTCTTTTCAGTTGCAACCACCATTCCATACATATATATGGGGAGGTAGAAGCTCCAACTCGGTTTTACAGTGAAATCTGCAGGAACTTCAAATCGGCACTAGGAAACAGACTGAGAAATCAGAGAAAAAGTGCCTCCTGCATCCCGTTCCCTTGGTGCTAGATGAACGAACGTCTCTCCACTTGCTCAGTTCTGAGAGTTAATTGTGTGTGAAAGCCGTCCTTCACCTAGCTTGTTGGGAACACAAAGTTTCTTTTCAGTTGCAAACTCCATTCCATACATATATATGGGGAGGTACTAGCTCCATCTCTGTTTTACAGTGAAAACTGCAGGAACTTCAAACCGGCACTAGGAAACAGACTGAGAAAGCAGAGAAAAAGTGTCTCCTGCAACCCGTTCCCTTGGTGCTAGATGAACGAACGTCTCTCCACTTGCTCAGTTCTGAGAAATAAGTGTGTTTGAAAGCCGTCCTTCACATAGCTTGTTGGGAACACAAAGTTTCTTTTCAGTTGCAAACTCCATTCCATACATATATATGGGGAGGTACTAGCTCCAACTCGGTTTTACAATGAAAACTGCAGGATCTTCAAACCGGCACTAGGAAACAGACTGAGAAAGCAGAGAAAAAGTGTCTCCTGCAACCCTTTCCCTTGGTGCTATATGAACTAACGTCTCTCCACTTGCTCAGTTCTCAGAGATAAGTGTGTGTGAAAGCCGTCCTTCACCTAGCTTGATGGGAACACAAAGTTTCTTTTCAGTTGCAACCACCATTCCATAAATATATATGGGGAGGTAGAAGCTCCAACTCGGTTTTACAGTGAAATCTGCAGGAACTTCAAATCGGCACTAGGAAACAGACTGAGAAATCAGAGAAAAAGTGCCTCCTGCATCCCGTTCCCTTGGTGCTAGATGAACGAACGTCTCTCCACTTGCTCAGTTCTGAGAGTTAATTGTGTGTGAAAGCCGTCCTTCACCTAGCTTGATGGGAACACAAAGTTTCTTTTCAGTTGCAAACTCCATTCCATACATATATATGGGGAGGTACTAGCTCCATCTCTGTTTTACAGTGAAAACTGCAGGAACTTCAAACCGGCACTAGGAAACAGACTGAGAAAGCAGAGAAAAAGTGTCTCCTGCAACCCGTTCCCTTGGTGCTAGATGAACGAACGTCTCTCCACTTGCTCAGTTCTGAGAGATAAGTGTGTTTGAAAGCCGTCCTTCACCTAGCTTGTTGGGAACACAAAGTTTCTTTTCAGTTGCAAACTCCATTCCATACATATATATGGGGAGGTACTAGCTCCAACTCGGTTTTACAATGAAAACTGCAGGAACTTCAAACCGGAACTAGGAAACAGACTGAGAAAGCAGAGAAAATGTGTCTCCTGCAACCCGTTCCATTGGTGCTAGATGAACGAACGTCTCTCCACTTGCTCAGTTCTGAGAGATAAGTGTGTGTGAAAGCCGTTCTTCACCTAGCTTGTTGGGAACACAAAGTTTCTTTTCAGTTGCAAACTCCATTCCATACATATATATGGGGAGGTACAAGCTCCAACTCGGTTTTACAGTGAAAACTGCAGGAACTTCAAACCGGCACTAGGAAACAGACTGAGAAAGCAGAGAAAAAGTGTCTCCTGAAACCCGTTCCCTTGGTGCTAGATGAACGAACGTCTCTCCACTTTCTCAGTTCTGAGAGATAAGTGTGTTTGAAAGCCGTCCTTCACCTTGCTTGTTGGGAACACAAAGTTTCTTTTCAGTTGCAAACTCCATTCCATACATATATATGGGGAGGTACTAGCTCCATCTCTGTTTTACAGTGAAAACTGCAGGAACTTCAAACCGGCACTAGGAAACAGACTGAGAAAGCAGAGAAAAAGTGTCTCCTGCAAACCGTTCCCTTGGTGCTAGATGAACGAACGTCTCTCCACTTGCTCAGTTCTGAGAGATAAGTGTGTTTGAAAGCCGTCCTTCACCTAGCTTGTTGGGAACACAAAGTTTCTTTTCAGTTGCAAACTCCATTCCATACATATATATGGGGAGTTACTAGCTCCAACTCGGTTTTACAATGAAAACTGCAGGAACTTCAAACCGGAACTAGGAAACAGACTGAGAAAGCAGAGAAAATGTGTCTCCTGCAACCCGTTCCATTGGTGCTAGATGAACGAACGTCTCTCCACTTGCTCAGTTCTGAGAGATAAGTGTGTGTGAAAGCCGTTCTTCACCTAGCTTGTTGGGAACAGAAAGTTTCTTTTCAGTTGCAAACTCCATTCCATACATATACATGGGGAGGCACTAGCTCCAACTCGGTTTTACACTGAAAACTGCAGGAACTTCAAACCGGCACTAGGAAACAGACTGAGAAAACAGAGAAAATGTGTCTCCTGCAACCCGTTCCCTTGGGGCTAGATGAACTAACGTCTCTCCACTTGCTCAGTTCTGAGAGATAAGTGTGTGTGAAAGCCGTCCTTCACCTAGCTTGATGGGAACACAAAGTTTCTTTTCAGTTGCAACCACCATTCCATACATATATATGCGGAGGTAGAAGCTCCAACTCGGTTTTACAGTGAAATCTGCAGGAACTTCAAACCGGCACTAGGAAACAGACTGAGAAATCAGAGAAAAAGTGCCACCTGCAACCCGTTCCCTTGGTGCTAGATGAACGAAAGTCTCTCCACTTGCTCAGTTCTGAGAGATAAGTGTGTGTGAAAGCCGTCCTTCACCTAGCTTGTTGGGAACACAAAGTTTCTTTTCAGTTGCGAACTCCATTCCATACATATATATGGGGAGGTACAAGCTCCAACTCGGTTTTACAGTGAAAACTGCAGGAACTTCAAACCGGCACTAGGAAACAGACTGAGAAAGCAGAGAAAAAGTGTCTCCTGAAACCCGTTCCCTTGGTGCTAGATGAACGAACGTCTCTCCACTTTCTCAGTTCTGAGAGATAAGTGTGTTTGAAAGCCGTACTTCACCTTGCTTGTTGGGAACACAAAGTTTCTTTTCAGTTGCAAAATCCATTCCATACATATATATGGGGAGGTGCTAGCTCCAACTCGGTTTTACACTGAAAACTGCAGGAACTTCAAACCGGAACTAGGAAACAGACTGAGAAAGCAGAGAAAATGTGTCTCCTGCAACCCGTTCCCTTGGTGCTACATGAACGAACGTCTCTCCACTTGCTCAGTTCTGAGAGATAAGTGTGTGTGAAAGCCGTCCTTCACCTAGCTTGTTGGGAACACAAAGTTTCTTTTCAGTTGCAAACTCCATTCCAAAAATATATATGGGGAGGTACTAGCTCCAACTCGGTTTTACAGTGAAAACTGCAGGAACTTCAAACCGGCACTAGGAAACAGACTGAGAAAGCAGAGAAAAAGTGTCTCCTGCAACCCGCTCCCTTGGTGCTAGATGAACGAACGTCTCTCCACTTGCTAAGTTCTGAGAGATAAGTGTGTGTGAAAGCCGTCCTTCACTTAGCTTGATGGGAACACAAAGTTTCTTTTCAGTTGCAAACACCATTCCATACATATATATGGGGAGGTAGAAGCTCCAACTCGGTTTTACAGAGAAATCTGCAGGAACTTCAAACCGGCACTAGGAAACAGACTGAGAAAGCAGATAAAAGTGTCTCCTGCAACCCGTTCCTTTTGGTGCTAGATGAACGAACGTCTCTCCACTTGCTCAGTTCTGAGAGGTAAGTGTGTGTGAAAGCCGTCCTTCACATAACTTGATGGGAACACAAAGTTTCTTTTCAGTAGCAAACTCCATTCCATACATATATATGGGGAGGTACAAGCTCCAACTCGGTTTTACAGTGAAATCTGCAGGAACTTCAAATCGGCACTAGGAAACAGACTGAGAAAGCAGAGAAAAAGTGCCTCCTGCAACCCGTTCCCTTTGTGCTAGATGAACGAACGTCTCTCGACTTGCTCAGTTCTGAGAGATAAGTGTGTGTGAAAGCCGTCCTTCAACTAGCTTGTTGGGAACACAAAGTTTCTTTTCAGTTGCAAACTCCATTCCATACATATATATGGGGAGGTACTAGCTCCAACTCGGTTTTACTCTGAAAACTGCAGGAACTTCAAACCGGCATTAGGAAACAGACTGAGAAAGCAGAGAAAAAGTGTCTCCTGCAACCCGTTCCCTTGGTGCTAGATGAACGAACGTCTCTCCAATTGCTCAGTTCTGAGATATAAGTGTGTGTGAAAGCCGTCCTTCACCTAGCTTGTTGGGAACACAAAGTTTCTTTTCAGTTGCAAACTCCATTCCATACATATATATGGGGAGGTACTACCTCGAACCCGGTTTGACAGTGAAAACTGCAGGAACATCAAACCGGCACTAGGAAACAGACTGAGAAAGCAGAGAAAAAGTGTCTCCTGCAACCCGTTCCCTTGGTGCTAGATGAACGAACGTCTCTGCACTTGCTCAGTTCCGAGAGATAAGTGTGTGTGTAAGCCGTCCTTCACCTAGCTTGATGGGAACACAAAGTTTCTTTTCAGTTGGAAACTCCATTCCATACATATATATGGGGAGGTACTAGCTCCAACTCGGTTTTACAGTGAAAACTGCAGGAACTTCAAACCGGCACTAGGAAACAGACTGAGAAAGCAGAGAAAAAGTGTCTCCTGCAACCCCTTAACTTGGTGCTAGTTGAACGAACGTCTCTGCACTTGCTCAGTTCCGAGAGATAAGTGTGTGTGTAAGCCGTCCTTCACCTAGCTTGATGGGAACACAAAGTTTCTTTTCAGTTGCAAACTCCATTCCATACATATATATGGGGAGGTACTATCTCCAACTCGGTTTTACAGTGAAAACTGCAGGAACTTCAAACCGGCACTAGGAAACAGACTGAGAAATCAGAGAAAAAGTGCCTCCTGGAACCCGTTCCTTTGGTGCTAGATGAACGAACGTCTCTGCACTTGCTAAGTTCCGAGAGATAAGTGTGTGTGTAAGCCGTCCTTCACCTAACTTGTTGGGAACACAAAGTTTCTTTTCAGTTGCAAACTCCATTCCATACATATATATGGGGAGGTACTAGCTCCAACTCGGTTTTACTCTGAAAACTGCAGGAACTTCAAACCGGCATTAGGAAAAAGACTGAGAAAGCAGAGAAATAGTGTCTCCTGCAACCCGTTCCCTTGGTGCTAGATGAACGAACGTCTCTCCACTTGCTCAGTTGTGAGAGATAAGTGTGTGTGAAAGCCGTCCTTCACCTAGCTTGTTGGGAACACAAAGTTTCTTTTCAGTTGAAAACTCCATTCCATACATATATATGGGGAGGTAGAAGCTCCAACTCGGTTTTACAGTGAAATATGCAGGAACTTCAAACCGGCACTAGGAAACAGACTGAGAAAGCAGAGAAAAAGTGCCTTCTGCAACCCGTTCCCTTGGTACTAGATGAACGAACTTCTCTCCACTTGCTCAGTTCTGAGAGATAAGTGTGTGTGAAAGCCGTCCTTCACCTAGCTTGATGGGAACACAAAGTTTCTTTTCAGTTGCAAACTCCATTCCATACATATATATGGGGAGGTACTAGCTCCAACTCGGTTTAACTCTGAAAACTGCAGGAACTTCAAACCGGCATTAGGAAACAGACTGAGAAAGCAGAGAAAAAGTGTCTCCTGCAACCCGTTCCCTTGGTGCTAGATGAACGAACGTCTCTCCAATTGCTCAGTTCTGAGAGATAAGTGTGTGTGAAAGCCGTCCTTCACCTAGCTTGTTGGGAACACAAAGTTTCTTTTCAGTTGCAAACTCCATTCCATACATATATATGGGGAGGTACTACCTCGAACCCGGTTTGACAGTGAAAACTGCAGGAACATCAAACCGGCACTAGGAAACAGACTGAGAAAGCAGAGAAAAAGTGTCTCCTGCAACCCGTTCCCTTGGTGCTAGATGAACGAACGTCTATGCACTTGCTCAGTTCCGAGAGATAAGTGTGTGTGTAAGCCGTCCTTCACCTAGCTTGATGGGAACACAAAGTTTCTTTTCAGTTGGAAACTCCATTCCATACATATATATGGGGAGGTACTAGCTCCAACTCGGTTTTACAGTGAAAACTGCAGGAACTTCAAACCGGCACTAGGAAACAGACTGAGAAAGCAGAGAAAAAGTGTCTCCTGCAACCCGTTAACTTGGTGCTAGTTGAACGAACGTCTCTGCACTTGCTCAGTTCCGAGAGATGTGTGTGTGTGTAAGCCGTCCTTCACCTAGCTTGATGGGAACACAAAGTTTCTTTTCAGTTGCAAACTCCATTCCATACATATATATGGGGAGGTACTAGCTCAAACTCGGTTTTAGAGTGAAAACTGCAGGAACTTCAAACCGGCACTAGGAAACAGACTGAGAAAGCAGAGAAAAAGTGTCTCCTGCAACCCGTTAACTTGTTGCTAGATGAACGAAAGTCTCTCCACTTGCTCAGTTCTGAGAGATAAGTGTGTGTGAAAGCCGCCCTTCACCTAGATTGTTGGGAACACAAAGTTTCTTTTCAGTTGCAAAGTCCATTCCATACATATATATGGGGAGGTACTATCTCCAACTCGGTTTTACAGTGAAAACTGCAGGAACTTCAAACCGGCACTAGGAAACAGACTGAGAAATCAGAGAAAAAGTGCCTCCTGCAACCCGTTCCTTTGGTGCTAGATGAACGAACGTCTCTGCACTTGCTCAGTTCCGAGAGATAAGTGTGTGTGTAAGCCGTCCTTCACCTAGCTTGTTGAGAACACAAAGTTTCTTTTCAGTTGCAAACTCCATTCCATACATATATATGGGGAGGTACAAGCTCCAACTCGGTTTTACAGTGAAAACTGCAGGAACTTCAATCCGGCACTAGGAAACAGACTGAGAAAGCAGAGAAAAAGTGTCTCCTGCAACCCGTTAACTTGGTGCTAGATGAACGAACGTCTCTCCACTTGCTCAGTTATGAGAGATAAGTGTGTGTGAAAGCCGTCCTTCACATAGCTTGATGGGAACACATTGTTTCTTTTCAGTTGCAAACTCCATTCCATACATATATATGGGGAGGTACTAGCTCCAACTCGGTTTTACAGTGAAAACTGCAGGAACTTCAAACCGGCACTAGGAAACAGACTGAGAAAGCAGAGAAATAGTGTCTCCTGCAACCCGTTAACTTGGTGCTAGATGAACGAACGTCTCTCCACTTGCTCAGTTCTGAGAGATAATTGTGTGTGAAAGCCGTCCTTCACCTAGCTTGTTGGGAACACAAATTTGCTTTTCAGTTGCAAACTCCATTCCATACATATATATGGGGAGGTACTAGCTCCAACTCGGTTTTACAGTGAAAACTGCAGGAACATCAAACCGGCACTAGGAAACAGACTGAGAAAGCAGAGAAAAAGTGTCTCCTGCAACCCGTTCCCTTGGTGCTAGATGAACGAACGTCTATGCACTTGCTCAGTTCCGAGAGATAAGTGTGTGTGTAAGCCGTCCTTCACCTAGCTTGATGGGAACACAAAGTTTCTTTTCAGTTGGAAACTCCATTCCATACATATATATGGGGAGGTACTAGCTCCAACTCGGTTTTACAGTGAAAACTGCAGGAACTTCAAACCGGCACTAGGAAACAGACTGAGAAAGCAGAGAAAAAGTGTCTCCTGCAACCCGTTAACTTGGTGCTAGTTGAACGAACGTCTCTGCACTTGCTCAGTTCCGAGAGATGTGTGTGTGTGTAAGCCGTCCTTCACCTAGCTTGATGGGAACACAAAGTTTCTTTTCAGTTGCATACTCCATTCCATACATATATATGGGGAGGTACTAGCTCAAACTCGGTTTTAGAGTGAAAACTGCAGGAACTTCAAACCGGCACTAGGAAACAGACTGAGAAAGCAGAGAAAAAGTGTCTCCTGCAACCCGTTAACTTGTTGCTAGATGAACGAACGTCTCTCCACTTGCTCAGTTCTGAGAGATAAGTGTGTGTGAAAGCCGCCCTTCACCTAGATTGTTGGGAACACAAAGTTTCTTTTCAGTTGCAAAGTCCATTCCATACATATATATGGGGAGGTACTATCTCCAACTCGGTTTTACAGTGAAAACTGCAGGAACTTCAAACCGGCACTAGGAAACAGACTGAGAAATCAGAGAAAAAGTGCCTCCTGCAACCCGTTCCTTTGGTGCTAGATGAACGAACGTCTCTGCACTTGCTCAGTTCCGAGAGATAAGTGTGTGTGTAAGCCGTCCTTCACCTAGCTTGTTGAGAACACAAAGTTTCTTTTCAGTTGCAAACTCCATTCCATACATATATATGGGGAGGTACAAGCTCCAACTCGGTTTTACAGTGAAAACTGCAGGAACATCAATCCGGCACTAGGAAACAGACTGAGAAAGCAGAGAAAAAGTGTCTCCTGCAACCCGTTAACTTGGTGCTAGATGAACGAACGTCTCTCCACTTGCTCAGTTATGAGAGATAAGTGTGTGTGAAAGCCGTCCTTCACATAGCTTGATGGGAACACATAGTTTCTTTTCAGTTGCAAACTCCATTCCATACATATATATGGGGAGGTACTAGCTCCAACTCGGTTTTACAGTGAAAACTGCAGGAACTTCAAACCGGCACTAGGAAACAGACTGAGAAAGCAGAGAAATAGTGTCTCCTGCAACCCGTTAACTTGGTGCTAGATGAACGAACGTCTCTCCACTTGCTCAGTTCTGAGAGATAATTGTGTGTGAAAGCCGTCCTTCACCTAGCTTGTTGGGAACACAAATTTGCTTTTCAGTTGCAAACTCCATTCCATACATATATATGGGGAGGTACTAGCTCCAACTCGGTTTTACAGTGAAAACTGCAGGAACTTCAAACCGGCACTAGGAAACAGACTGAGAAAGCAGAGAAAAAGTGTCTCCTGCAACCCGTTCCCTTGGTGCCAGATGAACGAACGTCTCTCCACTTGCTCAGTTCTGAGAGATAAGTGTGTGTGAAAGCCGTCCTTCACCTAGCTTGATGGGAACACAAAGTTTCTTTTCAGTTGCAACCTCCATTCCATACATATATATGGGGAAGTAGAAGCTCCAACTCGGTTTTACAGTGAAATCTGCAGGAACTTCAAACCGGCACTAGGAAACAGACTGAGAAATCAGAGAAAAAGTGTCTCCTGCAACCCGTTCCCTTGGTGCTAGATGAACGAACGTCTCTGCACTTGCTCAGTTCCGAGAGATAAGTGTGTGTGAAAGCCGTACTTCACCTAGCTTGTTGGGAACACAAATTTTCTTTACAGTTGCAAACTCCATTCCATACATATATATGGGGAGGTACTAGCTCCAACTCGGTTTTACAGTGAAATCTGCAGGAACTTCAAACCGGCACTAGGAAACAGACTGAGAAAGCAGAGAAAAAGTGCCTCCTGCAACCCTTTCCCTTGGTGCTAGATGAACGAACGTCTCTGCACTTGCTCAGTTCTGAGAGGTAAGTGTGTGTGAAAGCCGTCCTTCACATAGCTTGATGGGATCACAAAGTTTCTTTTCAGTTGCAAACACCATTCCATACATATATATGGGGAGGTACTAGCTCCAACTCGGTTTTACAGTGAAAACTGCAGGAACTTCAAACCGGCACTAGGAAACAGACTGAGAAAGCAGAGAAAAAGTGCCTCCTGCAACCCGTTCCCTAGGTGCTAGATGAACGAACGTCTCTCCACTTGCTCAGTTCTGAAAGATAAGTGTGTGTGAAAGCCGTCCTTCACTTAGCTTGATGGGAACACAAAGTTTCTTTTCAGTTGC
This sequence comes from Camelus dromedarius, assembly GCF_036321535.1. Taxonomy (NCBI): domain Eukaryota; kingdom Metazoa; phylum Chordata; class Mammalia; order Artiodactyla; family Camelidae; genus Camelus; species Camelus dromedarius. The sequence goes on from NW_026989801.1 coordinate 5,332,298, forward strand.
AAACAGAATTCCATACATATATATGGGGAGGTAGAAGCTCCAACTCCGTTTTACAGTGAAATCTGCAGGGACTTCAAACCGGCACTAGGAAACAGACTGTGAAAGCAGAGAAAAAGTGCCTCCAGCAAACCTTTCCCTTGGTGCTAGATGAACGAACGTTTCTGCACTTGCTCAGTTCTGAGAGGTAAGTGTGTGTGAAAGCCGTCCTTCACATAGCTTGATGGGAACACAAAGTTTCTTTTCAGTTGCAAACACCATTCCATACATATATATGTGGAGGTAGATGCTCCAACTCGGTTTTACAGTGAAATCTGCAGGAACTTCAAACCGGCATTAGGAAACAGACTGAGATAGCAGAGAAATAGTGTCTCCTGCATCCCGTTCCCTTGGTGCTAGATGAACGAACGTCTCTCCACTTGCTCAGTTCTGAGAGATAAGTGTGTGTGAAAGCCGTCCTTCACCTAGCTTGTTGGGAACACAAAGTTTCTTTTCATTTGCAAACTCCACTCCATCCATATATATGGGGGTGTAGAAGCTCCAACTCGGTTTTACAGTGAAAACTGCAGGAACTTCAAACCGGCACTAGGAAACAGACTGAGAAAGCAGAGAAAAAGTGTCTCCTGCAACCCGTTCCCTTGGTGCTAGATGAACGAACGTCTCTGCACTTGCTCAGTTCCGAGAGATAAGTTTGTGTGTAAGCCGTCCTTCACCTAGCTTGTTGGGAACACAAAGTTTCTTTTCAGTTGCAAACTCCATTCCATACATATATATGTGGAGGTTCAAGCTCCAACTCGGTTTTACAGTGAAAACTGCAGGAACTTCAAAACGGCACTAGGAAACAGACTGAGAAAGCAGAGAAAAAGTGTCTCCTGTAACCCGTTAACGTGGTGCTAGATGAACGAACGTCTCTCCACTTGCTCAGTTCTGAGAGATAAGTGTGTGTGAAAGCCGTCCTTCACCTAGCTTGTTGGGAACACAAAGTTTCTTTTCAGTTGCAAACTCCATTCCATATATATATATGGGGAGGTACCAGCTCCAACTCGGTTTTACAGTGAAAACTGCAGGAACATCAAACCGGCACTAGGAAACAGACTGAGAAAGCAGAGAAAAAGTGCCTCCTGCAACCCGTTCCCTTGGTGCTAGATGAACGAACGTCTCTCCACTTGCTAAGTTCTGAGTGATTAGTGTGTGTGAAAGCCGTCCTTCACTTAGCTTGATGGGAACACAAAGTTTCTTTTCAGTTGCAAACACCATTCCATACATATATATGTGGAGGTAGAAGCTCCAACACGGTTTTACAGTGAAATCTGCAGGAACTTCAAATCGGCACTAGGAAACAGACTGAGAAAGCAGAGAAAAAGTGCCTCCTGCAACCCGTTCCCTTGGTGCTAGATGAACGAACGTCTCTCCACTTGCTCAGTTCTGAGAGATAAGTGTGTGTGAAAGCCGTCCTTCACCTAGCTTGTTGGGAACACAAAGTTTCTTTTCAGTTGCAAACTCCATTCCATACATATATATGGGGAGGTACTAGCTCCAACTCGGTTTTACACTGAAAACTGCAGGAACTTCACACCGGCACTATGAAACAGACTGAGAAAGCAGAGAAAAAGTGTCCACTGCAACCCGTTCCCTTGGTGCTAGATGAACGAACGTCTCTCCACTTGCTCAGTTCTGAGAAAAAAGTGTGTGTGAAAGCCGTCCTTCACCTAGCTTTTTGGGAACACAAAGTTTCTTTTCAGTTGCAAACTCCACTCCATCCATATATATGGGGAGGTAGAAGCTCCAACTCGGTTTTACAGTGAAAACTGCAGGAACTTCAAACCGGCACTAGGAAACAGACTGAGAAAGCAGAGAAAAAGTGTCTCCTGCAACCCGTTCCCTTGGTGCTAGATGAACGAACGTCTCTCCACTTGCTCAGTTCCGAGTGATAATTGTGTGTGTTAGCCGTCCTTCACCTAGCTTGTTGGGAACACAAAGTTTCTTTTCAGTTGCAAACTCCATTCCATACATATATATGGGGAGGTACTAGCTCCAACTCGGTTTTACAGTGAAATCTGCAGGAACTTCAAACCGGCACTAGGAAACAGACTGAGAAAGCAGAGAAAAAGTGCCTCCTGCAACCCTTTCCCTTGGTGCTAGATGAACGAACGTCTCTCCACTTGCTCAGTTCTGAGAGGTAAGTGTGTGTGAAAGCCGTCCTTCACATAGCTTGATGGGAACACAAAGTTTATTTTCAGTTGCAAACACCATTCCATACATATATATGTGGAGGTAGATGCTCCAACTCGGTTTTACAGTGAAATCTGCAGGAACTTCAAACCGGCACTAGGAAACAGACTGAGAAAGCAGAGAAAAAGTGCCTCCTGCAACCCTTTCCCTTGGTGCTAGATGAACGAACGTCTCTCCACTTGCTCAGTTCTGAGAGATAAGTGTGTGTGAAAGCCGTCCTTCACCTAGCTTGTTGGGAACACAAAGTTTCTTTTCAGTTGCAAACTCCACTCCATCCATATATATGGGGAGGTAGAAGCTCCAACTCGGTTTTACAGTGAAAACTGCAGGAACTTCAAACCGACACTAGGAAACAGACTGACAAAGCAGAGAAAAAGTGTCTCCTGCAACCCGTTCCCTTGGTGGAAGATGAACGAACGTCTCTCCAATTGCTCAGTTCCGAGAGATAATTGTGTGTGTTAGCCGTCCTTCACCTAGCTTGTTGGGAACACAAAGTTTCTTTTCAGTTGCAAACTCCATTCCATACATATATATGGGGAGGTACTAGTTCCAACTCGGTTTTACTCTGAAAACTGCAGGAACTTCAAACCGGCATTCGGAAACAGACTGAGATAGCAGAGAAATAGTGTCTCCTGCAACCCGTTCCCTTGGTGCTAGATGAACGAACGTCTCTCCACTTGCTCAGTTCTGAGAGATAAGTGTGTGTGAAAGCCGTCCTTCACCTAGCTTGTTGGGAACACAAAGTTTCTTTTCATTTGCAAACTCCACTCCATCCATATATATGGGGGGGTAGAAGCTCCAACTCGGTTTTACAGTGAAAACTGCAGGAACTTCAAACCGGCACTAGGAAACAGACTGAGAAAGCAGAGAAAAAGTGTCTCCTGCAACCCGTTCCCTTGGTGCTAGATGAACGAACGTCTCTGCACTTGCTCAGTTCCGAGAGATAAGTGTGTGTGAAAGCCGTCCTTCACCTAGCTTGTTGGGAACACAAAGTTTCTTTTCAGTTGCAAACTCCATTCCATATATATATATGGGGAGGTACCAGCTCCAACTCGGTTTTACAGTGAAAACTGCAGGAACATCAAACCGGCACTAGGAAACAGACTGAGAAAGCAGAGAAAAAGTGCCTCCTGCAACCCGTTCCCTTGGTGCTAGATGAACGAACGTCTCTCCACTTGCTAAGTTCTGAGTGATTAGTGTGTGTGAAAGCCGTCCTTCACTTAGCTTGATGGGAACACAAAGTTTCTTTTCAGTTGCAAACACCATTCCATACATATATATGTGGAGGTAGAAGCTCCAACACGGTTTTACAGTGAAATCTGCAGGAACTTCAAATCGGCACTAGGAAACAGACTGAGAAAGCAGAGAAAAAGTGCCTCCTGCAACCCGTTCCCTTGGTGCTAGATGAACGAACGTCTCTCCACTTGCTCAGTTCTGAGAGATAAGTGTGTGTGAAAGCCGTCCTTCACCTAGCTTGTTGGGAACACAAAGTTTCTTTTCAGTTGCAAACTCCATTCCATACATATATATGGGGAGGTACTAGCTCCAACTCGGTTTTACACTGAAAACTGCAGGAACTTCACACCGGCACTATGAAACAGACTGAGAAAGCAGAGAAAAAGTGTCCACTGCAACCCGTTCCCTTGGTGCTAGATGAACGAACGTCTCTCCACTTGCTCAGTTCTGAGAAAAAAGTGTGTGTGAAAGCCGTCCTTCACCTAGCTTGTTGGGAACACAAAGTTTCTTTTCAGTTGCAAACTCCACTCCATCCATATATATGGGGAGGTAGAAGCTCCAACTCGGTTTTACAGTGAAAACTGCAGGAACTTCAAACCGGCACTAGGAAACAGACTGAGAAAGCAGAGAAAAAGTGTCTCCTGCAACCCGTTCCCTTGGTGCTAGATGAACGAACGTCTCTCCACTTGCTCAGTTCCGAGTGATAATTGTGTGTGTTAGCCGTCCTTCACCTAGCTTGTTGGGAACACAAAGTTTCTTTTCAGTTGCAAACTCCATTCCATACATATATATGGGGAGGTACTAGCTCCAACTCGGTTTTACAGTGAAATCTGCAGGAACTTCAAACCGGCACTAGGAAACAGACTGAGAAAGCAGAGAAAAAGTGCCTCCTGCAACCCTTTCCCTTGGTGCTAGATGAACGAACGTCTCTCCACTTGCTCAGTTCTGAGAGGTAAGTGTGTGTGAAAGCCGTCCTTCACATAGCTTGATGGGAACACAAAGTTTATTTTCAGTTGCAAACACCATTCCATACATATATATGTGGAGGTAGATGCTCCAACTCGGTTTTACAGTGAAATCTGCAGGAACTTCAAACCGGCACTAGGAAACAGACTGAGAAAGCAGAGAAAAAGTGCCTCCTGCAACCCTTTCCCTTGGTGCTAGATGAACGAACGTCTCTCCACTTGCTCAGTTCTGAGAGATAAGTGTGTGTGAAAGCCGTCCTTCACCTAGCTTGTTGGGAACACAAAGTTTCTTTTCAGTTGCAAACTCCACTCCATCCATATATATGGGGAGGTAGAAGCTCCAACTCGGTTTTACAGTGAAAACTGCAGGAACTTCAAACCGACACTAGGAAACAGACTGACAAAGCAGAGAAAAAGTGTCTCCTGCAACCCGTTCCCTTGGTGGAAGATGAACGAACGTCTCTCCAATTGCTCAGTTCCGAGAGATAATTGTGTGTGTTAGCCGTCCTTCACCTAGCTTGTTGGGAACACAAAGTTTCTTTTCAGTTGCAAACTCCATTCCATACATATATATGGGGAGGTACTAGTTCCAACTCGGTTTTACTCTGAAAACTGCAGGAACTTCAAACCGGCATTCGGAAACAGACTGAGATAGCAGAGAAATAGTGTCTCCTGCAACCCGTTCCCTTGGTGCTAGATGAACGAACGTCTCTCCACTTGCTCAGTTCTGAGAGATAAGTGTGTGTGAAAGCCGTCCTTCACCTAGCTTGTTGGGAACACAAAGTTTCTTTTCATTTGCAAACTCCACTCCATCCATATATATGGGGGGGTAGAAGCTCCAACTCGGTTTTACAGTGAAAACTGCAGGAACTTCAAACCGGCACTAGGAAACAGACTGAGAAAGCAGAGAAAAAGTGTCTCCTGCAACCCGTTCCCTTGGTGCTAGATGAACGAACGTCTCTGCACTTGCTCAGTTCCGAGAGATAAGTTTGTGTGTAAGCCGTCCTTCACCTAGCTTGTTGGGAACACAAAGTTTCTTTTCAGTTGCAAACTCCATTCCATACATATATATGGGGAGGTACTAGCTCCAACTCGGTTTTACAGTGAAATCTGCAGGAACTTCAAACCGGCACTAGGAAACAGACTGAGAAAGCAGAGAAAAAGTGCCTCCTGCAACCCTTTCCCTTGGTGCTAGATGAACGAACGTCTCTCCACTTGCTCAGTTCTGAGAGGTAAGTGTGTGTGAAAGCCGTCCTTCACATAGCTTGATGGGAACACAAAGTTTATTTTCAGTTGCAAACACCATTCCATACATATATATGTGGAGGTAGATGCTCCAACTCGGTTTTACAGTGAAATCTGCAGGAACTTCAAACCGGCACTAGGAAACAGACTGAGAAAGCAGAGAAAAAGTGCCTCCTGCAACCCTTTCCCTTGGTGCTAGATGAACGAACGTCTCTCCACTTGCTCAGTTCTGAGAGATAAGTGTGTGTGAAAGCCGTCCTTCACCTAGCTTGTTGGGAACACAAAGTTTCTTTTCAGTTGCAAACTCCACTCCATCCATATATATGGGGAGGTAGAAGCTCCAACTCGGTTTTACAGTGAAAACTGCAGGAACTTCAAACCGACACTAGGAAACAGACTGACAAAGCAGAGAAAAAGTGTCTCCTGCAACCCGTTCCCTTGGTGGAAGATGAACGAACGTCTCTCCAATTGCTCAGTTCCGAGAGATAATTGTGTGTGTTAGCCGTCCTTCACCTAGCTTGTTGGGAACACAAAGTTTCTTTTCAGTTGCAAACTCCATTCCATACATATATATGGGGAGGTACTAGTTCCAACTCGGTTTTACTCTGAAAACTGCAGGAACTTCAAACCGGCATTCGGAAACAGACTGAGATAGCAGAGAAATAGTGTCTCCTGCAACCCGTTCCCTTGGTGCTAGATGAACGAACGTCTCTCCACTTGCTCAGTTCTGAGAGATAAGTGTGTGTGAAAGCCGTCCTTCACCTAGCTTGTTGGGAACACAAAGTTTCTTTTCATTTGCAAACTCCACTCCATCCATATATATGGGGGGGTAGAAGCTCCAACTCGGTTTTACAGTGAAAACTGCAGGAACTTCAAACCGGCACTAGGAAACAGACTGAGAAAGCAGAGAAAAAGTGTCTCCTGCAACCCGTTCCCTTGGTGCTAGATGAACGAACGTCTCTGCACTTGCTCAGTTCCGAGAGATAAGTTTGTGTGTAAGCCGTCCTTCACCTAGCTTGTTGGGAACACAAAGTTTCTTTTCAGTTGCAAAATCCATTCCATACATATATATGTGCAGGTACAAGCTCCAACTCGGTTTTACAGTGAAAACTGCAGGAACTTCAAACCGGCACTAGGAAACAGACTGAGAAAGCAGAGAAAAAGTGTCTCCTGCAACCCGTTAACGTGGTGCTAGATTAACGAACGTCTCTCCACTTGCTCAGTTCTGAGAGATAACTGTGTGTGAAAGCCGTCCTTCACCTAGCTTGTTGGGAACACAAAGTTTCTTTTCAGTTGCAAACTCCATTCCATATATATATATGGGGAGGTACTAGCTCCAACTCGGTTTTACGGTGAAAAATGCAGGAACATCAAACCGGCACTAGGAAACAGACTGAGAAAGCAGAGAAAAAGTGCCTCCTGCAACCCGTTCCCTTGGTGCTAGATGAACGAACGTCTCTCCACTTGCTAAGTTCTGAGTGATTAGTGTGTGTGAAAGCCGTCCTTCACTTAGCTTGATGGGAACACAAAGTTTCTTTTCAGTTGCAAACACCATTCCATACATATATATGTGGAGGTAGAAGCTCCAACACGGTTTTACAGTGAAATCTGCAGGAACTTCAAATCGGCACTAGGAAACAGACTGAGAAAGCAGAGAAAAAGTGCCTCCTGCAACCCGTTCCCTTGGTGCTAGATGAACGAACGTCTCTCCACTTGCTCAGTTCCGAGTGATAAGTGTGTGTGTTAGCCGTCCTTCACCTAGCTTGTTGGGAACACAAAGTTTCTTTTCAGTTGCAAACTCCATTCCATACATATATATGGGGAGGTACTAGCTCCAACTCGGTTTTACTCTGAAAACTGCAGGAACTTCAAACCGGCATTAGGAAACAGACTGAGATAGCAGAGAAATAGTGTCTCCTGCATCCCGTTCCCTTGGTGCTAGATGAACGAACGTCCCTGCACTTGCTCAGTTCTGAAAGATAAGTGTGTGTGAAAGCCGTCCTTCACCTACCTTGTTGGGAACACAAAGTTTCTTTTCATTTGCAAACTCCACTCCATCCATATATATGGGGAGGTAGAAGCTCCAACACGGTTTTACAGTGAAAACTGCAGGAACTTCAAACCGGCACTAGGAAACAGACTGAGAAAGCAGAGAAAATGTGTCTCCTGCAACCCGTTCCCTTGGTGCTAGATGAACGAACGTCTCTGCACTTGCTCAGTTCCGAGAGATAAGTTTGTGTGTAAGCCGTCCTTCACCTAGCTTGTTGGGAACACAAAGTTTCTTTTCAGTTGCAAACTCCATTCCATACATATATATGTGGAAGTACAAGCTCCAACTCGGTTTTACATTGAAAACTGCAGGAACTTCAAACCGGCAATAGGAAACAGACTGAGAAAGCAGAGAAAAAGGGACTCCTGCAACCCGTTAACGTGGTGCTAGATGAACGAACGTCTCTCCACTTGCTCAGTTCTGAGAGATAAGTGTGTGTGAAAGCCGTCCTTCACCTAGCTTGTTGGGAACACAAAGTTTCTTTTCAGTTGCAAACTCCATTCCATACATATATATGGGGAGGTACTAGCTCCAACTCGGGTTTACAGTGAAAACTGCAGGAACATCAAACCGGCACTAGGAAACAGACTGAGAAAGCAGAGAAAATGTGCCTCCTGCAACCCGTTCCCTTAGTGGTAGATGAACGAACGTCTCTCCACTTGCTCAGTTCTGAGAGATAAGTGTGTGTGAAAGCCGTCCTTCACCTAGCTTCTTGGGAACACAAAGTTTCTTTTCAGTTGCAAACTCCATTCCATACATATATATGGGGAGGTAGAAGCTCCAACTCGGTTTTAGAGTGAAAACTGCAGGAACTTCAAACCGGCACTAGGAAACGGACTAGAAAGCAGAGAAAAAGTGTCTCCTGCAACCCGTTCCCTTGGTGCTAGATGAATGAACGTCTCTGCACTTGCTAGGTTCCGAGAGATATGTGTGTGTGTAAGCCGTCCTTCACCTAGCTTGTTGGGAACACAAAGATTCTTTTCAGTTGCAAACTCCATTCCATACATATATATGGGGCGGTACTAGCTCCAACTCGGTTTTACAGTGAAAACTGCAGGAACTTCAAACCGGCACTAGGAAACAGACTGAGAAAGCAGAGAAAAAGTGTCTCCTGCATCCCGTTAAATTGGTGCTAGATGAACGAACGTCTCTCCACTTGCTCAGTTCCGAGAGATAAGTGTGTGTGAAAGCCGTCCTTCACCTAGCTTGTTGGGAACACAAAGTTTCTTTTCAGTTGCAAACTCCATTCCATACATATATATGTGGAAGTACAAGCTCCAACTCGGTTTTACATTGAAAAATGCAGGAACTTCAAACAGGCAATAGGAAACAGACTGAGAAAGCAGAGAAAAAGTGTCTCCTGCAACCCGTTAACGTGGTGCTAGATGAACGAACGTCTCTCCACTTGCTCAGTTCTGAGAGATAAGTGTGTGTGAAAGACGTCCTTCACCTAGCTTGTTGGGAACAAAAAGTTTCTTTTCAGTTGCAAACTCCATTCCATACATATATATTGGGAGGTACTAGCTCCAACTCGGTTTTACAGTGAAAACTGCAGGAACATCAAAATGGCACTAGGAAACAGACTGAGAAAGCAGAGAAAAAGTGCCTCCTGCAACCCGTTCCCTTGGTGCTAGATGAACGAACATCTCTCCACTTGCTAAGTTCTGAGAGATAAGTGTGTGTGAAAGCCGACTTCACTTAGCTTGATGGGAACACAAAGTTTCTTTTCAGTTGCAAACACCATTCCATACATATATATGGGGAGGTAGAAGCTCCAACACGGTTTTACAGTGAAATCTGCAGGAACTTCAAATCGGCACTAGGAAACAGACTAGAAAGCAGAGAAAAAGTGTCTCCTGCAACCCGTTCCCTTGGTGCTAGATGAATGAACGTCTCTGCACTTGCTAGGTTCCGAGAGATATGTGTGTGTGTAAGCCGTCCTTCACCTAGCTTGTTGGGAACACAAAGATTCTTTTCAGTTGCAAACTCCATTCCATACATATATATGGGGCGGTACTAGCTCCAACTCGGGTTTACAGTGAAAACTGCAGGAACTTCAAACCGGCACTAGGAAAGAGACTGAGAAAGCAGAGAAAAAGTGTCTCCTGCAACCCGTTAAATTGGTGCTAGATGAACGAACGTCTCTCCACTTGCTCATTTCTGAGAGATAATTGTGTGTGAAAGCCGTCCTTCACCTAGCTTGTTGGGAACACAAAGTTTCTTTTCAGTTGCAAACTCCATTCCATATATATATATGGGGAGGTAGTAGCTCCAAATCGGTTTTACAGTTGAAACTGCAGGAACTTCAAACCGGCACTAGGAAACAGACTGAGAAAGCAGAGAAAATGTGTCTCCTGCAACCCGTTCCCTTGGTGCTAGATGAACGAACGTCTCTCCACTTGCTCTGTTCTGAGAGATAAGTGTGTGTGAAAGCCGTCCTTCACCTAGCTTGTTGGGAACACAAAGTTTCTTTTCAGTGGCAAACTCCATTCCATACATATATATGGGGAGGTAGAAGCTCCAACTCGGTTTTACAGTGAAAACTGTAGGAACTTCAAACCGGCACTAGGAAACAGACTGAGAAAGCAGAGAAAAAGTGTCTCCTGTAACCCGTTCCCTTGGTGCTAGATGAACGAACGTCTCTCCACTTGCTCAGTTCTGAGAGATAAGTGTGTGTGAAAGCCGTCCTTCACCTAGCTTGTTGGGAACACAAAGTTTCTTTTCAGTTGTAAACTCCATTCCATACATATATATGGGGAGGAACAAGCTCCAACTCGGTTTTACAGTAAAAACTGCAGGAACTTCAAACCGGCACTAGGAAACAGACTGAGAAAGCAGAGAAAAAGTGTCTCCTGCAACCCGTTCCCTTGGTGCTAGATGAACGAACGTCTCTCCACTTGCTCAGTTCTGAGGGATAAGTGTGTGTGAAAGCCGTCCTTCACCTAGCTTGTTGGGAACACAAAGTTTCTTTTCAGTTGCAAACTCCAATCCATACATATATATTGGTAGGTACTAGCTCCAACTCGGTTTGACAGTGAAAACTGCAGGAACTTCAAACCGGCAATAGGAAACAGACTGAGAAAGCAGAGAAAAAGTGTCTCCTGTAACCCGTTCCCTTGGTGGTAGATGAACGAACGTCTCTCCACTTGCTCAGTTCTGAGAGATAAGTGTGTGTGAAAGCCGTCCTTCACCTAGCTTGTTGGGAACACAAAGTATCTTTTCAGTTGCAAACTCCATTCCATACATATATATGGGGAGGTAGAAGCTCCAACACGGTTTTACAGTGAAATCTGCAGGAACTTCAAACCGGCACTAGGAAACAGACTGAGAAAGCAGAGAAAATGTGCCTCCTGCAACCCGTTCCCTTGGTGCTAGATGAACGAACGTCTCTCCACTTGCTCAGTTCTGAGAGATAAGTGTGTGTGAAAGCCGTCCTTCACCTAGCTTGTTGGGAACACAAAGTATCTTTTCAGTTGCAAACTCCATTCCATACATATATATGGGGAGGTAATAGCTCCAACTCGGTTTTACACTGAAAACTGCAGGAACTTCAAACCGGCACTAGGAAACAGACTGAGAAAGCAGAGAAAAATTGTCTCATGCAACCCGTTCCCTTGGTGCTAGATGAACGAACGTCTCTCCACTTGCTCAGTTCTGAGAGATAAGTGTGTGTGAAAGCCGTCCTTCACATAGATTGTTGGGAACACAAAGTTTCTTTTCAGTTGCAAACTCCACTCCACCCATATATATGGGGAGGTAGAAGCTCCAACTCGATTTTACAGTGAAAACTGCAGGAACTTCAAACCGGCACTAGGAAACAGACTGAGAAAGCAGAGAAATAGTGTCTCCTGCATCCCGTTCCCTTGGTGCTAGATGAACGAACGTCTCTGCACTAGCTCAGTTCCGAGAGATAAGTATGTGTGTAAGCCGTCCTTCACCTAGCTTGTTGGGAACACAAAGTTTCTTTTCAGTTGCAAACTCCATTCCATACATATATATGGGGAGGTACTAACTCCAACTCTGTTTTACAGTGAAAACTGCAGGAACTTCAAAGCGGCACTAGGAAACAGACTGAGAAAGCAGAGAAAAATTGTCTCCTGCAACCCGTTAACTTGGTGCTAGATGAACGAACGTCTCTCCACTTGCTGAGTTCTGAGAGATAAGTGTGTGTGAAAGCCGTCCTTCACCTAGCTTGTTGGGAACACAAAGTTTCTTTTCAGTTGCAAACTCCATTCCATACATATATATGGGGAGGTACAAGCTCCAACTCGGTTTTACACTGAAAACTGCAGAAACTTCAAACCGGCACTAGGAAACAGACTGAGAAACAGAGAAAATGTGTCTCCTGCAACCCGTTCCCTTGGTGCTAGATGAACGAACGTCTCTCCACTTGCTCAGTTCTGAGAGATAAGTGTGTGTGAAAGCCGTCCTTCACCTAGCTTGTTGGGAACACAAAGTTTCTTTTCAGTTGCAAACTCCATTCCATACATATATATGGGGAGGTAGAAGCTCCAAATCGGTTTTACAGTGAAAACTGCAGGAAATTCAAACCGGCACTAGGAAACAGACTGAGAAAGCAGAGAAAAAGTGTCTCCTGCAACCCGTTCCCTTGGTGCTAGATGAACGAACGTCTCTCCACTTGCTCAGTTCTGAGAGATAAGTGTGTGTGAAAGCCGTCCTTCACCTAGCTTGTTGGGAACACAAAGTTTCTTTTCAGTAGTAAACTCCATTCCATACATATATATGGGGAGGAACAAGCTCCAACTCGGTTTTACAGTAAAAACTGCAGGAACTTCAAACAGGCACTAGGAAACAGACTGAGAAAGCAGAGAAAAGTGTCTCCTGCAACCCGTTCCCTTGGTGCTAGATGAACGAACGTCTCTGCACTTGCTCAGTTCCGAGAGATAAGTGTGTGTGAAAGCCGTCCTTCACCTAGCTTGTTGGGAACACAAATTTTCTTTCCAGTTGCAAACTCCATTCCATACATATATATGGGGAGGTACTAGCTCCAGCTAGGTTTTACAGTGAAAACTGCAGGAACTTCAAACCGTCACTAGGAAACAGACTGAGAAAGCAGAGAAAAAGTGTCTCATGCAACCCGTTCCCTTGGTGCTAGATGAACGAACGTCTCTCCACTTGCTGAGTTCTGAGAGATAAGTGTGTGTGAAAGCCGTCCTTCACATAGCTTGTTGGGAACACAAAGATTCTTTTAAGTTGCAAACTCCACTCCATCCATATATATGGGGAGGTAGAAGCTCCAACTCGATTTTACAGTGAAAACTGCAGGAACTTCAAACCGGCACTAGGAAACAGACTGAGAAAGCAGAGAAATAGTGTCTCCTGCAACCCGTTCCCTTGGTGCTAGATGAACGAACGTCTCTGCACTAGCTCAGTTCCGAGAGATAAGTATGTGTGTAAGCCGTCCTTCACCTAGCTTGTTGGGAACACAAAGTTTCTTTTCAGTTGCAAACTCCATTCCATACATATATATGGGGAGGTACTAACTCCAACTCTGTTTTACAGTGAAAACTGCAGGAACTTCAAAGCGGCACTAGGAAACAGACTGAGAAAGCAGAGAAAAATTGTCTCCTGCAACCCGTTAACTTGGTGCTAGATGAACGAACGTCTCTCCACTTGCTGAGTTCTGAGAGATAAGTGTGTGTGAAAGCCGTCCTTCACCTAGCTTGTTGGGAACACAAAGTTTCTTTTCAGTTGCAAACTCCATTCCATACATATATATGGGGAGGTACAAGCTCCAACTCGGTTTGACAGTGAAAACTGCAGGAACTTCAAACCGGCACTAGGAAACAGACTGAGAAAGCAGAGAAAATGTGTCTCCTGCAACCCGTTCCCTTGGTGCTAGATGAACGAACGTCTCTCCACTTGCTCTGTTCTGAGAGATAAGTGTGTGTGAAAGCCGTCCTTCACCTAGCTTGTTGGGAACACAAAGTTTCTTTTCAGTTGCAAACTCCATTCCATACATATATATGGGGAGGTAGAAGCTCCAAATCGGTTTTACAGTGAAAACTGCAGGAACTTCAAACCGGCACTAGGAAACAGACTGAGAAAGCAGAGAAAAAGTGTCTCCTGCAACCCGTTCCCTTGGTGCTAGATGAACGAACGTCTCTCCACTTGCTCAGTTCTGAGAGATAAGTGTGTGTGAAAGCCGTCCTTCAACTAGCTTGATGGGAACACAAAGTTTCTTTTCAGTTGTAAACTCCAATCCATACATATATATGGGGAGGAACAAGCTCCAACTCGGTTTTACAGTAAAAACTGCAGGAACTTCAAACAGGCACTAGGAAACAGACTGAGAAAGCAGAGAAAAAGTGTCTCCTGCAACCCGTTCCCTTGGTGCTAGATGAACGAACGTCTCTGCACTTGCTCAGTTCCGAGAGATAAGTGTGTGTGAAAGCCGTCCTTCACCTAGCTTGTTGGGAACACAAAGTTTCTTTTCAGTTGCAAACTCCAATCCATACATATATATTGGTAGGTACTAGCTCCAACTCGGTTTGACAGTGAAAACTGCAGGAACTTCAAACCGGCAATAGGAAACAGACTGAGAAAGCAGAGAAAAAGTGTCTCCTGTAACCCGTTCCCTTGGTGGTAGATGAACGAACGTCTCTCCACTTGCTCAGTTCTGAGAGATAAGTGTGTGTGAAAGCCGTCCTTCACCTAGCTTGATGGGAACACAAAGTTTCTTTTCAGTTGCAAACACCATTCCATACATATATATGGGGAGGTAGAAGCTCCAACACGGTTTTACAGTGAAATCTGCAGGAACTTCAAACCGGCACTAGGAAACAGACAGAAAGCAGAGAAAATGTGCCTCCTGCAACCCGTTCCCTTGGTGCTAGATGAACGAACGTCTCTCCACTTGCTCAGTTCTGAGAGATAAGTGTGTGTGAAAGCCGTCCTTCACCTAGCTTGTTGGGAACACAAAGTATCTTTTCAGTTGCAAACTCCATTCCATACATATATATGGGGAGGTAATAGCTCCAACTCGGTTTTACACTGAAAACTGCAGGAACTTCAAACCGGCACTAGGAAACAGACTGAGAAAGCAGAGAAAAATTGTCTCATGCAACCCGTTCCCTTGGTGCTAGATGAACGAACGTCTCTCCACTTGCTCAGTTCTGAGAGATAAGTGTGTGTGAAAGCCGTCCTTCACATAGCTTGTTGGGAACACAAAGTTTCTTTTCAGTTGCAAACTCCACTCCACCCATATATATGGGGAGGTAGAAGCTCCAACTCGATTTTACAGTGAAAACTGCAGGAACTTCAAACCGGCACTAGGAAACAGACTGAGAAAGCAGAGAAATAGTGTCTCCTGCAACCCGTTCCCTTGGTGCTAGATGAACGAACGTCTCTGCACTAGCTCAGTTCCGAGAGATAAGTATGTGTGTAAGCCGTCCTTCACCTAGCTTGTTGGGAACACAAAGTTTCTTTTCAGTTGCAAACTCCATTCCATACATATATATGGGGAGGTACTAACTCCAACTCTGTTTTACAGTGAAAACTGCAGGAACTTCAAAGCGGCACTAGGAAACAGACTGAGAAAGCAGAGAAAAATTGTCTCCTGCAACCCGTTAACTTGGTGCTAGATGAACGAACGTCTCTCCACTTGCTGAGTTCTGAGAGATAAGTGTGTGTGAAAGCCGACCTTCACCTAGCTTGTTGGGAACACAAAGTTTCTTTTCAGTTGCAAACTCCATTCCATACATATATATGGGGAGGTACAAGCTCCAACTCGGTTTTACACTGAAAACTGCAGGAACTTCAAACCGGCACTAGGAAACAGACTGAGAAACAGAGAAAATGTGTCTCCTGCAACCCGTTCCCTTGGTGCTAGATGAACGAACGTCTCTCCACTTGCTCAGTTCTGAGAGATAAGTGTGTGTGAAAGCCGTCCTTCACCTAGCTTGTTGGGAACACAAAGTTTCTTTTCAGTTGCAAACTCCATTCCATACATATATATGGGGAGGTAGAAGCTCCAAATCGGTTTTACAGTGAAAACTGCAGGAAATTCAAACCGGCACTAGGAAACAGACTGAGAAAGCAGAGAAAAAGTGTCTCCTGCAACCCGTTCCCTTGGTGCTAGATGAACGAACGTCTCTCCACTTGCTCAGTTCTGAGAGATAAGTGTGTGTGAAAGCCGTCCTTCACCTAGCTTGTTGGGAACACAAAGTTTCTTTTCAGTAGTAAACTCCATTCCATACATATATATGGGGAGGAACAAGCTCCAACTCGGTTTTACAGTAAAAACTGCAGGAACTTCAAACAGGCACTAGGAAACAGACTGAGAAAGCAGAGAAAAGTGTCTCCTGCAACCCGTTCCCTTGGTGCTAGATGAACGAACGTCTCTGCACTTGCTCAGTTCCGAGAGATAAGTGTGTGTGAAAGCCGTCCTTCACCTAGCTTGTTGGGAACACAAATTTTCTTTCCAGTTGCAAACTCCATTCCATACATATATATGGGGAGGTACTAGCTCCAGCTAGGTTTTACAGTGAAAACTGCAGGAACTTCAAACCGTCACTAGGAAACAGACTGAGAAAGCAGAGAAAAAGTGTCTCATGCAACCCGTTCCCTTGGTGCTAGATGAACGAACGTCTCTCCACTTGCTGAGTTCTGAGAGATAAGTGTGTGTGAAAGCCGTCCTTCACATAGCTTGTTGGGAACACAAAGATTCTTTTAAGTTGCAAACTCCACTCCATCCATATATATGGGGAGGTAGAAGCTCCAACTCGATTTTACAGTGAAAACTGCAGGAACTTCAAACCGGCACTAGGAAACAGACTGAGAAAGCAGAGAAATAGTGTCTCCTGCAACCCGTTCCCTTGGTGCTAGATGAACGAACGTCTCTGCACTAGCTCAGTTCCGAGAGATAAATATGTGTGTAAGCCGTCCTTCACCTAGCTTGTTGGGAACACAAAGTTTCTTTTCAGTTGCAAACTCCATTCCATACATATATATGGGGAGGTACTAACTCCAACTCTGTTTTACAGTGAAAACTGCAGGAACTTCAAAGCGGCACTAGGAAACAGACTGAGAAAGCAGAGAAAAATTGTCTCCTGCAACCCGTTAACTTGGTGCTAGATGAACGAACGTCTCTCCACTTGCTGAGTTCTGAGAGATAAGTGTGTGTGAAAGCCGTCCTTCACCTAGCTTGTTGGGAACACAAAGTTTCTTTTCAGTTGCAAACTCCATTCCATACATATATATGGGGAGGTACAAGCTCCAACTCGGTTTGACAGTGAAAACTGCAGGAACTTCAAACCGGCACTAGGAAACAGACTGAGAAAGCAGAGAAAATGTGTCTCCTGCAACCCGTTCCCTTGGTGCTAGATGAACGAACGTCTCTCCACTTGCTCTGTTCTGAGAGATAAGTGTGTGTGAAAGCCGTCCTTCACCTAGCTTGTTGGGAACACAAAGTTTCTTTTCAGTTGCAAACTCCATTCCATAAATATATATGGGGAGGTAGAAGCTCCAAATCGGTTTTACAGTGAAAACTGCAGGAACTTCAAACCGGCACTAGGAAACAGACTGAGAAAGCAGAGAAAAAGTGTCTCCTGCAACCCGTTCCCTTGGTGCTAGATGAACGAACGTCTCTCCACTTGCTCAGTTCTGAGAGATAAGTGTGTGTGAAAGCCGTCCTTCAACTAGCTTGTTGGGAACACAAAGTTTCTTTTCAGTTGTAAACTCCAATCCATACATATATATGGGGAGGAACAAGCTCCAACTCGGTTTTACAGTAAAAACTGCAGGAACTTCAAACAGGCACTAGGAAACAGACTGAGAAAGCAGAGAAAAAGTGTCTCCTGCAACCCGTTCCCTTGGTGCTAGATGAACGAACGTCTCTGCACTTGCTCAGTTCCGAGAGATAAGTGTGTGTGAAAGCCGTCCTTCACCTAGCTTGTTGGGAACACAAATTTTCTTTCCAGTTGCAAACTCCATTCCATACATATATATGGGGTGGTACTAGCTCCAGCTCGGTTTTACAGTGAAAACTGCAGGAACTTCAAACCGGCACTAGGAAACAGACTGAGAAAGCAGAGAAAAAGTGTCTCCTGCAACCCGTTCCCTAGGTGCTAGATGAACGAACGTCTCTCCACTTGCTCAGTTCTGAGAGATAAGTGTGTGTGAAAGCCGTCCTTCACTTAGCTTGATGGGAACACAAAGTTTCTTTTCAGTTGCAAACTCCATTCCATACATATATATGGGGAGGTAGAAGCTCCAACTCGGTTTTACAGTGAAATCTGCAGGAACTTCAAACCGGCACTAGGAAACAGACTGAGAAAGCAGAGAAAAAGTGCCTCCTGCAACCCTTTCCCTTGGTGCTAGATGAACGAACGTCTCTCCACTTGCTCAGTTCTGAGAGGTAAGTGTGTGTGAAAGCCGTCCTTCACATAGCTTAATGGGAACACAAAGTTTCTTTTCAGTTGCAAACTTCATTCCATACATATATATGGGGAGATACTAGCTCCAACTCGGTTTTACAGTGAAAACTGCAGGAACTTCAAACCGGCACTAGGAAACAGACTGAGAAAGCAGAGAAAAAGTGTCTCCTGCAACCCGTTAACTTGGTGCTAGATGAACGAACGTCTCTCCACTTGCTCAGTTCTGAGAGATAAGTGTGTGTGAAAGCCGTCCTTCACCTAGCTTGTTGGGAACACAAAGTTTCTTTTCAGTTGCAAACTCCATTCCATACATATATATGGGGAGGTACAAGCTCCAACTCGGTTTGACAGTGAAAACTCCAGGAACTTCAAACCGGCACTAGGAAACAGACTGAGAAAGCAGAGAAAATGTGTCTCCTGCAACCCGTTCCCTTGGTGCTAGATGAACGAACGTCTCTCCACTTGCTCTGTTCTGAGAGATAAGTGTGTGTGAAAGCCGTCCTTCACCTAGCTTGTTGGGAACACAAAGTTTCTTTTCAGTTGCAAACTCCATTCCATATATATATATGGGGAGGTAGAAGCTCCAACTCGGTTTTACAGTGAAAACTGCTGGAAATTCAAACCGGCACTAGGAAACAGACTGAGAAAGCAGAGAAAAAGTGTATCCTGCAACCCGTTCCCTTGGTGCTAGATGAACGAACGTCTCTCCACTTGCTCAGTTCTGAGAGATAAGTGTGTGTGAAAGCCGTCCTTCACCTAGCTTGTTGGGAACACAAAGTTTCTTTTCAGTAGTAAACTCCATTCCATACATATATATGGGGAGGAACAAGCTCCAACTCGGTTTTACAGTAAAAACTGCAGGAACTTCAAACAGGCACTAGGAAACAGACTGAGAAAGCAGAGAAAAAGTGTCTCATGCAACCCGTTCCCTTGGTGCTAGATGAACGAACGTCTCTCCACTTGCTGAGTTCTGAGAGATAAGTGTGTGTGAAAGCCGTCCTTCACATAGCTTGTTGGGAACACAAAGTTTCTTTTCAGTTGCAAACTCCACTCCATCCATATATATGGGGAGGTAGAAGCTCCAACTCGATTTTACAGTGAAAACTGCAGGAACTTCAAACCGGCACTAGGAAACAGACTGAGAAAGCAGAGAAATAGTGTCTCCTGCAACCCGTTCCCTTGGTGCTAGATGAACGAACGTCTCTGCACTAGCTCAGTTCCGAGAGATAAGTATGTGTGTAAGCCGTCCTTCACCTAGCTTGTTGGGAACACAAAGTTTCTTTTCAGTTGCAAACTCCATTCCATACATATATATGGGGAGGTACTAACTCCAACTCTGTTTTACAGTGAAAACTGCAGGAACTTCAAAGCGGCACTAGGAAACAGACTGAGAAAGCAGAGAAAAATTGTCTCCTGCAACCCGTTAACTTGGTGCTAGATGAACGAACGTCTCTCCACTTGCTGAGTTCTGAGAGAAAAGTGTGTGTGAAAGCCGTCCTTCACCTAGCTTGTTGGGAACACAAAGTTTCTTTTCAGTTGCAAACTCCATTCCATACATATATATGGGGAGGTACAAGCTCCAACTCGGTTTGACAGTGAAAACTGCAGGAACTTCAAACCGGCACTAGGAAACAGACTGAGAAAGCAGAGAAAATGTGTCTCCTGCAACCCGTTCCCTTGGTGCTAGATGAACGAACGTCTCTCCACTTGCTCTGTTCTGAGAGATAAGTGTGTGTGAAATCCGTCCTTCACCTAGCTTGTTGGGAACACAAAGTTTCTTTTCAGTTGCAAACTCCATTCCATACATATATATGGGGAGGTAGAAGCTCCAAATCGGTTTTACAGTGAAAACTGCAGGAACTTCAAACCGGCACTAGGAAACAGACTGAGAAAGCAGAGAAAAAGTGTCTCCTGCAACCCGTTCCCTTGGTGCTAGATGAACGAACGTCTCTCCACTTGCTCAGTTCTGAGAGATAAGTGTGTGTGAAAGCCGTCCTTCAACTAGCTTGTTGGGAACACAAAGTTTCTTTCCAGTTGCAAACTCCATTCCATACATATATATGGGGAGGTACTAGCTCCAGCTCGGTTTTACAGTGAAAACTGCAGGAACTTCAAACCGGCACTAGGAAACAGACTGAGAAAGCAGAGAAAAAGTGTCTCCTGCAACCCGTTCCCTAGGTGCTAGATGAACGAACGTCTATCCACTTGCTCAGTTCTGAGAGATATGTGTGTGTGAAAGCCGTCATCACTTAGCTTGATGGGAACACAAAGTTTCTTTTCAGTTGCAAACTCCATTCCATACATATATATTGGGAGGTAGAAGCTCCAACTCGGTTTTACAGTGAAATCTGCAGGAACTTCAAACCGGCACTAGGAAACAGACTGAGAAAGCAGAGAAAAAGTGCCTCCTGCAACCCTTTCCCTTGGTGCTAGATGAACGAACGTCTCTCCACTTGCTCAGTTCTGAGAGGTAAGTGTGTGTGAAAGCCGTCCTTCTCATAGCTTAATGGGAACACAAAGTTTCTTTTCAGTTGCAAACTCCATTCCATACATATATATGGGGAGGTACTAGCTCCAACTGGGTTTTACAGTGAAAACTGCAGGAACTTCAAACCGGCACTAGGAAACAGACTGAGAAAGCAGAGAAAAAGTGTCTCCTGCAACCCGTTAACTTGGTGCTAGATGAACGAACGTCTTTCCACTTGCTCAGTTCTGAGAGATAAGTGTGTGTGAAAGCCGTCCTTCACCTAGCTTGTTGGGAACACAAATTTTCTTTTCAGTTGCAAACTCCATTCCATACATATATATGGGGAGGTACTAGCTCCAACTCGGTTTTACAGTGAAAACTGCAGGAACTTCAAACCGGCACTAGGAAACAGACTGAGAAAGCAGAGAAAAAGTGTCTCCTGCAACCCGTTCCCTTGGTGCCAGATGAACGAACGTCTCTCCACTTGCTCAGTTCTGAGAGATAAGTGTGTGTGAAAGCCGTCCTTCACCTAGCTTGATGGGAACACAAAGTTTCTTTTCAGTTGCAACCACCATTCCATACATATATATGGGGAAGTAGAAGCTCCAAATCCGATTTACAGTGAAATCTGCAGGAACTTCAAACCGGCACTAGGAAACAGACTGAGAAATCAGAGAAAAAGTGTCTCCTGCAACCCGTTCCCTTGGTGCTAGATGAACGAACGTGTCTGCACTTGCTCAGTTCCGAGAGATAAGTGTGTGTGAAAGCCGTCCTTCACCTAGCTTGTTGGGAACACAAATTTTCTTTACAGTTGCAAACTCCATTCCATACATATATATGGGGTGGTACTAGCTCCAAATCGGTTTTACAGTGAAATCTGCAGGAACTTCAAACCGGCACTAAGAAACAGACTGAGAAAGCAGAGAAAAAGTGCCTCCTGCAACCCGTTCCCTAGGTGCTAGATGAACGAACGTCTCTCCACTTGCTCAGTTCTGAGAGATAAGTGTGTGTGAAAGCCGTCCTTCACATAGCTTGATGGGAACACAAAGTTTCTTTTCAGTTGCAAACACCATTCCATACATATATATGGGGAGGTAGAAGCTCCAACTCGGTTTTACAGTGAAATCTGCAGGAACTTCTAACCGGCACTAGGAAACAGACTGAGAAAGCAGAGAAAAAGTGCCTCCTGCAACCCTTTCCCTTGGTGCTAGATGAACGAACGTCTCTCCACTTGCTCAGTTCTGAGAGGTAAGTGTGTGTGAAAGCCGTCCTTCACATAGCTTGATGGGAACACAAAGTTTCTTTTCAGTTGCAAACACCATTCCATACATATATATGTGGAGGTAGATTCTCCAACTCGGTTTTACAGTGAAATCTGCAGGAACTTCAAACCGGCACTAGGAAAAAGACTGAGAAAGCAGAGAAAAAGTGCCTCCTGCAACCCGTTCCCTTGGTGCTAGATGAACGAACGTCTCTCCACTTGCTCATTTCTGAGAGATAAGTGTGTGTGAAAGCCGTCCTTCATCAAGCTTGTTGGGAACACAAAGTTTCTTTTCAGTTGCAAACTCCACTCCATCCATATATATGGGGAGGTAGAAGCTCCAACTCGGTTTTACAGTGAAAACTGCAGGAACTTCAAACCGGCACTAGGAAACAGACTGACAAAGCAGAGAAAAAGTGTCTCCTGCAACCCGTTCCCTTGGTGCTAGATGAACGAACGTCTCTCCACTTGCTCAGTTCCGAGAGATAAGTGTGTGTGTTAGCCGTCCTTCACCTAGCTTGTTGGGAACACAAAGTTTCTTTTCAGTTGCAAACTCCATTCCATACATATATATGTGGAGGTACAAGCTCCAACTCGGTTTTACAGTGAAAACTGCAGGAACTTCAAACCGGCACTAGGAAACAGACTGAGAAAGCAGAGAAAATGTGTCTCCAGCAACCCGTTAACGTGGTGCTAGATGAACGAACGTCTCTCCACTTGCTCAGTTCTGAGAGATAAGTGTGTGTGAAAGCCGTCCTTCACCTAGCTTGTTGGGAACACAAAGTTTCTTTTCAGTTGCAAACTCCTTTCCATATATATATATGGGAGGTACTAGCTCCAACTCGGTTTTACAGTGAAAACTGCAGGAACATCAAACCGGCACTAGGAAACAGACTGAGAAAGCAGAGAAAAAGTGCCTCCTGCAACCCGTTCCCTTGGTGCTAGATGAAAGAACGTCTCTCCACTTGGTAAGTTCTGAGTGATATGTGTGTGTGAAAGCCGTCCTTCACTTATCTTGATGGGAGCACAAAGTTTCTTTTCAGTTGCAAACACCATTCCATACATATATATGGGGAGGTAGAAGCTCCAACACGGTTTTACAGTGAAATCTGCAGGAACTTCAAATCGGCACTAGGAAACAGACTGAGAAAGCAGAGAAAAAGTGCCTCCTGCAACCCGGTCCCTTGGTGCTAGATGAACGAACGTCTCTCCACTTGCTCAGTTCTGAGAGATAAGTGTGTGTGAAAGCCGTCCTTCACCTAGCTTGTTGGGAACACAAAGTTTCTTTTCAGTTGCAAACTCCATTCCATACATATATATGGGGAGGTACTAGCTCCAACTCGGTTTTACACTGAAAACTGCAGGAACTTCACACCGGCACTATGAAACAGACTGAGAAAGCAGAGAAAAAGAGTCTCATGCGACCCGTTCCCTTGGTGCTAGATGAACGAACGTCTCTCCACTTGCTCAGTTCTGAGAGAAAAGTGTGTGTGAAAGCCGTCCTTCACCTAGCTTGTTGGGAACACAAAGTTTCTTTTCAGTTGCAAACTCCACTCCATCCATATATATGGGGAGGTAGAAGCTCCAACTCGGTTTTACAGTGAAAACTGCAGGAACTTCAAACCGGCACTAGGAAACAGACTGAGAAAGCAGAGAAAAAGTGTCTCCTGCAACCCGTTCCCTTGGTGCTAGATGAACGAACGTCTCTCCACTTGCTCAGTTCCGAGTGATAAGTGTGTTTGTTAGCCGTCCTTCACCTAGCTTGTTGGGAACACAAAGTTTCTTTTCAGTTGCAAACTCCATTCCATACATATATATGGGGAGGTACTAGCTCCAACTCGATTTTACTCTGAAAACTGCAGGAACTTCAAACCGGCATTAGGAAACAGACTGAGATAGCAAAGAAATAGTGTCTCCTGCATCCCGTTCCCTTTGTGCTAGATGAACGAACGTCTCTCCACTTGCTCAGTTCTGAGAGATAAGTGTGTGTGAAAGCCGTCCTTCACCTAGCTTGTTGGGAACACAAAGTTTCTTTTCATTTGCAAACTCCACTCCATCCATATATATGGGGAGGTAGAAGCTCCAACACGGTTTTACAGTGAAAACTGCAGGAACTTCAAACCGGCACTAGGAAACAGACTGAGAAAGCAGAGAAAAAGTGTCTCCTGCAACCCGTTCCCTTGGTGCTAGATGAACGAACGTCTCTGCACTTGCTCAGTTCCGAGACATTAGTTTGTGTGTAAGCCGTCCTTCACCTAGCTTGTTGGGAACACAAAGTTTCTTTTCAGTTGCAAACTCCATTCCATACATATATATGTGGAAGTACAAGCTCCAACTCGGTTTTACATTGAAAACTGCAGGAACTTCAAACCGGCAATAGGAAACAGACTGAGAAAGCAGAGAAAAAGTGCCTCCTGCAACCCGTTAACGTGGTGCTAGATGAACGAACGTCTCTCCACTTGCTCAGTTCTCAGAGATAAGTGTGTGTGAAAGCCGTCCTTCACCTAGCTTGTTGGGAACACAAAGTTACTTTTCAGTTGCAAACTCCATTCCATACATATATATGGGGAGGTACTAGCTCCAACTCGGTTTTACAGTGAAAACTGCAGGAACTTCAAACCGGCACTAGGAAACAGACTGAGAAAGCAGAGAAAAAGTGCCTCCTGCAACCCTTTCCCTTGGTGCTAGATGAACGAACGTCTCTCCACTTGCTCAGTTCTGAGAGGTAAGTGTGTGTGAAAGCCGTCCTTCACATAGCTTGATGGGAACACAAAGTTTCTTTTCAGTTGCAAACACCATTCCATACATATATATGTGGAGGTAGATTCTCCAACTCGGTTTTACAGTGAAATCTGCAGGAACTTCAAACCGGCACTAGGAAATAGACTGAGAAAGCAGAGAAAAAGTGCCTCCTG
The DNA here is from genome assembly GCF_036321535.1 of Camelus dromedarius. Taxonomy (NCBI): domain Eukaryota; kingdom Metazoa; phylum Chordata; class Mammalia; order Artiodactyla; family Camelidae; genus Camelus; species Camelus dromedarius. The sequence continues at coordinate 5,357,063 of NW_026989801.1, forward strand.
CAACCCGTTCCCTTGGTGCTAGATGAACGAACGTCTCTCCACTTGCTCATTTCTGAGAGATAAGTGTGTGTGAAAGCCGTCCTTCATCAAGCTTGTTGGGAACACAAAGTTTCTTTTCAGTTGCAAACTCCACTCCATCCATATATATGGGGAGGTAGAAACTCCAACTCGGTTTTACAGTGAAAACTGCAGGAACTTCAAACCGGCACTAGGAAACAGACTGACAAAGCAGAGAAAAAGTGTCTCCTGCAACCCGTTCCCTTGGTGCTAGATGAACGAACGTCTCTCCACTTGCTCAGTTCCGAGAGATAAGTGTGTGTGTTAGCCGTCCTTCACCTAGCTTGTTGGGAACACAAAGTTTCTTTTCAGTTGCAAACTCCATTCCATACATATATATGTGGAGGTACAAGCTCCAACTCGGTTTTACAGTGAAAACTGCAGGAACTTCAAACCGGCACTAGGAAACAGACTGAGAAAGCAGAGAAAAAGTGTCTCCTGCAACCCGTTAACGTGGTGCTAGATGAACGAACGTCTCTCCACTTGCTCAGTTCTGAGAGATAAGTGTGTGTGAAAGCCGTCCTTCACCTAGCTTGTTGGGAACACAAAGTTTCTTTTCAGTTGCAAACTCCTTTCCATATATATATATGGGAGGTACTAGCTCCAACTCGGTTTTACAGTGAAAACTGCAGGAACATCAAACCGGCACTTGGAAACAGACTGAGAAAGCAGAGAAAAAGTGCCTCCTGCAACCCGTTCCCTTGGTGCTAGATGAAAGAACGTCTCTCCACTTGGTAAGTTCTGAGTGATATGTGTGTGTGAAAGCCGTCCTTCACTTATCTTGATGGGAACACAAAGTTTCTTTTCAGTTGCAAACACCATTCCATACATATATATGGGGAGGTAGAAGCTCCAACACGGTTTTACAGTGAAATCTGCAGGAACTTCAAATCGGCACTAGGAAACATACTGAGAAAGCAGAGAAAAAGTGCCTCCTGCAACCCGGTCCCTTGGTGCTAGATGAACGAACGTCTCTCCACTTGCTCAGTTCTGAGAGATAAGTGTGTGTGAAAGCCGTCCTTCACCTAGCTTGTTGGGAACACAAAGTTTCTTTTCAGTTGCAAACTCCATTCCATACATATATATGGGGAGGTACTAGCTCCAACTCGGTTTTACACTGAAAACTGCAGGAACTTCACACCGGCACTATGAAACAGACTGAGAAAGCAGAGAAAAAGAGTCTCATGCGACCCGTTCCCTTGGTGCTAGATGAACGAACGTCTCTCCACTTGCTCAGTTCTGAGAGAAAAGTGTGTGTGAAAGCCGTCCTTCACCTAGCTTGTTGGGAACACAAAGTTTCTTTTCAGTTGCAAACTCCATTCCATACATATATATGGGGAGGTACTAGCTCCAACTCGATTTTACTCTGAAAACTGCAGGAACTTCAAACCGGCATTAGGAAACAGACTGAGATAGCAGAGAAATAGTGTCTCCTGCATCCCGTTCCCTTGGTGCTAGATGAACGAACGTCTCTCCACTTGCTCAGTTCTGAGAGATAAGTGTGTGTGAAAGCCGTCCTTCACCTAGCTTGTTGGGAACACAGTTTCTTTTCATTTGCAAACTCCACTCCATCCATATATATGGGGAGGTAGAAGCTCCAACACGGTTTTACAGTGAAAACTGCAGGAACTTCAAACCGGCACTAGGAAACAGACTGAGAAAGCAGAGAAAAAGTGTCTCCTGCAACCCGTTCCCTTGGTGCTAGATGAACGAACGTCTCTGCACTTGCTCAGTTCCGAGAGATAAGTTTGTGTGTAAGCCGTCCTTCACCTAGCTTGTTGGGAACACAAAGTTTCTTTTCAGTTGCAAACTCCATTCCATACATATATATGTGGAAGTACAAGCTCCAACTCGGTTTTACATTGAAAACTGCAGGAACTTCAAACCGGCAATAGGAAACAGACTGAGAAAGCAGAGAAAAAGTGCCTCCTGCAACCCGTTAACGTGGTGCTAGATGAACGAACGTCTCTCCACTTGCTCAGTTCTCAGAGATAAGTGTGTGTGAAAGCCGTCCTTCACCTAGCTTGTTGGGAACACAAAGTTTCTTTTCAGTTGCAAACTCCATTCCATACATATATATGGGGAGGTACTAGCTCCAACTCGGTTTTACAGTGAAAACTGCAGGAACATCAAACCGGCACTAGGAAACAGACTGAGAAAGCAGAGAAATAGTGCCTCCTGCAACCCGTTCCCTTGGTGCTAGATGAAAGAACGTCTCTCCACTTGCTAAGTTCTGAGAGATAAGTGTGTGTGAAAGCCGTCCTTCACTTAGCTTGATGGGAACACAAAGTTTCTTTTCAGTAGCAAACACCATTCCATACATATATATGGGGAGGTAGAAGCTCCAACACGGTTTTACTGTGAAATCTGCAGCAACTTCAAATCGGCACTAGGAAACAGACTGAGAAAGCAGAGAAAAAGTGCCTCCTGCAACCCGTTCCCTTAGTGCTAGATGAACGAACGTCTCTCCACTTGCTCAGTTCTAAGAGATAAGTGTGTGTGAAAGCCGTCCTTCACCTAGCTTGTTGGGAACACAAATTTTCTTTTCAGTTGCAAACTCCATTCCATACATATATATGGGGAGGTAGAAACTCCAACTCGGTTTTACAGTGAAAACTGCAGGAACATCAAACCGGCACTAGGAAACAGACTAGAAAGCAGAGAAAAAGTGTCTCCTGCAACCCGTTCCCTTGGTGCTAGATGAATGAACGTCTTTGCACTTGCTAGGTTCCGAGAGATATGTGTGTGTGTAAGCCGTCCTTCACCTAGCTTGTTGGGAACACAAAGATTCTTTTCAGTTGCAAACTCCATTCCATACATATAATTGGGTCGGTACTAGCTCCAAATCGGTTTTACAGTGAAAACTGCAGGAACTTCAAACCGGCACTAGGAAACAGACTGAGAAAGCAGAGAAAAAGTGTCTCCTGCATCCCGTTAAATTGGTGCTAGATGAACGAACGTCTCTCCACTTGCTCAGTTCTGAGAGATAAGTGTGTGTGAAAGCCGTCCTTCACCTAGCTTGTTGGGAACACAAAGTTTCTTTTCAGTTGCAAACTCCATTCCATACATATATATGTGGAAGTACAAGCTCCAACTCGGTTTTACATTGAAAACTGCAGGAACTTCAAACCGGCAATAGGAAACAGACTGAGAAAGCAGAGAAAAAGTGTCTCCTGCAACCGGTTAACGTGGTGCTAGATGAACGAACGTCTCTCCACTTGCTCAGTTCTGAGAGATAAGTGTGTGTGAAAGCCGTCCTTCACCTAGCTTGTTGGGAACACAAAGTTTCTTTTCAGTTGCAAACTCCATTCCATACATATATATGGGGAGGTACTAGCTCCAACTCGGTTTTACAGTGAAAACTGCAGGAATATCAAACCGGCACTAGGAAACAGACTGAGAAAGCAGAGAAAAAGTGCCTCCTGCAACCCGTTCCCTTGGTGCTAGATGAACGATCGTCTCTCCACTTGCTAAGTTCTGAGAGATAAGTGTGTGTGAAAGCCGTCCTTCACTTAGCTTGATGGGAACACAAAGTTTCTTTTCAGTTGCAAACACCATTCCATACATATATATGGGGAGGTAGAAGCTCCAACACGGTTTTACAGTGAAATCTGCAGGAACTTCAAATCGGCACTAGGAAACAGACTAGAAAGCAGAGAAAAAGTGTCTCCTGCAACCCGTTCCCTTGGTGCTAGATGAATGAACGTCTCTCCACTTGCTCAGTTCTGAGAGATAAGTGTGTGTGAAAGCCGTCCTTCACCTAGCTTGTTGGGAACACAAAGTTTCTTTTCAGTTGCAAACTCCATTCCATACATATATATGGGGAGGTACTAGCTCCAACTCGGTTTTACAGTGAAAACTGCAGGAACATCAAACCGGCACTAGGAAACAGACTGAGAAAGCAGAGAAAAAGTGCCTCCTGCAACCCGTTCCCTTGGTGCTAGATGAACGAACGTTTCTCCACTTGCTAAGTTCTGAGAGATAAGTGTGTGTGAAAGCCGTCCTTCACTTAGCTTGATGGGAACACAAAGTTTCTTTTCAGTTGCAAACACCATTCCATACATATATATGGGGAGGTAGAAGCTCCAACACGGTTTTACAGTGAAATCTGCAGGAACTTCAAACCGGCACTAGGAAACAGACTGAGAAAGCAGAGAAAAAGTGTCTCCTGCAACCCGTTAAATTGGTGCTAGATGAACGAACGTCTCTCCACTTGCTCAGTTCTGAGAGATAAGTGTGTGTGAAAGCCGTCCTTCACCTAGCTTGTTGGGAACACAAAGTTTCTTTTCAGTTGCAAACTCCATTCCATATATATATATGGGGAGGTTGTAGCTCCAAATCGGTTTTACAGTTGAAACTGCAGGAACTTCAAACCGGCACTAGGAAACAGCCTGAGAAAGCAGAGAAAATGTGTCTCCTGCAGCCCGTTCCCTTGGTGCTAGATGAACGAACGTCTCTCCACTTGCTCTGTTCTGAGAGATAAGTGTGTGTGAAAGCCGTCCTTCACCTAGCTTGTTGGGAACACAAAGTTTCTTTTCAGTTGCAAACTCCATTCCATACATATATATGGGGAGGTAGAAGCTCCAACTCGGGTTTACAGTGAAAACTGCAGGAACTTCAAACCGGCACTAGGAAACAGACTGAGAAAGCAGAGAAAAATTGTCCCCTGCAACCCGTTCTCTTGGTGCTAGATGAACGAACGTCTCTCCACTTGCTCAGTTCTGAGAGATAAGTGTGTGTGAAAGCCGTTCTTCACCTAGCTTGTTGGGAACACAAAGTTTCTTTTCAGTTGTAAACTCCATTCCATACATATATATGGGGAGGAACAAGCTCCAACTCGGTTTTACAGTAAAAACTGCAGGAACTTCAAACCGGCACTAGGAAACAGACTGAGAAAGCAGAGAAAAAGTGTCTCCTGCAACCAGTTCCCTTGGTGCTAGATGAACGAACGTCTCTCCACTTGCTCAGTTCTGAGGGATAAGTGTGTGTGAAAGCCGTCCTTCACCTAGCTTCTTGGGAACACAAAGTTTCTTTTCAGTTGCAAACTCCAATCCATACATATATATTGGTAGGTACTAGCTCCAACTCAGTTTGACAGTGAAAACTGCAGGAACTTCAAACCGGCACTAGAAAACAGACTGAGAAAGCAGAGAAAAAGTGTCTCCTGCAACACGTTAACGTGGTGCTAGATGAACGAACGTCTCTCCACTTGCTCAGTTCTGAGAGATAAGTGTGTGTGAAAGCCGTCCTTCACCTAGCTTGTTGGGAACACAAAGTTCTTTTCAGTTGCAAACTCCATTCCATACATTTATATGGGGAGGTACTAGCTCCAACTCGGTTTTACAGTGAAAACTGCAGGAACATCAAACCGGCACTAGGAAACAGACTGAGAAAGCAGAGAAAAAGTGCCTCCTGCAACCCGTTCCCTTGGTGCTAGATGAACGAACGTCTCTCCACTTGCTAAGTTCTGAGAGATAAGTGTGTGTGAAAGCCGTCCTTCACTTAGCTTGATGGGAACACAAAGTTTCTTTTCAGTTGCAAACACCATTCCATACATATATATGGGGAGGTAGAAGCTCCAACACGGTTTTACAGTGAAATCTGCAGGAACTTCAAATCGGCACTAGGAAACAGACTAGAAAGCAGAGAAAAAGTGTCTCCTGCAACCCGTTCCATTGGTGCTAGATGAATGAACGTCTCTCCACTTGCTCAGTTCTGAGAGATAAGTGTGTGTGAAAGCCGTCCTTCACCTAGCTTGTTGGGAACACAAAGTTTCTTTTCAGTTGCAAACTCCATTCCATACATATATATGGGGAGGTACTAGCTCCAACTCGGTTTTACAGTGAAAACTGCAGGAACATCAAACCGGCACTAGGAAACAGACTGAGAAAGCAGAGAAAAAGTGCCTCCTGCAACCCGTTCCCTTGGTGCTAGATGAACGAACGTCTCTCCACTTGCTAAGTTCTGAGAGATAAGTGTGTGTGAAAGCCGTCCTTCACTTAGCTTGATGGGAACACAAAGTTTCTTTTCAGTTGCAAACACCATTCCATACATATATATGGGGAGGTAGAAGCTCCAACACGGTTTTACAGTGAAATCTGCAGGAACTTCAAACCGGCACTAGGAAACAGACTGAGAAAGCAGAGAAAAAGTGTCTCCTGCAACCCGTTAAATTGGTGCTAGATGGACGAACGTCTCTCCACTTGCTCAGTTCTGAGAGATAAGTGTGTGTGAAAGCCGTCCTTCACCTAGCTTGTTGGGAACACAAAGTTTCTTTTCAGTTGCAAACTCCATTCCATATATATATATGGGGAGGTAGTAGCTCCAAATCGGTTTTACAGTTGAAACTGCAGGAACTTCAAACCGGCACTAGGAAACAGACTGAGAAAGCAGAGAAAATGTGTCTCCTGCAGCCCGTTCCCTTGGTGCTAGATGAACGAACGTCTCTCCACTTGCTCTGTTCTGAGAGATAAGTGTGTGTGAAAGCCGTCCTTCACCTAGCTTGTTGGGAACACAAAGTTTCTTTTCAGTTGCAAACTCCATTCCATACATATATATGGGGTGGTACAAGCTCCAACTCGGTTTTACAGTGAAAACTGCAGGAACTTCAAACCGGCACTAGGAAACAGACTGAGAAAGCAGAGAAAAAGTGTCTCCTGCAACCCGTTCCCTTGGTGCTAGATGAACGAACGTCTCTCCACTTGCTCAGTTCTGAGATATAAGTGTGTGCGAAAGCAGTCCTTCACCTAGCTTGTTGGGAACACAAAGTTTCTTTTCAGTTGCAAACTCCATTCCATACATATTTATGGGGAGGTACTAGCTCCAACTCGGGTTTACAGTGAAAACTGCAGGAACTTCAAACCGGCAGTAGGAAACAGACTGAGAAAGCAGAGAAAAAGTGTCTCCTGCAACCCGTTCCCTTGGTGCTAGATGAACGAACGTCTCTCCACTTGCTCAGTTCTGAGAGATAAGTGTGTTTGAAAGCCGTCCTTCACCTAGCTTGTTGGGAACACAAAGTTTCTTTTCAGTTGCAAAATCCACTGCATCCATATATATGGGGAGGTAGAAGCTCCAACACGGTTTTACAGTGAAAACTGCAGGAACTTCAAACCGGCAGTAGGAAACAGACTGAGAAATCAGACAAAAAGTGTCTCCTGCAACCCGTTCCCTTGGTGCTAGATGAACGAACGTGTCTGCACTTGCTCAGTTCCGAGAGATAAGTGTGTGTGAAAGCCGTCCTTCACCTAGCTTGTTGGGAACACAAATTTTCTTTACAGTTGCAAACTCCATTCCATACATATATATGGGGAGGTACTAGCTCCAACTCGGTTTTACAGTGAAATCTGCAGGAACTTCAAACCGGCACTAGGAAACAGACTGAGAAAGCAGAGAAAAAGTGCCTCCTGCAACCCTTTCCCTTGGTGCTAGATGAACGAACGTCTCTCCACTTGCTCAGTTCTGAGAGATAAGTGTGTGTGAAAGCCGTCCTTCACCTAGCTTGTTGGGAACACAAAGTTTCTTTTCAGTTGCAAACTCCATTCCATATATATATATGGGGAGGTTGTAGCTCCAAATCGGTTTTACAGTTGAAACTGCAGGAACTTCAAACCGGCACTAGGAAACAGCCTGAGAAAGCAGAGAAAATGTGTCTCCTGCAGCCCGTTCCCTTGGTGCTAGATGAACGAACGTCTCTCCACTTGCTCTGTTCTGAGAGATAAGTGTGTGTGAAAGCCGTCCTTCACCTAGCTTGTTGGGAACACAAAGTTTCTTTTCAGTTGCAAACTCCATTCCATACATATATATGGGGAGGTAGAAGCTCCAACTCGGGTTTACAGTGAAAACTGCAGGAACTTCAAACCGGCACTAGGAAACAGACTGAGAAAGCAGAGAAAAATTGTCCCCTGCAACCCGTTCTCTTGGTGCTAGATGAACGAACGTCTCTCCACTTGCTCAGTTCTGAGAGATAAGTGTGTGTGAAAGCCGTCCTTCACCTAGCTTGTTGGGAACACAAAGTTTCTTTTCAGTTGTAAACTCCATTCCATACATATATATGGGGAGGAACAAGCTCCAACTCGGTTTTACAGTAAAAACTGCAGGAACTTCAAACCGGCACTAGGAAACAGACTGAGAAAGCAGAGAAAAAGTGTCTCCTGCAACCAGTTCCCTTGGTGCTAGATGAACGAACGTCTCTCCACTTGCTCAGTTCTGAGGGATAAGTGTGTGTGAAAGCCGTCCTTCACCTAGCTTGTTGGGAACACAAAGTTTCTTTTCAGTTGCAAACTCCATTCCATATATATATATGGGGAGGTAGTAGCTCCAAATCGGTTTTACAGTTGAAACTGCAGGAACTTCAAACCGGCACTAGGAAACAGACTGAGAAAGCAGAGAAAATGTGTCTCCTGCAGCCCGTTCCCTTGGTGCTAGATGAACGAACGTCTCTCCACTTGCTCTGTTCTGAGAGATAAGTGTGTGTGAAAGCCGTCCTTCACCTAGCTTCTTGGGAACACAAAGTTTCTTTTCAGTTGCAAACTCCATTCCATACATATATATGGGGTGGTACAAGCTCCAACTCGGTTTTACAGTGAAAACTGCAGGAACTTCAAACCGGCACTAGGAAACAGACTGAGAAAGCAGAGAAAAAGTGTCTCCTGCAACCCGTTCCCTTGGTGCTAGATGAACGAACGTCTCTCCACTTGCTCAGTTCTGAGATATAAGTGTGTGCGAAAGCAGTCCTTCACCTAGCTTGTTGGGAACACAAAGTTTCTTTTCAGTTGCAAACTCCATTCCATACATATTTATGGGGAGGTACTAGCTCCAACTCGGGTTTACAGTGAAAACTGCAGGAACTTCAAACCGGCAGTAGGAAACAGACTGAGAAAGCAGAGAAAAAGTGTCTCCTGCAACCCGTTCCCTTGGTGCTAGATGAACGAACGTCTCTCCACTTGCTCAGTTCTGAGAGATAAGTGTGTTTGAAAGCCGTCCTTCACCTAGCTTGTTGGGAACACAAAGTTTCTTTTCAGTTGCAAAATCCACTGCATCCATATATATGGGGAGGTAGAAGCTCCAACACGGTTTTACAGTGAAAACTGCAGGAACTTCAAACCGGCAGTAGGAAACAGACTGAGAAATCAGACAAAAAGTGTCTCCTGCAACCCGTTCCCTTGGTGCTAGATGAACGAACGTGTCTGCACTTGCTCAGTTCCGAGAGATAAGTGTGTGTGAAAGCCGTCCTTCACCTAGCTTGTTGGGAACACAAATTTTCTTTACAGTTGCAAACTCCATTCCATACATATATATGGGGAGGTACTAGCTCCAACTCGGTTTTACAGTGAAATCTGCAGGAACTTCAAACCGGCACTAGGAAACAGACTGAGAAAGCAGAGAAAAAGTGCCTCCTGCAACCCTTTCCCTTGGTGCTAGATGAACGAACGTCTCTCCACTTGCTCAGTTCTGAGAGATAAGTGTGTGTGAAAGCCGTCCTTCACCTAGCTTGTTGGGAACACAAAGTTTCTTTTCAGTTGCAAACTCCATTCCATATATATATATGGGGAGGTTGTAGCTCCAAATCGGTTTTACAGTTGAAACTGCAGGAACTTCAAACCGGCACTAGGAAACAGCCTGAGAAAGCAGAGAAAATGTGTCTCCTGCAGCCCGTTCCCTTGGTGCTAGATGAACGAACGTCTCTCCACTTGCTCTGTTCTGAGAGATAAGTGTGTGTGAAAGCCGTCCTTCACCTAGCTTGTTGGGAACACAAAGTTTCTTTTCAGTTGCAAACTCCATTCCATACATATATATGGGGAGGTAGAAGCTCCAACTCGGGTTTACAGTGAAAACTGCAGGAACATCAAACCGGCACTAGGAAACAGACTGAGAAAGCAGAGAAAAATTGTCCCCTGCAACCCGTTCTCTTGGTGCTAGATGAACGAACGTCTCTCCACTTGCTCAGTTCTGAGAGATAAGTGTGTGTGAAAGCCGTCCTTCACCTAGCTTGTTGGGAACACAAAGTTTCTTTTCAGTTGTAAACTCCATTCCATACATATATATGGGGAGGAACAAGCTCCAACTCGGTTTTACAGTAAAAACTGCAGGAACTTCAAACCGGCACTAGGAAACAGACTGAGAAAGCAGAGAAAAAGTGTCTCCTGCAACCAGTTCCCTTGGTGCTAGATGAACGAACGTCTCTCCACTTGCTCAGTTCTGAGGGATAAGTGTGTGTGAAAGCCGTCCTTCACCTAGCTTCTTGGGAACACAAAGTTTCTTTTCAGTTGCAAACTCCAATCCATACATATATATTGGTAGGTACTAGCTCCAACTCAGTTTGACAGTGAAAACTGCAGGAACTTCAAACCGGCACTAGGAAACAGACTGAGAAAGCAGAGAAAAAGTGTCTCCTGCAACACGTTAACGTGGTGCTAGATGAACGAACGTCTCTCCACTTGCTCAGTTCTGAGAGATAAGTGTGTGTGAAAGCCGTCCTTCACCTAGCTTGTTGGGAACACAAAGTTCTTTTCAGTTGCAAACTCCATTCCATACATTTATATGGGGAGGTACTAGCTCCAACTCGGTTTTACAGTGAAAACTGCAGGAACATCAAACCGGCACTAGGAAACAGACTGAGAAAGCAGAGAAAAAGTGCCTCCTGCAACCCGTTCCCTTGGTGCTAGATGAACGAACGTCTCTCCACTTGCTAAGTTCTGAGAGATAAGTGTGTGTGAAAGCCGTCCTTCACTTAGCTTGATGGGAACACAAAGTTTCTTTTCAGTTGCAAACACCATTCCATACATATATATGGGGAGGTAGAAGCTCCAACACGGTTTTACAGTGAAATCTGCAGGAACTTCAAATCGGCACTAGGAAACAGACTAGAAAGCAGAGAAAAATTGTCTCCTGCAACCCGTTCCATTGGTGCTAGATGAATGAACGTCTCTCCACTTGCTCAGTTCTGAGAGATAAGTGTGTGTGAAAGCCGTCCTTCACCTAGCTTGTTGGGAACACAAAGTTTCTTTTCAGTTGCAAACTCCATTCCATACATATATATGGGGAGGTACTAGCTCCAACTCGGTTTTACAGTGAAAACTGCAGGAACATCAAACCGGCACTAGGAAACAGACTGAGAAAGCAGAGAAAATGTGTCTCCTGCAGCCCGTTCCCTTGGTGCTAGATGAACGAACGTCTCTCCACTTGCTCTGTTCTGAGAGATAAGTGTGTGTGAAAGCCGTCCTTCACCTAGCTTGTTGGGAACACAAAGTTTCTTTTCAGTTGCAAACTCCATTCCATACATATATATGGGGTGGTACAAGCTCCAACTCGGTTTTACAGTGAAAACTGCAGGAACTTCAAACCGGCACTAGGAAACAGACTGAGAAAGCAGAGAAAAAGTGTCTCCTGCAACCCGTTCCCTTGGTGCTAGATGAACGAACGTCTCTCCACTTGCTCAGTTCTGAGATATAAGTGTGTGCGAAAGCAGTCCTTCACCTAGCTTGTTGGGAACACAAAGTTTCTTTTCAGTTGCAAACACCATTCCATACATATATATGGGGAGGTACTAGCTCCAACTCGGGTTTACAGTGAAAACTGCAGGAACTTCAAACCGGCAGTAGGAAACAGACTGAGAAAGCAGAGAAAAAGTGTCTCCTGCAACCCGTTCCCTTGGTGCTAGATGAACGAACGTCTCTCCACTTGCTCAGTTCTGAGAGATAAGTGTGTTTGAAAGCCGTCCTTCACCTAGCTTGTTGGGAACACAAAGTTTCTTTTCAGTTGCAAAATCCACTGCATCCATATATATGGGGAGGTAGAAGCTCCAACACGGTTTTACAGTGAAAACTGCAGGAACTTCAAACCGGCAGTAGGAAACAGACTGAGAAATCAGACAAAAAGTGTCTCCTGCAACCCGTTCCCTTGGTGCTAGATGAACGAACGTGTCTGCACTTGCTCAGTTCCGAGAGATAAGTGTGTGTGAAAGCCGTCCTTCACCTAGCTTGTTGGGAACACAAATTTTCTTTACAGTTGCAAACTCCATTCCATACATATATATGGGGAGGTACTAGCTCCAACTCGGTTTTACAGTGAAATCTGCAGGAACTTCAAACCGGCACTAGGAAACAGACTGAGAAAGCAGAGAAAAAGTGCCTCCTGCAACCCTTTCCCTTGGTGCTAGATGAACGAACGTCTCTCCACTTGCTCAGTTCTGAGAGGTAAGTGTGTGTGAAAGCCGTCCTTCACATAGCTTGATGGGAACACAAAGTTTCTTTTCAGTTGCAAACACCATTCCATACATATATATGGGGAGGTACTAGCTCCAACTCGGTTTTACAGTGAAAACTGCAGGAACTTCAAACCGGCACTAGGAAACAGACTGAGAAAGCAGAGAAAAAGTGCCTCCTGCAACCCGTTCCCTAGGTGCTAGATGAACGAACGTCTCTCCACTTGCTCAGTTCTGAGAGATAAGTGTGTGTGAAAGCCGTCCTTCACATAGCTTGATGGGAACACAAAGTTTCTTTTCAGTTGCAAACACCACTCCATACATATATATGGGGAGGTAGAAGCTCCAACTCGGTTTTACAGTGAAATCTGCAGGAACTTCTAACCGGCACTAGGAAACAGACTGAGAAAGCAGAGAAAAAGTGCCTCCTGCAACCCTTTCCCTTGGTGCTAGATGAACGAACGTCTCTCCACTTGCTCAGTTCCGAGAGATAGGTGTGTGTGTTAGCCGTCCTTCACCTAGCTTGTTGGGAACACAAAGTTTCTTTTCAGTTGCAAACTCCATTCCATACATATATATGTGGAGGTACAAGCTCCAACTCGGTTTTACAGTGAAAACTGCAGGAACTTCAAACCGGCACTAGGAAACAGACTGAGAAAGCAGAGAAAAAGTGTCTCCTGCAACCCGTTAACGTGGTGCTAGATGAACGAACGTCTCTCCACTTGCTCAGTTCTGAGAGATAAGTGTGTGTGAAAGCCGTCCTTCACCTAGCTTGTTGGGAACACAAAGTTTCTTTTCAGTTGCAAACTCCTTTCCATATATATATATGGGAGGTACTAGCTCCAACTCGGTTTTACAGTGAAATCTGCAGGAACTTCAAACCGGCACTAGGAAACAGACTGAGAAAGCAGAGAAAATGTGCCTCCTGCAACCCGTTCCCTTGGTGCTAGATGAACGAACGTCTCTCCACTTGCTCAGTTCTGAGAGATAAGTGTGTGTGAAAGCCGTCCTTCACCTAGCTTGTTGGGAACACAAAGTATCTTTTCAGTTGCAAACTCCATTCCATACATATATATGGGGAGGTAATAGCTCCAACTCGGTTTTACACTGAAAACTGCAGGAACTTCAAACCGGCACTAGGAAACAGACTGAGAAAGCAGAGAAAAATTGTCTCATGCAACCCGTTCCCTTGGTGCTAGATGAACGAACGTCTCTCCACTTGCTCAGTTCTGAGAGATAAGTGTGTGTGAAAGCCGTCCTTCACATAGCTTGTTGGGAACACAAAGTTTCTTTTCAGTTGCAAACTCCACTCCACCCATATATATGGGGAGGTAGAAGCTCCAACTCGATTTTACAGTGAAAACTGCAGGAACTTCAAACCGGCACTAGGAAACAGACTGAGAAAGCAGAGAAATAGTGTCTCCTGCAACCCGTTCCCTTGGTGCTAGATGAACGAACGTCTCTGCACTAGCTCAGTTCCGAGAGATAAGTATGTGTGTAAGCCGTCCTTCACCTAGCTTGTTGGGAACACAAAGTTTCTTTTCAGTTGCAAACTCCATTCCATACATATATATGGGGAGGTACTAACTCGAACTCTGTTTTACAGTGAAAACTGCAGGAACTTCAAAGCGGCACTAGGAAACAGACTGAGAAAGCAGAGAAAAATTGTCTCCTGCAACCCGTTAACTTGGTGCTAGATGAACGAACGTCTCTCCACTTGCTGAGTTCTGAGAGATAAGTGTGTGTGAAAGCCGACCTTCACCTAGCTTGTTGGGAACACAAAGTTTCTTTTCAGTTGCAAACTCCATTCCATACATATATATGGGGAGGTACAAGCTCCAACTCGGTTTTACACTGAAAACTGCAGGAACTTCAAACCGGCACTAGGAAACAGACTGAGAAACAGAGAAAATGTGTCTCCTGCAACCCGTTCCCTTGGTGCTAGATGAACGAACGTCTCTCCACTTGCTCAGTTCTGAGAGATAAGTGTGTGTGAAAGCCGTCCTTCACCTAGCTTGTTGGGAACACAAAGTTTCTTTTCAGTTGCAAACTCCATTCCATACATATATATGGGGAGGTAGAAGCTCCAAATCGGTTTTACAGTGAAAACTGCAGGAAATTCAAACCGGCACTAGGAAACAGACTGAGAAAGCAGAGAAAAAGTGTCTCCTGCAACCCGTTCCCTTGGTGCTAGATGAACGAACGTCTCTCCACTTGCTCAGTTCTGAGAGATAAGTGTGTGTGAAAGCCGTCCTTCACCTAGCTTGTTGGGAACACAAAGTTTCTTTTCAGTAGTAAACTCCATTCCATACATATATATGGGGAGGAACAAGCTCCAACTCGGTTTTACAGTAAAAACTGCAGGAACTTCAAACAGGCACTAGGAAACAGACTGAGAAAGCAGAGAAAAGTGTCTCCTGCAACCCGTTCCCTTGGTGCTAGATGAACGAACGTCTCTGCACTTGCTCAGTTCCGAGAGATAAGTGTGTGTGAAAGCCGTCCTTCACCTAGCTTGTTGGGAACACAAATTTTCTTTCCAGTTGCAAACTCCATTCCATACATATATATGGGGAGGTACTAGCTCCAGCTAGGTTTTACAGTGAAAACTGCAGGAACTTCAAACCGTCACTAGGAAACAGACTGAGAAAGCAGAGAAAAAGTGTCTCATGCAACCCGTTCCCTTGGTGCTAGATGAACGAACGTCTCTCCACTTGCTGAGTTCTGAGAGATAAGTGTGTGTGAAAGCCGTCCTTCACATAGCTTGTTGGGAACACAAAGATTCTTTTAAGTTGCAAACTCCACTCCATCCATATATATGGGGAGGTAGAAGCTCCAACTCGATTTTACAGTGAAAACTGCAGGAACTTCAAACCGGCACTAGGAAACAGACTGAGAAAGCAGAGAAATAGTGTCTCCTGCAACCCGTTCCCTTGGTGCTAGATGAACGAACGTCTCTGCACTAGCTCAGTTCCGAGAGATAAATATGTGTGTAAGCCGTCCTTCACCTAGCTTGTTGGGAACACAAAGTTTCTTTTCAGTTGCAAACTCCATTCCATACATATATATGGGGAGGTACTAACTCCAACTCTGTTTTACAGTGAAAACTGCAGGAACTTCAAAGCGGCACTAGGAAACAGACTGAGAAAGCAGAGAAAAATTGTCTCCTGCAACCCGTTAACTTGGTGCTAGATGAACGAACGTCTCTCCACTTGCTGAGTTCTGAGAGATAAGTGTGTGTGAAAGCCGTCCTTCACATAGCTTGTTGGGAACACAAAGTTTCTTTTCAGTTGCAAACTCCATTCCATACATATATATGGGGAGGTACAAGCTCCAACTCGGTTTGACAGTGAAAACTGCAGGAACTTCAAACCGGCACTAGGAAACAGACTGAGAAAGCAGAGAAAATGTGTCTCCTGCAACCCGTTCCCTTGGTGCTAGATGAACGAACGTCTCTCCACTTGCTCTGTTCTGAGAGATAAGTGTGTGTGAAAGCCGTCCTTCACCTAGCTTGTTGGGAACACAAAGTTTCTTTTCAGTTGCAAACTCCATTCCATAAATATATATGGGGAGGTAGAAGCTCCAAATCGGTTTTACAGTGAAAACTGCAGGAACTTCAAACCGGCACTAGGAAACAGACTGAGAAAGCAGAGAAAAAGTGTCTCCTGCAACCCGTTCCCTTGGTGCTAGATGAACGAACGTCTCTCCACTTGCTCAGTTCTGAGAGATAAGTGTGTGTGAAAGCCGTCCTTCAACTAGCTTGTTGGGAACACAAAGTTTCTTTTCAGTTGTAAACTCCAATCCATACATATATATGGGGAGGAACAAGCTCCAACTCGGTTTTACAGTAAAAACTGCAGGAACTTCAAACAGGCACTAGGAAACAGACTGAGAAATCAGAGAAAAAGTGTCTCCTGCAACCCGTTCCCTTGGTGCTAGATGAACGAACGTCTCTGCACTTGCTCAGTTCCGAGAGATAAGTGTGTGTGAAAGCCGTCCTTCACCTAGCTTGTTGGGAACACAAATTTTCTTTCCAGTTGCAAACTCCATTCCATACATATATATGGGGTGGTACTAGCTCCAGCTCGGTTTTACAGTGAAAACTGCAGGAACTTCAAACCGGCACTAGGAAACAGACTGAGAAAGCAGAGAAAAAGTGTCTCCTGCAACCCGTTCCCTAGGTGCTAGATGAACGAACGTCTCTCCACTTGCTCAGTTCTGAGAGATAAGTGTGTGTGAAAGCCGTCCTTCACTTAGCTTGATGGGAACACAAAGTTTCTTTTCAGTTGCAAACTCCATTCCATACATATATATGGGGAGGTAGAAGCTCCAACTCGGTTTTACAGCGAAATCTGCAGGAACTTCAAACCGGCACTAGGAAACAGACTGAGAAAGCAGAGAAAAAGTGCCTCCTGCAACCCTTTCCCTTGGTGCTAGATGAACGAACGTCTCTCCACTTGCTCAGTTCTGAGAGGTAAGTGTGTGTGAAAGCCGTCCTTCACATAGCTTAATGGGAACACAAAGTTTCTTTTCAGTTGCAAACTTCATTCCATACATATATATGGGGAGATACTAGCTCCAACTCGGTTTTACAGTGAAAACTGCAGGAACTTCAAACCGGCACTAGGAAACAGACTGAGAAAGCAGAGAAAAAGTGTCTCCTGCAACCCGTTAACTTGGTGCTAGATGAACGAACGTCTCTCCACTTGCTCAGTTCTGAGAGATAAGTGTGTGTGAAAGCCGTCCTTCACCTAGCTTGTTGGGAACACAAAGTTTCTTTTCAGTTGCAAACTCCATTCCATACATATATATGGGGAGGTACAAGCTCCAACTCGGTTTGACAGTGAAAACTCCAGGAACTTCAAACCGGCACTAGGAAACAGACTGAGAAAGCAGAGAAAATGTGTCTCCTGCAACCCGTTCCCTTGGTGCTAGATGAACGAACGTCTCTCCACTTGCTCTGTTCTGAGAGATAAGTGTGTGTGAAAGCCGTCCTTCACCTAGCTTGTTGGGAACACAAAGTTTCTTTTCAGTTGCAAACTCCATTCCATATATATATATGGGGAGGTAGAAGCTCCAACTCGGTTTTACAGTGACGCAGCGCTCGACTGT